>NC_135141.1:27093542-27723072 GCF_051014445.1 Colletes latitarsis | reverse complement strand
CGACCACCTCCGGGGAATCCCGCTGAAGATGTCAGTAGATGTCTTTACTGACATCTACATAGGGCCATTGAATTTACTTTGGTATTTTAATTGTCAAGACGATAATGCTTTTAGGACAACCGCATGGAATTTTGGTGGATTCAAGTTTTAAAAATATAAAAAATTCGATCCTTCGGGCAACAATTTTTTTCAAACGAAATATATAATTTTTAATAATTGATCGCAAACTATAATTTCCGTTCCTGCAAATAAGTTCTTAAACCAACATTGAGAATAGAGAATGGTGTAAAAAATCGAGAGCAAGCGAATAGTAAATTTCTTTAACTACAAATTAATATTGTATCATAGCAAAAGCATGTGTATTTATTATTAAATACATCATATTAGTTAATATTATTATAAAACTACTTTTCATTCAAGTAAATATAGCATAAAATAATTTCTACTAACACTGCATAATGGGATCACAATATCAGCTTCAAGCTTATGAATATAATAGTTAGCAAATTTGTATTATTTATTATTTATGTGTACAATGCAATAAATGTTTCTATTTCAACGATAATATCCGTGACCATATAAAAATTGAAAGTGATACTATTCATAAACCTTTCGTAAACATTATATAGCAAGTGCCTCAATGATAAACTGCATGTTACATCAATTGTTAAGAAGCATATTTTCTAAACTTTCTGACGATTTTTCTTAATACAGACTTGGCTTTAATACTGGCACTCTTTTATGTTTTTGCAATTCAAAATCATCGTGGTTATCCTCGAAGCATATGGGACAATAGAGGTCACCATGACAGCCCAAACATTGTTCTAAATCTTCAGTTTGATTGCACATTACGCAAGTAGGCTTCTCATCCTCGCTATCAGTATGCTTTCTTGCCTGTAACCATTAATATTATGATCACAATTTATTACTCGCCGTTATAAAAATATAAAAAATCTGACACACATACATCGACTTCCATTTCCTGTAATTCGTCCACATCTTCTTCATATTTTTTCTCCAATTCTGCTTCAGCCAAAGCTTTTGCAATTAATGTTTTTGTTACATGTTTTTCATCATCGTCGATATCTTCGTTCAAATGCTAAAAGAACGACGATACATGCTATACAATTATATGGAAGTTATTTATGTTGCACTTACATACCTTTCTGGATACATCACTTGTACCCTGTAATGATCTTAATCTTGACTGAATATCATTAACAGGATCGCTTCCTGAAGTTAATTCTAGCTGTTGAAGGTACTCCTGTATCAAATCTTCTGTTTTTTGTTGGTCTGTCCTAGTATCCACTTGATGTATCTATAAACAATAAGATAACTGTATACAGAAGGATGCATAGTAAAATAATTTTGTAAATTTTTGATCAATATTATTATACATTTATTTTATGATTACTAGCATCCGGGTCTTCATCCTTCAACAATGCTAATCTTCTCTTTATTTCATCAACGCTTAAAGCTGTAGTTTTGTCTTCTTCTTTTAACTTTCGTAATCTATCAACTATTTCTTGATCAGCAGGTTCTAAACCCTTTTTGAATTTGTCCCAGTGATTGGTGTGTTTGTACATTACTATTGGTGGCTTTGCTGGATTTTCTAAAGAATCCAATCTAATAATCACATTATTATATGTAAGGTAAAGAAAATGTTGATATTGTAATAGCTATAAAAAATATATTACTTTTTAGTAATGTCCACTGGAGCAAAAGCTTCTTCGTGCTCATCCGACATAGCAGTAGTGTTATGAGAGTTCACTTTTTTTGTACAGTTATACTTCTTGTAACAACGTCCGCAAATCTTTTTCACTCCTCTATCTGGAATATCATATTTATATTTGAGGCACTTAGCACAATACGAAAAACCACAGCCTGGACAAGCTACCTAAATGAGATAACAGCAATGAAAAACGATGAAACTGAAAACTTAGTGAAATACGTTTTAAATGTTTAAATAACAAAATTAAAACTTTGTAAAAGCGCTTTTCACGATTATGATGCGACATAACCTATTCTACCTTCGAACAAATACGAGAAATAGTAATTTACCTCTCTAGTAAAGAATGAGAATTTTGTTTGACAAACGTTACACGACATATTGAACTTATATTTTGAACATTATTACTATGTTATTACAAATATGACAAAAATGTTGTCTATTATACACTCTTTGAGAATTTCTGACGTGTAAACGATGAAATTACTAGCAATTGACTATAGAGCAGAGCATAGAGTTCAATTTGAAAATAAGGTCTTATTGGATGTTTCGTTTTCAACGAATTGAACAATAGATTTTTTTCTTAAATTACCTAAATCACATTTTGATAGACGATTATTAAGAAAAACTTAAGGAATAAAACGTATTGAAATGATTACTCTCTTTTATTCTTCCAGGAAAATCTAATATTTATGTATTTATGTATATATATGCTTCATCCAATAAATACTCAGTATCAAATTGAATAACATCAGGTGAGTGCATGATGTAGACGTTACATCCAATGTATTTTTTCGGCCCATTTCTCTGGGGTTCTAGAATCTTATTATCATTGCAATGTTACTCAAAATGTTACCAACTGGGTATAGAAAACGATCATAGCGTTTATTATGGTAGGAAATGAAATTATAGGAATTCTTTTGTTTTTTAATAGAATGAAAGCTGTATCACAGACCAGATACCTATGCAAGACTCTCGCTGTGATTTAGTTAAGTTAGTGTGGCCAGATTTAGCATAATTCAATGCATCGACGGCGATACTAGTAGTTTACCGTAACGTTATTGCAGATAAAAATTTAAAATGCTGTTTTAAATTTGAAATAAATCTCAACTTTATTTCATAAGGAGCCGGCTTAATGGAGCAACGGAGGAAAGTCGATGATCCATAATGAAACTGCGCGACAAGTGTGCGTAGAAATGGTTCTGCATAGAACGCACGCGCAAATAGTATAGGGTACGGCCATCGAGTCCATACGAATCAGAAACCATTCCGGTCGCCTTTCTTCACTTGACCGGCCAAGATGTTGAACGCTGTAACAAAAGCGGCTGCTGGAGCCTTGAGAACCGTCAAACCTACTCTTCTTCAAAATGAAGTTCCAAAAGTATGCGGAGTATTATCTGTAAATAGTGAGTATTATCTTTTCATTCATTAATTGCATTTTTCATCATTTTGATATTGTGTATTATATTTAATAGATATATCGTAACAGAAAAATTATTGTGTAATTAGCATCACTCTGTATAGATTTCCACCTTGTTCTGACAATCCTCGCCCAGTTAACGTTGTTCTTTTTTTTCGAATTGACATACAAGCTAAAGAAAAGGAAGTATATTGATTATATAACTCGTATTATTTGGCCGAACCGCAGTGTGATACCACTGTGCCAATATGGCGGCATTAAGGTCACTTCGAATAATTTTTTACTACACTGAAATAATTTACTTTATTAGTATGATTGCAATTAATATTTTGATAGCGATTCGAATTTTATGTTTGGTTCTTCTTTCTCCTATTAGTATCGTCAGTCATCTCTTGTGGATAATCAATAGTCCTTATTTTCTCACAAAAATTTGTAAATCATTCTTTTTATTCTATCAATACGTATTTTATGCAAGATTTAAACGATTATGTATATATTCACGGTTAAAAATGTGAAATTTTTAACTTCTATTAAAGTATACACATGTAGTTTGTATTATGTAACTTACCTCATAAGCATTATCTAATATTATTTTGTGCTTTTATTAATGATTATTCTATGCATAATTATTCTATATGAGTGTGTATTCTATAAAAAATGTTTAAACATCAAATATATAATTCTGCAGCTTAATAAACAATGATTTATCATAAACAAAGATGAATAATTAAACAGAATGTTTATTTACAATTAGGTAGGGATTATGCGAAAGCTGCAAGTGGTAAGGGTGGTGCACAAGGAAAGATTGTTGCTGTTATTGGTGCAGTTGTTGATGTACAATTTGATGATGCACTGCCACCAATTCTTAATTCCTTGGAGGTCCAAAATCGAAGCCCCAGATTAGTCCTCGAAGTTGCTCAACATCTGGGAGAGAACACAGTACGCACCATTGCTATGGATGGTAATTTTCTTTTCATAAAGTTTATATTGTGACTTAAATATACTTATTTAATTATAGTATAATGAATAAACTTTATCATATAATGGTAAACTTTAATTATAGTATACTGAAGAAGTAAAAATAATGAACATGTTTTAATTTAATATTCCTATAATGCCATTTATTGTAATTATACAGGTACTGAAGGTCTTGTTCGTGGCCAAACTGTTTTGGACTCTGGATATCCCATCCGTATTCCTGTTGGCGCTGAAACTTTGGGTCGCATTATCAACGTTATTGGTGAACCAATTGATGAACGTGGACCTATCCCTACTGACAAACTTGCTCCCATCCATGCAGATGCTCCTGAATTCGTAGAAATGTCAGTCGAGCAAGAGATTCTGGTAACTGGAATTAAGGTTGTTGATCTTCTTGCTCCCTATGCTAAGGGTGGAAAGATTGGTACAGTTTATATCTATGCATATATTTTTATATTGCAATTTAATTTGTTGGTATTTATACACACTATAATTAAACAGGTTTGTTTGGCGGTGCTGGTGTTGGTAAAACTGTACTGATTATGGAGTTGATTAACAATGTAGCCAAAGCTCATGGTGGTTACTCTGTGTTTGCTGGTGTGGGTGAACGAACACGTGAGGGTAATGATTTGTACCATGAAATGATTGAATCTGGCGTCATCTCACTTAAGGATAAGACCTCCAAGGTAGCTTTGGTGTATGGACAAATGAACGAACCACCCGGTGCTCGTGCTCGTGTCGCTTTGACTGGTTTAACCGTCGCTGAATACTTCCGTGATCAAGAAGGACAGGATGTACTGCTATTTATTGATAATATCTTCAGGTTTACTCAAGCTGGTTCGGAAGTATGTTTAATCGTCATTCTGTTGCATTACCAATTTAAAACTAATTTTTATTAATAATCGTTAACTTGTCAAGGTATCTGCCTTGTTGGGTCGTATTCCATCCGCTGTGGGTTATCAACCAACCTTGGCAACTGATATGGGTAGCATGCAGGAGCGTATTACGACAACCAAGAAGGGTTCTATCACTTCTGTACAAGCTATTTATGTGCCTGCTGATGACTTGACAGATCCTGCTCCTGCTACCACCTTTGCTCACTTGGATGCTACTACTGTATTATCCCGAGCTATTGCTGAACTTGGTAATTATAATAATTGTTACTTTTATTTTACCAAAAACTAATATTATTCTTTAACGACATTAGGTATCTATCCTGCCGTGGATCCTCTTGATTCTACCTCCCGTATTATGGACCCCAACATCATTGGTACTGAACATTATAACGTTGCTCGTGGCGTGCAGAAAATCTTGCAGGATTACAAATCGCTTCAAGATATTATTGCCATCTTAGGTATGGACGAGTTGTCTGAGGAAGACAAACTCACTGTAGCACGTGCACGTAAAATTCAGAGGTTCTTGTCTCAACCATTCCAGGTATATAAATGTTCACTTCGTTTTATCGATGTTACGTACTTTTATTATTCTTTTTATTAATCATTGTCAACAACTTTTGTTTAGGTTGCCGAGGTGTTTACCGGTCATGCCGGAAAATTGGTACCGTTACAGGAAACTATTAAAGGATTCCAAAAAATTTTAGGTGGCGAATACGATCATCTTCCAGAGGTCGCATTTTACATGGTCGGACCAATTGAAGAAGTAGTAGCAAAAGCAGAATCGTTGGCCAAACAATAAGCCAATTCACAGTCATCGTAATCATGTCATTATTAAATAATTAAAACGATCTTCTAATAATACAAGTCTGCTTGTTTTTTATCTATCAAAAATATTGACATTTATTCAAGGGTATAGTATCTGAACAAAATTACAGAATGGTGGTTAGAAGATTGTTTTTCTCTTTAAAAATTCACAAATGCATACAAAATTGTTGAGAACATCATGAACATAATTAATCATAAGTTTTACATAATTCCGTGTAATTTTGTTCAGGATGCTCTCGTTGTCCATAGATCAAGTCGATAAGCATATTGTTATTATTTAACATATACGTAAACAGTGCAGTATATGTTAGAAATTAATAAAAATTTTACAAAAACGTACGGATACAAGTATATTTTGAAGATCCTTCGTTTTCGCAAAACTTTAGTTTTTAGTTTAGGTTGAAATAAAAAAAAGTACAAACAGTTTTAAATGTGAAAAAATATATATTTATTATAACCAAGTTTATTACATGAGAAAGGATCGTGGGATAAACTAATGCTGTTATTTTTATTATTCAATTATCAAAATCAATCATAGGTTTTTCTAACTGATAAATATTTTTTAGCATCTGAAATAGAAAAGACTCGTCAGATATGAAAAAGCATAAAATTACAATACTTCACGAATAGTAGTAATACCTTCCATTGATCCATGGTTAAATTGAGAACATTTTGAATGTTCAGAATTGTCCTTGCTTTCGTATCTTTTGTGCATGATTGGACAAGCAATGTTCCAGAATCATCTATGATCAAAACAGTATAGTATCAGATGATAAGAGTAAGAACTATATTTTTAACAATTATACAAAGTTACCTCTCATTATTTTTACTTTTCCATCTCTGACAAGAAAAGATATTTGCAGAATATTTTCAATTGTCTTTCCAAAGTGAGTTGGATGTAAAATCAGTTGGAAAAAATTGAGAGGTTTGTGGTGAGTTCTACAATATTGTGTAATAAATTCTTTCATTTTCACAGTTTGTTCTAAACCTTGATCTTCTTTATCAACTGTATCCACATTTTTTGGTCTTTTTATCTGTGCTGGAGCTTCACTAACCACTGACTTCCTTTTATTAATTTCCTTTTTTTCTAATGGTGCTAAAGTACCTAAAGATAAACAAAAAAACAAATTTATTATTTTTTAATATTAAGCATGAAAACTTAAACAAAACATTTCATTGTACCTAATAATGAGCTATAGTGAGGTGTTGTTTTAAAACGTTTTGCAATTTGTGTCTCTAGAAGTGACCAATCTGGTAATCCTGGTTCACAATCTGGAAGCAATTTTACATATTGTACCTATATAAAAAAATAACTATCAAAAATTTATTATAAAAACAATAAATAAGAAGAAAGTAATATGCTCATTATTCTAGTACATACCACTTTTTGGGCAAAATCTATATGATTATAAGAACACACATTTCTTGTTAAAGTTCGGGTACATTGTTTTAAAATTTTTGAAGATATGCTCATCATTTCTGAGTCCAGTAATACTTCTTCTTGATTATGTACTAAAAATAACATTAGAAAATCATGTATAGAAGTATACATAAAGCAAACAAATATTTGAAAACTGTATACTTTTTTCTTCTAAGCTTGTTTCAGAGTTTATGTTGTCTGTTTCTTCCATGCATGACTCCAAAGTTCGTATCGTATTGTCACTAACTGTTTCTTCTGCAAATTGTACATTATTACTCATTATAAAATTCAGTAATATATAGTGGAATGTAATATACAAATAAAACACAAACAGAAATTAGTTTATGAATGAGTTAAAAATTTATAATTTATTTATCATTAATAAAATCTGTCCAACTGTAAGTATACACTATTTAAATAAAAGTCTTACGAAGAGATTCAGCTCTTGTTATAATCTTCCTTAAAGTTTCTTTACGTTCTTGCGGGGATCGTAAAAGTGATGGTCTATCACTTGAATTAGAACTGCTGTTAGACATTTTCATCTGTTTCACTGAAAAATTGTATGCTTCTGATTAATTCATGATATGAAAATTCAATTCTATAATATAGCAAACCTAAAAAATTTAATTTGTAAAAATATTAGTAGTAACAATAGAATCGTTAACAATACTCGCTATGACAGATCATGCGTACGTGAGCTCATAGAGTTTTGGAAAGCCGACAAAGGCAAATAACCCATGCTCTCTTTCTCGATACTCCGAAGCTACCCGAAGTAATTTCGATTGTCCGTGATGCTCCCTGTGCATAAGTTAAAGAAAGTGTGACCCATCGGTGGTACATGATTTGCACGCCATCTACGGCAAAATGCCCAAGCTTATCGTGGAATAGATTGTTCCTTCAACGCTAGATGGCGCTTATTTACCGACCTCAAGCCCCCTGGTGCTAAAACGCCCAAGTTTGTCGAGAAATCCATCTAGCGTTGACCACACGAACTATTCCACGACAAACTTGGGCGTTTTAGCACCAGGGGGCTCGAGGTCGGTAAATAAGCGCCATCTAGCGTTGAGGATAGCGAACTATTCCACGACAAACTTGGGCGTTTTAGCACCAGGGGGCTTGAGGTCGGTAAATAAGCGCCATCTAGCGTTGAGGAAAGCGAACTATTCCACGACAAACTTGGGCGTTTTAGCACCAGGGGGCTTGAGGTCGGAAAATAAGCTCCATCTATCGTTGAAATAATAAACTATTTGATGAAAAAGTTGGGCGTTTTGCCGTGGATGACAGTGCAAATCATGTACCACCGATGGGTCACACAGAGATGCCAGAAAGGCACCGAAGATGCTCTCTCACACTATGTCAGATCACGCGTACGTGAGCTCGTGGAGTTTTGGAAACCCGACAAAGCCAAAATGACATATGTCCTCTTTCTCGATTCACCGAAGCTGCCCAAAGTAAATTCGAATCATCTCTTGGGAGTCGAGAGAGAAAGGCTCACACTTCCCTTCTCACTCTTAAACAACTAATATCCGACGTCCCGTCAACAGGTCTCCACTGGCCTCTGCTGACCGCTGCTGACCACTCCTGGAATTTCTGACAACGTATAACGATTACGACTGGCTACTGTTAGTCTCTCCCAGCCTCTGCTGACCGCTGCTGACCACTCCTGTTACTTCTGACAACGTATAACGATTACGACTGGCTACTGTTAGCCTCTCCCAGCCTCTGCTGGCCTCTGTTGACCACCGCTTATATTTCTGACAACGTATAAAGATTACTACTGACTTCTGCCTGCCACCGCTGGACTCTGCTGACCGCTACTGACCACTCCTGATACTTCTGATATCGTATAACGATTACAACTTGCTACTGCCTGCCCCTGCTGGACTCTGCCAGCCTCTGCTGACCACCGCTTGTATTTCTGACAACGTATAACGATTACTACTGACTTCTGCTGCCTCCGCTGGACTCTGCTGACCGCTACTGACCACTCCTGATACTTCTGATAACGTATAACGATTACAACTTGCTACTGCCTACCCCTGCTGGACTCTGCCAGCCTCTGCTGACCACCGCTTGTATTTCTGACAACGTATAACGATTACTACTGACTTCTGCTTGCCTCCGCTGGACTCTGTTGACCGCTACTGACCACTCCTGATACTTCTGATAACGTATAACGATTACAACTTGCTACTGCCTACCTCTGCTGGACTCTGCCAGGCTCTGCTGACCACCGCTTATATTTCTGACAACGTATAACGATTACGACTGGTTACTGCCAGCCTCTCCCAGCCTCTGCTGACCACTGCTGACCACCCCTGATGCTTCCGACAACGTATAACGATTACTACTTGTTACTGCTTGCCCCTGCTGGACTCTACTTGCCTCTGCATGCCTCTGCTGGCCTCCGTTGGCCTCTGCTGACCGCTGCTGACCACCGTTTATATTTCTGGCAACGTACAACGATTACTACTGGCTACTGCCACCCTCTGCTGACCTCTGCCAACATCTCCCGACATCAGCTGACCACTGCCAACATCTCCCGACGTCAGCTGACCATCACTGACCACTGCTGACCGTTGCTGACTACTTGTGACATGATGTAATATAAGATAATATGTTTATATGTATTAAAGTTTTGTATAATGTAAATCTATGACAATAAATGATATAATTTCAAAGTATTCAATGTGTTCTCATCATTTTTTACCGTCCTTTTCCTCTCCAAATCATTCTCTTACCTATAAGATGCGTCCCACCTTCTTCGCAAGTTCACCAGCATTTTAGAAATGTTCCGGGAACTTTGGAAATCCGAATTTGACCTTGACCTTGGCCCAGTTTCGAAAGTGGGTCAAGGCCATTCGAATCTTAGAAAAATTCCGGGCGCTTCGAAAATCCGGATGGCCTTGACCCAATTTCGAAAGTGGGTCAAGGCCATTCGAAATTTCAGAAATCTTCCGGCCGACTTGGAAATCCGGATGGCCTTGACCCAATTTCGAAAGTGGGTCAAGGCCATTCGAATCTTAGAAAAATTCCGGGCGCTTCGAAAATCCGGATGGCCTTGACCCACTTTCGAAATTGGGTCAAGGCCATTCGAAATTTCAGAAATCTTCCGGCCGACTTGGAAATCCGGATGGCCTTGACCCAATTTCGAAAGTAGGTCAAGGCCATTCGAATCTCAGAAAAATTCCGGGCGCTTTGGGAATCAGGATTTGGCCTTGACCCAGTTTCGAAAGTGGGTCAAGGTCACCGGCATTTCAGAAAACGCTCCGGGCACTTTGGAATTCCAGTTTTAAGTAGAGAAACGGTTTCTTATAACTAAGGGAATAATGGGGAGAGGAAAAGAAAGGTAAAAGTGATGAGAACACATAGAATTCTTTGAAATTATATCATTTATTGTCATAGATTTATATTATACAAAGTTTTAATACATGTACATCATGTTAGAAGTTGTTAACAAAGGTCAGCGTGGTCAGCAGGGGCCAGCAGAGGTCAGCAGAGGGATGCAGAGGCATGCAGAGACTAGCAGGGGCATGCAGTAGCAAGTTGTAATCGTTATACGTTGCCAGAAGCATCAGGGGTGGTCAGCAGAGGTCAGCAGAGGCTGGGAGAGGCTGACAGTAGCCAGTCGTAATCGTTATACGTTGTCAGAAGTAACAGGAGTGGTCAGCAGCGGTCAGCAGAGGCCAGCGGAGGTTGGCAGACGTCAGTAGTAATCGTTATACGTTGTCAGAAATATAAGCGGTGGTCAGCAGAGGCCAGCAGAGGCCGAGAGAGGCTAACAGTAGCCAGTCGTAATCGTTATACGTTGTCAGAAGTAACAGGAGTGGTCAGTAGCGGTCAGCAGAGGCGAGCAGAGGCATGCAGTGGCAAGCAGAGATCAGCAGGGGCGAACAGTAGCATGTAGTAATTGTTATACGATGTCAGAAGCATCAGGAGTGGTCAGCAGTGTTCAGCAGAGGCCAGCAAAGGCATGCACAGGCAAGCAGAAACCTGCAAAGGCAAGCAGAGACTTGTAGGGGCATGCAGTAGTAAGTATTAATCGTTATACATTATCAGAAATACCTACAGTGGTCAGTAGCGTTCGGCAGAGGCCAGGAAAGTTCAGCAGAGACAAGCACACGCTGACAGAGATCAGCAAAGACCAACAGGATTTCAGTTGTTCAAGAGCGAGGAGGCAAATGCGAGCCTTTCTCTCTCGACTCTCACGAAGCGGTCCGAAATTACTTCGGGCAGCTTCGGAATAATCGAGAAAGAGGGCATGTGTCAGTTTGCCTTTGTCGACTTTCCGAAACTCTACGAGCTAGCTACATACGCATGATCTGTCATAGCGAGTAGTGCACCCGGTGCTCAATCTGACATCTCTGTTTCAACTTTCAGTCTTCATTGTCCCTTACAAGCGAAATATATCTGATAAATAGTCACAAAAAACTTTTCTTAGCAATACAAACTTGATCAAAGTAAGAATCCAGTCAACTGAAATAATACTCTACAATGAAGAAACATCAGGATTGTTGAAAGTTGAGGACCATTTTTATGAAACATGAATCATAATATTGATCACGTGACTGTCAGTACGTATTGTCAGCACGCGGTAATAGAGTCATTATTATCAAATCGGTGTTATCGGGTGTACCAGGAATTCCTTATTCCACTTTTGCACACTATGCTCGATCGCGTGTACGTGAGCTCGTAGAAATTCAGAAGGTCGAAAAAGAATGCAAGTGTCAGCCTGTTTTTCTCAATGGTATTACTGACAAAGAACGAAGTCCTTAAATGTGCAGCAGCGTGATAATTTTGTCGACCTTAAGTTTGTGATTGAAGTGACGGTATTTAAAGAATGACGGATTCTTTGTCGCATACAAATGTGATGATAAACAGCAGCGTCGAAGATAATGTTGATAATTATATAAACAACGAAGACGACAGAGAACGGTTGTTGAAACCAAGGAACAATTTTGCGTCGTATTCAAATGACAGCATCAATGTTAGATTTCGGGTAGGAGAACCGTACCAATATAAGTATATACACTATCTGTCTAAGTAAAATTTCAATTTTATCACAAAGAAACCGAATTGTATTTGATAATACGAGTCCGCGATTGATAATATTTAGTGTCTTTTGCTGACCACCTCTATGGGTAATGGAACAGCAGTTTGTCAAGTGCCATAGATCTGTAATCATTGTGATTCTTGATAGAATGCAACATACAACCAGGATGGTGAGTCTTTGCAAAATATCAAAGAGAAACTTTCGCACAATTCAGGAAGACTCTATACGGAAGAAGTTACTCCTGGAGCCACTAACTTTTTATCAGCTAATTACGAGGTAACTTGTTTCTGTATTGTTTAAATACTTTTATTGTTATTTTTCTACTGTGAAGTGGCATTGCTTGTGTACATCTTACTTTTTTTTTTTTATTTCTTTAGAGTTTAGATTATGATCCCTGTGAGAATAATGTTCTGCAAGATGAAGAAAGGATAAAAGGATATAAATTTGTAGTTAAAAAAAATTTTGCCAGATGGTTCATTTTCTTATTGATAGGCATCTTCACAGCTCTTATAGCATGTTATGTACATATTTCAATACATGAATTAACAAACATAAAATATGGTTTGCTCAAATCTTGTATCCTTTGATATCACTGTGCAAATGTAAAAAAGTATATATAAATTTAATTATTATTCCTTACAATTAATAACAGATATGGATCAATGTGTATCAAAAAATTGTTTATGGCTACCATATTTAATATGGTTAGTTCTAAATTTTGTACCTGTCCTAATAGGAGCTCTTTTAGTCTCCTATATAGAACCAGTTGCTGCAGGTAGCGGTATACCACAGGTGAAATGTTATTTAAATGGAGTTAAAGTACCTCGAGTTGTTCGTATTAAAACATTGGCAGTAAAAACAATTGGAGTAATTTGTACTGTAGTGGGAGGACTGGCTGGTGGGAAAGTAATTATTGTTTGTTATTGCTCTTATTTATTTAGAAGTGTTTCCATATCTAATACTATTGTATTTATAGGAAGGACCTATGATACATTCTGGGGCTGTGGTAGCAGCAGGGATATCGCAAGGAAAAAGTACTACATTTAACAAAGATTTCAAAATATTTAAATATTTTAGAGAGGACCATGAGAAGCGAGATTTTGTGTCAGGTGGAGCAGCTTCTGGTGTATCTGCTGCATTTGGAGCACCAATTGGTTAGTAATAGAAAAATTATAATTAGTATAATAAAATTACGATTTAATTGCTTAAAAATAATTTAGGAGGAGTATTATTCACTATTGAAGAAGGAAATAGTTTTTTTAATCAAAGTCTTACATGGAGAATATGTTTTGCCAGTATGATTACAACGTTTACATTAAATATTGTGCTTAGTACATATTATGGACGAGTTGGTGACCTTTCTTATCCGGGCTTACTAAACTTGGGAAAATTTGGCTCAATGTCTTATCAGATTTATGAAATTCCTCTATTCATGTTAATGGGAGTAATAGGTGGAGTTCTAGGCGCTTGTTGGAACTACATAAATTATAAAATCACCTGTTTTCGTCTTAAATTCATAAAAAGAAAATGGCTAAAAGTAGTGGAAGCTCTTTTAATAGGTGTACTAAGTGCAACAATAGGATTTATAATGATTTACATGATAAACGACTGCAAACCATTAGGGAAAGCCCCCGCTAAATTTCCTATTCAGATGTACTGTAATGAAGGCGAATATAATGCAGTCGCAGCTTTATGGTTCCAAACACCAGAAAGTACTGTACGATCTTTATTTCATGACCCGAAAGGTACGCTACTATATACGTAGAAGATAACAGAATCCGTATTTAACAAATGTTTTGTTTGTAGGTTCTCATAATGACACAACTTTAGTCATTTTTGTTGTACTTTATTTTTTCCTGGCTGTTTTCACTTTTGGTCTGTCTATGTCTAGTGGTCTTTTCATTCCAACTCTTTTAATTGGTTCTGCATGGGGTAGACTAATAGGATCGGGTCTTTCAAAACTTGTCCCCGACAACGTAAGAAGAAAATATGAATATGCAAAAGAAATATTGCATGAAATATGAAATTCTATATATTATTGCAGGTTATTTTAGATCCTGGAAAGTATGCTTTATTAGGTGCAGCTGCCCAATTAGGCGGTGTAGTTAGAATGACAATAAGTTTAACTGCCATACTCATAGAAGCTACTCAAGGAATATCTTTTGGTTTGCCAGTTATAATAGTTCTTATTATGGCTAAATGGGTTGGGGATTTTTTCAATGAGGCACGTGAATAAGTTAATCTTTGTTTTATATGATAAAAGAGTATTTGCACACGATCGAAATATTTTTTTACACGTTCTTTAGGGAATTTATGACATTCATATACAAATGGCTGGAATCCCAATATTACCATGGGAAGCACCACCATTATCAAACAACATATATGTTAGTGAAATAATGAGTCACCCTGTGGTAACACTAAAAACAGTAGAAAATGTAGGACATATTGTAGAACTTCTAAAATGCGTGACATTTAATGGGTTCCCAATAGTCGATCCCCCTAATAGTGATCAGGTAATAAATTTTGTATTTACATTTTTTTTTATATTAAGAAATGTTATATTTTTGTGTAATTTTGTAAGATTTATTTTTGTATTTTGTTTTTCAGACTGAAATACATTCCTATGGTCAGTTTCGAGGTTTGATTTTACGTTCTCAATTAATAGTATTGTTGCAAAATAAAATTTTCAATGAACAAGCAGATAATTGGGAAGCAAACCTGAGTATTAAAATGTTCAGAAACGAATATCCTAGATATCCAACAATCGACCAAGTCACTTTAACTGAAATTGAAAAAACATATACAATAGATTTGAGACCTTTCATGAATCCTTCTCCTTATACATTACAACATGTTAGTTAACTATTACTATTCTATTTATAAATTAAAAATTGTAGTTTATATTAATCTTCTTTTTCAGTCTGCAGCACTACCACGTACATTTAGACTTTTTAGAGGTTTAGGCCTTCGTCATTTACCAGTATTAAATGACACAAATGAGGTACCAACAATAATGCATTCTAAAACAAATTGTATCATAGAAGATATTGTATTTTTATATTTTCTTTAGGTAATTGGAATTATTACACGAAAAGATGTTGCCAGATTTAGGATATGGAAACATAGAGGAAGAATGGGATTAGATGAACTTTTAATTACTAATAAAATTTAATTTAAAATTTCTTGACAGAAATAATAAACTTTTATAATTGTTTTTATTAAAAAATTTTTAATCTATACTTTTATATAAATAGAGAAAAAATTTTTAAGCAATATGAGGCTAAAATTTCATGAAAGGGAAAGCATCAAAGATTTAAGTATTACAAGAAACATAAATTAAAGACAAAGTATACATAATATTAATTATTTACAAATAATTGCCAGCCCAGCCATGACCATAATTTAAAAAAAAGGTATACTGGAAGAATTACTAGCAATAGAAGAAAATAATATTCGTATGATGAAATGTACATGTTTGTTTATTTAATTTGTAGAGTTGGTATTCTGCATTGTAAACATCTCTAGTGATTTATGTGATGTAATATCTGAAACGTTTATATACAACCTGTAACATACAAAAATATTTTACTGTAGAAAATAATATAAACAGTAAATGAGAATGGCATTGAATCAGTATTATCAGTACATCTTGTATATTACGAATCTGGTATCGAACAGTGGTATCAAACAAAATCTATAATGAGTTTTTAGAAAGGGTGACATTGTACTACAATGTTGCGTACCCTTAAGAACTACGTAGTTTTACATTTCAGTTGTAATGGTTTTTACTCATGCCTATAAATAACATACAGTCAGTATGATTGCTGTACTAATATAGGCCTGACGAACTACCTTTCCGTTGCGAGCCACTCGACTAACCCTTTAGCTAGCAGATTCCCTCACCTGCAGAATGCAAGCGATGAGAATTACGGTGTGCGTGCGAAGTATGTCTGCGGTCGTAATGCTCGAGTGGGAAGAAAAGGCGAAGTGTGGCCCGTGGGCCGCCAGTTCGTCAGACCTGTACTAACGTATGTACTTGTATAATTACGAAACAAATTTTAGTTAATATAAAATAAGCAAATGCAAAAGCTAATATGAAATGACTGAATATAGATCTGTAAATGTTAATTCTGATATGGTTAAATGTATATGTATACTTCTGTAATTTGTTGATCACCATGACAAACGCTAATTGACTGGAAACTGAATAAACTGAATTGAATTTACTTTTGTACATGATTAATAATAATGATTGGAAGAGGAACACATCTTCTTTTATACATGGAATGATTTCTCTGATTAAATGTCATCATTATCCAAAGTTGTATCTGTCTTCATTACTTATTTTATACAAATTGGATTTTACTTTTTTATTTTTTCATATATTTACAATAGTACCAATATCTGTTTCAGTGTCTGAAATTTTGATACCTATCAATACTTTCTATGAAATACTGTAATATCTAATTGCTTGAACATTAATATGTAATCATACCAGTTCAACCACTCAATAAAACACATTGCTCTATACTTGCTTCTGATTTTTTTTATCTGTATTTATCAATAAATTGAAAATTTGAACTAAAAACTATATCTCGTACAAATCCAACATCCATTTGCATATCAAATATATTTCGATAATTATACATCTCAAGTAGCCAACATTTTTGCTAGTACTTGTCAGTGTTAAAAATAAGTGTGTATATATACACGCGATCGCACGCACACGCAAAAAAAAAGTTTGCTAGCAGGTACAATTTCGTAGTTTAATGAATGATGTTGTGACCAAATCATTATGAAACGCGATTCCCACTAAAATTAAGTTTAAATTTACAATGGCTTATTTACATATAAGGAATTAATCGTAAGTCACTATTTTGGGAATGAATCACCTTGAGCCAATAATACATACAGAGAAGAAGACAGCTATACCTTCTTAATCTTCAATAAAACAAGACTTTAGAATTTTTTGATGAAATTGTACTAGTATAAAGAGTGCATAGTGAAGTCTTACGTGCAAGTGCGACGATCATTTTCTTCTTATCAGTGTTTGTGATGATTGCAAATATTTAAAAACAACGAAAAAACAAAGAACTTTATCAGAATTTAATGTAGACATTTCCGTCAATTATTTTCCGTCCAGACGCACGTGATTCAAAACTTCTAACGGGTCTGCATACAATGATCCATCATTCTTGATTGGTTTCTAAATTGATTACATTTGACGCATGCGCGTAAAACAATTAAAGACAGGAACCCAATTCAAATAATTTTTTAATTGTACATTTTATGAAATGTACATTTTATAATTTTTGTAAAAATAAAAACAATTGGAAGAAAGTATCTGAATAGAAAATGAATAGTTACAAGTGGAGCAAATGTAAGAATACATTAAAAACGAACAAACAACCTGATTCAACTAGAGAAAGAAAGAAATGCACACGTAAACCTCTAATGAAGCCTCATGAAACAGAAGATAAAGCTATAATTCGGAGGTTTCACGATGCACAAAGAATGGCTAGATTTAGAGCTAGAAAGAAAAAGGCTTTAGAGGAAGCAAAGGTGCTTGAAATATTAAATTTTAGTAAGCTTTCTGTAATCGCAAAATTAAATCGAAAAAACATTACATTTGAAACCACTAATTCCATCATTACAATACCAAATACAGAACAATTTCAAACACACTTGCCTATGCAGAAATTACCAATCATTGTACATACACCTTGTGAACAAAATAAATATTCTCAATTATTGGCCATTATCAAGGAACTAGGAAAAGATGTTAGATTAGCATATGCTGGTAATAAAATATCAGCAGAAAGATTAAAATTAGGCATTGTACAAGCAAAAATGCTGATCAAAGAATGTTTATCAGAGACAGAAATTAACTTGCAGCTGTAGTTTGTCTACAAATGGATATAGAATTTTTAATAAACAGATAACTTATTTTTATGATCTTTATAAAATTGTATATAGTAAAATTTGTAATTTTAATTCTATATAGAAAAATATAAATTATATAGAAACATCACCTTCTATGTAAAAAATTGCAACAATTGTAAAGAATATATTTACTAATTTCATTTGTATGAATTGATAATAAGAGCAATCTCATGGCTTAATATGTATACTGTAAGTGTCAAGTATATGAACAAAAGTAATACATGAAATTCATTAATATAATAACAATAATACTCCATACAAAAATACGAGTAATAATAATTGACAAATATTTTTAAATAAAAGAAATTAAAATATCTCTAGTAAATTTTAATAAAATAGTCAGTTTGCAAATAATGGACATAATTTCTTCAATTTACCTAACAAAATATTAGAAAATGGTAGAAAACTTAGACGCGAATTTCCTTTTAAAACAATCCTTATTATTAATTATTGTAGACTATTTGAAACCTTGGTCGCACCAAAATATTTCCGTAACTCGCAAGTTCTTCAAAAATACGAATCCTCTTGATGAGTTCACCGTAAGTGACTCCTTACCTTGTCTGAAAAAACCAAAGTAAACCCGTCAAAATTTTCTCATTCCTTAAAGGAATCATTCTTTTAAAACATTAAGAAAGCTTACCGTAAATTGAATATTTCCAGGGAATGATCATCTTATCGAAGAGGTAGAAGCGTGAGATCTTCATTAGTGGAGACGATAAAACAGCTGAACATTTCGTGTGTTCATGGCTCTTTGATAATGTGTCGTATATTTTAAGACGCGGTTGGTTTGGTCAATTATTTTGCGGTCTCTCAGGTCGTACACCTGTCCGTCGTGAAGTTGCAGACGGGAGTAGGAAGGGGTTATGGTCAATAAACGCAACGTCACACGCAGCCTATCGGCGACCCCGCTTGGCCCCTTAAAGTGGCACCGAACGAAAATCTTACATGTCGGCCGATATTGCTTTTGTGCGTTTGTCTCCGGGATATCTTGAGAAAAATCGGACTAATTTCCATACGAGCGGCATTGGCGGACGCGTTCTACTGCAAGGAAGATTCGGATGTAAAATCGGATCGGTCCACAACGCGGTTTAGCTTCACGGTGAATTAATTGTGCGTTTCAATGAATTGACCGAATTGCGTCCGCCATTGTTGTGATTGGTGAACGTTTCAGGAAGACGGCGTTCTTAGATTGGTGCGCATGCGCGTCGTGTGCTACTTGACGACGCTCTTCTTTCGAATTTTGGGAGACACGCACACATAAAAGCAACGTGACACAGGTAGCTGATACGCACACGCACGTATACATATCCGTATTTCGAAAACAGTATTCGCCGCTCAATTTTTGCGCACGTGCTATGGAATTTTTTTTGAGTGCTTTACCCGCGTCTTTTTAGATGTCGGAAATCGAATTAATTTTTACGTTTTTTTCACTTGCTGTAGCAAAGAAAGTGGTTAACGGCATTTCTCAAAGGAGATCGCCAGACCGATGCTCTCTTTTTCTGCAAGTGCAATTAAATTTTTAGTTACTGCCGTTAATAGTCTGGTTTAATGATAAGTTTTATTCTATGATAGTTGAATGATAATTAGACATAGAAATAATAACTGGTGCTTGCTACGCCTAAAAACAAGTGAATGAACTCTTTATCATCTTTCTGAATATCTTTTAACAAACAAGTTTTAATTGACTGTATTATTTTGTATTACAGGTAATTTGTAATATCCAAATGTAACGTAAGAATTATATTGTATACAAAGGTATACGAATAAAAATACATTTAGTCAATATCAAGAAAGGAGCAACAAAATTGGCTAAATATTTAGCCAAAAACGTATGCATAAAATATATTTTGTGAGAAGTTTGGTATTTAAAACTTACGAAAATGACAGATTATATAGATGATTGTACTTATGCTGTGCATAATTGCATGTTATGCCTAAGGCTAAGAAAAAATCTTACCTTAAAAAGGTAAGGGAAATGCGAGAATATAGACGACAAAAATTAAGATCAGAAACGATTGAAGAACGTGCTGTGAGATTGTATACTGCTGCAGAAAGAATGAAGAACGCCAGAGCAAAAGAAACAGAGGAGCAGGCAGCAATAAGAAGAATGCAAGAAGCTCAGCGTATGGCTAGGCATCGTGCTAAAAAGAAGCGTTGTTTGGATGAAAATTTAGCAAGAGAAATTTCAAAAATTGCAGAACTTTCAAAAATGCCGGATGCAGCAACAATAGCTCAAATGTCAGAAATGAATATGAATAAAATTTCTGCAGAGCTAAAGCAAATGATGGAAAGGGGAAAAGTACCAGAACATATAGTTCAAATGGCTCAACTTGCTGAATTCAGTAAAATGACTGAATTAAATAAAATGTCTCAGGATATGGCTAAAAGGTATGAAATGGAAAAAATGGCAGAGTATGCCAAGACAACAGAATATATAAAGATGCAAGAAATTGCCAAGATGTCTGAAATTGCCAAAATGAACGAAATGGTGAAACTTTCCGAGATGGCTAAATACAATGATATAACAAAAATTAACGAGATTGCCAAAATGAATGAAATGATGAAGATGTCACAGATGGCAAAGATTAATGAAGTTCAAAGAATGAACGAAATAGCTAAACTAAACGAGATGGTAAAGATGACAGAAATGGCTAAATATAATAACGACATAACAAAATTAAATGAAATTGCACAAATCAACGAGATGGCTAAAGAAATTGCAAAAATGAATGAAAAAACAAAAATGAGCGAAATGATTAAAATGGCGAATATACAAAATGATATCACAAAGATGCCAGAGTATTCCAAAATGGCAGAAATGGCAAAACTAACAGAGTTAGCTAAACTAAATGAAATAACGATAACAAAATTAAATGACCCTCCACCACCAAAGGTACCAGAAATTCCTCGAATCCCTGAACCTGTGATTACTGTGCCAAATCCACGAAATTTGCAAAATGTTCAAACTGTTCAAGTAGCACAGGCTAGTCCATCCAGTACAATAAACTTTCCTACTGTACCTGGTCAGGGCAAATATGCTCAGTTACTGGTTATTATCGAAGAACTTGGAAGAGACATTCGCCTTTCTTATGCGGGAAGTCGCAGTGCAGCTGAGCGTCTTAAAATGGGTATTCAGCATGCTAGAATCCTTGTACGAGAATGTCTACTGGAAACAGAACATAATGCACGGCAATGATCTGCCAATACACTTAGCGAATAGATTTTTAGCAGATTATTTTAGATAATGCTATGTACATTGTATGGAGTACAGCAGTATATTTTAAAGGGAGTGTCTTAGCATCCACAAAATTATGCATAAATATCTAATACTTACTATTTCATATTTTATACAATTTTATCAGTTGTAAGTTTAATAAAAAAAAGTGTAACAGGTTGAGGAAACAATAATTATGTAACCTAATATCACTTTCAATAATAATTGAACTGATTTTTAGAAATAATGTACACTTTTGTGGATGCCTAAAAGAAATTAATCAATTCATAATGCATAATATTGGGTATAAATTTAAAAAGAAGAAATTTTTTTCTCCTTTTGATTTCGTTTTCTCTATTATTATTGGGAAGGACTTAAAGATCACCATTTTCTATGCATAGATACAAATCGTGAAGGATTCGTTCCTTCATATTAAGTTCTAATTTAGTAAATAGGAAAATAATATTAAGCAGAAACAATTTGTACACTGAAGAGTCTTCATTTATATTTTCTAAGGAAAATGTATTACATTTTTGGTTTAAACTATGGGTACTTAGGAATTACCTACAGTATAGACAGAAAAGATTGATCAAACAAAACGTACCTATGGAAAGTATAATCCTTGAATATAACTGACTATAAGGTATATCTAAATAAAAAAAAAAAAGAATTTTTTACAGTAATGTGTATTGATTTCATACCCTTAATTACTTTTGCGTCGATCAATTTAAAATTAGCGGGAAGAAATTGCACAATGTAGTTCATACTTCATCCTCTCATGCGCCCAGTGTGTCCAGATCTGGCATAATTGAGTGCATCGACGTCGACATTAGTAACGACGAACTTCCTTAGTGTTTAACGAAGTGGTGGGGAAAACCGACATATCTGATCGCATGAGCCACATATTTTAAGTTTTAAGTTAAAACGTGTATTTACGTATAAATTTTTCTTTTATTATGGACTTTGTTTATACATATGTATGTGCCTATATGTATAGCTCGAAACGTAAAAATGTCTGGGCCGTCGAGATTCGAAATTGTATGCCGCGAAGACGGACTTCGGCTGTTCAAGAGCAAGAAAGAAAGGCTCCCATTCACGTTCTTTATCGAATTCCCGATGTTGCATGAGGTGCTGACCTAGCAAATATGTGGTTCGTGCGGTAAGATATGTCGACTTTCCCCACCACTTCGTTAAACACTAAGGAAGTTCGTCGTTACTACTGTCGACGTCGATGCACTCAATTATGCCAGATCTGGCCACACTGTTCATGAGGATTTCCCGAAGTTATGGTCGTTTAATATGGTGCAATCATTATAGCCGGTAGTTTTGTCTTGTCAAAGAGAAATTGTATTGTTTATACTTTGCGTTTTTTTGGTGTAAATTAAGGTATATCGTCATTAGATCTGCTACTTGGATTGTTATTTTCACCATATTCGTTTCAGAGAACTTTCCTTACGTAAATTTACGAACAAAATATATTCTGTTTTAGAATAAGTTTCCACCATAGTCTACAGGCTGTTGATATATTTCTAAAGGAGTAAAAGCATTTTTAACGTTCAAAATGGTAGTCAGACAATATAACGAAGAGTTAAAGTATTTAGAAAAGATAAACGATACGTGTTGGAAAATAAAGAAAGGTTTCCAACCTAATATGAAAGTATGTTTCCTGCTACCTTGTGCTCCATAATTCTTTCACGTAAATCTTATAATTTCTTGTAGGTTGAAGGTGTATTTTATGTAAATAAGACACTGGAAAGGTTAATGTTGGAAGAGCTACGTAATTCATGTAGACCAGGTGCAGTGGGAGGTTTTCTCCCAGGTGTAAAACAAATTGCCAATGTGGCTGCCCTTCCTGGAATCGTATGGAGATCTATTGGATTGCCTGATGTGCATTCTGGGTATGGTTTTGCCATTGGTAATATGGCAGCATTTGATATGAATGATCCAAAATCAATAGTGTCTCCTGGTGGAGTAGGATTTGATATTAATTGTGGTGTTCGTCTATTAAGAACTAACTTATTTGAAGAGGATGTTTTACCTGTGAAGGTATTGCTTTTCGTTCATTGTATGCCATTGGTATCAGTATATATTGTGATATTAAATGTAATCCAATGAAATTATTAGGAGCAACTAGCACAAAGCATGTTTGACCATATTCCTGTTGGTGTTGGTTCAAAAGGAATCATTCCAATGAATGCAAGGGATTTGGAAGAAGCTTTGGAAATGGGCATGGATTGGTCCCTTAGAGAAGGTATTTGCTCAACTATTTATTAATATAAATTGCTTTATCAAGACAGTTATTTTCAACCTCTTCAAACTGTGCACAGGCTATATCTGGGCAGAGGATAAAGAACATTGCGAGGAATATGGCAGAATGCTTAATGCAGATTCCTCAAAAGTATCAATGAGAGCTAAAAAACGTGGACTTCCGCAAGTGAGAAGACACGAATTTGATTTTTCTATAATACTATAAAAAAGAAATGTTAAATCACAAACAATTGTCTTTCAGTTAGGAACTTTAGGAGCAGGAAATCATTATGCCGAGATTCAGGTAGTCGAGGAGATCTATGACAAATGGGCTGCATGCAAAATGGGTATTGAGGAGAAAGGTCAAATTTGCGTGATGATTCATTCTGGTAGCAGAGGATTTGGTCATCAAGTTGCAACTGGTAGGAAATGTATCCGGCGATCGAAGTTATCTTCCGAAAAGGGAATTTGGTAAATTTTTTTTTCTCGTATTGCAGATGCGCTTGTCCAAATGGAGAAAGCTATGAAACGAGATAACATTGAAACTAATGATAGGCAATTAGCTTGCGCTCATATCAATTCCCAAGAAGGTCAAGATTACTTAAAATCAATGGCGGCGGCTGCGAATTTTGCGTGGGTCAACAGAAGTTCTATGACGTTTCTTAGCCGACAGGCTTTTGCAAAACAGTTCAGAATGTCTCCCGACGATTTAGATATGCATGTTATATACGACGTATCTCATAATATTGCGAAGGTAGAAGAACACATAGTCGAGGGTAAACAGAAAACACTTTTAGTGCACAGAAAGGTAAGTCGGAAACGTGCAATTTAGTTGATTACATTTAGGTGCTTAACAACATTGTTTTTACAGGGATCCACAAGAGCGTTTCCACCTCATCATCCTCTAATTCCGGTAGATTATCAATTAACAGGTCAACCAGTTCTGATAGGTGGTACTATGGGAACATGTAGTTATGTCCTTACTGGAACTGAACAGGGTATGAAAGAAACATTCGGATCGACTTGTCACGGCGCGGTAAGTATTAAAAACTGATTTACAAAGTTATATTGTGTTCTAAACGTTAATTATAAATTGTATACAGGGCCGAGCTTTGTCTAGAGCCAAATCGCGTAGAAACATAGATTACATGGACGTGCTAGGAAAATTAGAGCAACAAGGAATATCCATTAGGGTCGCGTCGCCGAAGTTGGTGATGGAAGAAGCACCAGAATCTTATAAAAATGTGACGGATGTTGTAGATACGTGCCACGCAGCAGGCATTTCTCGGAAGTGTATTAAATTAAGGCCAATCGCGGTTATTAAAGGATAATTGCACAATCGCGTTAGAAAGATTTTTTAGATTGTCAATCACGATTTAATTGCTGTTTCGAGCATCAGCAGTCATATTTACAGCATCATTATTGTAATCGCCGCATGTATTTATTAATAATTTATCATGGTGAGATATATTTAAACATTAGATACCTTGTATCTTTTGTAAATTGTGTAAATACAAGATGTATGTGTAATGAATTTATAATAAAAGTTATACAATAATATTTTCAAACAATGAGTTACTTATTTACATTCTCCTCTATATTTCCATTAATTTCTTAATTAATTTCTTAAAACAAAATTCATTTGAGAAACTATTCACTGAATTAGTATTGATGGGTAGCAGCTGTAGTATGTGCGTAAATGCATGAGAATTGACTATGGAAGGGATTAAAATTCATTTCTGAATCTGTTGGTAACGTTGCGAATGATATGAAAATAGTAATGGGGTTTCGAGACCACATAAAAATGGGTCGAAAAAATGCATTGGGTGAAAGATCTACTCGTATACCTCTTCTGTGACAATACTCTAGAATCTTTGATGAATCAATGATAATCAAAAATAATCTAGCGAAGAAACTCTATATTTACGATGACCTATGCAAGGCGGATCGCAGCCAATTTGCTAATATTATTTAGTTTTTAATTAATAATTGCATTACCCAGTTAAGAGTGATACGATTATTAATTAAACGTTAAATAATATTACCCAGGTCTCACCACGAGGAGGTTGCTGCGAATGGAGACCCGAAGGGAGATAGTTGGAATCAAGGTTCCATCGATTTCCCTTTACATTATTAGAAACTAGGTTACTAAACTAGAGAGATAGAAGGAAGCAATGTTCCCTCGATCTTCTAGTTTAGTTGTACCAAGTAATTATTTCGTTTAAAAAGGGTTGAAGCTAAATTATGGGAGACGCGACGCGACGCGATGCTGAACCGTACAGCGGATCTTCGGATCGAATCGACACTGCCCTTGGTAGATTGATTTCTATTTCTAGAAATCGATCTATCATTGGCAGGCGACTAGATCTTTCGGACGAACTGGACGGTCGATCACATGTTCCAACCGATGGAATAGTGGTGATCGAAGCAAGGAATGAGAAACTAACGGAACGAGAAACTTTAGTTGAAGCTAAATCGTGGGATACGCGACGCGTAATTATAAGGGATTATAAAACTTTAGTATTTACAAAAATTAAAGATTTATTGGGAAAGGTAGAGGAGAATGTAAGTAAGAAGCATAGAAAGTATGTATTATGATTTTGATTTTTTATTAAGATAAACATAAGGATTAAATAAAAACATGCCCAAGTTTAGACTTTCGTCTAAAGCGATGGTGGGGGAAGCCGTCGTTGAATGATAGTGACAGTAACATTCGATCCGTAGATCGATCGTATTTCGTTTTCGTTGACACATAAAATTGGACGGAGCGTAATGTGAAGAGTAGCTAGCGGTGGGGATGTCGGTGATAATTTTTGAAGGCCCAACAACTGGCGGAGGCCCCCGGAACGCCTGAAGTTCGCGATTTCGTTCGGACGTGTACGCAACGAATGATGGGGCAACATTTTAAAAATATTACATTAGCGTTTTATTAGAGAAAATGTACAGTTACCTACTTTCGAAGTAAGAAAGTTATATTAAACTAATTCGTTTGACTTTACACAGGAATTAAATTCACAGTGTTACGCTGAACGAATCTTCCAATGACTAAATAGAGGGAGTATAGTATAGAAAAAAAAAGGTACGTCGGAAAATTTTTTCTGTGTAGATAATGGAAGCAACCATCACCATAAATAGTACATATATCTCTCTTTATATATATTTATATATATCGTGATTCATATGACGCGTCGTTGTGAACCCTTGGAAGAAAAGTATGGAGGGCTAGTCACTGGAGGAGTCGTTTACAGAAATACAAGACCGACCGGCAGGAGACGCGGTCAGAAATGCATTCCGATGACAATTATAAAATTACGTTATAAAATAATAATTATCCTACGAAACTTATGATAGGTGATAATCAGGAGAAGGTTCAGCTACAGATTCAGTAGTGAACAGTGGATTTGGGAACTCTGGTGGATGTGGCAGTGGTCCAGCAGTCTTTGGCTGGCGACGGTACGCCATTAGCCAGCATGATACAGCAATAGCTACAGCGACTAGTGCCAGGAGTGCTGTAATAACTAATGCTATCACAAAGCCGACCATAGAAACACATATATCCTCCACTCTTTGCGCCGAAGCAACTGAAACAATAAATATTAAATATTAGTAAAATATGTTTGGCCAATCTGTTTAAAGAAGAACATCGTTAAGAACATATCGACATACTTTCAGCTGGATCCGCTGTAAGCCTCTCTTCTCTTCGCTCCAGAGTGAATATCAAATTCGATTGAATCGTTATTTCTTCTCGAAGTTGTCCCTCAAAATTGTCCGCGACGCTCAAAGACGTATCGTTAACTTCGGATTCAACGTCTCGTCGTCGGCGGCCAAACGCGTTGTACCCTCGGCAATTGACCTGAAAAAACAGTTGTTATGGGTTACCATTAGTATCTTCTTTAGAGTACTTGTTCGATAAATCACTTCAAAGCAGTGTACGAGTACTCACGGGTTGGCACCGTCCGAAGCAAACGCGAATATTGCATTGGAATCGTATATTATCGCTGCTTGGGAACTTGAATGCGTTGAAGCTAGCCATCAGCGCCTGCGTTTCAGGATTTTGCTCCCACTCGCCAAATATTGTTGGATCCGTTGCACATCCGTTTTCATCTGTCACGATATATTCGTTCTCCAGGTTGTCCTCCATCGTCTTGGCAACGCAGTTTCGAGCGAATCCTCCGTAAATGCCTGAAACACGAAGTTTGTATTTTGCCTGGGAGCAAATAGAACGTATCGATCCATAGACTGAACAAGTTTTATACTCACTGGAAGGCTGAACTTCAACTTGCAACATTAGATTGTCACCAATCTCAGCGGAGGTGATTTCATTTCCGCTTTGGGTGACAATTTTCATCAAGCAAATTGGAGGCGGACCGGTGTTGGCGATGGTTCCAGCGGTGGTCAGCATAGAAACATTGAAGCCAAGAGTAACATTTTGTTCCCCAGTTTGATATATGCATTTGATGTGATACGCCTGAGCTTTGTATGTCATCAGTTTCGGGTGTTTTTGTATGACCAGTACGAAGCTGGCTTGTCCCTGAAAGCATCGAAAGAGGACGACGTTAACACGTTAAATATGGATGCAAAATGATCTACATCGAGTATGGATAACTTTGCAGGGAAATCAAGCGGACCGAAATTTCTGTGCAAAAGGGAACCTACGTTTACATGTATCAGTCCGCAATTTCCAAACGCCACTTTGAATATTTCAGTCTTGTGCATCGTTTCCGAAGAAATGGAAACAACTCGTCTGCATTGTTCATCTTTGCTGCGACCTTTCACGTACAAAACACCATCGAATTCGTCGTCCAGAAGGTGTATGAGGACTTGTACTCCATCAGATAAGCAGCTAACAATTATATCTGGCCTAGGGAAGTCGGTACGCCCTCGGTTTCCGTTGTCTGTTGGACAAGTATCGTGTTAATTACCAGAACGCTTAAAAATCGAAGAACTTTTACGATGAAACGAGTTCTTACAGCATTGAGTGTAAGCGTTTCCACTGTAGCCACTGATGCACGTGCATATAGCTTGATGACGGGTAGCGTTGCAGAGTGCATTCATGCCACACAGTTGCGTCAAACATGGATCTTCGCAGGTTTGGCTGGTCAAGTCGCAGTATCTGTTGTCGGCGCAATCGTCGTCGCGTCTGCATTCGATTATGTCAACTGAAAGGTAGGCGTTTTATTAGCGAGAATCTCTTTGGAATCCTTGAGAGCAATGCACTTTCTTCAACCAGTGCTCGACAAAGATAGATCATCGATCTTTCGACGTACCCAATTTACAATATCCATTGGCGTCTAGTCTGTATCCATGTTCCGTCGGACATACACAGCGACCATACTCGTCGATGATCATGCCGTTCTCCAAAGCGCACACGCAGTATCCTTCTTCGTTGATTATCATTCCGGCCTGTTTGCGGCACGGTATGCAAATGTTGTTCTCATCCTTAGCCGAACCAGGTAGACAAACGCAGTTACCATTCTCGTCACGGACCTGACCCTTCTCTACCGGGCATATATCAGCTGTAAAACAAGAAAGCAACTTGATTTAGAAATATTCCAACAATCTATTCAAACACTGTAGATCGATTATTACTTTTTTCACAGCGTACGACTGCGTTTCCTCTGTAACCAGGAATACACTCGCAGATCATAGTCCTCACAGGACTGGTATCTAGGACCTTGCAATCCGCGTTCACTCCACACGGTTGGATCTTTACGCAAGGATTTATGCACTCGCCGTTGAAGCAGGCGGTCTGGGATGGACACTCGTTGTCCGCCTTGCACTTCTCCGTTACTGAAAACAGGAGTCAGAGAATTAGTTGAACCACCAGAACCTTAAGACGCATGCGTGTATATAATTCGTACGTTTGGTACATCCTGAATTAACGTCGCCGATATAACCAGGGGGACAAGCACACTCCACCACGTGGTTGTAAACGTTGCAGTCGAGGTTCCCAGTGCACGGGTTCACCGCGCATGGATTCTCGCAGCGACTGTTGATGCAAGCCTTGTTCGTGGGGCAATCCGAGTTGGTTCTGCAGCCAAGGAGAGTGCAACCGACCCTCGGATTTCCTCCAAGTCCAGGCGGACACTCGCAAATGGCTTTGTGGTTGATACCGTGGCATTCGGCGTTCTTCCCGCAGATGGTGGTCGATGGCGAGCATACTGGAACGCAGCTGTGTTGCAGGCATGCGTGCGATCCGCTGCAATCGCTGTCAGCGCGGCATCCAACGACTGGGGAAAAATCAAATCAAGATCAGCCTAGTTCAAACATCCATTCGAGCTTTGTATCTAGTTTGTCCTTACCCTTGGTGCACGCCACATCGGGATTTCCGTCGTAGCCCACGTCGCAGGCGCAAATTGGTTTGTGATCAACGACGGTGCACTCCGAGTTAGGCCCGCAGGCGCAAGGATCCTTGCACACGGCATTCACGCAGGACTTCTGCGAAGGACAGTCAGTGTCCCTGGTGCACTCGATGCTGAGGATCGGTTTGGTGGCTCGACAGGTTCCACTACCGCTGCTCACGTAACCGCTGGGACATACACAGACCATGGTTCGAACAGGATGGGTTGGAAGCACTCTGCATTCTGACGGTTCGCTGCACGGTTCGATGACGGTGCAAGGGTTCTGACATTTGTTGTTGAAGCAGGCCAGCGAGTCGGGACAGTCGCTGTCCTCCTTGCACTCGGGTCTGTCCTCCGGCTTACAGTTTACGTAAGGATTACCCACGTGATGGGCTGGACAACGACAAATGGGCAGATGGTTGAAGACTCTACATTCGGCTAGCGGTGAACAAGGGTTGCTATGGACGCAGGCATCCACGCATTGTAGGTTGATGCACGAATGATCGCTAGGACAGTCTCCGTTGCTGTAACAGCCGATTACTCTGCAACGGTCCAAAGCATTTCCATGGTATCCCTTGCGACAACGGCAGTCGGCCTTGTGGTTGTTGGGGTAGCACTCGGCGTTCACGCCGCAGCTGTCGGACACCAGACAAGGATTCACACAGTTGTTGTTCACGCAGCTCTTGTCCAGAGCGCATTCGCTGTCACGTCTACATTCCACCGAATGGCAAACGATGTCCGGGTTGCCCTGATAGCCTTCTTCGCACGAACAGATCGGTTTGTGATCCCTCACGTGGCAGACGGCGTTGGTACCGCAGTTGCAGGGGTCCCTGCACTGTCTGTTGATGCAGGCCTCGTTGTCGCCACACTCGTCGTTCGTGGTGCAGGCTCCGATTGTTGTTATTTGAACTGGAAATACAATCGTTATTAACATAAAAGGATTTATATGACATTCTGAATCGTTGTCCTAAATTGAAATCGTCCTTACTCGGTCTGCAGACTTCGTCCACGTCGGTTGTCCAGCCTTCCGGACAAGTACACGTCATAGTCCTCACGGGAACGGTATCAAGAACGTTGCACCGAGCGTTCTCCGGACATGGTTTGATCACCGGGCACGGATCGATGCATTTGTCCTTGATGCACACCAGCTTGTCGGCGCAGTCGATGTCGAGCCTGCACTCTGGTTCGTCGAGCACCGTCGTTGGACGATGTTCGCAGTAGGAGTACGGATTTCCGATCGGAAGATTTTCTGGACAGCGACAGGTGGCCGCGTGATCCTGGACGTAACAAATGGCGTTCTGTGCACACGGTGAGTCCTCGATGCAAGGACTCACGCAGCGTCCACTGTCGCAGGCCAGGTTTCGAGGACAGTCGTGGTCCGCGCTGCACTCGACTCTCTCGCAATGGACTTCCGGATTGCCGAGGTAGCCCGGGCCGCAGCGGCATACCGCGCGATGGTTTTGGCCGTAACACTCCCCGTTGATGGCACATTTGTTCTCCAGGATGCAAGGATTCACGCACTGGCCGTTGTAGCAAGTCGCTGCGTCGTTGCACTCGCTGTCCGACTCACAGTCCACTGTGGCAAGAGATTTTATTGAATTATATTAGCAGAAATTCTGTAAGATTCAAAGGTATAGCTCCATCCCTTCAACAAGAAACAAGACTCACGTTTGAAGCAACCGAGTTGAGGGTTTCCGGAGTAACCAGGCGGACACACGCAGGATGGATAGTGATCTGCAACGTTGCACTTTGCGTTCGACCCACAATTGCAGGGGTTGATGCACAAGCTGTTGACGCAGGCAGCATTGCCAGCACAGTCGCTGTTCGAGTGACACTCGGCCACGATGCCCGCTGTAGAAAAGAAACATTGAATTGTTTCGAACGTTTGTGGCCATTTACACAATTATTAATATATTTTACACTTACGCGGTATGCAATTGATTCTCGCATCGCCCTCGTAGTTTTCGGGGCATCTGCAGACCGGAATGTGATCGTTCACGTGGCACAGTGCGTTTCTTCCGCAAGGATCCGCGACGACGCACGGATTCACGCAGAAGGAGTTTATGCACTGCCTATCACTGGAGCATTCGCTGTTAGCGTAACACTCTGGACGCACCGGTGGTAATGGCGTAACGGGAGCTGAAACGTAAACGTTTGTAATTTTCAGTGGAACCAACAGTCCCGAATTCAGTATTTCAGTTGGTATTGCTTGAAACGCACCTCTGACGCATTCAAGATAAGCATTTCCGGTGAAATCGGGCGCGCATTGACAGATTCCCGTGTGAGACGTGGACTTGCATTGGGCATTCAGCCCACATTGGGTGGTAAGGCAAGCCTCGATACAAGTTCCGCCAATGCACTTCTCCGAATTACTGCAGTCTTCGTCTTGATGGCAATCAACGTCCGCCAGCACTGTAATGCAATTTGCATTATGATTACCTCTTATGCTTCCGACATAGGCGATAAAGAAGTATAATAATACTTATTAACAGTAATATTTACCAATCTTCCTGCACTGCCCGTTAATGTCAGTGATGGTATTAGGCGGGCAGCTGCAGATCATCGTACGAAGCGGCACTGTGTTTAATACTTTGCATATCTGATCGCCGGTGCACATGTTCGAGGACAGGCAAGGATCTTGACATTTTGCGTTGATGCAGGCCTGATACGACGGACATTCGCCGTCTTCTCTGCATCCCACTTCGATGGAGACACCTTGAGGGAATTTGGAAACTTTATTATTACTGTTTTCTCGTCTCTAAACAAAATTACTCACCGGTGCATTCGATATAAGGATTTCCAGAGGTTCCCGCGGGGCACGTGCACTTCGGTTGATGATCCCTGGCAATGCATTTCGCGGATTCCGCGCAGACGTCGTCGTCGCAAACCGGTCGACAAACTCTGTTCAGTCTGTCGCACGCTTCGTGATCGGCGCAGTCTTCGTTATAGTGGCATACCGTAGAAATGCAAGCCACTCGCGGATCTCCTTGGGTGCCTGGCGGACAAGCGCATTGGGCTCTGTGCGAGATCGCGATACACTCTGCACCGCGACCGCATGCAATATTATCGACCAGACAAGGAGTGACACAGTTATTGTTCTGACATGTCTTATCATAGGGACAGTCGCTGTCCGATTTGCATTCAGCTAAAAAAAAAGATAGATAAATGTTGTAATTCAATTCTGTAAACTTATGTGATTCTACTTTAAACTTACGTTTGAAACATTGCAGTTGAGGGTCACCGGCGAAATTCTGCTGACAGTGACACGTCGGATGGTGGTTGACCGTGACACACTCAGCGTTTAGACCGCACTGTGAGCCTAGACACGGATTCTGGCACAGCTGGTTTATGCAGGCCGCGTTGTACGAGCAGTCAGAGTTCGTTGTACACTCTGGGAATCCGTCAGTATCTGTGAAAGAGAATTGCATTCGTATTAACCGTTTAAATGCATCAGACAATCAATTCAGTACCTCTATAGCAGTTCATGAACGGATCGCCGGAAAGTCCGGTAGAACAATGACACTGATGACGATGATTTTCTACGGCACACTCTGCATTCGACGCGCAGGGACTGATAGTGCAAGGGTTGATGCACCGTTGGTTCAAACAGGCCATATTCACAGAACACTCGGAGTCCGTTTGGCAGATTGCGTCGAGTTGTTTATCCACTGAAAGAACGAGAACGTTGTAACGATGGTACCAGTATAATTACAATAACTTTTAATTGATTTGTACCTGGGATGCACGCGACTGTTGCGTCGCCAGCGAAATTCGGCAAGCATTCACAGATCATCGTCCGCATTGGTAAAGTATCCACGATAGAGCATTTTGCTCCAGCGATGCAAGGTTTGGTTTCGATGCAGGGATCTTTACAGACTCCATTGAAGCAGCCCAACTTGCTGGGGCAGTCACCGTCCACTTGGCATTCGGGCTGCGGTTCTATTGTTTCTGAAAAGAAACGAAGAACGTAAGCTCTGGAGGTTGAACGTAAATTCAGAGATAAAAATAATTTTAAATACCCATCAGACACGACGTGTACGGATCACCGGTGTAACCCGGTGGGCATCGACAAGTAGGTCGATGATTGATGACGGAACATTGAGCGGACAGTGGGCAGTTGCAAGGGTTGACGCATCTCTGATTACTACACGCCAGGGAAGATGGACAGTCGTTGTCGTTGGTACATTCCGGTCTCTCGCATACTTGATACGGATTGCCTTGATATCCGTCAGGACAGTAGCACCTTGGTCTGTGATATCCATCGGATGTACAAAGCGCGTTGACGCCGCATTGCGTCACCAAACAGGCGTCTATGCACTCGTTGTTGACGCATGATTGAGTCAACGGGCACTCGCTATCACCACGGCAGCCAACTGTGAAAGGAGGTAAAAGGTTATCCAGATTAAGCGTTGTTAAATTTCTGCTTGTCACGTATTTGAAAGACGTACTTTGGCTGCAGTATTGTTGAGGATTTCCGGTGAAGCCTTCGTTGCAAACGCATACAGCCCGGTGCAGCAGCACGTGACAGCGGCTGTTGTAGCCACAGGAGTCCAACGCACAAGGATCCACGCACTTCTGGTTATAACAGGTCTTATCGTTGGGGCATTCGGAATTCTGGGTACACTCTGGCGCTGGTACTGCAAAGATACAAGATGCAAATATCAATTAATGGTATGCACATATTTATTCAACCCTTGGAAGATTGTTAATTTCGAGATAATCACCATCGGCTGGTGGAACGTTGCACTGTATCCTAGCGTTGCCAGTGAATCCAGCCGGGCATGAGCAGACAGGTTTATGGTTGACCGTCTGACAAAGCGAGTTGATGCCGCAGGCACCGAGGCACGGGTCTCTGCATTTCTGCGCGAAACAAGCTTTGTCTCGGGGGCAATCGTCGTTGATAACACACTCTGGATAGATGCACACCGCAACGCCATTTCTGACTTTGCATTCGCCATTGTAGGTGCACGGAGACGGACTGCAAGGATTGGTTTCTGAAAAGGAATACCTTATATCAGTGGTTTCTAACTTTTTGGAAGGAACCTTACTTCGATTAATTCATTTCTTGCAGTACATTTTCAGATTTGCAGTTTCGCCTTCGGTAGATCACACTTACCGAATTTCGTGTAGCATTCTACGAACGGATTGCCGATCAACGGGGTCGGGCAGCTGCAAAGCGGACTATGATTGATCGCTTGACAAGTTGCTCTGATCCCGCAGACGTTCTGCGTGCATGGATTCACGCATCTGTTGTTTATGCAAGCTTTGTCCCCTGGACAATCGGAGCTGATCACGCACTCTGGATGGCAGCCTGTGACGCTCGTTGGCACTCCTTGCAGGCTAGGCAGACATTTGCATACCGCTGTATTGCCTACCTTCTCGCAGAGGGTGTTTGCACCGCAAGGAGACGGGGAGCAAGGATCTCTCTCTTTCGGTTCTGAAAAATAAAGATCGAGTACGTTCAATTTCAATTCGAGCTAAAGATCACAAAGTTTTCGATAAATATTATCGAAGTTACCTTCAGCTCGGCAGAGGGTGAACGCATCCCCAATTGTTGGTAGAGGGCAAGAGCAGATGGGGATGTGATTCGACACGGTGCAGATTGCTCCGACGCCACAAGTTCCGGTACAAGGGTCCTGGCACTTGGTCCTGATGCAGGCTTGAGACTTCGGGCAGTCGGTGTTCACGAGACATTCCGGGACACAGCCGTCGTAAGCGTTTCCCCTGTAACCAGGCACACACTCGCAGAACGCGGCGTTGTACCTTTCACGGCAGTAAGCGTTGACACCGCAGGGTGAAGGGCTGCAGGGTCTCGATGGTGTCGGTGGCGCAGGAGTTGCTACAATAAAGTAACAAGACATTGTAATTATTTCTTCAATGCGCCGTTTCGGTAATTAGTTAATGAAACAGAAACTGTATATGTTAATTTACAAAAAAAAATAATACAGTGAATGAAACAGAGGCTGTACAAGAACACGCGAATTGGAGATGTACGTGACTTTACATAAGTTGTGAGAGACGATATAGAATGAAGAATATAAACAGGATTGTATCAGATTCGAGGAAGATCCGAAGAGAGAGGCAGAAACGATTGCGAAAAGGTGACAGTACTGCCTATAGTCTACATGCAGTATTTTCTATACAATCTTTATATACAATATTTACAGCTAAAAAAAGATTCAACAAACTTCTTCGTTAAAAGGATCCCAAAATGAAAGTCGCGGGACGTCTCTCTGTATTTTGATCGTGAAAAATTGGCGCGTATAGTACGGTCACACGGGATAATTCTTACTCGTTATCGGGGAACAAACTGTGACCGGGTCTCCGGTAAATCCTTCGGGGCAGACGCAACGGATGTAATGCATGGCAACTTGGCAGAGAGCATTAGGGCCGCAGAGTCCTACGCAAGGGTCGCTACACTTCTGCCTAACGCACGCTTGATCGCCAGGACACTCGCTGCTGACTAGGCACTCGGGTCTACAGTTGGGAGGAGATCCTACGAACTCGGGCAAACAGCTGCAGGACTGTTTTCTGGCGGGCGACACGGTGCACTGGGAGTTCGGTCCACACGGCGAGGGATTGCACGGGTCCAGGCTGGGTTCCAGGTCGTGGGTTTCTGTTCGTCCACAAACGTCGGGTTAACAGTGTCTGAAAAGGTGCAAGAAATAGACGGTGGACATCGTTGGGTTACTTACTCATGGGGAAGCAGCTGACGAACGGGTCGCCGGAATACTGGGCGGGGCAGCTGCAAATGGGGTTGTGATTTCGGACCGCGCATAACGCGCCCTGACCGCAAGAATTCTCGCACGGATCCCGGCACCTCTCGTTCACGCAAGCTCTGCTTTGTTCGCAGTCTGTGTTCACGAGACACTCGGGTCTGCAGCTGGGTGGAGTTCCAAAGTATCCAGGGAGGCAGGAGCACGATGCTTGTTCGCCGAATTCGCGGCACACGGTGTTAGGTCCACAGGGCGAGGGCTCGCAAGGTTTCACGCGCTCTATCGAGACGTAACAGGATCCAGTTATTAAATGACCGGGTGTTTTAGGTAATTCTTTGCTCGCTGCAATCTGTAACGGTGGTAAAACTCACTTCGAATCGGTCTACAGAGAGTGAAAGAATCCCCTTCGTAATTTTCTATGCAACTGCAAGTGGGAATATGATTGACCACCACACATTCGGCATTCTGACCGCAAATACCGACGCAGGGGTCCACGCATTTGTTGTTGGAGCAAGCTCTGTTGCGTGTACAATCGGAGTTTTGCACGCACTCTGGGTAACATCCTTCGTAGGGATTACCGCGATACTCGCTTACGCAGCTACAGATTCCATTTTGACATATCGCGTTTGGTCCGCACGGCGATGGGTTGCACGGATCGGACATCGTTGGAGTTGTAACTGTGGTTTGCGGAAAGGAGAGTCGGCGATCGTTTAATTTCATTTATTCAGGTTGTCTCGCTTAAACATTTCCAATCGTGAGGGCACAAGAAACATTTCATACACCAGTACGTTGCAAGGAATATTTGTTGCGTCGCCACAATTGGAAGAGACATTCTGGTGGCTCGGTTTAGATTGATTGAAATACTGAACGAAAAGACATGTATCCTTACTTGCTGGTTTCGGTTGGCAGCTGGTGAACGGATCTCCTGTAAAGTCGCTAGGACAAGTGCAAGCTGGCGTGTGATTAATAACATTGCATAACGCGTTTGTTCCGCAAGAACCTGGACACGGATCCCTGCATTTCTCTCTGATACAGGCTTTGTTGCTGGTGCAGTCGGTGTTGATTAAGCACTCAGGGCGACAGTTCGGAGCCGAACCGGAATAATTAGGTAAGCAGGAACAGGACGGGATACCCCCTATGTCCTGGCATTGCGAGAACGGTCCACACGGCGACGGTACGCATGGGTTCACAGGTACAGGTGGAACCATAGCTAAAAAATGGTTCCCGGTTACACGATAACTCCAGAAATATTCTTCGAGGTGCAATGTACGAGTTTGGTTCACTTACTGGGAACGTCGAAACATTTTACGAACGGATCTCCCGTCTGACCAGCGCTGCAACTACATATGGGACTGTGGTGGAAGACTTCGCATCTAGCGTTTACGCCACAGACGCCAGGGCAAGGGTCAACGCATCTCTGACCCATGCAGGCCTGGCTGTTGGGACATTCAGCGCTAACGACACACTCTGGTCTACAGCTGGGCGGGGTTCCCCTGAAGGTGGGCAAGCAGGAACAGCTGGCTTGACCATTGACATCTTGACAACGACTGTTTGGTCCACAGGGCGACGGTACGCACGAGTTGGTAACGCTTGGTTCGACTATTTGAAATATAGTAGGTTCAGGCTCTGATCTAAATACAGGTTCTCTGTATCCTGTCATCTGAGAATTACTTACGAGGTTCCCGAATGGTACCGCAAGATCGGAAGGGATTACCGGTATAACCCGACCTACAGCTACAGGCAGGGATGTGATTGACAACCTGGCATACAGCATTGAATCCGCAAGCTCCTGGACACGGATCTTGGCATTTGTTCCTTATGCAGGCACGATTGAACGAACAGTCGGAATCTATGAGACACTCGGGGCGACAGTTTTCGTAAGGGTTACCGTAGAATTCGGGTAAACAGGTGCAGACGGCCGAGCCGTAAGACTCGCGGCAAACGGCATTCGCTCCGCAGGGAGATGGTTGACACGTATTGACTTTGCTTGGGATATCTTGAACTACAGATGAAATCAAAGGGTTATTAATTATATCCAACATCGGTTCACCAATGTCTATATGATGACAGAAAGATCTTACTTGGTTGAGGCGTGCATTGCACGAATGGATTTCCGGTGAAACCACTGGCGCAAGTGCACATCGGAGTGTGACTAACGGTCCTGCATTCGGTGTTTCTGCCACACGAACCGGGACAAGGATCCCTACACTTCTGATTGATACAGGCCTGCTGTGCCGGACACTCAGTGTTGCTTACGCATTCGGGCTTACAATTTGGCGGAATTCCGATGAATTCAGGGAGGCAGGAACAGGAGGGTGAGTTATTGGTCACTTGACACATGGCGTTTGGACCACAGGGCGAGGGTTGACAAGGATTGACTGGAACGTCTGGTACTCTGCCTAGAGGGGAAACGACTCTTAATAAAATTTGTTCCACACAAAGAGTTAATGAAAATCAGGAACTCGGTACATCCGACTTTCAAGACTTCCAAGATCTCTAAAAAAGTTGAGAATTGATTCTTACTAGGAGGCGTGCACTGGATGAATGGGTCTCCTATGTACTGATCGAAACACCTGCACACGGGATTGTGGTTAATAACTGTACACTGTGCCGACAGTCCACAAGCACCGAGACAGGGATCTATGCACTTCTGATTGCTGCAAGCCCTGTTTCGCGGGCAGTCGGTGCTAACGACGCATTCGGGTCTGCAGGAAGGCGGTGATCCCTTAAATCCACTAACGCAGGAACAAACAGCTTGGCCGTTCGAGGAACGACAGTGGCTGTTTGGCCCACACGGGGACGGGTTGCACGGGTCAAGAATGTTCATGTCTGTGTAACGCAACAAATTTTAATGGTACAGTTGTAAGGGAGAATAAGGAAGATTAATAGCGAAGGGAACCAACCTTTCAGAGAGGTGCAGGATATAAACGCGTTGCCTGTCATGTTTCTTGGGCAACTACACATAGGCAAATGATTGACCACGTTGCACTCTGCGTTTGCTCCACAAGTTCCTACGCACGGGTTTCTGCATTTGTGTAGCATGCAAGCCTCGTTTCGGGAACAGTCAGTGTTGATGACGCATTCGGGACGGCAAATGGAGTACGGGTCGCCAAAGTAACCGGGTATGCAAGTGCAAGTTCCGTCGCTGCACCGAGCATTCGGTCCGCACGGCGATGGGTTGCACAGGTCTGTCGGGACTTCCATCACTAAAATACACGGATCAATGTACACTGCCCTAAACAGTCTAGCGTTTGAAGGATCATTTTATTCTTACTGTCGGGTGGAGGAACGGACGAACAACTGATGAAAGGATCACCGGTGTATCCTGTGGGACACGTGCAGGCTGGCGTATGATTTACAACCGTGCAACGAGCACCAATTCCGCAGGATCCTGGACAAGGGTCCCTACACTTCTCTCGAATGCAAGCTCTATTAGCTGTGCAGTCCGAGTTCATAGAGCACTCTGGTCGACAGTTGGGAGGTACACCGATGTAGTTGTTCATGCAAGTGCAAACTGGTGTGTCGCCGAGCGGTTGACACATTGCGTTTGGACCGCAGGGGGACGGAACGCACGGATCTTTTGGGTACTGCTCTTCTGGTTGGATTACTGCGGAAAAAAGAGGGTTCGAGTGTACAGACTATCATAAATTAAATTTGGGTAATCTGATCTTTTCATTATCGGAAAGCAGCTTACTTGGAGCTTGGAAGCAGAAGACGAACGGATCTCCCGTTAAACCACTTCCACAGCTACAGATCGGACTATGGTGAATGACTTTGCACTGTGCATTGCGGCCACAGATACCAAGACAGGGATCTTTGCACTTTTGATTCACGCACGCGAGATTCGAGTTGCACTCTGAATTGACTACACACTCGGGTCTACAATTGGGCGGGGTTCCTATGTATTGGGGCAAGCAAGAACACACTGCCTGACCGTTGACGTTGTGGCATTGACTGTTCGGACCGCAAGGCGATGGTCTACATACGTCGGGTTCATCTTCTTCGACTGTAAAACGTCGACACCATGTGAAAGTGGTAACAACCACTCGTAACACTTTTTTTTAAATAAACGTATTAATGCGCTACTTACTGGAAGGCATCTTGTACACGCAACTGACATACGGGTCACCAGAGTATTGTGAGTTGCAAGTGCACACGGGTGAGTTGTTCACCACCTGACAATTCGTGTTCGCACCGCAAGAACCGGGACAAGGATTCTGACACTTGAGATTGATACATGCTAAATTCGAGGGACAATCTGATTGAATCGTACATTCTGGCCGGCATCCTTCGTAGGGATTGCCGATGTATTCGGGCAAACAGTAGCAAGAACCAACGCCATTCTGTTCTCGACATATGGCGTTAGCTCCACAAGGGGAGGGTTGACAGGGTCGTGTCGGAATCGCTGGTATCGCTAGAGGAAATAACAAATTGTTAACTTCGATTTTGAATTGTTGCATCCCATAAAATCGTTGTGAAGACACTTACGTAGCTTGGCGGAACACTGAACGAAAGGATCGCCTGTGTAATCCCTCATGCATGCGCACGAGGGAACGTGGTTAATAACGTGGCATTCTGCGTTAAAACCGCAGGAACCTGGACAGGGATCTTTACACTTGCGGTTAATGCAAGCTAAAGGACTACTACACTCGCTGTTACTGACACACTCGGGCCTGCAATTCGGAGGCGTTCCGATGAATTCTGCTCTGCAAGAGCAAGATGGCTGGTTATTGATCACTTGACAGACTGCGTTGGGGCCACACGGAGATGGTTGACAGGGGTTTGTCGGTGGCGCAGGTTCCTCCGCTTGAAAATAATATATTTAAATTGTTATCTTCCGAATAAGACTATTTAGCTATGGTAAAGAACACATACGTCTAGGCAAGCATCGCACAAACGGATCACCAGTGAACACCGGAGGGCAGCTACAAATGGGGTTGTGATTGACCACTTGACACCGGGCTGACACTCCGCAGGATCCAGGACACGGGTCTCTACACTTCAGGTTCACACAGGCTTCGTTCAATGGACAGTCACTGTTAACTATACACTCTGGTCGACACGCCGGAGGATTTCCAATGAATCCTGGGGCGCACGAGCAGACTGCCTGGCCGCTAAAATCTTGACATCTGCTATTAGGACCGCAAGGTGACGGATTGCAGGGTTGTACTATCACTGGGTCTGCAAAGCAAATCATTTTTGTTTATGCGTGTTATACAGAGGATACCTGTACTTTCGAATATTTACCTTTCACCGGATGGCATGTGGCGAACGCATTGCCAGACATTCCATCTGGGCAACTGCACATCGGTGTGTGATTTATCACCACACACTCAGCGTTTTGGCCACAGACGCCCACGCACGGGTCGAAACATTTATTTCGATTGCAAGCTTTATCCAGCGGGCAGTCCGGGTTCTGGACGCATTCTGGGCGACATCCGTAATAGGGATCGCCACGATACTCGGGCAAACAACTACACGCGCCATCGCGACACACGGCGTTCGATCCACAGGGTGAAGGATTGCAAGCGTCCTGAGGAACTGGTGGTGAAGCTACGGATGGTTGATTCATTAGAATCAATCATAGAGTTTTTTAATTTTACAGAAGGTAATCAATGCTTACGAGCAGTTTCTACGAAGCAATTGACAAACGGATCGCCTGTGTAGCCCTTTGGACATGTGCATACGGCCATGTGATTCACTACGAGACACTGTGCTCCTGTACCGCAGGATCCTGGACAAGGATCAGTACACTTCTGTCTTAGACAAGCTTTGTTACTGCCGCATTCGGAATCGATGGTGCATTCCGGACGACAATTAGGCGGGGATCCTATGTAATTGCCCATGCACGAACAGCTTGGCAACTCCGTGTTGCCAAGCATACGGCATACGGAGAACGGACCACAGGGCGATGGGACGCAAGGATTTATGGGCTCGGACACCGCTGGAGGCAAACATTATCGTTAGAAATCGTTCGATCGAATCTATTGGGTCTAGTAATTGCCGGTTCAGGTTATGGGTTAAACGAACGCGATACTCACTTGGAACTTTGAAACATCTCACGAACGGGTCGCCGGTCAAGCCGGGATTGCAGCTACAGATCGGACTATGATTTATCGTCTCGCATCTCGCGTTGATACCGCAAATACCTGGACAAGGATCCACACATTTACGGTTCTTGCAAGCACGATTTGTAGCACAATCCGAGCTGACTGTGCACTCCGGTCTACACATCGGCGGGGTTCCAATGAACGTGGGTGAACAGGAACAAATAGCCTGTCCGTTAGACACTCGACATTGACTGTTAAGTCCGCAGGGTGATACGCTACAAGGATCGGCTGGTTTCGCTAGAAGAAGACATTCACGATAGATAATGATGAAGATCAAGGTTGTTTCGAAGCATCGATCACTCACGTTGCTCCTGAACGATATTGCACTGGACAAATGGATCGCCTGTGTAACCGAATTGGCAAGTACAAAGCGGAGCGTGATTCACAACCTGACAGAGTGCGTTGTAGCCGCAGAATCCTGGACAAGGGTTCTGACATTTTGATTTAACGCAAGCTCGATCGGCTGTACAGTCGGAATTGATGGTGCATTCTGGTCGACAGCCCTCGTAGGGGTTACCGTAGTAATCTGGCATACACTTGCAGGATGCAGCGCCGTTCAGTTCATTACACATTGCGTTAGATCCGCAGGGAGACGGCACACAGGGCGTAGGTTTCTTACCGGTGTCTTCGATTGCTACAAAGATATTTTTTTTCTAAGTACTTTGTGATTACTTCACTTATTTATCCAGAGGTATAGCTTACCTGGTCTAGGAAGACACTGAATAAATGGATCACCAACGAAACCATAAGAACAGACACACATAGGCGTATGACTTATTACTCTGCATTCAGCGTTAGAGCCGCAGGATCCGGGACAAGGATCGCGACATTTCTGATTGATACAAGCTAAGTGCGTGGAGCACTCGCTGTTGCTTATGCACTCTGGCTTACAGTTTGGCGGGGATCCAAGGAACTCGGGTAAGCAAGAGCAAGATGGTGAATTATTTAAGACCTGGCATCGACTATTTGGACCGCAGGGTGATGGTGCGCATGGGTTCAGAACTGGTGACTCTTCCACTGTCGATGGGAATAAAATAACAGTGATCTTTGCTTTCTACGATGATTGCTAATCGATTCTCGAACGATTGAATTCAGGTACTCACGTTTCCTGATACAGACGGTGAAGGGATTGCCTGTCAGATCCGGTGGACAGCTACAGATTGGATTATGGTTCACTACGACACACTCGGCCCTTATACCACAAGTGCCAGGGCAAGGATAAATACACTTTTGATTATTGCAGGCCATGTTGGATGGACAGTCGGAGCTTAGGATACACTCTGGTCTACAATTTGGTGGAGTGTCTAGGTAGCCAGGAATGCAAGAGCAAACGGCTTGGTCGTTTATCTTCCTGCACTGACTGTTGGGCCCGCAGGGTGATGGGTTGCACGGGTCTATGGGTGTTTCTACTGCTTATAGGATAAAAATAATGTGAATTAGACAGTATTTAATGATTGATTATCCAGCTATTCGAGTAAAATGAATACCTTGCACCGGGGAGCAAACTACGAACGCGTTTCCAGATGTTCCTGACGGACAAGTGCAAACTGGAACGTGATTGACGACAGAACACAACGCATTCTGACCACAGGTTCCAGCGCATGGATCGTTACATTTGCTCTTGATGCAAGCTCTGTCTCTTGGACAGTCTGAATTTAGGACACATTCTGGACGACAACCTATGTACGGGTCTCCTTGATACTCTGATAAGCATGTGCATGCTCCATTTACGCACTGCGTATTCGTACCGCAATTGGCACACGAATCCGCGGGCCGATCCATACTCACTAATAGAATAGAACGTTACAAATTGTAAACTATGATAGTATATATTAAATATACGTGAAAAGATGTGGTATCTTTCATAATTTTCACGCGGAAGTCATACCTAATGCTGGCGAACATCTGACAAAGGAATCGCCAGTGTATCCTTCGGGGCAAGTACAGGTCGGAGTATGATTTATCACCGAACACTGTGCGCCCACGCCGCAGACACCCTCGCAAGGATATCTGCATTTCTTCTGAATACACGCCTGATTGCTGGGGCACTCGGAATTTCGTATGCATTCCGGCCTGCAATTTGGTGGTGTTCCCATGTAGTCTGCTAAACAGGCACACGAAGCTTGGGAATTTATATTACGACATTCGGAGTAAGGTCCGCACGGTGAAGGTGCGCACGGATTCACGTACGACGGTTCGAGTGCAGGTTTTCCAACTAAAACGAATATTTGCGAGTGAAACGTTAGTTTAGGAAGATGACATGAGGAAGATGAGATCTGCTAAGTAAGAGACTTACTTGGTATATCGAAACAAGCAACTAATGGATCACCAGTGAAGCCTGGTTGGCAGGCGCATATAGCTCTGTGATTGATGGTTTCGCATCTCGTGTTCGAGCCACAAGATCCAGAACAAGGGTCGCTACACTTTCTGTTGATACACGCCAAATTCGAGGCGCATTCAGCGCTAACTGTACACTCGGGCCTGCATGATGGTGGACTGCCCATGAACTCAGGCAAACACGAACACACGGACTGTCCATTAATTGCTTTACACTGACTATTGGGTCCGCAAGGAGACGGATTGCAGGGTCGACTAATTGTTTGGTCAATTTCTAGAAAAAAATAATTCGGTGTTATAGACAGTAGTTTGGTGTACCCTTCGAGACTCTTGTTCTTGGGATATAACCTACCTGGCTGAAGTGGTAAACAGAGGACAAACGCGTTCCCAGTGTGTCTAGGGTAACATTCGCACACTGGCAGGTGATTAACAATGTGGCATTCGGCGTTTCGGCCGCAAACTCCTGGACAAGGGTCCCTGCATCTGTTGTTCATGCAAGCTTGATTCGTGGGACAATCGGAGTTCAGGAGACACTCGGGTCGACATCCATCATAGGGGTTGCCAATATAATTAGAGATGCAGGTACAGGAACCTGCACCGTTCAGCTCTTTACAGACAGCGTTGGATCCGCAGGGTGATGGATTGCAGGGATCGGTGGGCGCAGGAATCGACACGGCTGTAAAGGGAGGTGGTTAGAAAAAAACCTAACAACTAAATCGCTTCAGAAATAATTCTTGGGCTCTCACGTTCTTTGAAGACACACTGTGTGAACGGATCCCCAGTGTAACCACTGAGGCAAGTGCACATGGGAGTGTGGCTCACGACATGGCAGTCCGCGCTGGCACCGCAGGAATCGATACAAGGATCTTGGCACTTTTGATTGATACAAGCTAATTGACTAGGACACTCGCTGTTGCTGACACACTCCGGCCTGCAATTGGGCGGGCTTCCGGAAAATCCGGGCGTGCATGAGCACGAGGGAGAGTCGTTAATCACTTGACATCGGGAGTTCGGACCACAAGGCGATGGTTGACAGGGGTCTACTACGGGCTCTTCGACTGGAAAAGAATTTCGGTTTTACGCGAATGTAGACTCTTATTAAAGGAGAAATTTGACAAGCCGATGGAGCTACATGTATCCAGAATAAGCATAACTAAAGGTTTAGCCCCAGATGATAGGCCAATTTTGAGAAATAGTATACAGATTCTGTTTTAAATATAGATCCATCAGTCTGCATAGAAATATGAATCGACCAGGGAGGTAATAAACTCTTACTGAAGGGTATGCATTGAATGAATGGATTGCCGGTGTATCGCAACGGGCAGCTGCATATAGGATTATGGTTGACGACGTTGCATTTGGCTGCGATGCCACAGGTTCCAGGACAGGGGTTCGTGCACCTCTGATTACTACAGGCTTCGTTTTGCGGGCAATCTGTACTGACAATGCACTCGGGTCTACAGGTTGGTGGGCTTCCTAAATATCCTCTGATGCACGAACAAACGGCTTGACCGTTTACGGTGCGGCATTCGCTATTGGGCCCGCAAGGCGTCGGGCTACACGGATTAGTGGGTATCATATCTGACAAAAGAAAAAGTACCAGGATTATTTGAATTCTGCGGGACCATGCAAGTTTCTGTATCAAGAAAGTCTCATGCAGGAGATGATGGAATACCTTTCAGAGGGGTGCACTGACTAAACGCATTGCCGGTCATGTTTCCAGGGCAGCTACACATTGGCACGTGATTGATAACTGTACAAATGGCACTGAAACCACAGATTCCTGGGCAAGGGTCCATACACTTATTACGCAAGCAGGCTCTGTCTCTGGGACAGTCTGAGTTCAGGACACATTCGGGTCGGCATCCTAGATACGGGTTTCCTTGGAATTCAGCTAGACACGTGCAAACGCCATTCGTGCACGCGGTGTTGGGGCCACAGGGTAATGGGTTACATTCATCTTCTACTGGCGTCGATGGAGCTGTAATGTCAAACGAGGTGTAAAAATGTTATTTCTGTATGAAGCGTTCAAATATAAAAGGTAACACAGGCTCCTTACGTTTCGCCGGCAGCAACTGACAAAGGGTGAACGGATTTCCAGTGAAATCCTCGGGGCAGTTGCACATGGGAATGTGGTTAACGACCGCACACGACGCACCGGAACCACAGGAACCAGGGCACGGGTCTCTGCACTTCATGTTGATGCAGGCCATGTCGCTTTGACATTCGGAATTGATTGTGCACTCCGGTCTGCAGTTGGGCGGCTGACCGATGTAGCTTTCTAAGCACGTGCAAGCAGGAGATCCACGAACGTTTCTGCACTGGGCGAAATTGCCACACGGGGATGGCACGCACGGGTCTCTTTCCGTTGGGCCAGAGATTGCGACTGCTAAAAGTTGTGATTAATGGACGATGATAATTCGGGCCCTATTGATGCGTGGATTTAAAAATGTTATGTGGAACTGGTGGAACATCTTACGTGGAATAGGTGTACAGGTAGTGAACGGATCTCCACTGTATCCGGGCATGCAACTACAGATTGGACTGTGGTTAACCACGATGCACTTGGTGTTAAATCCGCAGGGGCTCGGGCACGGGTTCACGCATTTGTAGTCCTTGCACGCGAGCTGGGTGGGGCACTCGGAACTAGCTACGCACTCGGGTCTACATCCAGGTGGAGTGCCAACGTAGGTTCGTAGGCACGAACACACAGCCTGGCCAGAGACTTCTTTGCACTGGCTGTTAGGTCCGCAGGGCGACGGGTTACATACGTTCTCTTTTACCGGGACTATCACTGGGGAAGAGATCGAGCTGTTACAGCAATGCACGGTTAACTTTTATAAAGGTTGACAAAAATTTTATCAGAGTCTCGTTGATATCGATTTTAATAAAAGTTAATCGTGAATTCCTGCAATTATCAACACCCGGCTAATGCCTGATACATCGAGTCTCCAATTATATCCTCAAATCGGTTGCAAGGGAGAACCAGTTGGACTTACTATCCACGGTACACACGATAAATGGATCGCCAGTGAACCCTGGCCGACAGGTGCAGAAGGGCTGATGGTTAACGACCGTGCACTCGGCATTCTGGCCGCAGGTTCCAGGACAGGGGTCTTGGCACTTGTTTCGCACGCACATTTTGTTGGACGGGCAATCGGGGTTAATGACGCACTCGGGTCTACACCCTACGTACGCATTTCCGACGTACTCGGGCGGGCAATAACAAATTCCGATACCGTCTCGTTCTCTGCACAACGCGTTTGTGCCGCAAGTGCCTTCCGCGCAGGGTGAGGGTTCCGGGTCACGAACTAGAACAATGCAAAATTACAAAGATTAGTATTCGCTGCATCGACGACCGTGCACATCTTTATTTTCTTCTCTCTTACTTATTATCGAGCAACGGGTATAGGGGTCACCGGTGAAACCGTTCGGGCAAACGCAGTGGGGTACGTGGTAGGCCACGTGACACTCTGCAATTTCCCCGCAGAGACCTGGACAGGGGTCTTTGCATTTCTGTTGGACGCAGGTTTGGTGGCTGGGGCACTCGGAGCTGGCTATGCACTCGGGTTTGCAGTTGGGCGGGGTCCCCTTGTATTTGGGCAGACATGTACAGGACGAGATGTCATTGATTACTTGGCATTGAGAGTATGGTCCGCAGGGTGATGGTTGACAGGGGTTCATGGGCACTATTGTATCTTCTACGAAAAGTAAGATTGTATTATTGTCTTGTCTCGCTTTACTTGAGCCTTCATGATCTCATATAAAGTCGACGTTCGTCAAGGATTCTACTGCACCACTCCTTCTAGTCAAGAGATTCAGAAGAACTTTTGATATACACGACTTTATATACGATCGATAGGAATTCTAGTATTTTTATTCGTCCGCTTACTGATCATTTCGCATCTGATGAAGGGATCTCCCGTGTAACGCTCCGGACAGGAGCACACGGGATTGTGGTTGACCACCATGCACTTTGCCAGAACACCGCACGTTCCTGGACACGGATCTCTGCATTTTTGGTTCACGCAAGCCTCGTTTTGGCGACAGTCGGAACTGATGACGCACTCTGGTCTACATAGAGGTGGGGTTCCAAGGTATTCGGGCGCGCAAGTACACACAGCTTGATCGTTCACCTCTCGACAGATACTGTTCGGACCGCAGGGGGATGGATTGCACGGTCTTGTCGTTGTTGGAGCTACGGTTCAATAGTTTAAGGGTCACGAGGCTGTTGTATTGTTAGAACATTGACTTGTTAGAAACTAAACAACGTGTACCTTGTACAGTCGAGCACACGACTAGTGCGTTTCCGCCTGTGTTGGGAGGACAACTGCACATGGGTATGTGATTGATCACGTTGCAAAGAGCGTTTTGACCGCAAGCTCCGGGGCAAGGGTCGATGCATTTGTTTCTTATACACGCTCTGTTGTTTGGACAGTCTGTGCCGAGCACACATTCCGGTCGACAACCGACGTATGGGTTCCCGGAATATTCAGATACGCAAGTGCAAACGCCATTATTGCATTCGGCGTTCGATCCACACGGGGAGTTGCTGCATGGGTCTGTTATGGGCTCGTCTACTCCTACTCGAACACCGTAAAAGTATTAATAAAACTGTCTACGATTATAGCTTTGGTTTGGCTAGATTTCAAGGGCGCGTAGCTTACTCATTGGCTTGGGCTGGCAGCTGCTGAAAGGATCTCCCGTGTAACCTTCTAGACACGTGCAAACGGGTATGTGATTATGGACTGCACAGACGCTGTTGAGTCCACAAGAACCCGGACAAGGGTCCTGACACTTCTCACGAATGCAAGCTTGATTTCTGGGACAGTCAGTGTTGACTACACACTCTGGACGACAGTTAGGCGGGGCGCCAATATAGTTTATCGCGCAGGAACACGACGGAGAGCCGTTAATGTTGCGACACTGGGAGTTGGGCCCACAGGGCGAGTTGATACAGGGATCGACAGGGGTATCCATAACAGGTGTAGCTAAAATTGGACGATTATAAAACTTCAGCTCTAAGGTGTGCTTGAGTGAATCCTTGGATGCTTACGTGGACTGAAGAAGCATTGGATGAATGGGTCGCCAGTGAAACCTGGCTTGCAGGAGCAGATGGGACTGTGGTTCACGACTCTGCACGTGCTCTGCTGACCGCAAGAGTTAGGGCAGGGATCGATGCACTTGTTGTTCCTGCATGCGAGGTTCAATGGACAATCAGAGCTAACTGTGCATTCCGGTTTGCAATTGGGAGGTGTTCCGGTATAAGTTGGTAAGCAAGAACACGTGGCTTGGTTGTTGGTAGCTCTGCATTGGCTGTACGGTCCGCACGGCGATGGTTCGCAAGGATTTACTAAGTTAGGTTCGGGCACTATAAGAGGACAAACGTCTATGATCCTAATCCTCCATATCGTTATAAAGATTCTATATTGAAGAACGTTTTGGAATTTATCTTACGTGGTTCTCTCATAGGATTGCAGTACACGAAAGGATCTCCCGTATATCGTTCGAAGCAGCTGCAAGTGGCTGCATGATTGACCACGTAACATTGAGCATTCTGACCGCAGGTTCCAGGACACGGATCTCTGCACTTCGATTGGATACAGGCTTGATTGGACGGACAGTCTGAACTGAGCGTACATTCAGGCCTGCAACCTTCGTAAGGATTTCCGATGTAATCGTTCTGGCAACTGCAAGACCCGGAGTTTTGCTGAACGCGACATATACTATTTGCACCACACGGTGACGGAGTGCAAGGGTCTGGCCTGCTGACTGGTTCGTCGACTAAAACAGCGGGACGAGAAACGTTATAACAAGACTGGTTACAGAACACTCGAAAGGGTTCGAAGGTTCTTACATGGCTGCAGCGTACACTGCGTGAACGGATCCCCGGTGTAACCGTTCGCACAGGCACACATCGGAGTATGACTGACGACGTTGCAAATTGCGTTTGCGCCGCAAGAATCAATGCAAGGGTCTTGGCATCTTTGATTGATACATGCCATCCGATTAGGGCACTCGCTGTTGCTGGCGCACTCCGGACGACAGTTTGGAGGCGATCCAATGAATTCTCGTAGACACGAGCAAGATGGTTGATCGTTCACCACTTGGCACTCCGCGTTCGGACCGCACGGGGACGGTTGGCAAGGGTTGACTGGAGGCGACGGTCTCGCGGCTTTAAGGTTTAAACGGGTTAAGGTACAATGCATACTGGTGTATGAATATCTATCAGAGAGACTGTGAGGCTACGAAGGAGTCCTTACGCATCGGGTAGCAACTGACGAAAGGATCGCCGGTCATCCTTTCGCGACAGGTGCATACTGGATTGTGATTAACGACGCTGCAATCCGCGTTGATTCCACAGCTTCCTGGACAAGGGTCTTGGCACTTCTGGTTGGTGCACGCTTCGTTCAATGGACAGTCTGAACTAACCACGCACTCGGGTCTACAAGTTGGAGGAGCACCTATGTATCCGTTTACGCAAGAGCATACGGCTTGCATGTTGTTTTGCCTGCACTGGCTATTAGGGCCGCACGGTGATGGATTGCAGGGGTCGCTAACCATGGTCACTAAAAGCGTTCAAGAATTTTGATAAGAAAGATCCTTGTTATGCTTAATAATCCTTCGAAGTCTGAGAAGCATACCTGGGGCAGGGGAACAGAGTACAAAGGCGTTCCCTGACATTCCCGACGGACAACTGCACATGGGCACATGATTGAAAACGTTGCACAATGCGTTCTGTCCGCAGACACCGACGCAAGGATCCACGCATTTGTTTCGAATGCACGCTCTGTTTGTTGGACATTCGTTGCTTAAGACACACTCTGGTCTGCAGCCTGTGTACGGGTCGCCGGAATACTCTGGTAAACAGGTGCAAACGCCGTTGTCGCACTGTGTGTTGGGTCCGCAGGATGCGCACGGATCCTTTTCGATTGGACGTTCTATAATGCGTCGATGTTGGTTGTAGTGGGAGTAGAAATAATTTTATGAAAACTCGTTATGAACGGGGCATCTTACGGTCTAGGAAACAATTGGTGAACGGATCCCCGGTGTAGCCAGGTTGACAGGTACACGTTGGAACGTGATTGATTACGTTGCACTCAGCTCGAAGACCACACGAGCCGGGACAAGGGTCTCTGCACTTTTGTTGCATGCAGGCCTTATTAGGAGCACAGTCCGAGTTAATCGTACACTCTGGCCGACAATTCGGTGGACTTCCGGTGTACGTGGCCAGGCAGGAGCACGAGGGAACTCCGCCGATGTTTCGACACTCCGAGAAAGCTCCGCAGGGGGATGGAATGCAGGGATCTTTTGGGGTAACGTCGCTCTGAACGGGTGGTGTCACTAAAATTTGGAACGCAAATTATGTTCTCTTCTGAAGTTACAAGACTTAAGAACGCGTGTGAAATGGATGTTGTACCTTGTTGTATGCACGAATAAAAGAATGTAACTTAGGTATTTAAACATTTACCGTTGGTAATCGGTACTCACATGGAATTGGGAAGCATACGGTGAACGGATCGCCGGTGTACCCTCTCAAGCAACTACAAAGGGGCGCGTGATTGATGACTCTACAGTCTGAGTTTTGTCCACAAGAGGAAGGGCACGGGTTTACGCATTTCTGCTGCGCGCACGCCTTATCAGCGGCGCATTCCGAGCTGGTGACGCATTCCGGTCTACACGCTGGTGGTGTACCGATATAAGTTGCAAGGCAAGAGCAAACTGCTACTTGGTTTACCACCCTGCATTGGCTGTTCGGGCCGCATTGGGGCCCAGCGCATGGATCGGTTACGCTGACGTCGGAAACTGAAGAATATTTTATCGTGTGACTTCGTTGTTCAACGATTAATTTTTTAGAAGGGTAATTTCAGTGAAAGGTTGGAGTAACCTTGACTTACCAACTGGTTGAACAGAGCAATATCGATAGGGATCGCCAGTGTAGCTGGGATAGCAAGAGCAAGACGCTCGATGATTGATAACATAGCATTCGGCGTTGATTCCACATGTTCCCGGACACGGATCGATACACTTAGAATTGACGCAGGCTCTAGTGGGCGAGCAATCAGAATCCAGGACACACTCTGGCCTGCATCCTTCGTAAGGATTTCCCGTGTAACCAGGAAGACACGCACAGGCACCTACATCGTTTCTTTCCGTGCACTGTGCATTCGGTCCGCAAGGCGAAGGTAAACACGGATTCATTTGTTGGTCTTCGACTAAAAGCGACGAAGGATATTATCAATTAAAATTGTGATTAGATTTGGGTCACTACAGGGATTTCAATGCGCGGTACAAGAAGTACAAAAACATGAATTACAGTTAAAAATTAGATTTTGATACTTGATTAAAGAACCAACATTTAAAGAGAATCAAATTACTATTAAAAATGGCTTACTGGGCTTGGTAAAGCATTCTGTGAAAGGATCGCCCGTGTAGTCTGATTCACAGTAGCACATAGGCGTGTGACTGACTGTACGACATTGGGCATTAGTTCCGCAAGAGTCTATGCAAGGGTCCCTGCACTTTTGATTAATGCACGCCTGATTGCTGGGGCATTCGCTGTTGCTGACGCATTCGGGCCTGCAATTCGGCGGGGAACCGATAAATCCGGACAAACAAGTGCACGATGGTGAGCTTCCTGAGATCTGGCATTGAGCATTGGGTCCGCAGGGCGATGGCTGGCAAATGTTTATCGGTTCAGGCGGCAATGGCGCTATAAATTTTAGTATTCGAACAATTAGACTCTGCCTCTGTACCAAACAACTATTGTAAAACCACTTTTCCGGTGAAACAAATCATTCAAGGACACTTACGAGTCGGCATGCACTGTACGAACGGATCTCCGGTGAATTCTTCGGGACAATGACATATAGGATTGCGATTAGCGACCGTGCACCTGGCTCTCAAGCCACACGTGCCAATACAAGGATTCCTACATTTCTGATTCGTGCAGATCTCGTTTGGAGGACAGTCGGAGCTAACTATGCACTCGGAACGGCAATTCGGTGGGTTTCCTAGATAACCTGGCACGCAGCTGCAAATTGCTTGACCGTTATTGGATCGACATTGACTGTTCGGTCCACAGGGCGATGGAGTGCACGGTGAAGATGGGGCATCGGCTATTGGAAGACCATCGTTAATATCTGGAAAGTTCTATTTGGTTTGACGACTGAAATTCTATTACCTATGGCGGGACGACAATAGGCAAATGCGTTTCCTTCGAAACCAGTTGGACAGCTGCACATCGGTACGTGGTTGACCACGTTGCACAGTGCGTTGCTCGCGCATGTGCCCTGGCAAGGATCCTGGCATTTGTTCCTGACGCACGCTCTGTCCCGGGGGCAATCGTTATTGAGCACGCACTCCGGTCGACAGCCGATAGTCGAATCCCCGTAGTATTCGGGCAAGCAAGAGCATATTCCATTATCACACTGAGCATTCGGTCCACAGGGGGATGGATTGCAGAGATCCACCTCTGCCGGTTCGACTGGTCGCAAAAAGATTTATGAGTCCCCGTATCTGGGTCAGTCGACGAACGATCTTTGAGAACTGTTACTTACTGGAAACGATCTGTTGATCGCATCGACTGAAAGGATCTCCCGTGTATCCTTCGATGCACGAGCACATCGGCACGTGACTGAACACCGAGCACTGAGCGTTAAAGCCACAGGAGCCTGGACAGGGGTCCCTGCACTTCTCCCGAATGCAGGCTTGGTTACTAGGACACTCGGAATTGATGGTACATTCGGGTCTGCAATTTGGAGGACTGCCACGATAGTTCGGCAAGCAAGTGCAAGCTGGTGTCTGCCCAACGTTTTGGCAAACCGCGTTTGGACCACATGGCGATGGCAGACAGGGGTCTCTTTGCACTGGCGGTGAGGGTTCTATGGTCGTTTCTGGAGAATGCAGGTGGTTAGTGCAAAGAATATTGAGTGATTTTACAAGTATTCAACATCGAGTCGAAGACGTAGATCATACCAGGAGCACGGAAGCAAGCAGTGAACGGATCTCCGGTGAATCCATTGTTACAGAAACAGATTGGACTGTGGTTGATAATTCGACAATTAGCGTTCACGCCGCAGGAGTTGGGACACGGATCGACGCATTTCTGGCTCACGCAAGCACGGGTCAAAGGGCACTCGGTGCTGACCACGCACTCGGGTCTGCAGTTTGGTGGACTTCCAACGTACGAAGAGAGGCAAGTGCATACAGCTTGATTGTTGTTCACGCGACACTCGCTGTTTGGGCCGCAGGGAGTTGGATTGCAAGGATCGACTACCGAGACGTCTTCTAAAATTATACACGGGGATGTAGAACCTTTTGATATTATAAACTCTTGAATTATTAGGCTTAGATTGCATCGAATATAACTCTTACGGTTCACTGGGCTCAAGCTGCAGTATCTGAACGGATCTCCAGAGTATCCTTGGATGCACGTGCACATCGGTACATGGTTCACAGGGTTGCAAATCGCGTTTTGACCGCACGCGCCGGGACAAGGATCTTGACATTTCGATCTTACGCAGGCGAGGTTCACAGGACAGTCCGAATTCACGACGCATTCTGGTCTGCAGCCCTCGTAGGGGTTCCCGATATAATCTGGCAAGCAGGAACAGGCTCCTGCATTTCCTGAAACCCTGCACACTGCGTTCGCGCCACACGGTGATGGGGTGCAGGGTGTGGGTCTTTCGCTTTCAACTATGGAGCGAAGAAAAATTAATTCGATGACGTTCAGCAAGACTCGATCTTTTTCACAAAATGGAAGCACAGAACTCACTTGGAACAGGGGTGCACTGAACAAACGGGTCACCAGTAAATCCTGATAGACAAGAGCAAATCGGAGTGTGACTGAACACGCTGCAATCAGCGTTGGCTCCGCACAAACCGGGACATGGGTCCCTGCATTTCTGACTGACGCAAGCTTGTCTACTCGAACAGTCGCTGTTTGTAACGCACTCTGGCCTACAATTCGGTGGTGGTCCAGTAAATTCTGGCAAACACGAGCACGCCGGTGCTTGGTTCACGACCTGGCACTGAGAGTTCGGACCACAGGGCGACGGGAAACACGGATTGATCGGTTCTGGTACCTGTTCGACTGTAGAGCGAATGAAACGAACATCGTTAGACACATTCCTTGAAGAACCTTGATTTCACTAAATAAATTAAATTGGAAATATGGGATAAGATCAATTCTGTTCATTGTCTCACCTATAACCGTGCAACTGGTGAATGGATCACCTGTCATACTCGGTGGGCACCTACAAATGGGATTGTGGTTGACCACCGAGCACTCGGCTCTCACGGCACAAGAGCCTGGACAGGGATCCCTGCACTTTTGATTGATACAAGCTTTTGTAAGCTCGCAGTCTGAACTGACGACGCACTCTGGTCTACAAGTCGGAGGATTCCCGAGGAAACCTTCCACGCATTTACAAACCGCGACTCCGTTCACTTCTTGGCAGTGACTGTTCGGCCCGCACGGCGACGGCGAGCAAGGATTCGACATTACATCTTCTAGTAAAGGAAGACAAGACTTTAATCGAATGGTCCCTAGTTCTCGCGAAAGTGAGCATCAGGGAAGAAAAGAAATTTCAATATCGTACCCTGCACTGGAGAACAGGAAACGAAAGCGTTTCCAGACATTCCTGACGGGCAACTGCACATTGGAATGTGGTTTATGGTCTGACACTGAGCGTTCTGTCCGCAGGTTCCTGCGCACGGATCGACGCATTTGTTCCTCTTGCAAGCTCTATCGCGAGAACAATCGGTGTTCATGATGCACTCGGGTCGACAACCACTGTACGGATCTCCTTGGTACTCTGGGAGACAAGTGCAAACGCCGTCGCGACAGAGGGCATTCGCACCACACGGGGACGGGTTGCAGGGGTCTGAGACTGGTTCCTCGGCTGTGCACAAATTGGGAATCGTAAAAGTTGAATCGATCTCGGTTGATTATTGGAACTTTACGTTCAGATCAAACTCTTTGATCAGAATGTAGGATACCAAAATGACAGAAAAGACTCTCACATGGAGCAGGTTTCAAGACACAGCTGCTGAAGGGGTCTCCGGTGTAGCCCTCTGGGCAAGAACAAACCGGGACGTGATTCAAAACGGTGCATCTAGCTCCTATACCGCAGGATCCCGGGCAAGGATCCGAGCACCTCTCGCGGATGCAAGCCAACGCACCGGAACACTCTGCGTTTATAGTACACTCTGGTCGGCAATTTGGTGGGACACCGATATACGAGGCCGAGCAAGAGCAAGAAGGATTTCTTCCGATGTTCCGACATTGAGAATACGGGCCGCAAGGGGATGGTAAGCATGGGTCTTGCTGGGTAGGTGTTACGGGCTCCTGCTGCGGACCTGCGGGGATTTCATAATAAATACTATTTCCAGACGTTAATCTGTCAAAAGTAAAATTGAAGATACAAACGTGGACTGGGGAAACAGATAGAGAACGCGTCTCCGGTGAAGTCTTGCTGGCAGGAGCATATCGGACTGTGATTGATGACTCTGCAGATCGCGTTCCTTCCGCAAGGATCTGGACAAGGATCGACGCACTTTTGATTCACGCAGACGCGATTCGAGGCGCATTCTGGGCTCGCCACGCATTCTGGTCTGCATCCGGGTGGAGAACCGAGGTATTCCGGCAAACACGAGCAAACAGCCTGTCCGTTGTTTTCCCTGCAGACGCTGTTGGGTCCGCACGGTGACGGCTGGCAGGGATTTGTCAAACTTGGTTGGGTAACTATCTCTTCCTCGCGACAGTATCTGAACGGATCCCCAGTGAATCTAGGTAGGCAACTACAAGTCGGTAGGTGATTGATCACTTGGCAGACGGCGTTCTGGCCACAAGTTCCGGGACAGGGATCCTCGCATTTGAAGCTCACGCAGCTTTTGCTCGGGACACAGTCCGAATTTATGACGCACTCTGGTCGACAACCCTCGTACGGGTTCCCGATATACCCTGGCAGACAGGAACATGATCCTGCGCCGTTTCTCTCTTTGCACAGGGCGTTTGCACCGCAGGGAGACGGCACGCAAGGTTCCGGCACGTACATCGGTATGACTGGAAGAGGAATTGCGATTCAAAGTCGGTAATCGTCACTTTGGTTAGCTATTGTTTGAATCTTACGTTGTTCCACCACACACTGAGTGAACGGATCACCGGTGTATCCGGAGAAGCAACTGCACATCGGTGTGTGGGACACAGCGCGACACTCCGCGTTCGTGCCACAGGATCCAGGACAAGGGTCTCTGCATTTCTGATTGATGCACGCCATGTTGTTTGGGCATTCGTTATTGCTAATGCACTCGGGTCTGCAGTTAGGAGGCGTACCACTGAACTCCGGTAGGCAAGAACAGGACGGGGAATCATTGATAGTTTGACACTGAGCGTTAGGACCGCAGGGTGATGGAATGCAAGGGTTCTCTTGTAGCGGCGCCTCCGGTGCTGAAATATAATGCAATTGTAGCGTACATCGCGATCCAATTTTGCGGTATTCGGTCAATGGGTGTCTGGATTTCTTACGTTTCTCGACGCATCTGACGAACGGATCGCCGGTCAAGCTTGCAGGGCAACTGCAAAGCGGATTGTGATTGACCACTTGGCAGGTGGCTCTGATACCGCACGAACCGATACACGGATTGCTGCATTTCTGATTGATACAAGCTTCCGTTGGCCCGCAGTCCGTGCTCACCACGCATTCTGGTCTGCAGGTTGGTGGGATACCAACGAAACCCGGAATGCAAGTGCACACGGCTTGCTCGTTCACTTCTCTGCACTGACTGTTCGGTCCACAGGGTGTTGGGTTGCAAGGGTTGGTCACAACTGGGTCTGATCGGAGGTTGAAAGCTTATAGTACTGTATTTTGACTCTTTAAACAATGCAATAGAACCCTGTTTGAATACCTCTGAATGGTGTGCAAGATACGAACGCGTTGCCCGTCATTCCGACCGGACAGCTGCACATCGGCACATGATTGTACACGTTACAGATTGAACTCTGACCGCAAGTGCCAACGCAAGGATCCACGCACTTGTTGCGGAGGCAAGCTCTGTTCAAAGGGCAGTCGGTATTCAGGACGCATTCTGGTCGACAACCCACGTAAGGGTCGCCTTGAAACTCCGATAAACACGTGCAAATGCCGTCGTTGCACAGAGCATTCGAACCGCAAGGCGATGGGTTGCAGGGGTCTTCGGCTACCAGTATAGCAGCTACAATTTTTAAATGGAACGTTAATCGACCCAACTTGGTACGAATTTAACACCGTTACCTCTGCATGAAAGACACTGTACACTTACGTGGCGCAGGGGAGCAGCTGCTGAAAGGATCGCCGGTGAATCCTTCCACGCAGGAGCAAATTGGCACGTGATTGAAAACCGTGCACATTGCAGCCACGCCGCAAGATCCAGGACAAGGATCTATACATCTCTGCCTTATGCAGGCCCTGTCGCTGGGACAATCCGAGTTCACGGTACACTCCGGTCTACAGTTCGGTGGGCTGCCGAAATAATTAGCTAAGCAGGAACAAGACGGAGCACCACCGATATCCCGACATTCGGAGTATGGACCACAGGGTGAGGGTACGCAGGGGTTCTGAGGTAGATCTGGTAACGTTGGTTGAGCTACAGAATTAATCGACAGGAATTAGATGACTATCTATTGTCTCTGAGACCCGTTTAAGAGATTAGGAGACTTACGTGGAAGAGGGAAACACCTGGTGAACGGGTTGCCAGTGTTTCCGTCTTTGCAGGTACAAATAGGACTGTGATTGACGACTAGACAATTGGTGTTCTGTCCACACGGTCGTGGACAGGGATTCGCGCACTTCTGATTCACGCAGGCTCGATTCGAAGGACAATCCGAGCTCACCACGCACTCGGGACGGCACGAGGGAGGACTTCCGATATAGTCGGGGAGGCAAGAACAGACTGCGTTTCCGGAAATCACGCGACACTGACTGTTTGCCCCGCAAGGCGACGGAACGCAGGGGTCTGCTGGATCTCTGACTATGTCTGGAGAAGAAATTAATGTAATATCCACACGGAATGAGCCAAAAATCGTAGCACAATAAAAAGAAGGAATATACTTTACCAGGTTCTCGCATAATTTGACAATATCTGAAGGGATCCCCGGTGTAGCCAGAGTTGCACGAGCACGTGGGCGAGTGATTTATCACTTGACATACGGAATTCTGTCCACAGGTGCCCGGACAGGGGTCTTGGCACTTGTTTCGAGTGCAAGCGAGGTTCGAAGGGCAGTCGGAGCTAACCGTGCATTCCGGTCGACATCCTTCGTATGGATTGCCAATGTATTCGGGTAAACAAGAGCAAGAACCTACGCCGTCCTGCTCTTTGCAAACGGTGTTCGAACCGCAAGGGGATGACGTGCACGGGGAAGGCAATCCTAGTGGAAGAAATAGAGTAAGCTTGCGTGATCCCTTCGGTCAGAGAATTCGAGTATCAAATTTTCTTACGTTCGTCGAACACGACGCACTGCGTGAACGGATCGCCGGTGAACCCGATGGAGCAGACACACATCGGTGTGTGGCTCACCACGCGACACTCGGCGTTTGCCCCGCAGGAACCAGGACACGGGTCCCTACACTTCTGATTTATGCAAGCTAGGTGACTCGCGCACTCGCTGTTGCTGATGCACTCGGGTCGACAGTTAGGCGGGGAGTTCACGAATCCGGGCATACAAGTGCAAGACGGGGAATCGTTCACCACTTGGCACAGAGCGTTGGGGCCACATGGTGATGGTTTGCACACGTTTATGACCTCAGGTTTGATCTCCACTAAAATTCAGTTAATAATAATATAATCTACTGTAAAAGGTTGGTACTTCAACACGTTAAAACCCAAAGAGGTCCTTACTGATGGAATCACACTTGACGAACGGATCTCCCGTCAATCCCGGAAGACAGCTGCATATGGGATTATGATTTGTGACTTGACACTGTGTACGAATGCCACAGCTTCCTACGCATGGGTTCGTACACTTCAGATTACTACAGGCTTCGTTTCTGGGACAGTCTGAACTGACCACACATTCTGGTCTACAAGATGGAGGACTTCCTACGTATCCCTGGACGCAAGTGCAGACTGCCTGTCCATTGACAGGTCGACACAGACTGTTCTGACCGCAAGGTGATGGATTGCACGGCGTTTCCGGTGTTATTTCTGTGGGTACAAACGGGTAAAGATTGTCAAAGCTCGCCACGGTGATATCCTACTGTCTTGATCTAAGCAATTGGTACCTTGAATGGGACTACAGAGTACGAAAGCATTCCCAGTCATTCTTTGATCGCAACTGCACATTGGAACGTGGTTAAACACGTTGCAAATTGCATTCTGTCCGCAGGTACCGACGCAAGGATCGATACACTTATTGCGGACGCAGGCCTGATTCAAAGAACAATCCGAGTTCATGACACACTCGGGTCGACACCCTGCGTAAGGATCGCCCCTGTACTCTGACAGACAGGTACAGATACCGTTGTTGCACTCCGTGTTTGACCCACACGGCGATGGATTGCAAGGATCATCGGAAACTGTTGGTTCTAGAAATCGGAAAGAAAGAAATCGCGATGAACAAAGTGGTCTAATTCGAAGGATTCGGATTCAAAAGTTGGTGCCTTACGTGGTGGAGGTTTTGGATAACAGTTGCTGAATGGATCACCGGTGTAGCCTTCGATGCAGCTACAGATTGGTACATGATTCAGGACGTTGCACTGGGCAAACACGCCGCAAGAACCGGGGCAAGGGTCTCTGCACTTTTCTCTGGTGCAAGCTTGATTCGGAGGACAATCGGAGTTCACCGTGCACTCCGGTCGGCAGCTGGGAGGGCTACCGATGTAATTTGGCAGACAGGAGCAAGAAGGTATGCCATTGATGTCGCGACACTCTGCGTTTTGGCCGCAGGGCGAAGGAAAACATGGGTTCGAAGGTAACAATGCCGGAGGAAGTTCTAAAAAGCGTTCGCAAAGAGTTAGAAAGAAGATTGTGATCGATTCATATAGAAATCTTCAGGGATTATTCTCTCACCTGGCATTGGGAAACATCGACTAAACGGATCACCGGTATACTTCTGTCTGCAGGCACAGATTGGACTATGATGAATAACGTTGCACTCTGCGTCGAGACCGCATGGTCCAGGACAAGGGTTTTTGCACTTCTGATTAATGCATGCTAGATTGGACGGGCATTCAGAACTGACGACGCACTCTGGTCGACATCCTGGAGGGGAACCAGTATATTCTGGCAAACAGGAACAGACTGCCTGGTCGTTGACGACTCGACAGTTACTGTTCGGTCCACACGGTGTTGGAGAACATGGATCTCTCTTTTCGTCGACTGAGATAAAGGAAAACGAAAAATTTAAGTGATTAATTCTCTACAACATTGAATGATGAATTCAATAAGAAATAGTCTGTGCTCACAGGCTGGAACGATAGGCTGACAGAACTGGTATGGTTGGCCGGTATAACCAGAGAAACAAGAACACGTTGGCAGGTGATTGACAACTTGACACTCGGCGTTCGTGCCACAGGATCCTGGACACGGATCCTGGCACTTGGACCGGATGCAAGCGCGAGTGGACACGCAATCGGAATTTATGACACATTCTGGACGACAGCCCTCGTAAGGGTTGCCAATATAATCGGGCAAACACGTGCAGGAACCTACTCCGTTCTGCTCTTTGCAAATGGCGTTCGAGCCACAGGGTGACGGCATGCATGGGGTGGAGAGGGTAGGTTGTATTTCAGCTAAAATATAAAAGAAATGAATTATCCGCGTTCGGTGAAACCTATGGCCAATTGTGAAGGTTGTCTTACGTTGTCTTTCGACACACTGTGTGAAGGGATCCCCGACAAAACCGACCACGCACACGCACATGGCTGTATGACTTACGACTCGACAATCGGCATTAGCACCGCAGGAGCCAGGACAAGGATCTCCACACTTGTTTCTTATACAAGCCAATTGACTCGCGCACTCGCTGTTGCTGATGCACTCGGGCCTACAGTTTGGAGGGGCTCCGACGAATTCGGGCAAACAGGAACACGAGGGCGAGTCATTTACTACTTGGCAGAATGCGTTAGGTCCGCAAGGTGACGGATAGCAAGGATTGACAGGGGTTGGTGGTTCTTCCACTGGAACAAGTTTGATAAACGCTTGGTAACAATGTTGTTCGATCATCCAAACCAGAGTCGGACAAATTTCATTCACGGACAATGAATGAAAATTGTAGATTTTTGGAAGATGTTCAGACGAGCGAGTTTAAAATTTTTATTCGTAAATAATATTTGTCCGATCCTGATCTAAACTTCGAAATGATGTGAAAAATAGAATTCGGCTCACGTTGGGGCTCGCATCTGACGAAAGGATCGCCGGTAAAGCCTGCCGGGCAGCTGCATATGGGATTATGGTTGGTCACTTGACACTGGGCCCTGATACCACAAGACCCGGCGCAAGGGTTAACGCATTTCTGATTGCTGCAGGCTTGAGTCTGTAGACAGTCGGAGCTGACGCTACACTCGGGTCTGCAAGATGGCGGCGTTCCAATGAAACTGGCCACGCAAGTGCACACTGCTTGCTCGTTAACTACGCGACAAAGACTATTGGGCCCACAAGGAGATGGGTTGCAAGGATCTTCCGGTCCTAAAACGGGCAAAAGTGAAAGTCAGGGGTCCTCTAATGAGAATAATTATTAAATGTAACACCTACCTCTGCTTGGACGACAAGAAACGAAGGCGTTCCCTGTCATTCCAGGCAGGCAGCTGCACATGGGTATGTGGTTGTAGACGTTGCACTGTGCGTTCTGACCGCAAGTTCCTGGACATGGGTCCATGCATTTGTTGCGAATGCAAGCTCGAGAGGTGGGACAGTCGCTATTTAGAACGCATTCTGGTCGACAACCAGTGTAAGGATCGCCCTGATATTCCGGCAAGCAAGAACAGCTGCCGTCCGTGCACAAGGCGTTTGCGCCGCAAGGTGAAGGATTGCAGGGGTCCGCAGGTCTTACTGGTTCCTCGATCGCTGTATGGTCGGAAAGATCGCGTCAGATTCTAGCATGGAGTTGAAATATGTGCTAGTAAATAGAATCTGGAGGATTCGGTGCTTACGTTTCGGGTAACAGTTCGTGAATGGATCGCCCGTGAAATCTACAGGGCAAACGCAAGATGGCGTGTGATTGATGACGTTACAGGTGGCTGACGCTCCGCAGGATCCAGGGCAAGGATCTCTGCATCTTTGGTTTATGCAGGCCTGATTACTGGGGCAATCGGAATTGACGGTGCACTCGGGTCTACAGTTAGGCGGACTACCGATGTAAGACGCGAGACAAGAACATGATGGCGCCCCGCCAATGTCGCGACACTCCGCGTAAGGTCCGCACGGCGATGGTACGCAAGGATTCTGAACGACCGGACCAGGTAGAGGTTCTGAAAAGAAACGTCTCGTCACCTGAATCGAACACGTTTGGAAAACGCCAATGGAGACGTTCTATCGAGCTTACTTGGCATGGGGAAACATCTACTGAACGGATCTCCCGTGTAGCCTTGCTTGCAACTGCAAACCGGACTGTGATTTAGAACTCTGCAATTGGTGTTCGAGCCGCAAGGCTGTGGGCACGGATTGATGCACTTGTTGTTCACGCAAGCCCTGTTAGCAGGGCACTCAGAGCTCATCACGCATTCAGGACGACATGCAGGCGGAGTTCCGATATACTCTGGCAAACAGGCGCAAACTGGCTGCCCGTTGACTACGTTACATTGACTGTTTGGTCCGCATCGGGATGGATTGCATGGGTCCGTGGCAACTGGTTCTAATTTGGAATAATGAAAGGGTCAATGCTACTTCGAGAAAAAGAGCGGAGGAAAACTCATTTTGATTTGAAGAAATGACTTGATTACCCATCGATAAAACGGGACTGCAGAATCTGAACGGATCGCCAGTGAACTCAGGCATGCACGAGCATGCAGGAGAATGATTGATCACTTGGCAAACGGCGTTCTGACCGCAGGTGCCCGGACAAGGATCCTGACACTTGGACCGAACGCACGCCATATTTGATACGCAGTCAGAGTTGACGACACACTCGGGTCGACATCCGTCGTAAGGATTTCCGATATAGTCTTGCAAGCAGGTGCAAGAGCCCGCACCGTTTTGCTCTTTGCAGACAGCGTTTGCTCCGCAGGGTGATGGTGTGCAGGGCGATTCGTTTTCGACGATCATTGCTACAATTAAACGTTAGTTCGTGTTGTAATAGAAATTCCGACTATAGGTTGGCTAGATAATATACAGCGAGGTTTGACTTCATTTGAGCTGTTTTTAACGTGTCTTACGTTGTTGAATGGAGCACTGGGTGAAGGGATCTCCAGTGTATCCGTTGATGCAAACGCACATCGGCGTGTGACTCACGACTCGACATTCCGTGTTCGAACCGCAAGCGCCGGGACAAGGGTCCCTGCACTTTTGGTTCATGCAAGCAAGATTTCCCGAGCACTCGCTGTTGCTGACACATTCTGGCCTGCAACTGGGAGGCGCTCCAACGAAATCGGGCAAGCACGTGCAAGATGGCGAGTCGTTCACCACGCGACACTGTGCGTTCGGTCCGCAGGGAGACGGTTGACACGGATTTACAGGCTCGATCGGTGTCTCGACTGTTGGACAAAGTTGAGAATTCGAAATTGTGTCGATCAATTGCAGATGAAACGACTATTCTCGAAGATTTTCTTACTTATCGGGTCGCATCTGGTGAAAGGATCCCCAGAGTACCTCGGAAGGCAACTGCAAATCGGATTGTGACCGACAACTTGACACTGAGTCCTCAGACCGCAGGTACCTAGACAAGGATCTATGCATTTCTGATTGCTGCAAGCTAGATTACGCGGACAGTCGGAGCTGACTAAGCATTCGGGCCTGCAAGATGGCGGAGTTCCTTGGTATCCTTGTACGCAACTGCAGACAGCTTGGCCATTTACGACGCGACACTGACTGTTAGGGCCACAAGGGGAGGGTCTGCAAGGATCCTGAGGTAGCGGTTCTACGAACGGAGCATTAAATCCATTAAGTGAGGAGAAGCCGAAGGAAGTTTCGAGCGAATCGTTAGAGGATATCCACCTCGTAATACGGAGCAGAGTACAAATGCGTTTCCAGACATTCCAGGCGGGCAACTGCACATGGGAACGTGGTCGTAAACGTTGCAAACCGCGTTTTGACCACAGGTTCCGATACAAGGGTCTGTGCATTTGTTGCGAACGCAAGCTCTGTTGAAGGGACAATGGTCGTTGGTCACGCACTCGGGTTGACAGAGCTCGTACGGACTTCCCACGTAACCGGAAGGACAGCTACACAGACCGTTATTGCACTCCGCGTTCGTGCCACAGGGTGAGGGGTTGCAAGGGTCTGACGGGACATCTAACGCTGCAAAGTGATTTCAAGTTAGTTATAGTGACTCGAAAAGACGTCGAAGACCTTAATGTTCTGACGGTACTGATTAAATTATTGAAAAGACACGGTGTAAAAGTCTTACATGGAGGTGGTACTGGTTGACAACTAGTGAACGGATCTCCTGTGAAACCTTCGGGACAAACGCAAGTCGGAATGTGCTGGATCGTGTTGCACATTGCACCGATGCCGCAAGAGCCCGGACAGGGGTCTCTGCATTTTTGCCTCGTACAAGCTCTATTGCTGGGGCAATCAGGGTTTATCGTGCACTCTGGTCTGCAATTTGGCGGACCGCCCATGTAATTTGGTAAACAGGTACAAGAGGGAGAGCCTCCTATGTCGCGGCATTCCGAGTAAGGGCCGCAGGGTGACGGTACACACGGGTTTTCAACGGGCGCTGGCAATGGTTCTGAAAATAATTTACTCTAATGTGGGGGCTCGAGTGACACGCAAAGATAGGTTTCGTTCGAGTCCCTAATCTGTAACTTAATCAGGGTGTCGATGTTCCTCTTACTTGGCGTCGGGAAGCATCTGGTGAAGGGATCCCCGGTGAAGTCCAGTTTGCAAACACAGATAGGACTGTGGTTTACGACTCTGCAGTCTGTGTTGGTACCACAGCGGCCGGGACAAGGGTCGAGGCACTTCTGACCGTCGCAAGCTTGGTTCGAGGGACATTCTGAGCTGACCACACATTCCGGTCGGCATCCTGGTGGACTTCCTACGTAATCGCGGTAGCAGGAGCAGACAGCCTGGCCGTTCGTTACGTGACACAGGCTGTTGGGTCCGCACGGCGATGGGTTACAGGGGTTTTCTGCTTCGAGGGCTGCAAGTGGTGAATATTTTGGTCAACACCATTTAACCACTCACCAATCTAAATGCATCAGCGTTACTCGTTCGTTGGGATTAGTTTGGGTTAATGGCAAGTACCGCTTACGGATGGAAGCAACGTTGGTTACAATGAAGCGTGTCTAACGTTATCTTCTCTATCGAGGCGTTCGGTGATGGCGATGATGATTGACGAGATTTATATTGAGACTTACGGATCTGCGGCTGGAGGTTGCAATTAAGGAAGGGATCCCCGGTGTATCCGGCCAGGCAAGTGCAACTTGGCAAGTGATTTATCACCGCGCAATCCGCGTTCTGGCCACAGGTGCCGGGACAGGGGTTCTGGCACTTCGATCTTATGCAGGCCAGGTTTGAGGGGCAGTCGGAATTTACCGTGCACTCCGGTCGACATCCTTCGTACGGGTTTCCTAAGTAATCCTGGACACAGGAACAGGAACCTGCTCCGTTTTGTTCTTTACATATCGCGTTAGGGCCGCAAGGCGATGGTACGCACGGGGACAGCGGCGTGGGTTCGGTCTCGGCTAAAAAAGGGTTCACAGGGTGAAAGGTTAGCTTTACCACCACACCAAGACCCTTCATTCCCCACAGGGTTAATGCAATAACTACTAAAATATCCAGGTTCGATGGATTATCAACCCTTTCCGGTCCTACGTCGCTTTTACTAGTAATATTGAGATCAGAAATTACATTTAATTATACAATTATGGTACAAATAGAATATTAGAATACAAACAGTTTCGGACCGCAAAGGGTTAAGGTTTAATCACCGCGAACAATATTACAGGATACTAAGTTTCTAGCAAATTGAGTCTGTACACCAAGGAGACTACTTTGTTCTCGTGTATAGTGAATAGTCCCTGAAGGTACATGTGTTTGGTTCTTACGTCGTTTGAGTGTACACTGCGTGAATGGATCGCCTGTGTAGCCACTGAGGCAACCGCACATCGGTGTGTGACTGACCACGCGACATTCAGCGTTGGAACCACACGAGCCGGGACAGGGGTCTCGACATTTTCTATTGATGCATGCTAAATGGCTGGAACATTCGCTGTTGCTCACGCACTCTGGCCTACAGTTTGGCGGGGAACCGATAAAATCGGGCAGACAGGCGCAAGATGGTTGATCGTTGATCGTTTGGTAAACGGAATTCGGACCGCATTGACAAGACGCGCATGTATCCTCCGTTGGAACACTCACAGCTACAAAGGATATGGAAAAGTCGATATTGAACGTGAATTGAAATTGTCAAGCGCAAAATTATCACAGAGTATAATAACAAGATTCTTACGAATGGGTTGGCATCTAGTGAACGGATCGCCTGTGAAACCCGAGGGACAGCTGCACACAGGGTTATGATTAACAACTTGACAGAGGGCCTTGAGGCCACAGGTGCCAGAACAAGGATCGATGCACTTTTGGTTGTTGCAGGCCTGACTCCTCGGACAATCTGAACTAACCACGCACTCTGGCCTGCAACTAGGCGGACTACCAAGATATCCTGGTACGCAGGAACATACACCTTGACCGTTTATAGCTCGGCACTGACTGTTGGGTCCGCAGGGAGACGGACTACAAGGATTCGCTTGAACTGGTTCTAAATCAATGGAAATATTTATCAGATCTTACAGACACAAGTTTGCAAAAGGATTCCTCTGGCTCTAAATTTCGCACCTTCGACTCTGTCGCAAGATATGAACGCGTTACCAGACATTCCGGCTGGACAACTGCACATAGGCACATGATTTAGGACATTGCATATAGCGTCTCTACCGCAAGTGCCCGAACAAGGATCCACGCACTTGTTGCGAACGCAAGCTCTGTTCTGAGCACAGTCGCTGTTCAGGACGCATTCAGGGCGACAGCTGGTGTAGGGATCGCCCTGATAATCTGGCAAACAAGTGCACGCTCCTGCGTTGCACTGAGCGTTTGGTCCGCAGGGCGACGGATTGCAAGGGTCGGTTTCGGGAGGCGGTACTGTAAAAATTTATACAGGTCGTTAGGATCCAAAACAGAACAGTTTCTCTGTCAAGACTATAGGGTATGGACCATGTTCTTTTGGAGAAATTGTTCCAACGTTTGCAAGGATTGCAGCCAGATTCATCAGGGTTCAAAAGAGACACTGATACTAGCTGCAATGCTTGTGGTCCACGCCTTAAACACTAAAAACTATACTTTGGACTTGTTTGAGAAGAGAATGGGGGCTCTTACACTGCGGTGGTGTCGGGTAACAGTTGCTGAATGGGTCCCCAGTGTATCCCTCGACGCACGTGCACATGGGCACATGATTGAACACGTTGCACTGGGTCCCTACACCGCAAGATCCTAGACAGGGATCCGCACACTTCTGTCTGATGCAAGCTCTGTTACTGGGACAGTCGGAATTGATGGTGCATTCCGGTCTACAGTTGGGAGGACTTCCGCTATACTCGGGCAAACACTGGCAGGATGGACCTCCGTTTACCACACGGCATTCGGAGTACGAACCGCACGGGGAAGGAAAACAAGGTTGCGACGTTTCTACTGTCGAAGGAGGCAGGGATGCTGAAAAGGCAAGTAACAAGTTGAGGAACGTTTCCGACAACTTTTAATTACAGGGCTTTCCAATAGGAACCATAGAGCTTCCATAAACTATTAATAATCACAAAATAAACATCATTCATTTCATTTCATATCAAAGTTGTATCCCTTTTATTGGAAAACCCTATGCTTCTAATTGCTTCGAACGGCTTTGAAAGGTGTCTTACGTGGAACTGGGAAGCATCTAGTGAATGGATCTCCGGTATACGAGTTTCTGCAAGCACAGATTGGACTGTGGTTCCTGACCACGCACGTGGCGAACGTGCCACACGAGCTGGGACATGGATCCACGCATTTCCGGTTAACGCAAGCTCGGTTGTCAGGGCACTCAGAGTTCAGGACACACTCGGGACGACACATAGGTGGCGAACCTGTGTACTCTGCGAGACAGGAACACACTCCCTGTTCGTTCATCACGCGACATTGACTGTTTGGTCCGCAGGGCGATGGGTTGCACGGGTCCTTGTATTGCGTTTGGTCCTCTACGGGATTTTAGATTGCTTTCAGTATCTTCTCCGACACGAATACAATTAGAAATATGGGTTGATCAAATACAATACCTATGTCACGAATTAAGGTACAGTATTGGAAGGGATTTCCACTGTACCCAGAGATGCAAGTGCACGCGGGACGATGATTGATGACCTGGCACTCGGTGTTAGTGCCGCAAGTGCCCGGGCAAGGGTCCTGGCACTTGGAGCGAATACAGCTCAAGGTCGAGGGACAGTCCGTGTCGATCACGCACTCTGGTCGACAACCTTCGTAAGGGTTTCCGATGTAATCGGGCAGACAGGAGCAGGAACCGACGCCGTTTTGTTCTTTGCATATCGCGTTGAAACCGCAGGGCGACGGTTTGCACGGGGAAAGATAAACTGGGACGGCTAAAAGAGCGAAGATCGATGAGTCAAAATTGAATACATGTTCGAATTGGACGTTAAATTAAAATATTCCTCGATTCGTACGTGGTTTAGGGGTGCACTGAGTGAAAGGATCGCCAGTGTAGTCCCCGGGACACACGCACATCGGTGTGTGGCTAACAACGCGACACTCTGCGTTCGCGCCGCAGGAGCCGGGGCAAGGATCCCTGCATTTCCGGTTCGCGCAGGCGAATTGACTCGGACACTCGCTGTTGCTGATACACTCGGGCTTGCAATTCGGAGGGACGCCCATGAATTCCGGCAAACACGAGCACGAGGGTGCATCATTAACGACTCGACATTGAGCGTTGGGTCCACACGGAGAAGGTTCGCAGGGGTTCTCTATCGGGCGGCCAATCGCTAAAAAGACAGGATCGGTTATCAACAGGATCGGGTCCTCCGTTCAATTCTATTAAGAAATCTCCAAACGTTGGGTCTTACGTTCCAGCGTGCACTGGACGAAAGGATCGCCAGAGAGTCCTGGCGGGCAGCTGCATATGGGATTGTGATTGACGACGTTGCAGACGGCTCTGAAGCCACAGGTACCGGGACAAGGGTTTATGCACCTCTGATTGCTACACGCTTCCGTTAGGGGACAGTCGGAACTGACTGTGCACTCTGGTCTGCAAGCAGGTGGCACACCAAGGAATCCTGCCACGCAGGAACACACTGGCTGCTCGTTGATCTCTCGACACGCACTGTTGGGTCCGCAGGGCGAGGGCGAGCAAGGGTTCCTCTGCACGGGATCTGTGATTGTTGCAACGGGAATTTAGAACAACGAACCCTCTGTTCTTTGAATGACTTTTAGAAAAATAAAATATGCGATAGAGGGTTTAAAGAAGGAACAGGTACCTCGAAGGACGGTGCATTGAACGAAAGCGTTACCCTCCATTCCGGTAGGGCAGCTGCACATGGGCACGTGGTTGTACACGAGACACACGGCGTTTAGGCCGCACGTGCCTGGGCAAGGATCAGCGCACCTGTTCCTCACGCAGGCACGATTCTGAGGACAATCCGTGTTCAACACGCACTCGGGGCGACAGCCCACGTAGGGGTCGCCCTGAAACTCCGCCAAACAGGTGCACAAACCATTGTCGCAGCGTGCGTTCGAGCCACAGGGCGACGACGCGCAAGGATCAGTGACAACTGGTTCAGCTGCGAAAGAAACGAACGATCTAGTTTCTTGCCAATTTGTCAGCCAAAAATTGAAGTAATAACTGGGTCGTTTCGAGCTATACAAAATGGATCAGCTAAATATATTTATAGCCCAATGAGAGTTGGACTATTTTAAAGGACATGAAAACAATCTTTAAATTTGCGGAAGTTATTTAAGTGATCCACCCTGTTTACAAAGACTATGGTGTCGAATATTTCCTGTAGGGGAACTTGAAGGCTTCTTACGTGGCTCGGTCGGTGCTAGGTAGCAGTTGCTGAAGGGATCCCCGGTGTATTCCTCGGGACACGTGCACACGGGCACGTGGTTGTACACCGAGCACAAGGACGTGACGCCGCAGGAGCCTAAGCAAGGATTCCTGCACTTCTCGCTGCTGCATGCGAGACTCATGGGACAGTCGGAGTTTACACGACACTCTGGTCGGCAATTTGGCGGGGATCCAACGTATCTGGGCAAGCAGGAACAGGATGGGGTACCACCGACACTCCTGCACTCCGCGTACATGCCACAGGGCGACGGCAAGCAGGGATCTATCGGGGCTAGAGGGTTGTCGTTCGGGGCTGGTTCTGTAATTCGTTTGCAAGATTATTTCTTTTCCAGAATCGAGGAATTCTGAAGGTATTCTGAAGATGATGAATATACTAATTATGAGTAATACATAGAGCGTCAAACAATTTTTAAGAAAAATCGACAAGATAGGTACCTAAATTTTTCGACAAAATTAAAAATTTTCAAATCGTTCTAAAAAAATTATTTTTAGTTGCAGGGGTCAATTACAATCATTTTTGGTCAATAGACATACACTCGAAATCCTACCCACTTTCGAGAAAAAAATTTAAGCAGGTGTAAAATTATTCGGCGAAAAAAAAAAATTTCAAATCGTTCTAAAAAAATTATTTTCAGTTGCAAGGGTCGATTATAATCATTTTTGGTCATTACACATACCCCCGAAATCCTACGCATTTTCGAGAAAAAAATTCATCACCGAAAATACAATGTCTGACCATACCATTGAGATCTTTCCCTGAAATTTCATGCGTATGTTTAAAACGTCATAACTCATGAACGGATTGGACGATTTTAATTTTCCAAAAAGCAAACAACGCGTATTTTAGTGAAGAATATTTAGAAATTCGAAGAATTGTCGAAAAGTTGTTCCTTAACCCCGTAAAGTGAGCGAAACACCATAAGAATGGTCATTGCGAATAATTGATTGTGAGACGACGTGGACCGATCGTGGGCCGGTGAAGAAATATCTAGAGACGTATCCTTACGTGGAGCGGGGAAGCATTTCGTGAATGGGTCGCCGGTGTATCCAAGGTTGCAGATGCAAATGGGACTGTGGTTGATCACTTTGCACTGCGTGTTGATACCGCAGGAGTTCGTGCAAGGGGGCGTGCATCTTTGATTGATGCACGCGAGGTCCAACGGGCATTCGCTGTTCATCACACATTCGGGTCGACAGTTCGGTGGATTTCCAACGAAATTTGCGAAGCAGGTACAGACAGCGTGATCGTTCACGTTTCGACATTTACTGTTGGGTCCGCAGGGGGACGGACTACACGGGTCAGACTCAACGGGGGTAGCTGTATGGGGAGAATTTCGTATTAGAAATCTAAACCAGTAACAGTTTCAGACAGTCGTTTTCGGAACCTTCGCAACCACTGGTCCTAACGGATAGTATTTCATAGGAAATGTAAGCTTACGCTCGAACATGACGGGGGAGCAATAGGTGAAGGGGTTGCCCGTGTAGCCAGTGTTACACGAACAGACTGGAACGTGATTGATCGTTTCGCATCGGGCTTGCAATCCGCAGGTTCCTGGGCACGGGTCTCTGCACTTTAGGCCCGTGCAGGCCATCGTCTTGGCGCAATCGGAATTTTGGGTGCATTCGGGTCTGCATCCTTCGTAGGGGTCGCCTAGGTAGTCCGGAGGACAGGAACAGGAACCAACGCCGTTGTTTTCGCGACAGATCGCGTTGGTACCGCACGGGGATGGCTCGCATGGTTTCCTAAGGTCTAAGGGTACATCTGATGGAAAGAGAAACACGGTCACTTAAACATAATCGATCATGCAGCGGTGGTCGGTTGGAAAAGCTTGTGCAGCGTATGTCTCTTTGCGCTACGTCGTCGGGATCAGCCTCGTGCGATGTTGCGACGAATGATTTAAGCGGAAGCTGATCTTTCAGCCAATTTGGATCCATTCGATCGTGGTCACGCTGGCAGGGTTTTGATTGTTAGGGTATCATGGGGTGGATTTTTGGGTCGTGTCACGTTAAGGGTGAGTATCATTAGGGGACGTTATGGTCGGAGAGTACCTTTCAATGCGTAAGCGTGTTTTTAGGGCCAGGGCAAGGTACTTGTAAGCATGTCTAAATCTATACACAACGGAGGGTGTAATAAGCCGGCACAACGTATTTAGGGGTTAATGCATCCGTGTCCAGTTTTTCTATGAGGGTGTTTCTCGCAGGGACGTAGGACGTTGTAAATCTAGGGTGCTCCTCTAAACATGATTCTCGAAGCGATATGCTTGGTTGGGAATGATCAATGCGTGCATTATTCGTCTTACGAGGGTTATCGCATATCTGTCAGGGGGTGAGTGCAATTAAGAGCCTATATACTCCATAGGCCCCGCCACCATTTCATTTCACAATACGGTTATTTCATTCATGGGTAGTACGCATGGGGGGGGGGGGAGGGGTAAATAAAGGCGTGCTCCTCTCGATGAACTCGTTAATCGCAGGGGTTGGGGGGTGGATGATTCGTTATTATAGATTTTCATTCGTACATGAGTGCGGTTTCTAATTCCTAAGGCCCCGGCCACCACGATGACGCTTTGTCATCGGTTTCTATTGGGCCTCTCTTAATGTTACCTCTCGTTCCTTCGTCGACGAGAGTATGGCTTTGGGTTAGGGTGGAGTCGATGATTCGCGTTATGAAACGAACAAGCACTTACCTGCGTCGCCCGCATGCAAACGGCGAATTTTGCAACGAGAGAAAGTAATACGACAGCAAGTTTCTTGCGGCGAGTACTCACCCTTGGCGACCGGCTCGCAAACGCTGAACGGATTTCCGGTGTAACCTTCGGCGCACGCGCACACCGCGTTGTGATTAACTACCGAGCAACGAGCGTTCGAACCGCACAGACCGACACACGGATCGCGACACTTTTGTTGCATACACGCTAAATGCGGCGGACACTCCGGGTTTATCGTACACTCGGGTCTGCAATTCGGTGGCACACCGATGTAATTTTGTATACACGAACAGGCTGGACTGTCGCCCCTCACTTGGCACTCCGCGTTCGGCCCGCAGGGGGATGGTTGGCAAGGATTCGTCGGCTTCGGTGGCTCCCCTGCGAGAAGGATATTAAATTTCATCAGTTTACAGAATGATTTATAGACTTCTTATATTTTAGTGGTATAATACGTGTTGTTCCACTCACTAGGCATAGGGTAACACCTGGTGAACGGGTCACCGGTGTGTCCTTCGTAGCAGATGCATATTGGATTGTGATTGACCACTTGACACTTGGAGTTCTGACCACAAGTGCCCGGACACGGGTCCTGACACTTGTTGCCGAGACACGCTTGTGTCAATGGACAATCTGCGCTGACCACACATTCTGGTCTGCAGGCTGGTGGACTGCCTATTAGTCCAGGTTGACATGAGCAGACCGCGTGATCGTTCACTACTTTGCAAACACTGTTCGCTCCGCAAGGAGATGGAGTGCATGGCTGTTTCCTGGGTTCTGGAAACGTTACATATATATTTATAATTCAATGCTCTATTAAATCATTAGTTAGCCTATAAAAGATAGACTTACCGTCTATCAGATGTGGCCGACATAGGGTGAAAGGATCCCCGGTATTTCCGGGAGGGCAGCTGCACATTGGGATATGATTAACAACATCGCAGCGTGCATTGGTTCCACAGGTGCCAACGCAAGGATCTAGGCAGTAATGATTCACGCATGCTTTTGCTCTGGAGCAGTCCGAGTTCATGGTACACTCCGGACGACAGTACGAGAAAGGATCACCGAAGTAGTTCGGAAGACACCTGCAGTTACCCTCGTCGCATTCTGCGTTAGGTCCGCAAGGAGATGGGTTGCACAGATCTTCGGGTACTCTCGGTTGTTCTAGAAAGTAAAGGATGTACATCATGAACCTTATTTGTATAACAAGTGATGTAGGTTGAATGACAAAAGTGAGTTAGATAGGTACCCATTATCTGTGTACACAGCGTGAAAGGATCACCGGTGTATCCCGTTTGACAGAGGCAAACAGGAATATGGTTCTGTACACGACAGTCCGCGCTCTGACCGCATGATCCGGCGCAAGGATCTCGACATTTCTCAGAGATGCACGCTTGATTCGATGCACAATCGGTGTTGACGACACACTCGGGTCTACAGTTGGGCGGTAGACCTATGTAGTTCTTCAAACAAGAGCAAGCTGCTTGGTCGCCAATTGCCCTGCATTCTGCGTAAAGACCGCATGGACTCGGTGTGCAGGGGTCGCCGATCGGTGGGACTGGCGCAACTAAAAGACAAAATGTTATGTAAAAGCTAGTTCGCTTGCTCAATCTGTGACTCTGCTTCCTCGAGTTATTAAAGTCACCCACCTGTTTGCGGGTAACACCTGGAGAAAGGATCTCCCGTGGTGCCCTGCGAGCAGCTACACAGTGGATTGTGGTTGATCACGCGACAATTGGCACTCACTCCGCATGTTCCAGGGCACGGATCCGTGCACTTGTATTTGTAACACGCTCTGTTTTGAGGACACTCGGAGTTCACGACGCACTCGGGCCTGCAGTTTGGCGGTGAACCGATGTAGGACTCCTGGCAGGTGCAGACGGCCTGTTCGTTGACAGCTCTGCATAAACTGTTGGGCCCGCAAGGCGATGGATTGCATGGATCCGTCACGGTTGGTTCCGTATCCGTGATCAGTGGCGGTGTGCAGATCGTGAAAGGATCCCCCATGTAGCCAGGTTCGCAGGTGCAGGTTGGAATGTGGTTGATGACGGAACACTGAGCCTGAATGCCGCATATGCCCGGGCAAGGATCCTCGCATTTGTAGCGGACGCAGGCTTTGTTCGTTGGACAGTCGGAGCTGAGAATGCACTCTGGTTGACACCCTTCGTAAGGGTTGCCATGATAGTCGTCGATGCAGATGCACGCGCCCACGTTGTCCCGTTGTTGGCAGATTGCGTTTGGACCACAGGGCGAGGGCTCACAGGGATTAATAGCTTCCTCTGTAATGCAGAGTATGAAGATCCAGAAATTTTTTTATCTATCAGGTTGTAAACTAAATTTCAAAAAATCACATTACCTTCTAATTCGATGCACTGAACGAATGGATTTCCGGTGTAACCGGTCGTGCACGAGCACACGACAGCATGATTAACGACGATGCACTTGGCGTTTTCCGCGCAGGATCCCGGACAGGGATCCGTGCACTTCGAGTTTATGCACGCCTTGTCGGACGGGCAATCAGGATTGATCAGACACTCTGGGCGACAAGATGGTGGGGTGCCTATGTACGAGGGAAGGCAAGAACACGATGGATAACCGTTTGCATCCTGACACTGAGCGTTTGGTCCGCAGGGTGACGGGCTGCAAGGATCTCCCGTGTCTTTGCCGTCCGGCACATCTGTAAAAAGTAACCATTACAATATTCCATTAGACTACAGCGTTGATATATTTAATTTAATAATAAATTCCCTTACCTGGAACGTCGTAACAGCTCTTGAAAGGATCTCCAGTCTGACCAGGCAGACAACTGCAGATTGGCGAATGATTGATGACTTCGCATCTCGCGTTCAAGCCGCAAGATCCCAAGCAAGGATCTGTACACTTCTTGTTCACACAGGCGCGCGTTGGCGGGCACTCCGAGCTCACAACACACTCTGGCCTACACGAGGGTGGAGAACCAAGGTATCCTTGAAGGCAAGAGCACACGGCATGATCTTCCACGTTGCGACACTGACTGTTCGGCCCGCAGGGTGACACGGGTGTGCACGGATCCTTAGATGTATGGGGAACTTGTGGCTGGATACGACAGCTGACGAACGGATCTCCAACGTATCCAGGTGGACAAGAGCAGCTAGGTATGTGATTGACGACGTCGCAGACAGCGTTTTGACCACATGTTCCAGGACAAGGATCCTTGCATTTGTTTCTCAGACAGGTTTTGTCGCGTGGACACTCTAAGTTCAAAACGCATTCTGGACGACACGCTTCGTACGGATTGCCTATGTACTCTGAAAGACATTCGCAGTCGCCGTTCCTGCATATAGCGTTCGGTCCGCAGGGCGATGGACTGCACGGATCACTTACTGGCGGCAACGTAGCTAGAAAAGGATTAAAAACCACATATCGACCTGTTTAACAATTCGAAAGACGCGAGCCCATACAAATCTACATTTTCTTACTTGGAGGAATTACTATGCACTGCGTGAAAGGATCTCCAGTGAAGCTCTCCATGCACGTGCAAACTGGTATGTGATTCAGAACGTGGCACTGAGCGTTCACGCCACAGGAGCCCGGGCAGGGATCCTGACACTTCTGATTGACGCATGCCAGATGACTCTTGCACTCGGAGCTTAAAATGCACTCTGGTCTGCACTCTGGTGGAACGCCGGTGTAATTAGGCAGACAGGAACATGCAGGATTTCCGGATATGATTTGGCACAAGGAGTTCGGACCACAAGGCGATGGTGTACAAGATGGTGGCCGTTCTGTGCTGGAGGTGACGTCGTAAACTGCAAGGCAGAACAAGTGTGATTGAATGCTTGAACTTGGTTTAAAAAATATCAAGGTAATTTAAGTAGCAGTCTTACTGATAGGCGAACACTGAGTGAAAGGATCGCCGGTGAAGCCCACAGGACACGTGCAAATCGGATTATGGTTCTTGGTGGTGCACTGTGCTCTCAATCCGCAGGTGTTCGGGCAAGGATCTGCACATTTCTTGTTCAGGCAGGTAAGATGAGGCGGACACTCGGCGTTCACCACGCATTCGGGTCTGCAGTTTGGTGGGATTCCTCTGTACTCGGGAAGACACGTGCACACTGCCTGGCTGTTTACTTCGCGGCACTTGCTGTTAGGTCCGCAAGGCGATGGCGAGCATGGATCCGATGGAGGTACTCCTGAAGGTACATTTAGGAATACAAACATACATATAACTGAAGTTAGAATCGTCTAGCATGAATACTGAAAATGCAGAATGAGACGTACTGGTCATTTCTTTGATTTCGCAAGCAAAGTACGGGTCTCCGGTGTATCCAGGAGGACACGTGCACATAGGAACGTGTTGTTGGACGTTGCAAATTGACAACATGCCGCAAGTACTCGGACAAGGATCGGAGCACTTGAATCCGACGCAAGCCAATTGCGGAGCACAGTCGTTGTTCGATTCGCATTCTCTGTGGCATCCCTTCTCGTTATCGTAGGGGTCTCCGATAAGGTCTGGGGGACAAGCACACGCTCCTGCGCCATTCCTCTCGCGACACTGCGCGTTTGGACCGCAAGGATTCGGCAAACAAGGATTGGCCACGCTTATATCCGTTGCTAAACAAAAAGAAACCAAACGGGATTTGAGAAAAAGAGTCCAGAAGCACGATTTAAAATAAAAACTTACTTGGAGGAGGCGCCAGGACGCAGCGGACAGCAGCGTCGCCCTCGTAGCCCTCGGGGCAGGTACAAATTGGTACGTGATTTTGAACCGTACACCTCGCCAGTTCGCCGCAAGCACCCGGACAAGGATTCTTGCATCGTTGATCCACACAGGCCGCCGAATGGAAACAGTCAGAGTTATCAGTACATTCGGGTCTACAGTTCGGTGGACGTCCAATGTAGTTCAATAGACACGAGCAAGCAGGCTGAGAACCGATCACCTTGCACTGGGAATTCGGTCCGCAAGGATTCGGAGAGCACGGATTACCAGCGCCCTTCGAAGGAGTTTCGGAAACGTTGAATCTCGCGCAATACTCGAGCGGATTACCCGTGTAGCCCGCGGCACAAGTGCAAATGGGATTGTGGTTCACGGTCAGACACTTGGTGTTCACTCCGCAAGAGCCTGGGCAAGGATCCGCGCACTTGTTCTCGATGCACGCTTTGTTCTGAGGACATTCCGAGCTGACGATGCATTCAGGACGACAGGTAGGCGGTATCCCGACGAATCCTGGCTGGCATAAGCATACTGCGTGCTCGTTGTGCACGCGACAGTTGCTGTTGGGTCCGCAGGGTGAAGGTTCACAAGGATTCTCTGGTATCGGTTCGGGTGTTACCACTATCGTCGTGCAGGAATTGAACGGATCTCCGGTGTAACCGGGTAGACAGGAGCAAGATGGCGTGTGGTTAACCACTCGACAAGTAGCTCCCTGTCCACAAGTTCCGGGGCAAGGGTTGACGCATTTGTTGTTAAGACAAGCCTTATCCCGTTCGCAATCGGCATTTGTAACACATTCGGGTCTGCAACCTGTGTAAGGATCGCCCACGTATTCTGGCAGGCACGTGCAGGATCCCACGCCATTTCTTTCGTTGCAGATTGCATTTGCACCGCAGGGTGATGGGTTGCACGGTGTGCGAGGTTGTTCGGTTGTGGTAGGTTCTAAGGAAGAAAATAAATGGTCTTACAGATAGTCTGGAAATAATGAATAGGAAACCTGTAGAAGGAATTTTGATAAAATATGATTGTACGTACCTTCCATTATATGCACGCACTCGGTGAATGGATCTCCGGTGTACCCAGCGTTGCAGATGCAAACGGGATTGTGTTTCACAACGTTGCAGAAGGTGTTCACGCCGCAGGATCCTGGACAAGGATCCACGCATTGTTCGTTCTGGCAGGCGAGGTTCCCAGGACAACCTTCGTTGATGACACACTCCGGACGACAATTTGGAGCCCTGCCCACGTAGTTCGGTAGACAAGAACAGGCTGGGAAGCCGTCTATCACGCGACACTGTGAATTAGGCCCGCACGGTGATGGGATGCACGGGTTGCTGCTTGGTTCTCCACCAGGCTGCTTGCCTTCCGGTTCTTTCACACATCCGAAGAATGGATCACCGGTGTATCCGGACGTGCAACTGCAGACTGGATTATGGTTGATGACCTGACAATCAGCATTCTGTCCACACGTGCCCACACACGGGTCCCTGCACTTCTGAGTGATGCATGCCGTGTTCTGGGCGCAGTCGGTGCTAACCACACACTCCGGTCGACACTGTGGTGGGCTGCCAACATAGTCTGGCTGACAAGAACAGACTGCATGGTTGTCGATCACGCGACAGTTGCTGTACGGACCGCAGGGAGAAGGTTGGCATGGGTCACCCGGTAGCGGGGTTACAGGTGATATATGGCAAGATTGGAGAGGATCTCCGGTGTACCCAGAAAGACAACTGCACGAAGGCTGATGATTGATCACTTGACACTGTGCGTTTATTCCACAAGCACCCACGCACGGGTCCTTGCACTTGTTGTTTATGCAGGCCTTCGTATGAACGCAGTCGGAATTTTGAACGCACTCCGGTCTGCATCCTGCGTAAGGATCTCCGGTGTAATCGGGTAAGCAGCTGCACGAGCCAGCTCCGTTGCGTTCCTTGCAGACTGCGTTCGCGCCACACGGAGATGGATCGCACGGCAATGCCACCGGGAACGAAACTGTGCAACAAACAATAGCTATTTTATTCAAAAAAAAACGAGAAAACAGAGGACTTTGCTTGCTCAAGTGCAAGAGTAGAGTAACGATCTTACCTTTATTACACCCAGAGAAAGGATCCCCTTCGTAGTCCTGGTAACACTGGCACATAGGACGATGATTCTGTACGGTACAATTGGTATTAAATCCACAAGACCCGGCGCAAGGATCCACACATTTCTTCTGGACGCACGCTAGATAGTTTGGACAGTCTTGATGAATCAAGCACTCCGGTCTGCAATTTGGCGGGGCCCCAAACATTCCACTGATACATGTGCAGACAGGATGATCTTCCTGCACGCGACAGTCTGCGTTCGGGCCACAAGGGGCAGGTACGCAAGGGTTCTTCTGTCCTGGTAGCGGCACGACTAACGAAAAAGATATAGGTGAGTCCTCCAGCTTGTCCTAAAACTCATATTGCATAGGAATTGAAAAAACGGAGATACGTTACCTTCCTTGACGCATTGCGTAAACGGATCACCGGTGTATTCGGGAGGACAACTGCAAATGGGGTTGTGACTGATCACTTGGCATAGAGCGTTCTGACCGCACAAACTGGAACAAGGATCTCCACATTTTTGGCCGATACAGGCTAGGTGCACAGGACATTCCGAGCTGACCAGACACTCTGGACGACAAGATGGTGGTGTTCCATGGTATCCTGGACTGCAAGAACAAACTGCGCGGTCGTTCATCACGCGGCAGATACTGTGCGGTCCGCATGGCGATGGCATGCAAGGATTCTGAGGTGGAAGAGCTAAAAGAAGAGTCAATTGCAATATTAGTTTACGCGTGGATCAGGAGAATTTAATGGTAAGGAAGACTCACGAGATTTTTCGATTTTGCAGGAGCCGAACGGATCTCCGGTGTATCCGGGCAGACAAGAACAGACTGGAACGTGGTCGTCTACTTCGCATTTTGCGTTGGCGCCGCAAACACCAGGGCAGGGGTCTCTGCAGTGTTGATTGAAGCATGCCAGTTGACTGTCGCAGTCTTGATTCACGAAACACTCGGCCTCGCAGCCGTCGATGTACGGATTACCGATGTACGGCGGGACGCATTTGCACCTTGCAACCCCGTCTTCAGCGATACAAATGGCGTTCTTACCGCAGGGGATCAATAAGCAAGGGTCGTGCATGTCGGATGGCGGTACTAGAAGCGAATAACGAGAAGTCAGCTTTGTTTCATCAATTTTTGAAGGAGTATTTACAATGTTATTGCTTATCATTAACACACCTGCACAGCTCTGATAGGGATTTCCAACCGTATGTTCAGGACAGTAACAAGCCGGTACTCTGTCCGCGTCGCATTTTGCACCGAGTCCGCAAGGATTAGGATCGCACTGGTCAGACTTAGGCCCACATCCCCTGATGGTGTTGGGAGTCTCGATGTAGCCAGGCAAGCAGGTGCACTTCGAGAGACCGTTGGAGAGGACTGTGCACTGCGTGTTGGGTCCACACGGAGACGGCTCGCAGGGATTGTTCGGGAGCATGCAGGGGGCTTGAGGAGGATTTCCCTCGTACCCTGGCAGACAGAAGCACCTAACTTTCCCCGCGACCATGCGGCAACCGGAGTTAACTCCGCAGGGATTCCCTTGGCACATGTCACCGTCTGGAACTGAAGTGAATATTTCCCTAATTTACAGTCCAAAGAATGGAAAGACGCTACCATATTCTAGACACTTACTGCAATGTTCGAAAGGATTCCCAGTGAGACCTTTAGGACAGAAGCAGATCGGATTGCCATTATCGTTCTCGCACATCGCGTCCAATCCACAAGGATTTGGAACACACGGATCCGAGGACAGTTTCGTGCAGCCGATGAGAGGATTGCCTTCGTATCCTGGCAAGCACTTGCACTGTGCTTGGTGATTCAAGGGCAAGCAGTTTGCGTTGGAACCACAGTCCGTCTCCAGACAAGGATCTATGCACAGTCTGTTCAGACGGTCACAGTATTTGCTCGGTGGGCAGTCCTCGTTGTACTGGCAAATGTTTTTGCCCTCGTCCTCTGAAAGATAAGTTAAAAAATTGCTTTTCAGTATCAACTGGGTACTCAAGACTACTGAACTGACGAAGGTTCTGTTAAAAGGAACAATTACCCAGAGCACAGTAGATGAAACCGTTTCCGTGGTAGCCGTCGTCGCAGCTACAGTCCGCTCGGTGATTGGTGTTAACGCAAACCGCGTTTCTCGCGCACGGATTCCGCACGAGGCACGGTTCCTGACAAGTTCCCGCGATGCACGCAGTGGTCAGCGGACAATCTTTGTCGCTAGTGCAACCCGCTAGAGAAAGATGGAGAAAGCCCGTATAGCCCCGAGATAGTGTGCAACGGTACAAAACAAGAAAGAGTCACGTTTTGCGTGGACTTGCGTGCGGAGACGCCTCTCAGGCAGATCAGCATGTATAAAACACAACGTCGGTGCACGACGGATCAAAATTATATAATCGAGCGATCGAACGATACATCTATTTAGAATATCTTTCTATAGATTTGAAAACCGAAGGCATGTATGAACAGCTTTTAAGATCTGAGACGCGAAGATGTAAAACGCGAGAGAAGTTTGGGGTGCAACGAATTTGAAACGAAATTGCACGTCGTAACTTATGTACAATAGATACATATTTACAGGTAGAATAGATCGTGGTATTGCAAATAGAATCTACCACGTGGAGGACCTAGGTGCACGATCGTGTACAAACCTTTGACGCATGTGCTCGTCGCTGAATCGCAGTGCATTCCGGCTGGACAGTAAGGACAACCCGTGTCGTTCGTTACGTCTGGGAAAGTTTGGAAAACGATCGATTAGTGTCGTGTAAATCTTAAGTAAACATTGCTAAATGATATGGTGCTCGATATTCTACCTTTCACGCAAACTGGTCTGTGATCTTGAACGTGGCAGACCTCGACGAAGTCGCACGGGTTCTCGATGGTGCATGGGTTCAAGCACTGCTGGTTTATACAGGCCAATTGGGAAAGACAGTCGTCGTGCGTTGTGCATTTGGTATCTGACGAAACGATGGAATATTAGAAGCTCAAAATAGTGATCCTTCGAAGCGTAATGCTAAAAAATCTCATTGTATAATAATTTATTCGTGATTCATCTAACGATCGTTCTAATTGAATATTACCAAAATACGCGAATATATATAAAAATGTATGTTCGAACAAAAAATCTTTATAAAAAACAAAGTACATAATAATTAACACAGAAAATGATATACACAATCCCCTAATTCCTATAATATACATATAATGGTTTTTGTGTTACATGTGTAAAGCCCAGAAATAGTCGTTAGTCTGTCCGCCCTTAAAGGAAATTTCCATCTTGATATTGTAATACTTTTAATAAATTTATGATTATGGAGATCCAAGAATTTCCTTTAGAAGCAGACTTCACAGAAAATATTACAGTTGTTATGAATAGACAAGCAAGAAGAGATCGCGCACAGGCACATTAATGTACAGCATGCAAAGAGCGCTAATGCAGCAGGTCCATGGCTGCACTGGGTTGAAACAGTGCACTGTAATTCTATGTCAAATGTTCTATTCGTGTGATCATCCCGGTTATCGTAACCGGTGTGATTTTCTGATCGAGACCATACAGGTAGAATGGTCTGTCGACCAAGCAACAACTCTCCAGAATTGGTTGTCTCCAATTTTCATCTGGATACGATGAAGTCACACTGGAGAAAAGTTCTTTTCTTTTTTGTGGAAACACATTTGGTAAACACGAGAACATTTACAAAACTCCCGACATGAGAAATCTTTACCTGGGAGTATGTTACAATTAGGTGTACTCTGGTCGAGCGTTGGGTTAAAGCACAAGGGCCGATGATTCCCTACGTTGCATTCAGACTTATTTGAACAGGTGTCTTCGCAAGAGCACAGACACGTACCGTTCAAATGTATCACACATTCTGTGGTATTTGTTGATCTTTGAGTTGTTAAAAACTGTTCTGTGGTATGTTGTTCTGTCGTTGGAGATTCTGTCGTATTGTATCGTCTGGTTGTCGAATGGTCTTCTGTTAAGTATTGCTCGGTAGTTGAAGATTGTTCAGTGGAGTACTGCTCTGTCGTTGAAGGATGTTCAGTGGAGTACTGCTCAGTTGTTGAAACTTGTTCTATTGTATATTGTGTGGTTGTTGGAGATGTTTGTGTGGAGTATTGATAAGTTGTTGAAGACTGTTCAGTAGTGTGGTGTTCTGTCGTTGAAGGATGCTCAGTGGAGTACTGCTCAGTTGTTGAAACTTGTTCTATTGTATATTGTGTGGTTGTTGGAGATGTTTGTGTGTAGTATTGCTGAGTTGTTGAAGATTGTTCAGTGGAGTACTCTTCTGTCGTTAAAGGATGCCCAGTAGTGTGCTGTTCTGTTGTTAAAGGATACTCAGTGGAGTGCTGTTCAGTTGTTGAAACTTGTTCTATTGTATATTGTGTGGTTGTTGGAGATGTTTGTGTGTAGTATTGCTCAGTTGTTGAAGATTGTTCAGTGGAGTACTCTTCTGTCGTTAAAGGATGCCCAGTAGTGTGCTGTTCTGTTGTTAAAGGATACTCAGTGGAGTGCTGTTCAGTTGTTGAAACTTGTTCTATTGTATATTGTGTGGTTGTTGGAGATGTTTGTGTGTAGTATTGCTCAGTTGTTGAAGATTGTTCAGTGGAGTACTCTTCTGTCGTTGAAGGATGCCCAGTAGTGTGCTGTTCTGTTGTTGAAGGATACTCAGTGGAGTACTGTTCAGTTGTTGAAACTTGTTTTACTGTATATGGTGTGGTTGTTGGAGATGTTTGTGTGTAGTATTGCTCAGTTGTTGAAGATTGTTCAGTGGAGTACTCTTCTGTCGTTGAAGGATGCCCAGTAGTGTGCTGTTCTGTTGTTGAAGGATACTCAGTGGAGTACTGTTCAGTTGTTGAAACTTGTTTTACTGTATATTGTGTGGTTGTTGGAGATGTTTGTGTGTAGTATTGCTCAGTTGTTGAAAATTGTTCAGTGGAGTACTCTTCTGTCGTTGAAGGATGCTCAGTGGAGTACTGTTCAGTTGTTGAAACTTGTCCCATTGTATGTTGCGTGGTTGTTGTAGATTGCATTGTGTTGAATTGTTCAGTTGTTGAAAACTTCTCCGTGCTGTAGGGTTCAGTTCTAGTAGATTGTTCTGTTGTATATTGTTCACTTGAAAATTGTTCTGTGGTAAATTGTTTACTCGTTGAAGATTGTTCGGTAATATAGTCTTCGGTTATTAAAGGTTGTACTGTGTCATATTCTAAAGTTGTTGAAGGCTGTTCCATAGTGTACCGTTCAGTAGTTGTGGGTCCTCGTGTAGAGTATTGTTCAGTGGACTCCTGCATTATTGTTGAAGAGAGTTGTGTTGTATAGTGCTCAGTTATCAGAGGTTGTTCTGTAGTATATTGTGCAGTTGTTAAAGGCTCTTCAGTGATATAATGTTCTGTTGTTGTATACTCTGTTATAGGATATTGAGTAGTTACAGGAGATTGTTCTGTAATATCTAGTCTGGTTGTTGAAGATTGTTCTGTAGAGTATTGTACAGTTGTCGAATATTGTTCAGTTATTAAAGACTGTTCCGTGATGGACTGCTCTGTCGTTGAAGATTTTTCTGTAGGGTATTGATCTGAGGTTGAAGTCTGTTCAGTGGAGTACTGTGTTGTTGTTGATGATTGTTCCGTAGTAGACTGTTCAGTCATTAAAGGTTGTACTGTGTCCTCTTGTACAGTTGTTAATAATTGTTCCGTGGTGTACTGATCTGTTATTGGAGATTGTTCTGTAAAATGTTTCACAGTTGTTGAGTATTGTTCAGTAGGGTACTGTTCGGATGTTATAGGTCGTTCCGTAGTATAATGCTCTGTCGTTAAAGATTTTTCTGTAGAATACTGTGTTGTTAACAATTGTTCCGTTGTATAGTGTTCAGTAATTAAAGGTTGCTCCGTGGTATACCGTTCAGTTGTTGAAGACTCTTTCATAGGATATTGTGTAGTTATTGGGGTTTCTAGTGTAGTATATGTTTCAGTTGTTGAGTATTGTTCAGTAGCGTACTGTTGAGTTACTGTAGTTTGTTCCGTAGTATACTGCTCTGTTATTAAAGATTTCTCTGTGGAGTATTGCTCTGGCGTTGAAGACTGTTCGGTTGTATAATGTTCAGTTATTAAAGGTCGTACTGTATCTACAGTTGTTAAAGGTTGTTTTATAGTGTACTGTTCTGTTGTTGGAGATTGTGATGTAGTATGTAGTTCCGTTGTTGAAGACTGTTCTGTGGAGTATTTTACAGTTGTTGAATATTGTTCAGTAGTGTACTGTTCAGTTGTTAACGATTGCTTTGTAGAGTATTGCTCAGGCATCGAAGATTGTTCCGTAATATATTCTGTTGTCGAAGGTTGTTCTGTGGAGTATTGTTGAGTCGTCGAAAATTGCGTCGTGATATGCTGCTCGGTTGTCGTAGACAATCCTACAGTACGTTGTTCTGTCGTTTGTTCAGGTGTTGAAGATTCTTTCACGGTATATTGTTCAGTCGTTGGAGATTGTACTGTGGAGTATTGTCTGGTGAACAATTGTTCAGTCGTTCGAGGTTGTTCTGTAAAGTATTGCGTTACTGTTGTAGATGGTTCATTCGTAGGTACTTCAGCTGTTGACTGTACAGTCGTTTCTTGTTCTAAGGGATACTGTGCAGTTATAGTAACAACTTCTGGCTCTGTGGGATATTGTGCAGTCACAATAATTAATGTGGCGTTTTCAGATGACAGTACAGTCGAACTATCCGTAGTAACAGACATCATAGTAGAATTTTCACCAAGTACAGAACTTTCGGTAGAAAGACTTCTATTAGTCGAGTCTGAAGACTCTGTAATTTGTGTTATTAGTTCTGTATTGCCTTCGTCTATCGGTACAGACGTTACTATGACCACATCTTTTCCCGTGGAAGTGGTAAGCGTGATCGGAGTGACTATTTGAACTTTATCCGGTTCGCTAACTGTAGGAACTTCGGTACTACTAGTTTCCTGAGTGTGCAAGGATGCTGTCGTAGATTCAGGTACATTTTGCGTACTGGAAACATAAGGTGTAGTTGTTGTTTCAAACAACTCAGGAGTAGTAAACTCGATTCCTCCAACGGTTGGAATGTCTGTGGCTTCGGTCGATATATCTTTAACGGTAGGTACTTCGAAAGAGCTGGTATCGGAAACGACACTCGTCGTTGGCAAAGTTGACTGACTTTCTTCGGTGACGGGAATTTTTGTGGTATCGGTGACGAACTCGCTCGAAGTTTCCTCGTTAATGGTGGAAGATGTGTACGACAGAGAACCAGTACTCGATTCTGTACTCGTCGAAAGTGTGGTCGTTTCAATGGTGTCGGTTGTTGAATAGCTGGGAGTAGAAACCATGCAGCGATCGTCGTGATCGTCGCAACTACAAACTGGCCTGTGTGCTTTAACCCAACACCGAACTGCCGATTGACACTGGTTGACGCAAGGATCAACGCAGGACCCTTCGACACAGGCTTCTGTGTCGTTGCAGTCGCCATCGAACTCGCAGAAATAGTCGGGCGTGTAGTGGTGAGCTGCTGCGGATACAATACAATATAAACACAGTGATCGTATAAAGATCGATAGATTAAGTAAAGAGGCTGAAACGTTCAAGCGTTCATCTTATATTAGACTAATACTACGCCATCACACTGTTTACTCCAAAATAATCTACGAATTAAGATATCAGTCGGCATGCTCGCATCATAACAGGTAAGCTATCGTTCGGAAGTATCATTAATTAGATCTTTACAGAGACAGATGTAACGGAGAAAAATATCCTTGAACAGTAAGGACGTCGACAGAGTAGAGCGGGAGAGTATAGGTATCTGGGGAGTGAAGAGTTGTATCTGTGACTTTGGAACCTGAAACGTTCTCTCATTCAGACAACGGAGCACTCTGTGAACCGCAAATAATCGCACGCAACGCGTTCGTCGATCATTCCATACGTTAACGCTGCGAGCCTGGCGTGAGGGTCTTTAAAAGTTCGACAATACAACATAAATCATGGTTATTATAGGCTCAGAAGCTATTAAAACAAAACGTTTTTATCAACTTACGAAAACAAATATTATTTTATATCACCTCGTGATTAATTAGATTTTATTTACAACGATAGCAATTATTTTAGTAAACTAGTGAATACGCAATGATTAATTTTGCTTTCATTTATCGTTGAGGCTTTGTTAAAAAATGTAGAACGAAACTCGTAGCGATACGAGACGCGAGTGATTTCTGGTGACTTCAACGCGTGGACGAGAGCATCGACGCCAAGCTCGGAGCGCAGAGGAGGTATTCCAGAATTTCGATAAAACGAAGGATAATCCAATAGAAAGGACTTCACGGTTTTCATTTTAAAGCCTGAAGACGTCCAGAATACCCCCTTGAAAATCGTGACAAACGTTCTCTAGATCGCAGAGGGGTATTTCCCACTGTCTGAATGGTCGGAAACCTGAAAAGAGTAGCAATTGGTATATGTCCGGTGTGAGGCTAAGAGTAAGAATCGTAGTTAGATCCGGTAGGAGAGAATAATCGGTAACATCGGTGGCGGCTAAATCAGATCGAGAGTAAAAAAGACAGCGAGACAGAGAGAGAAAGATAGCGAGATAGGTGGTGAGAAATGGTGTTTACCTTCCATGCATCCGTATTTAGTATCTGGCACAAAGCCGGGGGGACAGAACTTGCAGATAGGCTTGTGCTCCTCCACGTAACAGGGGGCATCAGCCGGACAGGTGGAGTTTCTGCATGGGTCCACGCAGCGATAGTTGCGGCACGCCAAGTCTGGAGAGCAGCCACTGTCTCGCAGGCAAATGGAGAGGGAGGGATTGCAGTTTTGTGTGCATATGCAGACGGGACGGTGGTCCAGGACGTCGCAGGTTTTATCGGCCGGGCACGGTTTTTTCTTTCTGACGTTACAGGGATTCTGGCATTTCCCGTTCACGCAGGCGGCGTTCGACGGACAGTCGAAGTCCCTCGTGCACGTCAACGTGTCGGGGGCGCATGTCAGCTCGCCGACCTCGTTCACCACGAAACCGTATTTGCAGACGCAGGTGGGCCGGTGATTCCGCACCTGGCATCTCTTGTTTACCTCGCAGGCGTATCGGGAGCTCAAGCACGGGTCCCGGCACTCGCCCGTACGTGAATGACAGGCGAGGCTCTCCGGGCAGTCGTGATCGGAGGAGCAACCGATGCTCGGTGTAGGTCTGGGATTGAGCGTGTCGCATTTGGGATCTGGATGACAGGCCGTGCGGGGCATACCGATATAGCACTGCGGACAGGAGCACCGCGGCTTGTGCAGAACCACACGACACAGAGCGTTGATCCCACAGGCGCCCCGCAGACCGCACGGGTCCACGCATTGAAGGTTTATGCAGGCTTTTTCATTGGGGCACTCTAGGTCACTGGTGCATTCGCGCTCTATCTCAACCCCCGAGGTATACAAATATTTTGTTGATTTTGATTTTGATTTTGATTTTTTTTTTTTTTTTTTGGTTTAGAGTCGTGGTGTCGTGGACGTGGTGTACAGTTGGTGGATCGACGGGTTGGTGATGGTGGGACAGGAAAAAAAAAGAAAAAAGCATTTATAAGAACTGTGAAAAGAAACTTTCTCACAAATAACATAAACCACATGCTTTTTGTACTTGTAATACGGAAATAGTAGGGTAGCTCTGTGAAGAAGTAAAAAATAGAGAACGAACTTTACACTAAAATTTCGGATAAAACGCGAGACACGATCCTCTCGTTTGTCCAGAGGAGAAAATATATATACATACGTGTGTACATATATATATTATATATATATGTAATATTGGCAAGCAGCGATATTTACAACACAAGCCCCCACAGATCTCAAGAAAATAAGAGGGAAAATACAACGTAACAGTGAATAAATCCAGCAAAATAACAAGCATGGGTATATGAGAATGTCCCTTTCGCAGTTCCCAATCTGTATCATTAGTCCTAGGTCTAAAGAACGGATCATCAGTGTGTTCACTGTAAATGTGTACCTTCTTGTTGCAATCGAATGCCATCAACTATTATATGTCTCTCTTATTACTTTTTTTTTTTTCTCTAGCATTCATTTTTCTCGATTTCAATGGTTTCCTCAAGACAGATTGGATACTGAAATAAACATTCTACATATGAATAGTTATGTGTGACACATGTTGTGAAACGTGTTTCTTTCTTTGGACACATTATGTACAGTATGCCTGACTATGTAGATATGTACAGGTTGTATGTAAACCATTGTCGGGTATATCCAGTGTCTCACGTAAACATATACATGTATATCTGTATGTCTGTATGTGTGTCTGCCGCGTGTATATATGTATAGAATCCGGTAAACGGTCCAATCACATCTGTCTCTCGATTGTTAACGATTCACTGGATTAATACATCTATGTATTACTTCAAGTCCTACTTAGACGATACATGGTTATTCTACGGACCATGTTCCTCTGATCGTCAGTATTGCTCGCTAGTCACAAATGCTGTACATGGAATTAATCGATCCGCCCGGTTAAACAGTTAGTAGGTCGTCCCTTACCTGTGGTGCACTCGATATCCGGCGAACCGCTCGTACCCGGTGGACACCGACACACGAATATCGTTCCGTCCCGTATGCATTCCGCACCTTTTCCGCAACCGATCGTTCGACAGTCGCCTAAACTCCTGTCCACGCTACCTACGATCAGAAACACGGGACTCGCGTGAAAACTGTCGCATTACACTATAGACCAAAACTAGAGGATTTAATAAAATTTGTTTAAAAGCTTCTCCTTTGAAACGATCCCTTAGAAGTTGATGTAAAAGCGTACTATCGTCAAACTACTTACAACCGTGCATCGGGTCACCGAACGGGAAATTAGGAGGACAGTAACACTGTGGCTGGTTCTTGTAGATGCGGCAGGCAGCGTTCACTCCGCAACGAGTGTCCTTGCAGAGCTCTCCTCCGTCGCAGATGCAAGCCTGATGCGGATCTCCGTTGCATCCAGGGTCGCACGTGCACTCGAATCCGTTCAAAGTCTCTCTGCACTTAGCGTTTACGCCGCAGGGTCTCCTCAGACACTGATCTCCTCCTAAAGCATCGGATAACAAGCTTTTTACAGTACTTGAACTCGACAGCTTTCTACTCAATGGGAACAAACGTCGAGTACCTTTCTTGCAATTGATTTTGGGGTTGCCATAATGTCCAGGCGGGCAGGAGCACTGGGCCTTTCGGTTGACCACTCTGCACTGGGCGTTGAAGCCGCAAACACCGTGTTGCAGGCAAGGATTCGTGCAAACCCCGTCCTCGCTGCACCGTTTGTTCGCCTCGCAGTCGTCGTCCCGGTGACACTCCAGTTGGTAACATTCCTGACTCGGTTCTCCTTGGAAGCCTTCCGGGCAAAGGCACACCGCGCGGTGATTCGAAACGCGACAGAGAGCGTTGATACCGCAAGGGGAGCCATTGGCCGAGCACGGATCCTCACATTGACCGCTTATGCAGGATAAGGACGATGGACAGTCGGAATGAGTGTGGCAACCGATTAGACAAAGTCCTCCGTCGCAAACGTAGCCCTGAAATTATAAATACTACGTTCACGTCGCTGCAGAAACTCGTAATCTTCTCTTTAATGCTCTGAAATACAGTAACAAGTTAGCTAAGATCAGGGCACTCCTTTTTTAATGGTACCTTCGGACAGGCGTTGTTGACATCGCACTTGATACGACATTTCCCAGAGTGGCAAACCTCCCCGCAAGAGCACTGATCCTGATTGTGGCAGCTTTGCGTGCAGAAGCCGATCTCGTCGCACTCGCAGGAGCCGTCGCAAGGGATCATGGACTTCACGCAGGTAATTAACGCGTTTCCGTAGTAATTAGCTGGGCAGCTGCACTGTGCCACGTGGTTCACCACGCGACAACCCGCGCATTCTCCGCAAGCCTTGCCACCTTCGCAGGGATCTGAGAATACAAATTGGTTTGACAAAAGATCGAGATCAAGAATCCCGACCGACCACTTAATTAAGCATCCCGAACTCACTTCTGCATTTGTTGTTCAGACAGGACTCGTCGTTGGGACAGGTGTTGTCGCTTCGACAGCCAATATCGCATAGTCTGTTCTGGCATATCTGATTCGCCACGCAATGATCGTCGCTGTTGCATATCGTTTTGCAAATACCGGCGTCGCATCGTTCGTCGATCAAACAATTAGCATCGCTGCAAAACGATTTACATACCCCTTAATTTCCGCGCAAAAAACGACTGGAAATCGCGTCGATCTTTATACCTTCTACACGCTGCGTAACAGGATCTTCCATAACAAGTTTGACCAGTCGGGCAGTCCAGTTCCGTCGAGCAAGGCAGGAACGCCTGTTTGCATCCGATTAGAGGATCTCCACCGAGCGGTGCAGGACAGGCGCATAATTTGCGGTGATTCGCAACCGAGCACTTCGCGTTCGCTCCACAAGCATCAGGCAGCGAACAGGGATCTATGGATCGATAGAATAAAAAGGAATAATTTTCAATTCGATTAGTTCTGGATTCTGATTATCTTTTAAATAATCATGAGCCTCACCTTGACACTGATTGTCCACGCAAGCGTAATTTTCTTGGCATTCGACGTCGGAGCGGCACCCGATGGCGCAGACGAGTCCCTCGCAAATTTCTCCGCTCCTGCAGTCTTCGTCCCTCCTGCACAGCGACTTACAAATACCGGAAGAGTCGCAACGCTCGTTGCTCAAGCAGTTCAAGTCCGTCGAACAAACGGGCGTGCAAATGCCGCCGATGCAAGCTGTTCCCGTCGAACAGTCTCTGTTCGCTTGACAACCGGATCCAGGGGTCCTCAGACAAGCCACCTTCGCGGTCGGGTTGGGCATGAATCCCACGGGACACGAACAGGTGGCCCGTTGATTGAACACGGTGCATTTGGCGTTCGGTCCGCAGGGAGTGGCCTCGCAGGGATCTATGCACTTGTTCGTGATGCAGGCCTGATTCGCGTTGCAATCCTCGTCCGCGCGGCAACCGAACGTGCACATGTTGTGGAGACAAATATGGCCTAGGAAACAGTCGTTGTCCAGTCGACAGGTTAACAGACAGTTTCCACGGACGCACTTCTCATTAAACGCGCATTCGTTGTCGCTGTTGCATATTGGAAGGCAGACATTGTCGCGACAGGTGTTGCCGTCGCTGCAATCGTTGGTGTCTCTGCAGGACACGGGCACTGAAACGATTTTAAAAGAATTTTATGATAACTCTTGATAGAATATTCTAGGAACTGTAAATTAATAGTAGAATAAATATTGAACTTACGCCTCACGCATTCTACTTCCGAGTTGCCGGTGAAGCCAAGCGGGCAGCTGCACTGTTTAATATGACTTCTCACGTCGCAGTCAGCGTTTATTCCGCACGCGGATCTAAGGTCGCACGGATCCAGGCATTGTCCATTCAGACACACGTCCGACAGATTGCATTCTTCGTCCGACTGACAGGACGCTGAAGGAATTTCAAATTACGTAATTTTATAATCCCATACGGAGTTTTGATCGCGCCTCCCCGCTTATCAGATGATACTCACGTCGACAGATTCCCTCGTAACAGTAGGTGGTGGCCGAGCAGTCCACGGCTGAGGAACAAACAACCGGTTTTGGTCGACAGCCCACGCTCAAATTGTTAGGATCGCCCTCGTAATCGGACCGACACTGACAGGCTGCAGCGTGATTGGCTGCAACGCAATCGGAGTTCGGTCCACATTGCGTTCGCGAACATACATCTGAAATATGGAATACAAGATATTAGGAAAGCTAGTTGCTAGAGGTCCACAATGGGACATTCTCGAATACGTACCGAAACACTTTGGAACATTGTTAACATTTATGCATTTGGCAGATAATGGGCAGTCCTCATCGTGTAGACACTCGACCGGCGGTTGACAGCCGCTGTTGTAGGGATCCCCGACCATGCCTTGTTGACAGTGACACTTGTAGGATCCCCTGGAATTCTCGCACAGAGCTCCAGGAGCGCAAGGCTCGTTCGAACAGTAATCGATTAGCTGGCATCCGTGAGTTGGTTCTCCAGTATATCCTGGCTGGCATGTGCAAATCTGAAAATTAAGAGTACAACTTACGATCTAAGGACGCAAAAAACTGCAATAAGTATTCCAAATTTCTAATAATTGTGAAATTATTACCTGGACGTGTTTCTCCGCCGTGCAGATGGCATTAACGCCGCAAGGATTGTGGGCCAGGCAGGCAATTCTGCACTTGTGTGTATGACAAATCTTCTCCTCGGTACAGTCTTCGTTGCTCTCGCACTCGATGGGTTGACAACCGATCTTATCGTCCTTGGGGTTGCCGAAGAAACCACCGTTGCAAGAGCACACCGCGACATGATTGTCCGCTCCGCATTCAGCGTTGCGTCCGCAGAAGATCAAGTCGCAAGCTTTACGGCACTCTGCTTGTCCAATATTGTTCTTGATGCACCTCTCGTCGTAAGAACAATCGTCGTCGGATATGCAACGCAATTCCTGGACGCAAATATTGTTCTGACAGTACTGGTATTCGGGACAACTAGAATTGCTCTTGCAAGTGGGTTGACAGAGTCCGTTTATGCATAATTGGTCACCGATGCAATCTCTTGTACTACCACAGAGCGCTATAAAGTATGCAAATTCAATCAAATGTTCATTAGAATCAAGCTACTATGACTTAGAACAGAGATGGGCAAAGATTGGGTCTTTCATTTGGTTCAATCGACGCGCAAAATAAAGTTAATTTGCATTACCTGTGCATATTCCGCCGTTGCAAGCAGATCCAGTTGCACACTGCGAGTCGGATTTGCAGTACTGAACGGGTGTGCATCCCAGATTTGGATCGCCCGTACCACCAGGTTGGCAGGTGCACACAGCACTGTGATTCAACGGAGAACAATCGGCTCCCTGGCCACAGACGTTCGAGAGGGAACAAGGATCGACGCATTTATGGTTGAAACAAGCATCCGACGAACTGCAATCGCTATGATAGTTGCACTCCAAGTGAATGCATTCCGACTGGAATCAAAAAAGTACCTTGAACACACCTGTCTAAAGTTACAATTTTGATCAAAAATAAAGGAACTCACTGTAGGATTTCCGGTGGTCTGGCCAGGACACCTGCAATGCGGGACGTGGCCCTGGACGAAACACTCCGCGTTCCTGCCGCAAACAGACGACACATCGCAAGGGTTCCTGCACGTGTTGTCGACGCAAGCGGCAGAGATTGGACAATCAAAGTCCGAGAAGCAGTCGCCGGGTTGTTTGCAACCGGACTTGACGGGATCGCCCACCAAACCGTGCGGGCAAACGCAAGTGTACGAACCGTCCGTATTTTGACAACTATAGAAATATATTTCCATTATTCTGCTCTTACCTTCACGGTGTCAGTGTGGGTTAAAAATTACTTACACCGCGGTGGAATGACAAGGATTCTCCAAACACTCGTTGACATCCACGCAAACATCACCCACCAGCACAAAACCGGGGAAACATTTGCACACACCTACGTGGTCCGAAGCTATACAGTTACCATATCCACAGTTCATCTGATTGCAAGGACCTGAATAATTAATGTCAATTGCGTATAACGAACGTGTTTATTAAAATATGTAATAAGTTTTTAAAAAAAGAGTTTAATTCGCTTACTGCTGCACTTGTTGGTATCCTGATTGCAATATTTGTCCGTGGGACAGTCGTTGTTGGAAAGGCACTCCACTCTGAAGCATCCGGAGGCGTCACCGATGTAACCAGGCTGACACTGACAGACGGCAGAGTGATCCACGGCGGAGCAAATTGTGTTCGATCCACAGTCTCCCAGAGAGCAAGGATCGGTGCAATTGTGCTGGATGCAGGCCTGAGATTCGGGGCAATCGGAGTTTACGGTGCACTGATGTGGTATCACGCAACCTGATCCCACAGGATCTCCAGCAGTGCCTTGTGGGCAGACACAGCGATAAGATCCATGGAGATTGACACACTCTCCGGTCGAATGGCAAGGTTGATCGTCGCATTCGTTGATATCCAGACAATGTTCCGGTCCTGCCACAAATCCGTGACTGCATCTGAAAATATTAATAGGAAAATACCGAACGATTATTATCGTGCATCGGTGCATCAATTATTAAACAATGTAGATCAAAACGGTCATTAATAAACATGAACCAGATATTTAAGGTGACATCACTAGTCAGTAATTTTATGCTAAACAACAACTGTAATTGTTATCGATTGAAGGAATTTAATATTATAATGAATACATGCTTCGCGTACCTGCATTTGTTGTTGATGCATACTTCGTTGTCCTTGCACCCAGCATCAGAAGTGCATCCAACCTCACAGAGTCCGTCGATGCAAAGTTCACCAGGCAAACAGTTACTGTCACCATAGCAAATCTTGACGCATATTCCGTTCCTGCAGCGTTCTCCTTGAGCACAGTTGTTCTGCTCGCTGCACTGACATTGACAAAATCCAGAGACACACACGTGCTGACTGGGACAATCTTGAGCACCGTCGCATATATTTGGCACTCTGACGCAGCCCTGTTGGGGTGTGGGGTTTCCGTGGAAGCCTAACGGGCAGGTACATACTGTCGCATGATTGGTACAACTGCAGATCGCGTTTGGACCGCAGACATCTTTCCTGCTGCATGGATCTGAGAGAAAAGATTAACAGTTCACAGTTTGACTTGGACAAGAAAGTACATTATCCTTTCGTTTTTGGAAGCATACCTTGACATTTGTTGTTGATGCAGGACTGCGTGGTAGGGCAGTTCTTATTGCTTCGACATCCCAGAATGCATCCCCCGTTCACGCAAGCCTGATCGAGCTGACATTGACTGTGAGAGACACAAGGAACCGTGCATTTTTTGTTCACGCACTTTTCACCTGCCGAGCAGTCGGCTGCCGTTCGACACACAGCTGGAAGAATATTTCGAGCATAGTTTTTACATACACGCAGTTAAAGAAAAGCCATACGTTTCCGAAATTTGTCCTACCTATGCACTGCCCCTCGAGACAGACGCTTTCGTTGCAATCAGCATCGATGGTACAATAGTTCAAAGTGCGGACGCATCCATCCTGTGGACCCTTCGAAGATGGCACAAAGTTATTGATACACTTGCACGTGGTTTGCCCGTTCAGAACCTCGCAGATCGAGTTCGGTCCGCAAGCATCCTCGCAGGGATTAACGCAACGATGGTTGTGGCAAATGGAATGAACAGGACAGTCCTTGGCGTTAGCGCAATAGCCTTCCGGCTGGCATCCTGTCGAGTAAGGATCGCCTACGAAATTCGACGGACACTGACACACAGGGTTGTTCGAGGGTCCTGGAACGCAGAGTGCGGACTCGTGACAGGGATTCGGATGACAGGCTTCGATGGCGACGCACTCCACGTCCGGAACTGGATTGGGTCGAAGACCGGGAGGACACTGACAAATCGCTCTGTGATCGTCCGCGATGCAAACAGCGTTCGCCCCGCAAGCGTCCTCGTCGCAAACATCGTAGCAGGTGTGCGTCAATCTGTTGCAGAGCTGCGTGGGTGGACAGTCGATGTTGTAGACGCAGGGAACGGTGCGGCACCCTTTGACCGCGTCGTTGGGGTCGCCGGCGTAGAGTCCAGGCGGACACTCGCAGTTCGCCACATGGTTGTGGACCACGCAGAGAGCGTTGGGTCCGCAGGAGACGAAGTTGCAGACCGGTTGGCAGGTCAGTAGACCCTCGTCTGTACTCCTGCAAGTCTGATCCTCTGGGCACTCGCTGTCGGTGGAGCAGTGATCCTTCTTAGGCGTCTGACAGCCTTGTCGGTCGTTAGGGTTCCCGACGAAGCCGGGCAGACATTCGCAGCGGCCGCGGTGTCGCTCGGCCACGCACTGGGAGTGGACCGCACAGGTGAAGCTGCGACACACAGCCACGCATTTGAGCACGCCGAGGGCGTCCGGTCTGCAGGCTTCGGTGGAGTGGCAGTCGTCGTCGGAAATACAGTCGGGAACCGAGGGCTTCTCACACGACGACAGGATCGGGTTCCACTCGTATCCGTCCTGACACTTGCAGGTCGCGTGGCCGGGGATTATATCTGGCTCGCATTTTTGGTGGGCGCCGCAGACCACTTTGCTGCACGGATTCACGCACTCGTAGGCCCCGTTGTCGAGGAGGATGCAGAACGCGCCCTCCTGGCACTCCGAATCATGTCTGCAGCCGGGTGTTACCACCGACTTTGAAGGTTGACAGCCTTCTACCAAGTTGATGGGATTACCTTGGTATCCATCGATGCACAAACAAGAAGAGACGTGATGCTGGGTGACGCACAGTGCGTTCGGACCGCACTGTAGTTTGCTGCACGCGTCCACGCACTTTCGAACGCCCTTGCCCACTTGAAAGCAGATCTGTTGAGGTTCACAGTCCAGGTCGTTGGAGCAGTGGCCGTGCAGGTAGCACCCTTTGCTGAGATCGTTGGGGTTGCCGCTGTAGCCTGGCGGGCAAACGCAGGCCCCGTCTTGGCAAACCGATCGGGGTCCGCATTTCACGTCGCTACAACGGTTCACGCATTTGCTTTGAACGCACGTGTAGTCGAAAGGACAGGGTACCGACTCGCTGCAGGTGCAAGTTGCTGGGTCCGTGCATGGGCCCACTTGCACTTGCTGACAACCGACGAAAGGATTGCCGAAGAATCCTTCCTTGCAACGGCAGTCGTAACTGCCAATCGTGTTGATACAGACCGCGTTTCCTCCGCATGCGTTTCCGTTGCACTCGTTGATATCTGGAAATACGGGTGAAATCGTTTTCTGCCTTTCGCGAGAAAGTCATATTCTACTTAAAAGAATGAACTGTGTACTAACCGAAACACTGAATGTATGGGTTCCCTGCGTATCCAGGAGGACACAGACACTCCACAGCATTTACTCCAGTGCTGCAATGTGCATCTTTGCCGCAGAGTGCAGTCGAACAGTCAGACTTCTGTTGCACACCGCATCCGTGGTACGGATTTCCGGTGGTTCCAGGATTGCAGATGCACTTTGATTCTTGCAGACTGTACTCGCAGTGGGCGTTTGTACCACAACTGGGATCGCAGATAGCAGGTTGAATCGCTATCGAATTGCAAGAATATTACATTATTTACTTACAATTCTGCAAAACCTTCAAATATGTCGTTGCGATTATTGAATCTAATTTTTATCACTTACGTGGCATACAAAGGAGGTCTGGATTTCCAATGAAGTACGGATTGCAGACGCATTTGTTGGTCGCTGGATCGCAAGAGGCTCCCACTCCGCAGACTATGCCCTCGCAACGACGCTTGCATCGTCCACTTATGCAGACGCTTGGCTCTGCACAGGGAACTTCCGGGGAACAGACATCGGGTAGACATTGCCCACCGGGGAACGGATTGCCCATGAAACCCTCGATGCACTTGCAGGTCGGTCCGCTGTAGCTTACGATGCACTGGGCTCCGGAGCCGCAGACGAAGCCATCGCACTCTGCACATTGATTTTGAACGTGTTTGTATCGCATACTTTTTAAGTTAGTCAAAAATAATGTTACTCTTTCCTTCTCTGCTGGTACTTACGAGAAACACATTCGTTGTTTTTGCCCTCGACAAACCCGATCACGCATCTACACCAAGCAGCATGCTTGTCAGGCTCGCAGTATGCGTTAGGCCCACAAGGTATGTTGTCGCAAGGGTTCACGCATCTTCCGTTATCGCAGGCGAATATGTTATCGCAATCGTCGTTCGAGGAACACTCGTTTTTCGCTACAGCCACTCCTGTGCAACCGGCGGTGTAAGGATCGCCGACAGTTCCTCTTGGACACTCGCAAATATGGTCGCCCTTGGTGTTGATACAATAAGCACCGTGTCCACAGGGGTTGTTCGAACATTCGTTAACGTCCACGCAACCGTGCTGTGGGTCTCCTTCGTAGCCAGCCTCGCACATGCATCTCGGTGGGTCGCTCGGTGTGCATTTCGCGTTTATGCCACATGGGAACCGGTCACATGGATCTATAATATCCAAAAGTAAAACAGTATTAATGCGTGTAACTCTGTATAATCCTTGGAAAATTGTCTTGCAAAAGGAAACTCACTCTTGCAAAGATTCCCATCGAGAGCGTCCGAGTAAAACGGTGGTGGACAGACGCACTCGCCCGGTTGCACGCACTTTTCGTTCGCCTTACACTCGTTGTCGCTGGTGCACCTCTTCTGAGCCGGAGAACAGAGACCATTATAAGGGTCTCCGCCATAACCGTGTGGGCAGACGCACTGATAAGAGCCTGGCAGGTTTACACACTCCGCTCCGTAACCGCAAACTTGGTGTCCAACGATGCATTCGTTTATATCTGCAAATTGAAGTCACATATGACTTATCGGTACAGACGATCGCTCGGGGGTCGAGAAACAAAGTTTAAGTACTAACCCTCGCAAGAACCATCAACTTTAGTAGTGTAACCCTTTGGACAAGCACAGTAACTGACTCCTCCAGCTATCGTTATGCATTCAGCACCGCTGGGGCATTTCTCCCCCTTGGAACATCCAGCCAACATGCACTTGCCCTTGACGATTTTGTATGGGGGCTGACACTGACACTCGATGCTGTTGCATTCTATAATTGTGATTATAAATCATTTTAAAAGCCCCATAAATGAGTAGAATGAACAGAATCATATACTGTTCCAACAAAATTATCTTACCTTCGCACAGCGAGAACGGATTTCCATTAAAGCCAGGCGGACATTGGCACTCGTAGCTGCCGGGCAGATTCTTGCAAATGGCATTGACGCCGCACGCGGGCTTCTCCCTGAGTTCCATGCACTCGTTGATGTCTCTGCATTTGCCCGTCTCGTGATCGCGCGTGTAGCCCCGTTGACAGATGCACACGCTGCTGCCCACGAACTCGTCCTTGATGCACTGTTCTCCAGCCGGGCACGGGGTGCTGGGCCCGCAGATATGAGGAGCTTTCGACTCCTGGCATCCGCCGCTGTAAGGATCGCCCGTGGTGCCGCTGGGGCACTGACACGAGAAGGAGCCGGGCTCGTTATTGCAAATCGCGCCCTGGGGGCACGGATTGATGGCGCACTCGTCGATGTCTCTACAGCCACCCTTCACCCCGGGCTTTCCTGTGTAACCGTTGCGACAGAGACACGTCGCCACGTCGTTGGAAAGCATGCAGTGAGCGTTCGGCCCGCAGGACAAGTCCTCGCACGGATCTAATTTAAGAAATTCGTATACTTAATCATAATATAGGCATCTCGTGTTTACGGAAAAGCTTGAGTCTCAATCTACACACGTCTGCAATCGTTGCCAACGTTGGGCTCGGGGCACAGGCAGCGCTTCTGTGGATCACAAATGGCATTTCCGGGACAGTCGCCATCAACCTCGCAAGTAACTATGCCGACGCACTTGATGGAAGGGTCTGGATCAGGAATAGTCCCCTCCGGGCAGGTACATGTGTAGGAACCTTCTGTATTCGCGCATGTGGCACCGTGACCACACACGTCCTGTCTCGTGCACTCGTCTACGTCTGTTTTTCAAAACCAAAGGAAAATTATCAAGTAAAAGAAGGTTCTTTGCTACGTAATGGTGATACTGAACGCTCGGATATTTTACCTATGCACTGCTTGAAAGCGTTTCCAGAGTATCCAGGCTTGCACTGACAACTGAAGCCGCCAAAGGTGTTCGTGCAGACTGCATTCTTCCCGCAGCGTCCCGAAGGACCATTTACCACGTCGCACTCGTTTATATCTGATTAAAAAATTCCACGTACATTTAAAGCACTATGTAGCGAAGAAGTTGAACACTTTATACCCTCGATAATTTAATGCTTACCAACACATCCAGCCGCGATATCGTTTGGATTGAAGGTCCAGCCATCCTCGCAGATGCAATACGCCTCGTGGCCGTCCGCTTTGCAGAACGCATGTTCTCCGCAAGTCACTTCGTCGCAGGGTGCTTAACAGGGACGTTAACAAAAACGCAATTGCTACTTTTTTCCATGTATGCCATTTATTATAATAGCAACACCATTTATCATTATTTCGAGATATAATCTCCTGTAATCGCCACTTGACACCGATTGCCATTACTTGAAGCTAACTTACCTTTACAAGGTATGTGCGGCGGAGTTCCAACAAAACCGGATTCGCACTCGCAGTGGTAGCTTCCTCTCGAGTTGGTGCAGATCGACGCCGGTCCACAGGGATTCGAGAGACACTCGTCGAGGTCCACGCATTCCGCACCAACGGCCTTGAACCCGTTTTTGCAGAAGCACTGCCCCTCGATGCACTCGGCGTTGTTCACGCAGTCGAAATTCGATTTGCAGAGGGTGGCCACGTCGGTCTGCGAATTTTTGTTGCAGTGAAGGCATAAACATGGTCTCTTTGCAGTCCGAATTAATAATAAATAACAAATTACCTGTTCACAGGCGACTGTCGGACTGGGGTTGGCACTGTACCCCGGCTGACAGACGCAAGTGTATCCAGGATCCGTGTTTTTGCAAGTCGCGTACTTTCCGCAAGGATTCTCCAACGCAGTGCATTCGTCGATATCTAGTCGGGCATCGTAAAAGTAAACGTTACCGAGAGAAGATACTTAAAAGGCGAGTCTATAAGGAAACATCATCGAAGTAGAAAGAGACTCAGAAAACGCACGATCCTCTTACAGTCAATCCAACGCAAAAATCCGAAGGTGTTAGGTAGACTTATCGAGCATACGAAACATTAAGAAGCATAGCACGCACAATTATTTGGTGTATAATAATAAACACAGAGTCGTCGTAGAAGTATCGTGAAAGTGGGAAAAGTGGTATTAACTAGAAATACGTATTACATAGAAAAGTATTTGCAAAATTAGATTAACAGGTATAGAGATATCGTTCAGTAATCAAAGAACAAAACAAAGGATGTCCAATTTAAGATACAGCCGAGCATCGATGATTCGAATTATTTACTACCCGGATAACTGCATTGCTTTGCATCGCGTTTAGTCGAAATTTGAAATACCGATGTTCGACCGTAACTCTGAACTCCAGGACGTTGTTTCTCTACCAGCCATCGACTAAAGTGGGAAGAAGAGCGGAAATAAAGAGAGAAACTATAATCTCGATAGCTGACCGCTGCATCCCTTAAACGGATCGCCGGTGTAGTCCGCCTTGCAGCTGCACGCGAAGCTGCCGATCGTGTCGCTGCACTCGGCGTTCTCGCCGCAAGGGTTTCTCTCGCATTCGTTCACGTCTGTTAATCAACAGGGTTAATCGGACGGTGAGTATTATTACTGATTACCAAGGGGCGGTGCTAGCAACATCGTATAGAGTTAGGGGAGGACTGACTTTCGCACAATGTTAGCCCTTGACCGATGAAGCCCTGCGGGCAGATGCACTTGTGCGATCCCGGGACGTTGATGCATCTCGCGTTCGTCGCGCACGCGTCCGTCCGACTGCACTCGTTCACGTCGACGCAACCATGGCTGGAGTCCATCTGATATCCGGACCGGCATCTGCACTCGAAACTACCCTCTGTGTTCACGCAATCGGCGTCCGCGGCGCACGCAGTGCCGTCCTCGCACTCGTTTACATCTGTTAGCGACGGTTAGTGATTTTTAGTGTCGTTCTCTACGATACGAACGTGGCGTTTCGTTAATCGTGTTACTGCACAAGCATCGCGTACGAAACGAACACACGTACAAACTGTTTCCGTACGATACGTTGCTAGTTAACAATCAGATTATTAACGAAGCGTGGACACTGTTACTCGAGGTGTTCGGTGTTAGAGCGTATGGAATTCTGTAGCCGGTGTTCTTTCTACAGTTCGACTTACCAATTCGAGGATCTGCAGGCAGACGTAATTTAATGGTTGTTCGTGTAGCTACGTACAGCGCGGGTTAATAATGTTTCGGATAATTAGGAATCGCGTTACTCACCGTGACAGCCCGTCCAAGGATCGCCGCTCATTCCTTCCGGGCAAGAACAACGGAAACTGCCGTGAACGTTTGTGCAGTGAGCTGAACGACCGCAAGGGCTGCGAGCACACTCGTCAATGTCCACGCATTCTTCCTCGGGATTGCCGTTATAACCCTCTGGACACTCGCACTTGTGCCCACCGGGCACGTTTACGCAGAGAGCACCCCTTCCGCAAGCACCCGCGAATTCGCATTCGTTTATGTCGATACACTGTAAGAAATCATCGTCGATTTAAAAGAAACGCAACTTCTATGGGAACATTTTAATATTTACAAATTATATCGCTTTTTCTCCAAGGAGATTCGTACAGTAGGATCGCGTTAATTGAAACGCGTCTCGAAACAGACGTAGCGAATGTACAAAAAAACAGTCGAGCAATTTAATTAATCTTCTACTCAACGGTATGTTTTAAATCCCTTTACGTGTCTACATGCTACAAATAAGTAATGAGTTTAGAACGTTATAATTTAGGTTCAGGGACTGTGAAACTGGTTGTAGTACATTCTAAGCGATACTATCGTCTGTAATGTACGTCACGGGAGTTAATCATTTCTCCGGTTCTGTGCAATAAATTTATCCAGTCTTGTTCGCCCTAAATACTGCACTCCGGTCGTATAAATATTTTACTATATTAATAACATCGTCTTGGTAAAATTAGCGCGTAAACATATAGAAGACCTAAACACGTCGAGGCGCAGGCGTATTGTATCCCAATGTAACAAATGGAACTGCACGTTTTCGCGTTGTATTTTCATACTCACGCTATCGTAAGGGTCTCCCGTGAAACCATCTTGACAGGCGCAACTATAATTGCCGGGGGTGTTGTGGCAGACGGTATTGTCCGCGCACGCACCCGGTATGGCGCATTCGTTGACGTCCTCGCAATGCACCTCGCCGTCTCCGATGTAACCAGACTTGCATTTGCAGAGGAAGTTCGACGGGAGGTTGCAGCACTCTGCGTTCTCCACGCATCTCGCGGCGAATGCTGGGTTATCGCACTCGTTGATGTCTACAACGAACCGGAAATGAGGCACACTCGCAATAAAGAACGGGCTCGACGAACGAACCTCGCGAAAAGAATCGCGCCCAGCGATGGAACGAAGCCTTTACAAGTAGATTCAGTCCCCGACAGACCTCTTTTTCTTTCGCCCCCTCAACAATGTGCAAATCATTACGCTTTGTTTAGTCATATTGAAGAGGGCGACACTTCACAGGGTTGAATTAATAATATAGTTTAGTGATAATTGCCCGTTTAAAGATGTGTTAACAGAGGAATAGCCGTTTGTTGAGCTTGATCCCATCGCTAATTGCGATTGCATACGTACCTTCGCAATAGTAACCGTCGCCTCGGTAGCCGGGGAAACAGGAACATTGAAAGCTACCGAGGGTATTCGTGCAATGCGCGAATATATCACAGGGTCGGTACTTGCACTCGTTCTCGTCTGCAAAACGCGTTCGCATTAGATATTATTGTCGCTACGGGACAGCTTGGCAGTCGTGAAACTTAACGGTACTCGCGTCTAAAATATTCGAACGGTAGCCAGCGAGGAATCACTGCGAACAGGTGTGGTCGGTGGTGAAAACGATACAGCGAACTACCTTCGGGACGCACACACGACCGGTATGAAATTCGAAACCCTCTGATTCGGCTACCGAACCCGGTTACCGATCCTGGTTAACGCGAGAAAAAGGTGAAGAGACACCCCGTCCCCTTTAATCGTTCGTTTTATGCACCTTCTGTTTATTTACACGCGCTCTTCTTCACGGTCCGTTTAATTCACGACTCCCAAGCACACCACTGTTGTAAAAAAAAGGGCTCGAGCCTTGGAGGGCGTTCAGCAGAGTCAGAGCAAATTTTATTGGAACGATTAAAAGTAAAAAGTGCGAAAATTTTGTATCTGAATAAGAATTGTTTCCATCTCTGACGAGAGAAAAATGGCCGACTGATATAGATCGGACAATTAACCTTGTCGGATTCTGAAATAAAAAGACGACGACTGCGATTAACATTGCAATTAAGTATTCTCATTGTATTATAATTTCTTAATATTGTAAGATTTCATGCTTTCGTGCTTTGGAGGTGAAAATATGACTCCCGAGTGATTCGAACAAGGCCAGGAATCACCGATGCTGTACGAAGATACCAGACAGGTGTGGAAATGCGTGGAACGCCTTGTGTAAGCTGAGATAATCATTCGTTTACTCGCTGCATACGATTATTTTTCAACCTCCTAGCGACTACTGTACACTCTGGAAGCCTCGGGAGCCCTTTTCTTTCATATCCGTTTATTACATTTTGTACCCGTTGTTCGCATATTGCGGGCAAAAAAGATACCAACCTGGCACTTGACAGTTGCAACCACCAAAACCGTCGTTGCAATGACAAACGGAATCCAAGCAAACGCCATTCAGACACCTGGTCCCGTCCTCCTTCGTGCAGTCATCTACAGTTAGCCGAAAACAGAGAAAAAATCAATTCGTAGCACGTCGCGCCGCATCTCCATCGATCGACGATAAATCCCTGAATCATCGCGGGAAGACGGTGCATAGATCGAGGCAAGTACACGTAAAGCTGTCGATTACGATGAGTAATTCGTTTCCCGGGGATTGTGCAACGTTCTCGTCGGCAGAACTACAATCGATTACGCGGGAGCAACGATGGGAAACCGTTGCAATTTTTACGCGCTATGTTTAATAAACGCAATTTTTCTCTATCGTGCGTTGGTTCTGCATTAAACCCTTCTTACAGACTCGACTCCCACGGTTCGTGTCGCCTCTAACCCATCCTTCCTCCCCCTCTCTCGTGCATCCGCTTATTCGCCCATTTTACATCCGTTCCGACCTTCGTAGCTTGCTCGAATTCTAATTATCCCCGAACGGAAACGACTAAAAATCAATGTCTGCGATTAATCGTAACGAAACAAGGAAACGATAGAAGATGTAAAGATGGAAACTCGGTAGCGGAACCGAGTCGGGAGACAACGATACTCGTTTTCCCGTCCACGGCGGTCATACGACGAGACGCACTGTTCCGTACGAGACTCTCTCGTTCACCGAATCGCTTCCGAGGCTCACCTGTGCACTTCAATTTGTCGCGTTGCTCGTCCGTGCCTTGAAAACAGTCGACGTTGCCGTCGCAGAGCTTGGACAGCTCTAGGAGCTGTAGAACGTCCGTCGACTCGTTCACCTGACAGCCAAAGTAGCCATCTTCGAGGTTCAGGAAGAATACTTCTCGTCTCGATCCACGGCCGAGTCCTCTGAGTGATTCGGCCTGCGGACATTCGTTTCAATCTCTCAGACTTCGAACCTCCAGTAATTTCTTAACGTTCACTTTTTTTACGACTAAGAAAATGTTTGCAATATCGATGAAACAACCGCGTCCAATGCCGCTGTTAATAGAAATACGTAAATTGCCCTCGACGAATACTTACTGGACACAGAGATAGAAGTATCCACACCACCAACGGCCAAAGACGTTTCATCTTGGCTGTAACAAACAGAAAATGAACGGTCAATAAAAATAAGTCGATTCCCGCGCGACAAAAAGCGCACGCTGGAATTCGATTATCGTTACGACGCTCTCAGCGACGATCGAGACACGGGTTTTTCGTACGATTCCCTGAATTACGTTCGCTCAATTATATCATCGTCCAATCTCGGTCTCGCTCGAGCGAATGCCCTTCGAGCGGGAGCAAATGGTCGCCCGGCGTAATAAGATTTTTGGAATCGCTCGTGCGCGACCGACGTCCCAAGAAAACGAGTTCCGCGGAACATAAGACACGGACCATCAGAGAAAACGACGGTTTCCCTGCGGTGAATCAATGAAAAATCCAGTGGCGGAGTTAAAACTGTAAGAAACTACCTTTTTTATTCCCCCGAAACGAGGGAACCGATGCACGAACACCTGTTCGACTGACATGCCGACAACATGCTGGCATCCACACGACCCCCTCGCAGACGGGGGCCCGAACTATATCGGCTTACCTTAGCCCTGGGCCCTAAACCCCCAATTTCCTGGTTACGCGGTGTTTTGAAATTCTAGAACTCGCTTCCCATGCGAGAAACGAGTTGCGTAACGCGAAACTGTGAGTGGTTACAGTGGAGAAAACGAGAGATTATATATTTTCTCTCGTAATTGAAAATTGGACAATTTTGTGTTACGAGATCGGGCAAAGAAGTCCAGAGTGGGACGTAAAAATTATTTTCCACACACTCACGGCATTGAACTCTCTGCTTTGACCCCATAGAATCACCCTTTGGATAAATATTCTAAAACCAAAATGAATTTTACACGGTCGATTTAAAGCGTAGGATCTTGGAGCTCTTCGCAAATAAGGAAGGTTCGTGGATGCCCGAGATGTTCGCGAAGCTTCGTCGAGATTTCACGACGCACCGGAAGCGCGATTTTCATGGGGCAACGGTGCACGCGATTCGCGGAAGACGTCTTATGGTGAACGTTCGAACGGACGCACCGGCACGACGCGGGATAAGTCAGGGGCCGGGGCGATCGAAATGTTAACAACCGTGCATCTGGTAGGAAGGATCCAACGAGAAGGAACAAGCAAGAGGAACGTTCGAGTTCGTTCGAGAACGTGGAAGATTGGCGGCGGGAAGCTCGAAGGAACGTCGAAGGGAAAAAGAAAAGGACAATTAGGAGAACGAGCAAGTGGAACGTAGAAGGACGGGAAAAACGACGAGGGGAGGGGAAAAAAGACCGAGGAGAATATACGGAGGTAGGAAAAACAAGGATGATCGTCGAGGAAAACGCTGAAGAGTGACCGAGACCTGGTGGGAGAAGAGCAACGAGTCCGTGGAGACGAGGACGAAGAAACTAGCGAATAGAGGCGGAACGACGGGAAAGAAGGAACGAGCATGTCCACGAATAGCGATGAGCATTCGAGACTCTGCTTTCCTAGCTCCCAAGCGATTTAGCCTCGATCTTGATAAAGATTTGTTATAGACTCGGGAAGTCTTTTTTCGTGAGGGAACGATCGTGTCGCAAAGAAGATACTATGTATCTCTACGGTGAACCGAAGAGTCATCCTTGTTAACTATTCCTGCCAGAGGGGATTCTATGCGTAATAAATATTGTTACAAATTGAATTTAGATACAATGGATATCCTACAAGACACACTAGTGTTTATATCCTATTATTAGCGTTACGAAAAAGTTCGTAAGAAGAAATAGAGCCAACTCGCTTTTTCTGTATCGTGTAAAAAAAGGATCGCACGGATAGTCGATTTAATTTCGGTCAGTGTTTCAAGTGATACTGGAGGCGCGTCGAGCCCCGTCGCTAACGAGCAAAGGCACGAGGAGCAAGCAAGAGGAACGGGAAAGAGAAGGACACGAGACGCGGAGGAACGTAATAAAGGAGGGCGTGCGAGTGCGATGCACCTGTGGCCCTCCTGTCCCCTCCTCGACAGCTTGCATCGTCCACCAGTACCTCCTCGTACCCTTAACACCTCAGCGAGTATCAGCTAGACAGCTGGCGATCCAGCTAGACCCGTTCGACCTTGGGAACTGAATTTTCGTCACGGAAATTGGCCACCCCAGCCCCGCCGACCAATTTTAGATGCATCGATAACGCACGTTTCCGCAATTCCGTGCGAACGCGCTATGGCGAATACCGACACACTGATTTAACGTACCAAATAATGGAATACAAGCATAGCAATTTTTCGTTCCTCCAAATATCTAACAAGTTTACGTACAATCGTGTTTTAAAGTCAAAGAGTCGCTTTATCGATGCTACGATTACGCGGAATAAGAAAACCATCGCGAGACGTTCGATCGCTGGAGCATGTCCGAGGAATCGGTACAACTACCCTAACACGCTTAGGATAAAAGAGGCTATTCGACGTGTTCCCGTGTCCAACAGTCGCGGAGATACCAGTTTGCACCGTGTTCAATGTCACCCCCTATGCACCGGCCATTCGACACGCGTTCGTTTCATGCAAATCGAGTGCCTCGGAATTACGCTCGGTGGTGCTCGCAACTTCGCCGCGTCGCTCGGTTAGGGTATCGCCGAGAAATGTGTTACCGTGTCAATGATATCATCCGGTAGGCAGACAGAAGGAAACGATGACAAAACCTATCAATTAGTCGGCGTCGTACGCACGCCACATCGCAACGCGTGCTCGTGCACATGCCTCAATAACGCGAAACTCCCACGCGCCGTTGTTGCGAAACTGCAACATCGAGAGGATAGAACCGGGTTAATGCAAAATTCGCCAAAGTCATTTTCCATGGCCTACTTCTCCGTTCGATTCTCTCGATCGGCCTTTCTCTCGTTTTTTAAACTGTAACGCATTCCCTTTCGCCGTACTGGAAACGTCGAGGACCTCGAGGGAACCTTGCACGCAGCACCCGAAAATCCGTCGTCGACTTCCTGTCCAGATTTCCCTCCATATTTATCCAGCGATGAACGAATCGCGATTTCGTCATCCTTCGAACGTGTCAGCTGACATTTACCGATGACTTAACCGAGCCATTTAATTATCATGCGATAGACGCTCGCCTTTATCAAGGATAACGATACAAATGGTAGGATAGAGCCTCTAGATCCATGGATTTCTTCTCACCCACGCTTTCTCCGTTTATGGAAGCTCGCGTTCCTCGATCGGCGCCGTGAAAGTTTTTATATTATAATTTGATATATCTTGTTTTGACGGCTTTTACGGTGCTGGAAGAAACGTACGAGAAAAAATGAATTAATACTTTTGTTCAACGCTGTATTCGTTTTTTGAAAGGAGAGGAACGTCCCACGCATCATAGATTAAAGAAGGATCGAAAGTAGCTCACGCTAGAAAACGTTCTTGCCTCTCCGAGTGATTTCTTTTATGCAAAGGAATTTTTGTTCCTAGTTTTTGTAATTGTTCGAACGTTTAACGTGAACGATTAAGCAATTTCCATCGTCGGGGGCAAAGTTTTCGAAACAGGTAGTTCGACGGCGTACCGATCTTTCCCGGGAGGCCGTAAATTTGAACGATTGAAGAGAGGATACAGTTAGACGTTTAATGAGAGACGTCGAGCTTGAAATAGAGCCCTAATTATTACGTTGGTCGTCCTCTCGCCGATGAAACCGCGTGACGCGAAGATGCATGCACACGTGCACGCCGCGTATGAATATTTATTAATCGTTGTGCTATTTTAACGGTAAAAATTGCGCGTCGCTGGAGCTTTCTCTCTTTAAACACGCATGTAGGTATCCGTTGCTGAAAGGAACACGCTCGATTAGCGTGGACGAAGGAGAAATGCAACGGCCTTGCATATATTAAAGACAAAATTTCGTGATCGCAATTAAAATCGGAATTTATGTAGTAAAAATAAGTGTTACGCCGATAAATCTTCGATTTTACAAGTATACTGAGATCTCGTATGCGATGAAAAATACCTTAAAAGAAACCTTTCGTCTACGAACTCTGATAAATTTTTGGACACTGGATAAATTAACGATATAAGAAAGGAGCGTAAACCTATCACGCTTAAATTTCGTTGCATTCGCGCTGTGTTTAATAACCGTGTAATGATAGTTCCGAAGCAATGACCCTGACATCTGCTAAGATTTGTCATAATCGTTGGTGTAATTTGTGTAATTTGCGGTATCTCCGCGCGAATTGCTTCCATTCCCGTGGCACCGGCCGCTTTGTGCTAATTAACGTAATTTCATAACGATCGTCAAACACAGAGGAAGCACAGGTCAACATCCTGGGGTTTAGGCGGACGTCTTGCATCTACTAGTTCGCATCCCGAGCATTAAAGCTTCCTCTCAATTGTACGTGCATCCTATTCGACCTACCGGCTATTAAAACGGACCATTAAATCGAGCTTTAAAAAAGGAACGTCCTAGTCATTATATTTTCTAATCGAGCTAATTGACTAGCCAAACTTAACGACGGAAATCCAATATTTGAGAGGATCTTTACGAATTTTAGAAAACGCAATCACGGTTCGCAATCCCTTTCGGTTGTTTCAAGCTTCTCTAAGACCGACGGTAAAAAATGTCTTGGATAAAGCATCTGGGGCCGCCATATTTGTACGTGAACGGCTCGCGTAAGTACGTTTTGCAAACTGAGCGTAGTTTTCTATTAAAAGAAGGAGGAAATCCCCAGGATGCTCGTGCGAGCCGTTTGTCTCGCGGTTCGCGGCGCGTTAGGAAGTTCCTATTCCGAGCACGATCCCCGACGTCCATCGTGGCTCGCCTGTGGCAACATCCGGCGTGAATCAACAAAGTATAAAACTCAACGAGAGTGGATTCGGGACTAAAACTTACGCCCACTACGAAGTAACGCGAGAGAGCGGCGAACGAGGCGAGACAGAATTATTCCGTTGCGAAGTGAAAGTTCTTTGGGTTACCGTAGCACAAACGAAACTGGCGTAACGCGCGTGGGCCTCTCATCGCCCATGCCCGACCATCAAATTAATTCCGACTCCTTTTCTTAACTCTTGCACGATCCCATCTTTATCCCCCGTATCGATCGCTCTACGTCCTAATCTCCTAATCGATGTTCAAACAATTTTTACGGACCCACAAAATCGTATATTGTTTCGTTTTCACTGGACTCGATAAGTAGGGAAATTGGATGCGGTGATAAATGGCCGCCATCTTGGTTCTCTTGATCGCAGCACTAGATCGATGCTCTAAATTTCTTAGATTCTTTTTTCTCTACGCCAGATGCATTCACTTTAAACTTTCCAAAAAATGTAAGTGAAAATAAATTGTGATCACGTTCGCGTGTATTTAATGTTTTCGGCGTATTTAATGTTATGCAACGCATTTTTACATTATTGCGAGTTACTGAAATCGAACATTTCTTACCGATATTAATATTTATTTGGATTTTATCTAATTCTTGGAGTATGAAGGCCTGAATAAAGTGCCGTTTTCATGATACATTACGAATTAAAAAGATATTATATTCAGTGATAGTCGACTTGATTTCTCCAGTCTGAAATATTTTATTCTACTTTCTGTACCGGCGTTACTTTTCTTCTTTATTCGCCGTTAAAATTGCTCTTTTGTTTCGAAAAAATTCAGTGAAAATATTCGATCGAAAACGCATCTTTTACAACCTAATCGCTACCCAGTTCACGAAACGTTACGTGGAACGTTGATTTGTATGCGCGCGAGGACTCAGGAAGCAGAAACAATATACGATTCCGTTTACTCGTCGATGGCTGGTGGAAATCCGGCCGAAGATCGCGAATCGTCGATTGTCGCCCTACGGAATAAATAAAATGCTAACAAAAATCGAACAGAATCGTGGAAAAAGGCCGCGAACCGAAACTCGCGCAGCCTTTGTTTAACGAGGTTTACGTCATCGCCGGAATGCTAATGAAACATTTATCTCCGCGTTGTACCAAGCGAATTAATTTCTCGGACAGCCTTGGACACAGAACGATGATCACTCTTCTTACAAAAAAATGTGTCATTGCAAATATATCTGGCTCATCTGAAAGAAATTACCCTGATCAGAAAAGATAATTTTTACCATTAATTGTCTCTGATTTTTTTTAGATTAATTAAAAGTAATTATACTCTATGTCGGAAGATTTTCACGTTCCATTAGTATTCCGGAAACGCATAACTGATAATAAAATTATAGGGGAATGGCTAATGTATTTCCCTCAACAGGAAATGTATATTGGTTACGTTACTTTCGATGATACACACCTGGCATGTCAAATACGCGGCTCGATCCATTTGATTCCGTAAAATTAAATATAATTCATAGGTATTTGCTGATTTTTTACCTTAAGAGGGTTGCGTAAAGAATCGAAACATCGTATGTTAATTAAATAAGCAGGAGGAGATCCTTGATCCCAGGTTATTCTTTCTCTTGAACTCGGTTATGCCTATCAAATTACGGAAGTATTGAAAATTACTAATTATACATTATTAGTTTTAAGATACTTCAGAATTTCAAATTACCAATTTCCATAAATGCTGTTTTCCCTTCATAAGAAATTTCCAATGGCCGATCTATATTCTTGAATACTCGAAGCTAATATTCTCGAAGGGCTCGTCTGAAAGAATTACGTTCTATAACGAATATTTATTTTTTGTAATATTAATTATTGTCATGTAATCATTAACACAGGTATACGAGAATACACATAAATTGCAATGATAATAAAATTAAAACATCGCAAAAGGAAACCTAGAATCATAATATAAAACCCACTACTTAGTTCTACATATATTATTTAAAAGTTTTAATTACACGACGTGTGTCTTCCGACATTTCTTTATGGTGTATTCTCTAATTGCTTCATTAAAATTATTGCTAAAGTAGCGCCCTGCGGTTTTATTTACGTTTTGAATAAATTATTTGCTTCCTGTTTGCAATCTGGTTTTTCAAAGCGATCCAAAACATTGCTGTAATACTATTTTTATGCTCGTACAGTTCTTGTACATTTTGTACTTGTACGTTTTAAAGGGAATTCTTCCAAACCCTATTTAAAATCTTAGAATCTCTTGGATCAAATGTATTTGTATCGAATGACACAAGCTTCGCGGTGGATCCGCCATTGCATATTTCACACGATTTCATTCAGAAACGAGGGAACTTATAACCAAACGTGGCGGAGTGCAGATGCGTGGATTGTAAAACGTAAATAAACCCGACGAAGAGAATCGAGCCGCGAAGCAGTGGCTCGTTCTGTGTACCTATGTGTACCGTTACGTTTCCCTCAGATTTTGCATCGAGTCTGCGGTGTTACGATCAAGAGACGCGTCGTAAAATGGCAGCCGCTTTGCAACGTCTAACAGTAAAGATCCCTCGTAACGCGATCAACCTATGGACGAAACCGTCGATCGAAATTCTCCCGGGTGCGTTCAACCCACCGCTCAACGGAGAACAATTACACCGGCCATGTTTCCCGAATGCCTCCCTTTCATTTTGGTCCATCGATCGCTGATCGTCCAGTGAGTTTGAACAATGCAAAATAAACATATCGTTGTAATTGCTAAGCTTCGACTATGTATTAATAGAGGAAGCTGTTAAGAATGGAAAACATTGTCCCATTCCTCGAAGGACAATTCCCAGGGTATCAGTGTCGACGATGATGGTTTCCGATTCCATCGAGCCGCGAGTTAAATCGAACGAGCACTCGATCATTTTCGATCGAGGCCAAAGACGCGAAACCTTGGCTCTCGTTCGCACGAAGTCTTCGCGTCCCGCGAATGCCATCTGGATTTTCCTCGCTCTTCTCGGGTCCCACGCGCGAATCCGCGGATTCCTTTCGCATCGCCAACGCACTAATTCACCTCACGTCGCCGCCTGTCGTTCTAAAGATGGTGTTTCGCGTCGAACACGCGTCGTTTATCATCAGCGTCGAAGCTATACTTATCGGGGCCGCGAGCTAACTACGAGATGCGCTCGAAAAGTTCCGCAAGCATTTTCGCATATCGCTTATTCGAAAGATCTACGTCTCGACGACTTCAAAATACAACAGAGCCCCGATTATCCGGCTCCCGGTTATCCGGAACATCCGAATAACCGGCATATTTACCGCGATTATTCTTCGATAGGTGGACAAATTTTCGTCGGAATTAAAAAATTTCAAATCGTTCTAAAAAAATTATTTCTAGTTGCAGGGGTCAGTTACAATCATTTTTGGTGAATACACATCCCCCCAAAATCCTATCTACCTTGAAACCTCAAAGTCTCAGACCCTTTCTGTACCAGCCTGAATCGAACAGTAGTTAAATAATAAGCGCAGAGTTTGCATGCGTGCATCGTATCCCCAATCTCTTCCGCGATGTTAATTCACGAAGAGAGGAGAGCTTCACACTCTGATTCCCCTCGGGATAGTAAGATTTCTATCGAGCTGGTATGGAGGAGCTGCCTAACACGTACATACCTTCTCAATTTCTTGGTTATTACCGAATACAGGCACGATCTACTCCTAAGTACAGATTGTTTCAGAGATACACTCTAAAATTGCATCGAGGAAGCTAACTTATATTAAAGGGTTGATATAAAGTAGGAAATATTACGTGATAATCGCGTCAGAGTGCGACGTGGATGTTCAACTTGAATTTTCGACAATCGTCGCGATGGGTGGAAATGAAAGATGCAGTCCGAGCGTTTAGTCGATTAGATTACTCGCTTTACGATCCCTGTCTCGAAACGATGGAACACCGCGGTGCATAATCCTCAAACTTATCAGCCATGAGAGCCGTTCGCCGGTACTCGAAGTCGCGGAACGTTAATTACCGAAGCGTCGTAAAACATCAATTATCACCGTCGCCGGGTAGTTTGAAACGCCATGACGAAATTCCTGACGAGTCGCCATCGCGATGGAGACGTCCCGCATAATATTCGATGATCGAATCGTATCGTTAACGTTTATTCTCCCCCTCGAGTTACCGGTTTATTGCCGCCATGTTCAGCGTTAGGGTACCCCACACACGGATAATACCATTGTACAACTACAATATTTCTCCGTCGAGCGTGTCAGATAGCTGAGATTCGCAATAAGGCATCTCTCGACAGCTATTTTTTATATGCTTCCTCTAAGTGCATTGTTCTCTCGTTTTTGTTTGGCAATTAAAATAAATATGCATTCTGCAGATAAAAGTATTAAAACGTGACCATTGGAAACGTAAAACTTTACGAGGCAATTCATATTTTACATTATGATATTGCTTTATTCCATCAGGCTCGAACGTTCAAATATTACCGCTTTACGTTTTCTATTAAATTTTTAAGCTGTACAACGGTTATACCTGTGCAATTGATTTAAAAAAGATCGATTAACTAGAAGAAAAGTGAATATAATATCGTACGAGGCTCGGAATTAACTTGCTTACTCGAATACACAGAATTATACAATACGTTTCACCTGAATCCTCTGGGTAATGAATTTATGTAAAAATATATTTTCTTAAGCAACGAGTAATGGGTTCACGTGTCTTTAAAACAATCTATCCTCAAAAAACATTTCCTGTAGCCACGAAATGTTGCGTGATCAACAGTCGTTCGTTAGTCTCGCACAACAGTCGATGTTTGTTGTTGTAAAAGTTACCATTTTCAATAGAGCATCGAAATGTACGGTATTCGTGTTTAGGAAATTTGTATACTTATTAAGATTACCGATTCTTAACTCGGGTAAAAGTTTCTCATGACTGAATCACAGAGGACCGACTACGCGTCTTTTTAATTTTTTTGACAACGCGACTCGTTTCTATACGAATTAAAATTACGGAGTCTCGTTTCTCTCCTGAATTTTCAATATTATTTTAACAATATTTATCGCGCACGGGTGCCTTTAGACGACCTCTTTGACGATCGTGCGATTCCCCATATTTAACGTAACGATTTCCTCGCGTGGGTCCGCGAGCAATTTTTTCCCACGCGAGATCTCGCTAACGGTAAGGTGTTCTGGTTGTTCCGTGGGAATTTCCGCGACAAAAAACGGAACTGACGAAAGAAAAATCGAAGTATCGCGAGACCAAGAATTTCTAGATTAAATCCAGGGCTTCTGGGGATACGAGAAGGGTTTTAATTCAACGATGTTTTAGAGTTTCGTGAAACGGGGCTCCGTGAAACGTTAATTCGTGGCTGCGCGAGACGAGTGTTCTCAAGGATCGCGTTTCCTTTTCTTCTAGTTTTCCTCGTGCACGTTTCGCTCCCTCCACGACGAGGATTTTTCCACGTCTGCATGCGCAATGAGCTAACGGACGGTTTCCCTAAATATGGAAAGACTGGTGACATGCTCGTAATGGTCTACGACATTGCACGCGCTGTCTGTTGCAAGCATTGAACTCTCCGTGCCGCGCGGCGTCCCATTATGGCGCAGACTCGGTAAACGTGTCACCGGTTATTCGCGTAACAGGCGCAACGAGTTTCATTACCGCGTAACGAGCACGCGAGTTTTATCGTAACGGTAATGCCGCGATAAATTATCGAACGGCACGAGAGATCGTCGCGCTCGATTTCGCGCGAAGACGGTCGCGTTCCGTCGATCCCTGAAAAATACGCTATTTATAGGACGTCGTTTGTCAAACCGTCGAACGTCGCGACGCGTACGGAATCGCGAATTGAAATTGCTGGCGTGGATACGCGCGAGCAACGACCAGCGCGAAACAAAGTGCCGGATAATAACTCGATGGACCACTTAGGGTACGCGGCCGACGTGGAAACGTCGGCGTTTATTATCGGTTTTGAAGAACCGCGTACGCACGCCTGGATGACTACTGCAAAACGGTAAATTACAGCAATTTTCCTGATCGCCGTCTAACACGTGTTGCCGATTGTTAAGCGGACAAATTGATCGTTGCGAAAATTCACCGTTCTAACGTTTCTCGCGCCGCTGGCTGTCTTCGTTCTTTTTCGTTTCTTTTTTTTTTTCCTCCTCATTGTAAAGCGCGCTTCGTACGAACGGGAAACAGATTGCCGGATAAACGGGAATTATCCGGCAACTATCTTCCATCGATTCCCTTCGGACAACACGCTTTTAACCGTGCTATTAGGGTCAACCGATCCGCGCCATCGAACTAAACGTTAACTTTGCCTCGCGAACAAATGATTCACGGAGAACGTCACCTGAATCGCAAGATTCGCTGACGTAACGAGCTCTAGTTTTACACCTGCGGTGTTTCCAAACGCACGAGCCGGGGACTTATTGAATTTTCATTCGTATGTTGATTACAATTTCTGATGTTTCTCTGTCCGAATATTGTGACGCCTTCTATATATAAACGAGAATGAATATTCAAGTTGAAAACAACATTCGCGAACGACGAGCAGTGAAAGTTTCCGCCATGAAACGAGAACCGAAAACACTGAGCTGACATTTACAATCTAATAAATATTCTACGTTTGCATACGAGTTTCAACCGTGTTCCAGGACCGATCCCGACGCGTAATTAATTGGTCGATCGTAAACGTTGGGAAAGGTCTGAGATCTACCTGCGTCCGTAAAGTTTAGGCGTTCTAGAATTCGCGTGACCTTGACTGCTTCCCTTTAACTCATTTTGCTCGTATAACATTTCGTCATCGACTAATCGAGTCGTATTTATAGCACAGTCGCGAGGGCAACCTGTAATTTCCCGCGCGATCGAAGCGCGAAATCTTCGATCCTCTGTTTGGGACTGACCGATCTCGCAATTTCGAGGTCCTTTATCATTGTTATTTCCCATCCCCATTATCCCATTATCCCCAAAAAAGTCTCAAACTAACAACTACGTTCCTAAACGTACCATGCGTTGCTCTTTACGTTTCACCTGGTTTTCTTTTCGCGAGAGGCGCCAAAAGTATTTCATCTCGACGCAGTGAATTCCTTGACCATTTTCCGATTCGAGAAAGACAAGGTGAACAGAGATCGATCGATTGGTTGCGTTCGTCGCGAAAGAGACGGCGGAAGGAAACGGCGATGTCTCGTACCACGTAATGACTCTCATTATCGGAGCCGCTGCGCGTTCGCTCAATGAAATAATAAAATCGTCGCGGTAATGACAGCCTCGTGTCTCATCGTACGTGTCAGCGCGCGTAACGGAACCGCGGAAGGGACTCGAAAAGTAATTTGCACCGACGACCCATGACACTCGGCGTCCCGAGGCTCGAATAATTGCATCGTAACCGTTAAAGGGTGGAAGGTCGCCGAGCGTCAGGGATATCTCGCGGCGTGGACGACGCATAAGAAAACATTATTAGCGGAAATTGCATCGGTGCCACGTGAATCGAGCTGCCTCGCAGCGAACCGAGTCCCGGGGAATTTATCACGACCGTTTATCGTAAACAATCAATCGTCGCGTAAATAGATACGCTCTCGGTGCCCCGAACGGTTCTAATTTACACTGCGTGGATGATCGAAGTTTCTGCTAACATCTTCCGGCACCAGAAACTAGAAACTCAGAAAACTGGAATCTCTGTTCGCCGTCGATTACAGTGAAAAATGAACTCGGATTCTTCACACGTTTTAACGATTATTAGCGTAACTGTAAAGTGGACGTCGGCTCTAAATAACCGAGGTGAAACGTAAAGAATCGAAGATTTAATCGTAACTTAAATACACGCTGAATTTCGAGAAATATCAAGAACTCCATCTCTCTGCCGAAAGGTTCTGACTATTAATATTTTGCTTATAATTTTCGTTCACGTTAACAACTTCTTCCAACTCTATGGGAAGGAAAAGAGCACTTTTCTGCGTGCCTGAAATAATTGTACAGCGAGCGGCCAGAACTTTCCGGTAGACCTAATATCGTAGACACTTACGCAAGTGTTGGTTACACGATGAAAAGTAACAACTGGAAAACACGCGTCGATACTACGGTAAACTAGATACACGGTAGTAGCGTACGGTTAGTGGAAAAATTATAATAAAGAAATATCCCTTGCGATGCTCTAAGTTATACAGAACATAAAACTGGTAGAATGATTCCACGATATGATCGTTTTTCTCCTTGGAGGATGCCCAAGGCTGTCATTGGAACCAGGTACCGTACTCTTTGACATATAAGAATACTGCGTTTTTTGCATGTTTAATCCTCATGATTTATACAAGTTCCTGTTATTTTCTTGAATCGTATTTAAACACGTCTTGTCATCTATTCAAATGTATAGTAAACAGTAATTTGTAACGAACAACTCTGCGGATAAAATATTTGACTGAACAGAAATTATTCGTGAAATCATCCTAGACCAATATTTATTCGAAGACCGCGACTAATGGGCAGCTCTAGAACCATTATTGAACAAGAGATTCGATTCTGTAAACAGAGATCCACGGCCTTGCCATACTGTCTCCGTGTTTGCATTTGCAATGCGATTTACGTAACGTGTCTGACACCTCTCCAGCGATTTTACGCAATCGTCCGCGAGTTTTATTACAAGACAGGTTCGCGAAGACGCGTTTAATTCGTCATAGCAACGGTACAAATCGAGATTCTCCTTGTACGGACCGCTAATCGCGTTTGTAATTCCGTTTTCCACTCGTTTCCCTTCCGCTAAACGACGTCGACCGTCGTCCCTACCTCGGCCTCGACGATATTTGCATGCCTGCGATCAGAATTTGAATAACAGGTTGCCGCGAATTCGCACACGGGTTTACAGTTAGGCGAACGTCGTGCTAGAAATTAGTCGTGCGTCGGGCATCGGCTCCGGGACTCATAGAAAACCTATTATTTGTATGCTAATTTCGCGGGAGGATACGTTTTTACGACGTGCAAACGCAAATTTGCGCGTTGCAATTAAGTTGACGAAGACGTTGCTCGTTCATATTTACATTGTGACTCGTGAATCGCGGGAAAAAATCGTTACAACTAATTGCATCGACGATTCGTTACGCGCGAGATTACGCGGATAACAAATTACGGCTCCGCGCGATGGAAAACTCGTCAGAGATCTTAAGTGCATATAGATTATTAAAAATATTAGACGCGTACTTTTCGAAACAGAGTGGATTTATGGGGTACCTCGTGGTTGAATTTCATTTGGAACGCAACGAGTAGATCCGTTAAATAAATAAATAAAAATGGGCGTAGTCGCAGTCGAGCGAGTTCTCGCAAGAAAAGCAAAAGTGACATTCCCGGGCGTGCCATCCGGACAGCCCTTGTTGGAAACTGTGGAATCACCGGGTCGTGTTTCGTTTCGCATCGAGAGACATGGAGAAAACACGGGGCATCGATATTATTAATTTGCCCCTGTTATTAACTGCGCATCGATCCTGTACAGGTGCACCACCTCGATTACAAACCACTTTGCTGGAAGATACGTGACGATATCCCCCTTCGAGGAAGCCAATGACCGTGACATCCTGACCCACGGAGTTATTCAGCGACGTACGATCGCTACCATGGATCTAAAGGAGCGACGAAAGAATACGAACGCGATCTGCTGCCGAGCAGAATCATTCGCGATGATGGACGCGCTGAATATTATGATAATCTGTCGTTTACTGAAATTCTAACGATTCGATCGAGCTTCACTGGGTCTGAGCCTTCTTTCCCCGGACTTGGATTCAGTTAATAAAACGTGTACATGACATGGAGAACTCTACTAGGCTGGCTATGGAACGGAAGTGTCGAGGCGTTAGTGGAACATCGGAAAGGTTTATTCCGCGTTGCTTCCTCCTCGGAGAAGCGTAGCTCGGAGCGAAAGCAGCGAGAGAATCACGACGAGGGAAACGTCGTAGCCACGTAACGGGCTTGATACGAAAGCGATTCCCGGAGACAAAGGAAAACGTGTAGCTACACGCCCGGTTAAAAGGAGCGACCTCCTTGAGAACGGTCCTTGACTCGTAGAGACGGCCAAGATAAGAAAGAGAAGCGGCCGCGGGTAGTCGTAGAAGTAGAAGAAGAGGAAGAAGAGGACGCCGTGGAAGAAGAAGAAGAGAATGGCAGAAGACGAACAAGTAGAAGCAGAGGGGAGGGAGAGACCCGGAGGCGAGTAATGGCGCCTACACTCGGTGGCCGCGAAAGGTCGAAGAATATTCTGCTTCCGAGGAGCTCGATACACGAGCACCGGGAATACACGGGCTGCAAGAAGAGATGAAAGAGGGACAAAGAGGAGGGGGGTAGAGAAAGACCGCGGAGGAAAATGTATCCAACCGAGCGCAGGGGATACCAAGTCGGTCGTTTCTCTTCTTCTCCCACGGATTTCCTTGCTCTAATGCGGTTAATTAAACAACCAACACAAAACGATATTCCTGGAACGAGATCGTGGAGCCTTGGAACGAAATCGAGGGTGGACGAGTGCCAGTAAACGCTACTGGACAGCTTCACTGTACTTTTATGCTAACGCATGCCATTGGATACGGTTTGAAAATAATTGCAAATTGTTTGAACGATGGATGATTTGACAAAATAGGTGTAGAACGTTTTGTTCTTGAAAGAATATTTTTACTGGTCAGAGGAGAGCATCATTAATCAATCTGAGGAGCGCGATTAACCTGATGAACCTGAGGCATTAACCAATATGATTGAAGATTGCCTAGGTACCCCTGAACCGAACTTGAATGCACTTATCGTTATTAGATCGATCCCAAAGCGTCCATTACTATTTGTATCGTTTGTTAATTAGTTGAAGACGTATCGCAAATACCCAGGTTTCTACCAATAAACCAATGGAATTCTCGTACAGGATTCGAACATACTCCACGAAGGTTAATACCACTTGCCTCGCTTTATCGATATTATTGATCCCCGAAGTGGATTCCTCGAGGTTCAAGGACCCCCGACTAGTCTAATACGATTCACCGCCATTCTGTAATCCTGCTCTCGGCTATATCGTACCCGAGGTCGTGAACCGAATATGCAAATAAGCGGAGGCGAACGAAATTGATAATTTCGATTAAAAGCCTGGAATACGTTCCTATCTATTTTTTTGCGACTCCAATTTGCTGATTTAATTCCATTTACCATTTAACTTCAGAAAACGACGAAGTTGCAAACGATCCTACCTTTCGACAATGTCGAGGATGACTAATTCGAGCGCGTACACCGCGTTATAAATCGACGGACGTTGAAGCGTCGAATTAATAGCCTGAGCGTTCGAATAAATATTTGTATAAAATGATTTTTTCCGCGTTTGATTATCGATCACCGGTCGTCGACGTTTCTTTGCGCCCCGAGATGACCTACATACCGTCGAAAATATGATTTCCGAAGATCCATAAAAACGTTCGCGCCATAAATTGCAAGGGGAGTCTTTCGAAAATTAACGATTCGATCCGGGCGATGCGGTCTAATGTACGCGGACGTTCCCTGCGCCTTCCACGTCCGGAATGATACCTGCGGGCATACGATGCAGAAGGTCGCGAGGTGTACTCATTCGTGACCAGAAAAATTTCTCGAAGGGAAAACCTGGAGGAGGCCGGAGAAAGATCAGAGTCGACGCGCATACACGCACAGGTACGCGCAGAGGCGAGTTGAGTACGGACACGCTCGTTTATGCACGTGCACACACTAGGAGATACACTCTCTCCTCCTTTCTCTCTCGTAGATATCGTCGACGGAAGAAGAGAGAAGGCGCATGTGGCGTCTCAGGAACGAAGGATGCCTATAATCGGCAATGGACGACCGCACCTCGCCACTTTCGCGTTGCTTGACGTGGATACCGGTCTAACCGATCGACCGGTTAATCATCGTCGTCGTCTTCTCGTGGATTCTATCTCGCGCACTCACCTCTGCACGCACGCTCGTATTTATTATACGGTAGCAGGCCCGGGGATTTCGTGCGGCCCCGGGAACCGGCCCCTAAATTAATTAACCAAAGGGATAATCGTTTCGACGCTAATGGGTGTCTTTAACGGGGAAAAAAAGGATTCGCCTCCTTTCAATTAGACCGACCGAGGACAATGGAAAATTGATGGTACAACGACGTAAAAGAACAACAGTCCTCTTAAGAATCTTAATGCATCGAGCGTACTACCGTGTAAGAGTACAGATTAGACTTTGTAACATCGACAAACGATAGAAAAAGACCTCCATTGGCAAATAGGGATTCTGCGCCGATTTACATTTTAATTAGCTGCTCATTTTCTAGGAACATTTCAATCTAGATGGACTGCTATAAATAAAGAGCGTTTATAGCAACGTCTACTAATGTATAAAACATTAACAAAGACTTTCACGTTTGCACGAATTGACTACTCGCTGACGTTCTCTTTTATTTATTTGCATGCTCGCTGAGTTAATGGTTCTCATCAACCTTAAATACGATAAGTAATATTCTCGGAACGTATCGCAAGAAGACGCGGTACGTTTTAAAAATTCTCGATGTTTCTACGATCAAACCGGGGGGTTCGATTACGATTTCCGGTTCGAGAAAACCATCCGAACATGCAAATTCACACAATTGGGTAGATTAAAACGAGGCCAGACTTACGATCGACTATGAAAACACACCCTGCGCGCGTTTACTTTCCGTTTTTCTCAAGATCGAGATCCGCGGATCTCTCTGATAATTACTCCGCGGATGGATCATTATCTAAATAACACGAGGATGAAGCACAATATAACTATGACTAAGTTGTAATCGCAATTATATTCTTTATTATTATTACTTTCCCATCGCGAGCCGATTAACCATTCTTCCCGATGTCTTTGAATATTCTACCGGTAATTTTGCTTATCCATCGATCATTTTCTAAGATCGTCCTAGAAGAGCGACTCTCAATTTTTATGTAACCAGAAAACCAACGAGCGAACGAGGGAAATTAATTAAATTATAGAAGAGACAAGCGTCTCGAGAAGATGTTAAGAACCATGATTCGAGAAAAATGGAGGATCGTCGAAGGTCATGGCCACGTTGTCGCTGGTTGCGACCGGAACCTCTTCCCGACTTATCGAGGAACAAAGATTAAAGCGCGGGGTTCTGAAACGGTTGATTTTTCAACGGACTGAACGAAGAATACGCGTTTCGTCGTTGCAACCGATCTACGGGCGTGCATTTGCGTTTGTAATAGAGAAGCGCGGCTAAGATGCAATTGGGCCGAGGAAACCGCCGCTAGGATGCATAATTGAATGAAGTCCAAGTTAAATATTACTTGCGAAACTCATAAATATGCAAAGATTATATAGGGAGCCGGAGCGATCTCCGGTTTTCAGGCTTTTCTTCCTCGAGCGTGCTGGTAAAAACCGAGCTCTACGGCCTCAGCTGTAAGCGCGAACGATCATGTCTACCGAGCACGGTGGAAGCTTACTTTTAGCGGACCATGGGTGCCCATGGAACGTCGTCATAATTTAATTAGGCTCTTTGTATCTACCAATGAACGCCTAAGCACGCTTGAAGTCGAAACTGCCTTGGAACGTGTTCGTTATCAGCTTTGACAGAGATAAGTAATTCTGGTTCCGTCATGAATCGCAGAAAAACACGTAAATACAGAATCGTCGATGACCAATTAGCGAGGAACACGCGAGTTTACTTGTAAGATACGAGAACTAAAAGCGAAGTTTCGATAAAAAATTGTACAATTTAGTGATAAAAGGTTTCACTGCTTTTGCGATTAGCTGTTACAATATATCGAGCAATCGATCGAGGTAAATGAGAAGAATCAGTCGATTAATGTTCCGGGATCCGTTCTGGATTATTCGGAATGCAACTCGACGAGCAATAGCGCCTACGAGCATGCTGAAACGCAGGTTTCCGTAATCGCCGAGATTGAATCGTTTCCTGCACGGACGCATAGAAATGAATGAAAAAGGACAGTCATCGGTTTGAGGAGCGTACAGGCTGTAACGACACGGGGACACGCGACAGAAAATTGTTGGTTTCGAATCAGGATCTAATTGCGCTTCCTTAATTATCGAGAGATTTCCTCTGCGAAATGCGCTTCCTACACTCGTTTCGAATAATGGAATTTATCGTGAGGACGATAGAATTGGGGTGAAAGACCCTAACGAACCAGTGCCTAAAATTTTTTCGAGAGTTTCTTCGGAATAATTAAACGACGACAAAGGACAGTTCTTCGCGTAACGCTTATTAATTATTTCCAGCAGAGACAGTCGGCGGATGCGACCGCTGGAACGCGTCTGAACCGTGCTTCGTGTGCGATACACATTTCGTTGCGCAACCGATATGGCTGTCAACGCGAAGTTCAAACGAGGTCACAGACAATGGACGAACGATATTTGTTCCGTTCGCGAAATCAAACGTTAGGAACGATATCTTATACGAACTAACTTAATCAGAAAATAGCTAATCATCGAAACGATCATCGAGCAACTGTTTCTAACCGATGACAAAGACGTCAACTTGTCATTTGGACGTTCGTGTCTCTATTTATCGAGCAGCCCTCCTATTTGGATCACGCGACGTCGGATCGCGCGCGATTGAGCAAGGTGCCGGCCCACAATCCTCTCGTTTGCCCACGCATTCGCCTCAATTTCCATCGTTTCGATTCGTAATCGAGAAAATTACGGGCCCGTGCACCGCGACCTCGACAATGCCTTTCGCTATCGGTCCGGCATTGTACGGAGTTTCGATCGGTGACACAAGAAACGCCCGACGTTGGAAAGTGCCAGGGAATATCGCGTTTTACGTGCACGCTCGAGCAAGTAAGAAACAGAGTATCAACGAGTGTCGATTAGGATACGGTGAACGCGTAATAGCTGTTCGAACGGACGCGGTGGACTTAAAATTGCGATACGCGATACCGGATCTATCGGCGAACAAAATTTTCCACAGTTCCAACAATCTTCTCTAGCGTTGTTACAAATGATGTAAACGAGTTTAATTTTTCAATTTAAAATATCGATCTTTAACGGCAGTTCGTTGCGTCCCACCGTGCGTCTCGCTGGTGATTTCAACGCGTGGCAGTAGTCAACGAGTTCGATGCGTTAGGTGTACTCTATATTTAACTATGAATCTTCTGTCCTGTTCCCACAGGTATTGATTCTACCAGTTTAGAGGACAATAAGACCCCTAAACGAATCCTAGGTCCCTGAATTCGAGGTCAACCGTGCTCATCTACACAACTGCTCCGGTGGAATTCCAGGAAACGTATTCCAGTAACCGATTTTTAGCTAGTCGCGAACCGTGCTGGAGTACGGGCCAGAAGCAAACGATCGCGTAATGTATTCAGAATACATTTGCAAGATAATGGACTCTCTCGGTAGCGTTCCGAAGGCGTCGTTCGTAAAAATCTCGCGTCGCAGATGCAACCGTGAATACTGCGAAAGCGCGAACGAATGGCCCACGATCGTCTCAACGATACTTCCATAAATTTCGATGACATTGCTTTTGGGTACGTCGTTTCCAAGAGTTCGCGCTTCCGTTCTATATGTATTTAGTTCTTAGCGAGCGTCGACCAATATTGGTAATCGCGTCTTGGCCCATCGAGAAGCTAATTACGCTCGAAGTTTGGCAAAATTTATTCATAATCGACGAATACAAATTCAAAATACGTCTAACTAGCTTTTGCCGGACGCTTCTCGCTCGCCTCGGCGTCCGCGTTTAATGGATTCTGATTTACGAGTGGATTTACAAGCGAAACACAAACGAATCTCGCATTTGCATTCGTTAGTCATGAATAAAATTTAACCGAATGCGCTTCGAGGGGCCCTTTTATTATTATGGAAATATATTTATAGTTCCATTATCCTCTTCCTGTTGGTTTGGTCCTCGATGCACCTCGGGGTTATAGATTCGCGACGTTGCAATTATTTACTCGTGCGGTCGATGAAGCCTCTTTGTGTTTCTAGTATCGCTCTTCGTATTTCTTTTACTTGCATGCATGCAAAGCTAGAAAATTGTATTATATTTTTCATTCAGAATAAATAAGCAAATATCGAGCTTAAAATAGAATCGGTTATTTGCATAAACACGTCTCAAGAGGAAACTTTTTGTTTCTGATTAGTAATTGAATTAAAAAATGGTGAAATAATTTCATGGTAGATCAGTATTGATCATCAACATAGAGGCTGGAGTTTTAATAGATAACTAAAAACAGCATGGTACGTTCCCCCAATATCTTCTCTATTAATCGCGTGACTGGAGAACCGTGTTTTTGCAAACGACATGATAATTTCTAGCAGGATCGCGACGACAGGAACTGAACGTCGATCCCCCTTGATCATCAATATTTTTATATTCCTAACAGGGCTTACGCAATGCCCCGGCGGTAGTTCGTTGGTAAAAATAGGTACTTGCGTTACATCCAGAGGCGGTGACGCCGTCCAAGTCCATAAAAGCACACCAAAGGATCACTCCTCGTCACTGTCGCGTATCCTTTTTTATATTACATAGAACTGCTCACTCACTCGCGTCGGACTGGCTACACTCCCGACCCGTTTTTATCGAGCCGCTTGTCGCACGCTTAATCGTCCTAGGATCCTTCTTTTGCACATCCTCGAGATCGAAGTCTCTCGCGAAAGCACGCACACTGCCGCTGGGAAAACCGGATTCGAGCCAGCGAACTCCTATACTTGTCACAGAAAGTGTCCCCCGCTCGAAATCACTGCACCAGCGGATCACGTACGCCCGCGGTGATATTCTCGTGCTGCCTTTGCGAGACGATCGAGAAACGTCGATTTTCTCGATTTTCGTCGTCCTCGAGCCGTTCCTCGAAAGAAACTTTCATTTCTGGGGGCAAAAACGCGAAGGATCCAACGATCCGTCGGTCCACAAATTATTTTCCATAGGCGGAAGGCGACGAGAACCGATCTCTAATTTATCAACGCTCTAGAATGTTCGATCATTTAAGAACACGCAATTCCCAAGGTCGGAAAAGCGACTTTTAATCGATTAGATAATGGCGGTGACGGAACGATTGTTATTGGATTTCTTCCGCTCATAGATCATCGATGATAAACTCGTGACGTAATTTTTAATGGAATCGTCGTTAAACTCGGGACGCTTTCGCGGGGAAACGACTACCTTTTGCGGAAGGCATACCTTTTTTAAAGTGGTTAACGCTGACGACAACCGGAAACGGCCCCCAAAAAAAGATGCAACCGAATCGAAAGGTCGTCGAACGCGCGTCGAACGATCCGACGTAAGAAACGGCTATTAATGCAACGGAAAAATTCCGGAGAAATGAAAACGGGAGATTCGTTTTAGTGCGCAAAAACGCAAACGGCTCGCGTTACGCCCAGGTAGTCGCATAATTTCTGATCAGGCGGCTCGCGCGACTCACGCACATCCTTGACACCATCTGCCTAAAGGATGTGCTAAAGGTCGAAACTATCGGGCGTTCTGACATAACGGTGATTCGATTTCGCGATCAAGGCGCCCACCGCGGTCGTTTCCACGCGCGTTTTCATTTCTCCCCCGAAATTGTAAGGTCAAGTTCGCGCGGGAACTCTACTGTTCAAAAATTGATAAACGACGCTCTCGGAACGCAAGAGACGTATTCAAGTGTTTTCACAAAAGTGTTATGCTTCTGGCAGAAGATCGAGGACTTTTGAAGACCCATTATTAATTCAAGGTTGGAGGATGAAGAGCGTGAGAGTTTTCCATCGAGCCGAACGGGAATAAAATTCCTCGGAACGAAGGGACGACCATTACGGAGAACCCCGAGAGTCTTCGTTATCGCGTTAATTATCCCGCGTTTCGGATTATCCTTCAACGAGATTCGATCCGCGAGCGAACCGGAGCCGTATGATAGGCACTCGCGGATATTCTCCGGGGCGACCTTGACTTTAGAAGAAGCTAAACCCGTTCAGCGTCGAAACCCGAGGAGAGCTCCCGCGGTGGAATCCGTTCTTATTTTATCACGAGGCTGGTTCGCGATGCAACGAACGGAGAAAACCGTCGCTGGACATCGACAATGTCCGCCGTGACCCGGTCCCCCGTTCGCCAAATCGAGGAGCAATGGCGAATGACGGGGACCACCGTGTGGACCAGCGCGGAGAACGGTAACGATCACGATCGATCGACGGGGAACAGTTAAAATCGAGGCGAAGCTTCGAATCCCTGAAGCAGACGGTTCCTCGAGCACACTTACCCGTCCCCATGGCTGACAGCAGCCTCCTTCAGCCACGATGCCTCCCTGTATGCGTAGTCCAATGTTGGCTGGTTTCGCTGGTCGGTCAACGGTGAAAAAGAAAAAAATAAATAAACAACTGAACCACCTCTCGGCGAAGACGTCGTGAAAAGGACGAACTCCTCGTCCAGCCGGGAGACCGCGGACGAACTGGTGGCTGGCGAAGACTTTTGGTGAGACTTCGACGTGAGACAACGGCGACGTCATCGCCGGCCTGGTGTCTCATTGGCCGACGATCCTTCTCTTCGCTCGACTGGCCTCTCTCTTTTCGCTGCTCTCCTCCCCCCCCCCCCTACCCTCTCTACCCCGTACCCTCTCCTTTTCCTTCTACGAACTCCTCTCTCGCTGCTCTTGCCAACGATTTCCCCTACACTCGCCCCCTCGCACGCGGACCACCGTGTCTCTGTTTCTCACCTGGCTGGACGGGATCGCTCTTACCTGCTCGTGCTCACTCCCACGGCGGACCCGGAGTCGCGCGGAGCCGCTCGAACGGCGCGCGAACTCGGAGAGCTCGACGCCTGGAACCAATCTCCCTCGCTGTTCGCGGCCGTGTGCGAAAGCCTCTATATGGCATGTATACCGGCTCCGCGGAGATAGCTGTGGATTAAGTATCTTAGAGGACAGATGATCCTGTTGCTAGAGGTCAATCGAACCATGCTACGGGGTCTTTTGGAATTTCCCGGGGTCTTCAACGTCGCGTTCGCCAAAGTTCACCGACGACCAGCGGATGGAAATGGTATCCAAGCAGCAGCGCCTGTGCTCGGTGATGCATTATCCAAGCCAACGTTTTGTCGACCCTCCGGACCTCGTAGCGTGCCTAAATTAATAAAATTTTATTTTAAAAAGCATTCGATTCGATGGATGCATGCAACATATTATATAACCAAATCTTGCTGATAAGCCACATAGCTGGTATACCACGGTAGCAGGAAATATTCGAACAATTTCTTTTCAATCCCGAAAAGAATATTACGATTTAAACAATGGATGAATACCGATACATTTTTCTTGTCGTCCGGCGGAATCAGCATAGGGCTCGCGAACGCGGCGAGCACTTGAGTACGCGTTTGAAATTCCTGTCGACGCGATCCATCGGCGTGCATCGTTCGGTCGCGCCACGGGTTTTTCTTCCGGTCGCGAGATCGCAAATCAACGTGGACGTCGAACGAGCCGCGTTCCCGGTGACGCGGCGCGTTTCTACGCTGTCTCTATGAATCGACGCTGCTGCGGCAGGCCGTAGATTAAGCGTAATGGTGCAAAGTATATATAGCTGCATGTCCGTGGATTCTTCTCAGTGGCCTCCGCCTGTGAAACGCCTCGAGGCGCCGGGGTTCAGCGACACCGATGTACTCTAGCCGGGGTATATAGTGTCATTAGAGTCGCGCGAAACGCGTGTACTCCATACCGTGCGTGTTCCGTTCCGCGAACACTCGACAATAATTTTCCACAATCTGGCGGACGTTTCCGTCATTTATCAACCCTGGAAAGACCAGGGAGGAAGGGACTCGCCGAGCCCATCGGACAAAAATTCTTAAAAATACGCTATTCATCCACTGTAAAATATTTCCAAAGCGTTACATTCGCGTGCCTTATCAAAAACAACATGTACACCTCGCTTACTGCAGGACACCCAGTATAGAGCAGCGTCTCCATTCCTCGTAATTACCCATTCTTGGTGTGCCGTCCTCCACGAACAACGAAGAAAGTGCGAAACGCCGCTTTAGAGCTGACAATTACATCGATCCATGCAAATATTTGAGCTGGGTTTCACCTCTGGCGAAATACCAAACGCGTTTCTTTTCGTCCGTATCCTCGGGGGCTATCCAGTCGCCAGTTTCGTCCTTCCTGTTCCATCGAAGCGTCCGCGTGCCGAGTTGACCTCCTCGGATCCGTTCTACCAGGCCCTGCAATAAGCCCGTGCCTATTAGAACAATATTTCAGATACACTTCTATATCTCTCTACTCCTGGTGGGCAGCCATAGTCTCGCAGAAACCTCGTATTTAGCAGGGAACCGTGAAATCCCAGGGTAACGCAACGTTCGCGTTACGTAATGTTGTTCCATCCAGGGCAAGGATGAACAATACGATCTCGCGAATGCAAAGTGTACCCTTTTAATCGGACACAATCGTTTCGTATCACGGTAGAATCGTAGCTTGGACTCACGGAAACCAGAGCCTCAGACCGGGTCTCATGGATCGTTGCCCGATGCTTCGAAAGATCGTATCGTTGCCTCATGGATCGTTACTCTGATCCGCGGAAGGAGAAATTCATGGGATCCGGGGATCTTGCCAGGGATCGTTGTGAGACGTTATCCACCTCGATCCTCAATTTTTTTCTTTGGGTAAATATTCCTGGATCCTACCATCGCATCACGCTCTGTATAGAATTGTTAGAACGAGAAGGCTTTGTACGAAATTGTTTGCATATTTTTCAATATAGAACCGCAGAGTCGAGAATGCATAAATCTCCAGGTTTCCAGATGGACGCGCGAACCCAGACATACCTTGGAAGCACACCTTGTACCATCTAAGACGAGTCCAGCGTAGTATAGGTAACGGGTTCGTTGGGGCACGCGTTCATTTCGTATTCTTTTCGACGATGCCGTCATCCGCCTGGCCAACTGCGGATAACTTCGATGCCAGGCCGGGGCGATCGGTTGCTCGATCAAGTTTCAAAAGCTCGGTCCGTCGGGCACGCAACCATGTTGTAAGTAGTCGTGGACATGTACGCTTTTTTCTTTTTCCTTGGACACGTTCACGGGGCACCCTGGAATGACGAAAATGAACGGCGACACCGTTCGTGGGTTGGCCCTTCTGTAATAAATACGTGCCCCTCTAAGATATTTCTCTCTTTCTCTGTTTCTCTGGTGTCTTAAGCACCTCGATTCTTAAGATCCACCTCTCTTTTTTCCCTCCAACTCTTTATCCTCGAAACAGAATCTTGTTCCCCGACACTAGGTTCCATCTAAATCTTCCTGCATCCTCCGATCGCACCATCGAATCTCAAGCTTCCTTGGCTCCAAGGCTCCAAACCTACCAAATATTCATCAAACGAAGATTAACTACCTAATTACGCATAACAATGTTTGCCTCCGAGGCACATCCACGACAAATGAAATCGTTAAAGATGAGAGAAAGAAAAGTAAACAAATAGCGATTTTTCTACAAACCAAATGGCTGGTTGATCGAAAGCAATAAATAATACCACGGCTTCCTCAATTAAACGCTTCATTATCGGTTCTTCTATCGAACGTTAATGCACTGTAATGAACGACTCCGCGAGGTTAGCTGTCGCTGACAAAAAGATAGATTGACGATCTTGGGTATTTCGATTTCGTAGAAAAAACGTGGACTACCCGTTTTACAGGTTGCTCGCCCGGTATAATTCATCGTTTAGAGAAGATCGATGAATAGAGATGCGATGGGCGATCAAGGCGCGCGAAACGTTCGATCGAAACATCGACTAATGTCGTCGAGTGTCGCGGTAATTGACCAATTTGCGAACGTGCTGGGGCACGTGTATCGCCTGGCGACGTGAACGATCGACGATCCGTTGATTCATCGGGTTACATCACAATGCGACCGCACGCTTCGCGAGCCAGCGCGACACACGATAATGTACTTTTCCGTCGGTCCGCGTGCAACAGGAATTCCTAGATCGGCTGGAGGTCGTGCACGCCTCCGTCGACGGTAATCGCGCGTTAGGCTCGTTCCCGTGGATTTCCCGGTTCCGTTCGCACAGCTGCATAACCGCGCCGAGGAAAACATCCCGTCTGATTTATGGGATGGTCGTTGTCGGCGCGGACGATCGTTCGATTCGTTTCGTCCGACGAGCCGCGCGAATTTTAATGGAAAGTATAAGTGCCATAAGTTTTCGCGCGACCACTTCAGGGACCCCTAGTAGTCGTATTAATACGTCTTGATTATTCACGCGGCGCAGAAGCGAAAACTGTCGAGATTTTGAGAAGAATTCCAGTTCCAATCGTATTGGGAACGAAGAGCTGCCTTTAATGTTGTCTGCTTTCTAAATTTACCTATCTGTCACGCTAAAACACAAAAATAATTTATTATTATATATCATTACTGCATCTTGGTATTTTCTAATTAAAATAACGTTGCTCGAATAGGAAGATGTTAGATCTATCTACTTCGACTAATCGAATATAGAAAGAAGATACTGCAGAAATGAAAATAAAAGATTCTGAAGCCTCTGTTAACGACTGAGGTAATACTATGGCGGTACGTTTTACCCTTTACTTAAGTTTCGAACGATACCAAATACTATACAAACACATTAAACGAAACATTTGTTTTTACGAATAGATACTACTCGACTGTAACGAAACAAATGTTGGTTATTGAATTAATTGATATTCGAGAGTACGTACATATTAAAGTTAATTCCGTCGCTAGTTTCAATGTAACGACCATTATCGAAGGTTGGTCACGAAGCCACGATCGGGTTCCTTGAAAGCTAACTGCACGTCGACTTAGGCGCATCAAGACGTATCCCAGTCGTTTATAACGATTCGAATCTGTAATTACCAAGGTACTGCGAGGAACGTTTAATCGAACGGGGAACACCGCGTCACGCGATCTTAAACTTCATTAGAGCGACTTTTTCATTCGTTGCAAGCTTAATAAACGGGATCGGAGTTTTTTCACACCAGCCGTGCACGGCTGAAATGCAATGGAAGCTCGACGCGCAGTTGAGATCAATGCTTGGACAAACGCATCGCGCTTGCCAGCATTGAAGTCTCTCGACTAGAGAGGTACCCGCCAAAACAGTAATTTCTTCTTGAATTTTTTACTCGAACGCTATTGATTGTAGCGTCTTCAAACTTCACACGCACGTTTGTACATATTTCAAGGAAACGTATATTTCTTTTCGTAAAAAAATATTAATTTGTCGAAGAAACACGTTGTCCAACGTGCAAAGGTGGAAGGAAAAATCGATTTTTCTGAACGCCTAGAGCGGAAGAACGCCGTGTAATTATCATTCGAGACAACGACCGATCAGTCGAGCAATTAAACGGATGAAAATTCCGCCTGACTCGGTATATCTTTTGCATGCCATTAATTCACGCGACTTTGTTTTTAACGATACCGTAGGACGTAGATGTTACTCCTCGCTTTAAGCGAACGTCTTTATCGCAACGGGGCATCGATTATCTAATGCCGTAATAACCTTGATGATATAATTACCCAGTCGCTAGTACTGAAGCATCCTTCGCCGTTTATTACACTTTTTTCCATGAAATAACGATCCACTGTGCTCGCTTGCGAAAGCGGAACACGCCTCTTCTTTATCGTAACGGGCTCGATCAACAAAAAAAGCTGCGTACTACGATTACGCGGGTCGTCGATGAAAATCAAGGACGCTCTTCCTCGACGCGATCTTGCGTGTCAATTCGGCGGGAAAATTTTGTCAAGGGCACAAGCCATTAGCGACATTTGTACTTTCGTTAACGCAATTCCTGCAGGCTGTTTTCGAGGTCTCTGTTCAAATAATACAGGACCTACGTCAACACGAAAGCCACTCGCCAAACCAGTCTTCTTTTCGCATTCTTTGTTAGCGTCGACTAAAACCAAACGATTCCTTCGATCCACGGAAACGACGCTTTCTTCGAAATCGATGGCGCTCAGGAACGCTTTTAAGAGACTATTTTAAATCCGATGCGTTACGGCGTACTATGTGGGTAGTCCGAATGTTGTCACGCGCGTCCCACGCACGACCCCATCGCGTTTCGCGCCAAATGCAGCGTCGATACCTTCCTTTACGTAGAAAAAAAAAGAAGCAGGAACCGCGAAAAATTCCATCGACAAGAGGCATACCGCTGGAATCTTACGCGCGTTGCCCCGCGGTTTCGATTTAATTCAATTTTCCGCGATTACGAATACGAATGCAACCTCTCAGAAAATTCTATGCGGAATTCTCCGGATAGAATCGTCGTTAATGAACATATCATATATATTCAGGCTGCATCCAGTTATCCCTGGCGTTAAACTCGCTCGTCCTTCCTTAATTAAATTTCCGCGCGCGTTTTCTTCGCTACGACGCGAGTACCGACGATTTCCATGGGGATTGCGTCGAAATCCACGGATCCAACGAAGCGCGACATATCTACGCGCTCGCAGGATCCCTATTCCTCGGCGAAAGAGATTAGGGCGTTATTAAATCGCAACGCGAGTTCGGAGAACGGTCGTTTTGAGGATGCTCGTCGGAGATGGCCTGGAACAGGAATAGCAAGTATGACGTAAGCGCCCAATCTGCACGCGAGTAAACGCACACGCGAATCCATCCGAGTGTCGGTGACTTCACCGACGCCGTCGTCGCGACACCGTCGGTTCTGTCACCACTGCAAATAACCGAAGAAATCGATGCAAAACGTTTCGATCGTTCGTTCGCTACCGACAATTCGTTCTCCAACGAATTCACTCTTCCGAGCGGGGCGAGCGTCCGAAATAAAAATGTTTACATTAAAACGCTATACCCATTAAACATGGAATGCTACGTTCGAACAAAGTATTTCTTATTTAATCCTTAAGTACTGACATCAGTCCAGCGGACCACTTACTTACTCTTTGATTATAACATTCTCGATTCGTAAGAGCGAAAGTATTATGGTCGTGGGTCGAGAAGCCATGTATCATCGTCTACAGATAAGGTTTTATGTTTAATAACGGCAGGTTCTATCATTTCAATAACTCTCCTGGTTCGTAGAGCGAGACATAAACTTACATTTTTCTTGTGCTACGAAAACATAAAACCTCTGAAATTGATGATTCTCCTGGCTCAGAGAGCAAGACATAAACGTATGCCCATAAATTATAAAATCTTTGATATAGATAAATTTATGCCATACTTTATGAACCAGAAGAACCATCCATTGCACGGGTTTTGTGTTTAAAAAAAGATGATTGAAAATATGGGACTAGGTGGAAATACTCTCGCAAACTTCTACTTAAGTGAATAAAGATTTGTTTGAAAATTAATTTCTTCGATCGCCTGTGTAACCCCTCAAATGAGACAATGGCGATTTTCAGAAACGAGCGTTTGGCGATCGCTGACCTTGCGCCGGAACTGAACCTGTTTTTTTACGCAACGTGACGCGACTCGCCTGTTACTCGAAAGGATAACAATTTTTCGAACGGCGATAAATTAGTTGACTCACCGACGATTTACTTCTGCACTCGGATATTGCGTAATTAACACCACGATTCTTTCCCCGACCGTTTGCTCTTAACTTTCCATTATTTTCTACCGTAGCGACTAAGCTCTTGGCTGAAAATTGCGAAAGTACGAACGATTTATCGGTAGGATCGCCATTGTTAGAGACACAGAGTACGTCGAACGGGTATTGCAAACGGCGTGGTTCGTGTCTCGAATCGAAATTGAACTCGTTCGCGGGCCAACAGTGAAAATCGCAACAACGACCGCTTAGGAATCCGACGAGTAACGGGGCGATCCTTTACTTTCGCTGTGTGAGTGACTTGCGAGGTACTTTTGCTTTTACGATCACGATGACGTGCTATGGAAAATCGTCAGGAAGGAAAATATGATCAAATTACAAATACAAACACGGTAAATAACTAATCCTGAGAAATAATAATTGAGACATGGAATACCTATATGCCTTTCTTCCATAGACCATCTATATTTTCTACGTTGACTCAGATGTATCTTACACAGAGTCTCCTACACAACTAGGAGAAACTATATCTGCAAAACGATGAAAGGTCTCTATAAAAAAGTATCAGGGTACTTGTGCCCCAAACCTAACAGTTCAAGAATTATAACGCTTTAAATTTAATACAATCTACAATAAAAACTATTATTCATTGAATGCAAGTCCTAAAAAAATAATGTACCTTTAATGAGCGAGCAAACATCATCATCTTCGAACAAAAATATCCAAAAGCTATTTTCCAGTCTACAACCACGTAATTTCTCAAATAAGAAAGAGGCAATTTCTCTTGCCCTTAATAACCGCGTAAATTTTATAGCCTCTGCATTCGTCATAGAGTGAAACGCGAGCTTTTTCTGGATGAAAAAAAACTGAAGATACTCGGTATTGCACTGTGCACTTTAATTAGTTTCTTGTCTTGCTATTTCGTCGAGATGCGAAGGTCGCCTACATTTTTTTTTGGCTGGAACGTTTCGCCCTGCAATTCGAAACGGTATTACAAGCCAAACAAAGAAGTGTTAAGGGTGTACAGGGTCAAAAGTTAATAGTTACCGATTAAATGCTAATGTTAGAGTCGCGGTTCCGCGGGCTAGCATCCGATTCCGATGTTTGATGTTCAAGGTGATGCGGGAACGGTACGCGGGAACCGACCGGATGCATCGACAGTAATTTATCCGCCGTCAAATGGGTTTGTCCTTCGATGCTAATTCGTCTAGCGAAAGTCACGGGGCTAATCAAAGACGCGTTAGCGGCCGGGCAACCGAGACGAGCCCATAATAAAGAGCAGGTCCGTGTTCGAATCGCTCGAGATCAATGCACGACCTTCGGGGTGGTCGTACCAGAGTTATCGAACCTGCAGATTCGATCTTTTTCTTTTTTACACACAAAAGACCATCAAGCTCCAAAGACCACCGCGAGAAATGAGTTTTCGTGGGAGCATGATTCGCGTAGGCTAACACGCGTGGGCAGCCTGGCCTTCAAAGTCCTTCGGTAGAAAAGTAGGGACCAGGATCGTCGTACGCGTAGGCTTCCGATAAGTGGGAGGACTGGATTAAAGGCATCTCTCCATTACGCGTAACTGTACGTAAGGCCGACGAGAAAGTCGTCGAGTTCCGCTGCCAAATCTTCATTTTACCTTTCATCTTCGTGTCAGCCATCCGAGTTTCACTTTTGGTACGAAAATTCGGCGTGCAATTCGGGGCAAGCACGACGCCTGAATGGTGGGCCTTCGAACCAGGGATTGGAAAGGTTCTAAAAATGTTGTGGGTATGCGAAAAGTTTCCATCGTTTTCGGGCCAATTTGTTTTATGAACGCGATTTGAACAATTGCGGAACCCACTTTGTTAATATTGTTTGTTTAATCGGAGAGACTGTGAAATCTATCGCTCACTTTGTAGGTTAATTGCCAAACGCGTAATGAGGCAGACCTATCGATATATCGATCGAAAGTAGCACGCAGAGCCACATACGTGCAACGGTAGAAACTTTTGCATACCCCTAATAGATGTTAATGGCTGTTATATAAAAGTTTTGACTGACGCACTTGCAAAGAACCGAAATCATGTTGTAACTATTATGAGTGGGAAAGATTTGAATCGATGTAGAACCGATATTGTTGGGTTGAGTCATACGTAATTACCGTTTTCCCGTATGTACTTCACTTCCATTTTAACACGGTAATGTTTGGCACTAAATGATCTTTATAACTTACTCGCTCCATGGAGTAATTCAGAAACTCGGAGGAAGAAGGTAATACAATGTATCCATACTATAGACTATCTTGCACCTAATCAACATAAAAGTACAAATTCATGATACTTAAGATTATTGTTCTGTACATATACATCAAAAACAAGTTTATTAAATGTTATATTTATCCGATAACTCTTTATTGTTATTTGTTTTTTATTCAGCAGATGTAGCTTTTCTTTGTTTGCGTTGCTCTTTGCGCTTTTGTTTCTCAGCAGCATCATGGAGGCGCCTCTTCTTTCGGAGCAGCCGCATTTCTTTAGATCTCTCCTCGCGACCTTTCATCATACTCCTGTACAAGTTTCGGTGTTTTTTCTTGATCATCCGTTCCCGAAGTCGATACTCCTGCCTCTCCTGACGATTCCTCTCCCATGGATCTTCTTTCGTCACCTCTCCACTTTTCACCTTCATTTCCTTTTTCTGCGATTAATAAACACACAAGTGATAAATTAATATCGCGAGAACCTTTGTAATATTGTATTTCATCGACGATAATAGCTAACCTTTTGCAACCGATCTTGTTGCTTCTCTTTGTCAACGTTCGACATCTCTTCGTCGGAATCTTCTTCTGCGCTCTTCACGGTTTCTTCGTTCACGTTTTCTTCCACGTTTTCGTCTCCTTCTTCATCGGCATTATCTTCTGATACTTCGTCGGATTCGCTTTCCGCTGATGAATAAAACAAAGATTACTCTCCATTATAATATAATATACACGAAAACATACCATCCTTTAATTTAAATCCAGGGTCCAAAAGAGTAAGTTGTTCTGGTGGCATGTATACTTGATCGTGTCGACTGATCGAGAATGGCGAAAGATGCGGCGGAAGTATACAGCCCATTAGATACTTTTCCACTGGCAACAACTCCCTAGCATTAACTGAATCAAAAACCCATTGTGGTTGTACATAATATCTGTAAGTGCGTAAAGTGATTGAAATGACTGGAAGTACCCATAAGCAAAACAAAGAAATCACGCATTACCTAGAAATATATTGTTTCGTCATCCTAGGTCTATCTACTATGTGATGAGTTATTGTTTCGTCGCTTTCGTCGAACGTTGCTCCGACATAGAGCAACTTATCCCAAGACACCTCCGCGCCAAAACATCGCAGAATAAAAACCAACGGTTCTCTTGGTACTTCTCTGTTTAAAAAAACCTTTAAGCCTTTGAACAGTGTTTTCAATTTTTTAATTTTTTCTGCTTCTATCCTGGCTTCTTCCAATTTAGTGGCATCACCTTCCTAAAATATTCCCATACGTGTGAGTTCGCGGACCACAATTAAATTCTAATAAATTCTAATAATTTACTTCGTAATTACATTTGAAAACTGATCCATCTGTAACTCTTCATCTTCTGCATTCTGTACGGAAGGATCTAAACTATTTAATGGTACATTTAATGCACTTATTCTCTCAGACACATATGTCTCCTCATCAACAAGCATCTTTTCATTATGTTCTATGCATAAAATATTAAATATCATACTAATGAATGCATTGTTTTTGTAAAAATAAAAAAAATCATCTTACCACTAGTAGTAAATTTTGGTGGATAATATAAATTAAGCGTATGATAAAGCCTATAATTAACAAAACCTAACAATACAATGTAGAATTCCACGAATATAGACATGATTTTGAAGTCTACATCATCCTTTGTTTGTGGTTCAAAACAAAAGTGATGAGGTACAATCCAAGTTATTGTTTGTCCTTTAATTTCAGCCTGATAATAATATCCCTTAATTGATACAAATACTTTGCGCAATGCCTTAGCATTGATCACAGCATGTAAAAACTCAACTGTCAGTCTTCTACATAATAATGATTGATCTCTAGGTATACGATGAAGAGACGGAAATGTGCTAAACAAAAAACACAATGTCAAACAGTCATCCAGATCTCTGAGAGCATCGATGAATGTTGGATAACGTTCTTTAACAATGTGATCTAATTTTAAAACAGGATGATTCCTCAAATGTCTCTTCATTTCTGAAAATTCTTTTAAAGCTCTTGCCCTAGCAACTTTCCTATTAAATATCTAAAAGTATGGCATTTTGTTAGAAGTTTGTAAATTTGTATCGCAACTGTTGCAACAATGGTTTGATCCAATGTACCTTGCAGTCGCGTAATTTCCATATTATAGGTTCATGCAATAAAAATTGAATGTCTTTCTTGTGATATAATGTTTTGATACCAGGCTCACCCTTCTGAGCTCTTTTACGATTACGCGGTTCTCTTGGATATATGCCTTTTAATATACATAATCGCCGAAAATCATTCAAGGAAAGCTGCAACTTTTTCAAAGCAGCTTTCCTTGACATAAACTGTGCTCCCTCTCCAACTTCATACTACAAATATAAAAACATTTTGTCGACATTAACTTACGATACAAAATAACCTCAATTGTTTTAGCATTATTATTTACAACGGAAATAGAAACCATCTTAACATACCTTTTTCTTTCCTATTACGACCATTCTTACTTGTGATTTTTAATACGATTAACCATTTAAACACTATATTAACAAATTATAAATAAATCGTAGAAAAATTCCACGTGCTCTCCTGAAGAAAACTGAGTTTAGAACGTAGATTCAAGGAATTCAATGGTTCAGAAACATCGAATAGCGCCACCACGTGATGCTAAAATTAATCGAAATTATTCAGACCAAACAAAAAATATGCACGTATGTAACGGGATATTTATAAAAAACAATCGATATTTTTATTTTTTATATATTTTGATTGCGCACAGCACAAATTATATACAAAGTTATACGTTAGCACATTGCATTAACCTTTTTAATCATCTTCGTCCGAATCGCTTTCACCATCACTTTCATCTTCTAATTCTGGCATAGGAAAACGTAGAATAGCTGCTATTCCCGTAAGTTGTTCTAATTCTATGTACAACATAATTAAAAACGTTGTAAAAATGTTGAGTAATGTCAAAACTTAAGTTGTTAAACTGAAATACGCGAAACTTACGTTCGCCAGATACATGGAGACTCGAAAATATTTTCACGTCTCCGTTAGACTCTCTTACACTTTCGACTATCTCAACATATTCTTTTCTCAAAGCAATATCTTGACACCTAGATGTAGGGATTATTACGATAAATAAATAAGTAAAACTAAATTATAAAAAAATATTATTTTAGTCTTTTATATGGATGCCGCGTCTAAGTTCAGAAAGTTTTGCTCATTGTTAGACGCGGGATCCATCCGAAAGCCATGAATACTACTATTAACTCCGACCACGAAAGCTTTAAATCTCGATTATTTATTTACCTAAATAATTTGTCCGAGATAAGCAACGTTTCGATAGCTTGTGATTCGATAGCCTTATTAATATGCTTTTTTCCATAAAACGCTCTAGAAGGATCAGTTTGCAATATTGTATAAAATGCTTCTAGAGCTTTCACCTCGCCTGCTGCCTTCGTATCAGAGATTCGAGAGATAACAGCTGGCTCAGCCAAAACCTCTATTGTAAAAAATTACGAAAATATGTACCATTATATTTCCCTCACTTTCTTAAAACAAAAATTAATTTACCTTTTAACGAGTGTTTGAAACCGGAACTCGAATGGACAAGTAAAAATTTACCCTTATTTTCTAATATTACTTTGTTGTCTGTTTTAATGGCCTGTTGTATCATGTAATCCATATACTGATCTTTAACAAAACCAGGACTAGCCAGAATAATACATTTCACAATATCAAAATTGATGTGTCTCAAGATTCCTTGCATTATGTTATCATAAAATCTTGCTAAACCCTAAAAATTATCTAATAAACTTCTGTTTCGTATAGACACGATCAAAATTGATTTAACCCTTACCTGGTATTGTGGGATATTTTAACACCCTAACGATTACATTTATTTTATTCGTAGTTAACCCTTTGCACTCGGCTGTCCCTTCTGAAAAGACATCGTAAATCTAACAAACAACTCGAATGTCTCTTCTAAGAAGACACAAAGAAATTTTTGGTGATTATAAACGACAAAATTACGCAAATGTAATACTTTTTAAAAATTATGTCGGCACTTACTGCCGCGGTTACTGCATTACAAATCTGTGATTGTTTCAAACATTATCGCGCATTGTAAAAATATAAGATGTAAAAGTTTGATTTTTTTGTCAATAAATAAGTTCAGTAAGATTGCAAAGCAAATATCTGTTGCTGGTAGCTGACCAGAGGAAAGTCTTAGAGTGCAAAGGGTTAATATTATGCTCTAATATTTTGTATAATCAACTGCATAGAATAAAGACAATTATACGAGAAAGTTGCCGCTTTTTATTTTTTAAGACGATATTTTAAGAGATAGTAATGTCTCACGATTCTAAATACGATACCGGTTAAAGGTTAAAATTAATAACTGAAACCTTTTCATGCTGTGAAACGTTTCCTTTTCTTTTTCTAGGAATAACTTGGTCTATTTTAGCACGTACTATTGTCATATTTGAAGTTATTAAACAAATATGCGCTATGCCTTCTTGCATCACCACAGCTGCAACATCTGCATTCTGAAGTAAAACATATAATTGCTCAATGAAAGTGGTTTGTTGTTATTATTATTATTTTTATCATTACAATTATACCTGTGTAGGATCACATGCTGTATCAACTCTTTCCAATGAAATAGAATCCCATTTAATTTTACTAATTGTAAATTTTCGATTTTGTTCTACATCCAATGTGTGATATGCTCCCATCTGCAAAGAATTATTGCTGCATATGATGTGCATTCTTCATAAATTTTTCGGTAATTGTAAATTGTATTACCTTAACATGTTTATTTTCTTCTACATTTCTACCTTTCAGTCTTAAAACACATGCTTGTGTATCAAAATCAATGCCTTCCACAGATATAGTAAGGGTAGTTCTCACCCTATAATTATTAGAGCTACCAGTTGCAGATTCTGTTTGCACTTTCCTAAATACAATCCAATATTAATCATTATGCTTTCTCTCAGTTGTTTCATAATAATAAGCAACATTAACATTCATACCTAATAGTGGAACAAGTAATAAGATCTCCTTCACTAATTAGATTATATGCGTGCCACATATCTTCTGTATTTTCTGGGACAAGGGTCACACTCCTAATAATTTTTGTTCACATTGAATTTTAACAGTCCTTTGCTCTCAATATAATAGTTTATTACTAGTCTACTTACCCTTTTCTATCTTTATCAATATACTTTGATACAAGCTTCATTTTATGCTATTTTTTTTTATATTATATCTGAAAATGTAACACATTAAACGTACGTATAAGTATACCAAGTTTAAACAAATTGTATTAACAAATACAAAGTATATTAAAACTCTGAATTGGTGTTAGTTTTGTAATAGACTTTCTCGTGATATTTCAAACTCATTTTACGTATCAAAGAGTTAAAAAGAAACGAAGTACAAAACACAGAAAACATTTATCTAATAGTAATTACGAATCACATGGCATATTAAAATAAGAGCTGATTTATAGGTTAGGTTCGGGTCAGTTCCGCTTAACATTTCGTAACGTTTGAAAAATGTCACGTAATTACCTCAAGTATAATTGCACTGATTTGTATTTTAAAAAATCATACATTCCGTGTTTTACGCTTGATTGGAATGATGTAAAATAAATTGTGCCATATGTCAAACATGATACTTTTCCGCCGATCAACAGCCCCATTCATGGTTCGATTACCGAATTATCTCTAAATACAGGTTTACAGATGGCGTGTGAACGAAATTCTACAAATTTAATACAACCAAAGATTCGTTACTTCGTTCCATTCGAGGGGAATACGGCACGCTAAACACATCTCCCTACTCTTTGACTAGATTCTAATTGCCCCACGCCCCACAGCTGGAAATATATAGCGTTCTTTAAGCTTTATAATAGGTTATGAATCCAACGCAAAAATTATTAGTCTAGTCTAAAACACACATATCTATAGTTTTATAGTTTAAAAATATAATTAATATCATTATTTAAATTTACATTTTAATAAAAAATATTCTTTAAAACTGAATATTCATTCATATGACAATTTATAATTAATACATATAATTTATCAAATTCGATGTTTCCGAACATATCAATTTACATACTTTCACTTATATTAACTTATAAAAAATTGTATCCTTTTTAGTGTTTAATCTAATAAAAATCTTCTTCTGCTGTATTTTTTGTTCCCGATGTTTGATTTTTTATCTGCTCTTGGCTTCTGTACATAGATGCTACTTGCTGCGCCGAAGTGGCTTCCTCGTTAGTTTTATCATCGCGAATGCGAACAAATCGTGGAAATCGCAGAGATACACCCTTTTCTGGGTCAACGATTCCACTGGCTGCCTTATGAACAGGCGAGACAGACAGGTCCGCGCACTTAACTTCCCAAACTTGGATAGGTTCGAACCAGTGATCGGGTTCTTGGGATGCATCGTAACGATAGTATGTCTTAGTTTGAGGTATTTTATGTTCTTTAAAAAATTCAGTGTGTTTCTGAAGATCCTCTTCGCTAAATCCAGTACCAATCTAATCAAAGACATAGAGGATAATACGATCGAGAAATTGCACGCCTCTAATTGCTGTGAATTTATTGCGAAGTTAACGATATTCACCTTACAGATACTCTGATATTCTTCGTTCTCTTGATCGTAACAAGCCAAGAGAAATCCTCCATAAGTTCCTGTTCTCTTACCTTTTCCTATGTATCCACCAATAACCACTAAATCTAATGTGTCACCTACACCATCCAAGTAATCTTTTTTGAGTTTTAACCAATTTCGAGATCGCTTAGCAATCTCGTATGTTGCATCCTGTTCCAAGGTCTTTACCATGAGACCCTCACAATTACCTATTTAAATGTTATTATGTATATTTTGATACTTAATCACTGTTATATAAAGAATCTAACCTTTGACCGATTCGTCTAAGAAATCTTGTACTTCTTCCATGGTTGATGTATCTAAACTAGTTGCGAATTTCCATTCTCCTTCGATTTCTTTAAAGTTTTCTTTCAATAGCTCGCGACGTTTTACGAATGGTTGTTTCACTAACGATTCGTCGTTTAAATAGAGTAAATCAAACATAAATACACATACATGTACCTTAATATCTGCCTCATTCGCATCCTGTAATAAAAGAACGCATATAAAACTTCTGAATTAATTGACAATACGAACTCTATGTAAAGTTGATACTACTTTGCGTTTTCTTGTACTGAGTATTTGGAACGGAAGTATTTGCTTATTTTCATTATCCCAAGCAACTGCTTCGCAGTCGAGTATACAACTTTTAATACTCTCCCCTCTTGTATTTTTGAATCGTCCTATAATATCGGGGTATTTAGTAGTATTGTTTTCCTGGTTCCTACTGTAAATACTAATGTCACCATTTTCAGCAAAATGAATCTGTAAAATATTTATTTATAATTAAACTTCGCTCTATTTTCGGCGGTATGTAATCACGATATTCTTAATGACCGAGGAAAATGAACCTGAGCTCTTTCTCCGTCGTACTTCCACTCGCAAGTAAATTTCAACCCTTCGAAACGCGTTAATACTTCTTGAACACCTTTCGTGGGATGTGCTAACATAGGTTTCATAGGTATACCAGGTGTGATTTTACATTTTTTCGGTAGCTCCTTAATTCCTTCTTTCAACAAAACTGGAACTATTTTATCGTAATTCGGACACTCGCTAGAAAAATATGTTTCGTATTGAATATATTAAAATGTCAGTTCAGGTAATCGTAACAGAAGAGAACCATTACCAATATGTTGTTTTAAGAATAAGCGACGTCTCATCGTACTTTTGCTTAAAGGAATCGCTCGACATACTTTTACTTGCATCTAAAATCTCTGGTGAAGAGCCCTGCTCTGGTGGAGTCATTGTACATGCCAATGCTAACGCCTGAAAATATTGACCGTTCATTAGATTATTATAACTCTATAAAGTATGTGTGCACTTACCTGTAATACAGATTGTTCTGCTAGGCCGATTCGAAGCTTACCCGCTAAGGACCTGATTAAATATCTGGCTTCAGTAAAACGACACGCTACGAATAATGACTGAATTTTATCCAATTTTTTGGTTAAAGACTGTAATTAATTAAACAAAGATTACATTTACATATCCGTGGAACTGCGGCATATACGTTAATTTTAACAAGTATCATACCGCAGAACCAGTCATTTGCGCTATCTCCTTCAATTTAGAGTACACATTAGATACTGTTAGTGGAGGTGGTTGAAACATTGTTCTTTGATTAGAACGACTTCCCTCTGCCACAATACCCAAGTCCCCGACTTGCTGTACATCTGCTTTTATTTGAGCTAATGTTCTACCAGTACATTGTGCAATAGCTTTCATAAGATTTGTATCTGCTACACCCAATTCAATTCCTGGAACGGTTCTGCGTACATAAATCTTTTCCGGACAAACACATTTTTATACGCGTTTACCTTCGTAAGCGGGTGCTAGCTGATTGAGACACAAATATATACTTGGAAGTAAATCATTTGGACTTAAAACTATGACAGAACGGAAGTAATTCGATAAAATTTCTATTATCTTCAATCGCGCGCTTGTTTCTTCGATCAACTCCAATGTACGTGTTAGCGCGATGTATGGTACTCTATGAAAAAAGATTATTAAATAATATGTTCATACGATAAATAAATTATTAAAGAAAGATATAAAACATACTTTTCACCCTGTTTCCAAAATGCATCATTTATTGGGTGATATTTTGAGGCACTAGGATTATAAGAATGACTTCCAGGTTTCTTCTTATCCCCATCATTTTTTATATTTTCTGTTTGTTTTGGTGCTAAAAAATATATATTGCATTAAATATGTCGTTTCTTTAATATAGATAATTAAATATTTACCGAAGAAATTATGCATCTTTTTAATAGGCTTCTCTTTATTATCTTCTTTTTTTTCATCTTTATCTTCTTCATTGTTTTCAGCACTATCTTCAATTTTCTTATCAGACTCTTTTTCCTCGTTTAGAACTTCTTCGTCGGATTCGTTTTTTTCGCTAATCGAACTGCTTTCTTTTCCATTGAGATCTAATTTTTTTGGACTATCTGGTATCTAATAATTGATGTAGTTAAATATTAAATTACATTTACATTTGAAAAAATTGTACAATGAGTGAACATACTTTCACTGGCAAATGACCATCTTCATCACTGGAGTCATCAATGGGTGCTATTATTCTTGATCTTTTAATAACTTTCTTAGTAGCTTTTTTTGAACTTGTTTTAATATCAGACTCATCAGAAGATTTTGGAAATTCAGAATTAGGAGAACCAGACTGATTCTCATTTCCTAAATCTGAATCACTCTCTATTTTAGTCTCTTCAGATGTCTCATTTTTTGCAATATTTTTCTTTTCAGTACTTTTTGATTTATCAGTCTTTTTCTTTTTTTTAGTACCACTACTTGGAGTTTTTGCCTTTCTTTTTTCATTTTGCTTAGATACTTCAGGTGACAACTTGATTTTAGGTGTTTTTCCTTAAATATTTGGGCAATATTAAAAATATGTCACATGTAATTTATTTTCAATGTACTATTAATTGTGGAAATGATGTAAGCCATTTAACTGTTTAAAAGCCATACTTCTAAGCAAGTTATTGTTGGCATATGATTTATATCACTATTTTGTTACTAGTACAATTATGTATATAACTATTTTACCATTTGTCTTTGACCGTGGAGTCTTTGATGTGGTATTTCTCTTTGAAAGTTTATTTTCCGATTTCTTTGTAGAAGGGGGACTGCAACAAAATTATCATGAAGAAATATGTACTATAAGAATAATAAATAGAGTCATTTTTCAAAATACTGATACCCATTCTGGAATCAATCATATACATAGTATATTTTTGCAAATATTTATTTCAATTCCACTTACCTCGATTCGCTGTTCTCCGCGCTATCTTCTCTTTTTCGTTTAGCACTTCCGGGACTATCTTGTTCATTGTCAATAACTTTGCTGCTAGCATGTATCCAATTAAAAACATTGTTTACTGTCAGACGCGAAACATTGTTCGATCGTGATACTTTATTCATACAAACAATATGCCAAAAACAATTGGAGTATACAGTTACCCGTGCAAACGCCACAAGTTTGAACATAATTGCAAAATCTGATGAAACAACAAAGAATTAAATTATAACATACCTTGAATTACTTGTATCGCTGCTATCTTTCTTCGTAGTTGCTTTCGCGAAGAACGATCTATGATTAATTCAAAAAGAAATGAAAAACATATCAAAGAATTTGTATACCTGTTAATTCTATACAATGCAAAGTCAACAAAAATTTAATTTCAATTTTTCGACGTTTTACTTACGTTATGCTACGCTGTGCCATTTTCGCGCCGTTTCTAACCTTAGCATGGCACTGAACGTCGACTTTTCCCGCGTAATTCCACCAACATAATCGCAGACATATTGAAATTTTAAATTTTAACGTACGCGACAATTTGTTAACGTACAAAATAAACGAATTTAAATATATAGATCTGAAAGCTATCCATTTTTATTACGCGAGTTTGGTTTTGTTTGGCAAGAATTTCATTGGGAAACAGTGGAAAGTTGATATTATTCTTTACAATCACAAACACAGCAAGTTTCTTGTAATTTACCATTAAATAAAAAATTGTACGATACAATTTATTCATAATTAGAACGTAACTTAATCCTACTTGTAGTAGTTCGTGGGCATTTAAATTTTTTAAAAATCTAATAGACGAAAAGGTCAGGTAACAAAAAAACAATTATCGTATTTTTCGTTACTATATTTCTCATGTCTCTTGAAATCCAAACACATCTATTTATTATCTATTGATAAAATAATACAATAAATATCCGCATTATCCTAAAATTAACAAAATATCTTCCTTTTTTTTATTTTTTATTCCTTGGTCTAAAGTGTGCAACTCTTTTTTCAAAGCTTTTTCAAAATCGTGTTCTTACAAATTTAAATGCAGCATTCTTTGTAACAACAACCAGCCTTAGCCAATAGATCATTCGGTGTTCGAAAAACAAAGCGGACAAATTAAATTCATTGATAACGTATCGATTATATAAAGTCTTAAAGTATCAAGTCTGACAGCAAGAGGCAAAAATGGAGTGAAAAAAATTCGTGATCTTTTTTTTATCTCTTTTGCTTACACGCGCCTGACAATACAAAGTAACTGTAAATAGAAAAAAAAAAAAAAAACGAAAATTCGACGGAAGCAAGATATATTTGCGCTCATTATTTTCACGTTTATCTATGGTCTATATTAACTGTGCTAGCGTTATTCGTCTAAGGATCATTGAGTTATCATCCAGTAATTTACATTCGATTCTATACATAAAGTTGTGAAAGGTGAGCCCTAAGAAAATTCTTACCATGACAATTCCCTTATGATCCAACATGGACTTAAATTCTTTAGTAGCTTTATTATCTTATTTTCTTTTTTTTTTTCATTTCAGAAACAGTATAGCACAGATTCACTTGTACAAATTTTTACCCGCTTATCTTTTTATCGGCAGTTTGAATTATTTAGTATTGTTTCTTTCTCTTTTATTCGAGAAACATAGCTGACCGAAAGGCAAAAGAAACATATTAGCAACGAATTTATGAATATCAAACGAATTAAAGGATCACAGGGGTGATAACAAAGAAACGGTTAATAGCTTTAAAATTGATTTTCAGCAAAAGGGAGATCATAGTAAGATAAACTCAGTGGATCCCGCGCTCGCTTCCTATAAATGCTACAAAGCATTGGCGATAAAAATGAATCTTTACTTTGAGAGCCTTATATAGACAAAGATTAATATTCTCCTGTATCGTATTGTAAAATAGAAATTTGTAGAAATTACTACGGCTAAGTCAGTTAAGTAGACATCTCTTTATCCAGTGATTCCAACAAGCTTCAGGGCAAGGTGTAACGAACATATGGGACTTCCACGTCGTTACCATCAGAATCATTACAGCAGAGTTCGAATACCAATGCGCGTACATGGGGTTCCAGCTTCTTCTTCGATACCTTTTTCACTACCTCCGACATTAGAAGGCCCATGCGTTCCTGGCATTTAGGCTTAGCCATGAAGAACGAGTAAAGCATACAGACACCCTGCGACAACATAGTGACCTCCAGATTGTGATGTTCTTTGAAGTAATCTAAAAATTCTTTGAGCGTTAGTTCTCCCTTTACTTCAAACCGGTCCCACAGAGTCCATTCTGTGTCGTAGTATTTCAGTTTTGGCGCAGCAATAGGTTCGGAAAACCCAAAGAATGGTAGAGCCAGATTGACAAATCCATTTTTGTAGATAGCCAAATCTCTGACGCCGCGAGTTAACTTGATCAATTCGAGACATACCAGGCCAGCTACTACCGAAGTGGTGGTAGCGATTGCTGGTATGATTTTACCAGCGATGAGTTTACTCTTATGCCTATCGGCAGGTGGAATTTTATAGTTAGTAGCACGGAGATTTGAGGCAGCCACGATAAAGTCTATGTGGAAATTAGTATCGTCATCTTTCTCGAATTCTTGCGGATGAATTACTAGACCATTAAGTTCCTCAACCTTTGGCAGTTCTTCTTGTAATTGATTAAGTCTCTCATGATCGATATTTCCGCTGCCATTGGATACTTGAACCTGCGAGTCCGTCTCGGCGATCTTCACTCCAGACTTCGGCGTAAATTCTGGTACTTTCACGGTAGCTGCAATCCTAGCGATTTCTTCCCGGTTTCTATTTATAGGAATACTGTAGACTTTTGCTTTCAAGTTAGCAGCAGCTACAATATAATCTAAATGCAATGGATCGTTAACGTTGAATGTGAGCGGATCGGGACACCGTTTAGGGCCAGACCAGAATGGTTGGCCACTGGATGTTACTTGATCAGGAGGAAAGTTGAATAGAAGTTGTCTAATCTGATTGCTATATTGTTCTTGCCAATGACAACGAGCCCATGCAATACAATCTGCGAAAGTTTTTGGTCTTTCATCGATCAATGCCGTTTTAACAAATTCTAATACTTCTAAAGGTTGTACCCCAGGCAGTTTTAGCGTTCTGTCTACAAATTGTGAATCAGATATATATTGAGCGGCATTTTCCGCAGCCTGACGGAATAAACCTTCGAAATTATCTCTAGCCCATTGTAAAGTATGTTCTATGGCATTGGGGAAATTTTTTAATGTGCAAATTGGTATACTCTTTTCCGGTGGATCTTGAGAGGAGCTATAAGATTCAGTTAAGAATGGAACAACAACTTGAGTATTGCCTTTTGTACCTAAGGTACCAGACTCTAAAAGAGGTTTTCTATAGTATACGCAACGGCGGTCCATATAAATACGAGCATTAACGTTATCTAGAGCATTTGCAACTCCATCTAGAACCTCAAAGAAATCATCGTTGTATATCTTTTCCGTTTCTGGGCAAACTCTGTTTTCATGAGCAATTACTTTCATATCTGGATTCATGCCTCTTATAACTCTAGCTGCTGTTGATGATTTAGATTGTTGAACATCGGATGGTCTGAATAGAAATTGTCTATTCAAATTAGATTTTTCAATCAAATCCATGTCAGTGATCGTGACACTACCATTCTGAGCACCAACACCTAACATTGCGAAGTTTTTGAGCAATTCGCAACCAATGGCTCCTGCCCCTACAACAAAATATTTTAAGCCTCCAATCTTTGACTGAAATTTACGACCGAAAACGGCGACTTGTGAATCGTAACGTGATCCAGTGGGAGCGCAATCTTCTTCTGTGAGTTCAGAACGATCTACAGGCAAACATTCAATAGCATCAAAATACAACCACTGATATATAGGATGGAATTTCCCAGAACAAGCCTTCATAACTTCTTGAGCTACGATTCCGCCAATAGTAGCATTCATTGGGTTCAAGTTACCAGAAGATATCTTTGCAAATATTTCAAACAATTCTACATTGATCTCAATTTCATTGCCTGTTTCTTCTTTCATTGCTTTAGCAAGAGACAAAAATTCATTTGCATCTTCTTGATTCCATGGTTTGGGTAGTTTCCCTTTTGTTTCTACATAACGGTGCAACACTGAAAAAGCAAAATGCATCTGCTCCGAATAATTTAATTTTCCGAAATCTGTAATTTGAAACTTGGAATCCTTTAAAGCCCCTGACAAAGAAGAAAAACATAAGGTCTTTGGCATCTTCACTTCTGTTACTATGCCACCACGTATGTACTCAGAATATTTAGACGTATCTCCAATACTGAAAGTATATGGACCAAGAACTTTAATTTTTATTGGTTCACAACCATTTAACTCTGTCATCCCTTGCACTTCAGAAAATGTGACATAGTCACCATCTTCCATGCCATGACGTGTGTCATCTAAACATGTAACAACACCTTCAACATCTTGAGAGATACTGGCAACCATTGCACTTACAGGTGGTTCACCATTGATATCAACTACTGCAAATGATTCCCCAAAGTCACAGAACACTTGAGAGAAAAGGCCTCTAGTATCTGCTATAATAAGTGCTATGTCATTTGCATGAGTAATTTCAGAGATGCGTAATTGCTCTTTTAACGGGGTTTCAGTCAGAACAACAACCTTGAACTTCTTGATGTAAGAATCTGTTAAAGGTCCAGAATAGTGGCGGGTAGGGACATAATTATTGAGCTCGGACAAGCGCTGACAACAAGCAGCAGCTCTGTTTTTATCTGAAAATAAAACAATAAAAAATGCAGCTGTGCTCTATTTAACCATACGATGATTAAACATTATCGAAGACTGTAATTATTCAGATCTTCATTTAAGGATAAAACAAAACTATGATCGGTATGCAAGTGTGCTATTAAGAATGTTAGTTGCAACAGTTTCCTATTTGTATTTACATCTACCGAGAGTCGCGTGTACATAATATTTGAAAACAATATTTTCTAACATCAATCGTCGCAACGATCGATTATATCATCGAAGTATCCTAATCGATCGGGGCCATTGAAATCCTGACGTCAACTCGAGAAAAAAACTGTGGCCGTTAAAGGCGCTCACGTGTGTCCGTAATTCGCAGTTCCGGATGCTCACCTATGTCTGCTTCTTTGAGATAGAACTGCGAACCAAGGTCCGAGATCTGGCATAGCGCGTCATCGTGTAAGGTAACGGATTTGACGCCGCCGAGGATGACGTTCTTGGCGATTTCAACGCCAAGACCACCGAGACCGGATATCAGAACATCTGATGATGCCATGCGACGCATAGCGTCATGGCCGAGGACATAAAGCTGCCTGGAGTAAAGACCCTCATCGATTTCGGCGGGAGCCCGGGACGTCGAGCCATTTTTCGCCATGTCTGCGATCGTCGTCGAGTCGTCGGCTCCTCCCGTAGTGGCAGCAACGCGTCGCTTCTTGGCTGGGGGGTCAACGGAGCTCTCCACCACCTCAGCACTAGACATCGGACTTCACGGGGCGCCGTATTATGTCCGTCGATTGTTTTTTTCAACCCGGCCGACTGCACTTTAATAAAGCCCGTAAACTTCACCGCACGCCACACCGACCTTGCCACACGCGCCCGCTCTCTCTTTCTCACCGCACCTCTCTCCTCTTCTTCGTTTCCAGTCTACCCTTTCTAGACTGAGACCACACTCTACCACGATACCACTGTCCATCCAAGAATGATTCTCGTTCTTTCATCCGCTTTGTTGCTGCTCTCTCGCAGTCGCACCACCAGCGATCGTAGGTGTCGTTGATGCTTTCTCGATAAAGTGGGGATGAGGATATGCACGCTCGGTAAAACAGCGAAACCGCCTTCTACGAACACCGTAGGTGTACCTCTTTCTCTCACGGGGAAACAAGTTCCACCTTTCGATATCCACGAAGTAGTACGTCATAGGGGATCGGAACAAAGTCACGAACCGATCATTTCTACGATTAAATTTTGTTGGTTGCCGTTTCTTTGTTTTCGCCTTGCAGTATCGTCGGTTAGAGTTACACTGTGAATTTTGCGTTTGAACGTTGCACGTTGATTGGTTCGCGAAACAACCGAATGGAGCAGTACGGTTGACGGATAGGTAAAAACGATTGGTTATTCGATGTTTGTACCGATTGTGATTCCGATGACTCGAACCAATGCGTATTGGTAATTTGATTCTGATGCCAGCAGATGTTCTACCTTACATGGACGCCCTCTGCAGTACGCGTTATTCTATGAGCATCGTGGTCTAACTATCAGTTTCTACGTTTCTGCTTATCTGACGTGGCAAGATGCTTATCTAATAAATTATGCACGCGACGCCGGCAAATTATTGGCACACAATTGCAGAGTCGTTCGAGTTGTGTCGATAACGAGCACAATGGGTCACATTGTCTTTTTATAGAGTATTCTTATCGAAATATACACGAGAGACAATGTTTTGTACGTTCTTCTTTGTTTGAATGCTTTCTTTTGTATTGGACAGATTATCTCCAACGACGTTCAGTAACGAACTCAAGACTTTCAAAGTAATCAAGATAGGCACCAAGACATTTTTTTTATTTTGTTTGAGTGGAAGTTGAACTTCGTATCGACATCTAGATCATCAGCGACGAAGCGTTTAGATTGTGTGTAGGAGATTTGTATCTGTTACGTATTTAATGGTGTTCTTTGTATGCCTGAAGTGAGGACATTGTTCGAGTTGATTCTATGTTTTCATCTTTGTGTTTGAATTTTCTGTATTCTTATAGGAGGTGTTGGATTGTTATTTGTTTGCAACAGATGATGGAGAAGGGTTCATCAAGAAACGAAGACCGATAAAACAATCAAATATATACTCTATTTCACATAAAGTGGTCCACACCATTGCAAAGCATTTTGTTCGAATAAAATCTTCGACTATTCGTAGAGGTAGAATTCAATAATTTGACCATGACCATTTGAATTCACGCCTAAATCTCACACACAATTATATATACTCTACATGGATATATTTCCTCGACTACGCGTACTACGTTTCTTTGTTGCTTCGAAAGCGCGATGTTATTACATACGTGATCGAAAACAAATACTCGTCTGTCCTCTCTTTCGACACTGTTCCGTATGCAGTGAATGTTCTTCAAAACAAACCTAATTTCTCTCTATTCAGACTACAGAGTAGGAATAATATCTTTATTTTTTCTAAAGGTTATTTCAAGGTACTCTCGAGTCGTTTAAAAATTAAATGATGTATGATACAATTACATTTAAGGTCACAAGAGGTCAGAAATGAGATGAAATATAATGATCGCCTTCAACATATAGGAACAATAGAACCATAAAAAATGAACGAGAAATCAACAAAGAGAACTTATGCAGCAATCTATAGTTGCAACAAAATCAACTGAAGATTCGAGATGATTTATCCTTTCATATAATTTTACTACTGCTTTATCACGCATCTCTTTGTTCCATCAATTATACAAATTTGAAAGTAGGTACTCCTTGTTTCAGAGAAATAGGCAAGCCAGTATAAAAGAGCCTCTACACGATGAGACTTGCCTCGAGGCATGTCTCGAGACAAGCGATGTGTTCGAGATCATTTATAATTATTTTACAACTATAAAGACAATATGAAAACTAAAGAAAGTAAAATGTTATATATTGCATAGCGGCATCCTTTTTAAGTGTCGAGTTTCGACCGTCGTTGCTCGACTACTACATCCATCTCGTTTCCTCCTGTTACAACAATTCTCTTCCTTTGTCGAGCAATGTTCGAGTTCGATTTTACAACAGATACGCTACCCTACACGCGTAACTTTCACTGTCGAGCCCCAAATCTTAGAAAAGTAAACCCGTGCATTACTGTATCCGCTTTGATGTCTGAAGAAATTTACGACTTCGCTATATACGAAGCAGAGAGTCGAATTGATTCTATATGGTTTCAAACCCATTGTTTGTCGCGAGCATGCCTCGAGGTAAGTCCCATCGTGTAGAGGCCCCTTAACATAAAAGCAGGAGTCGTGCTTCGAATGACTCACAACGAGGAAAGTGGCCTTGAGCGGCCAATTAAGTTTGATCCAACTATGGTTCGACAATCGTACTCTTCGCCGACCGACGCCGACGGCTGACCTGACCTAGGTCAACGTATCGAAAATATATCATCCAATTACCATATTCAGCTGAATATTTTTTTTTTTTATTCAAAGAGGATGGTCCTCGTCGATTGGAATCGGACTCCCAAACGCTCTTTGCGTGGTCTCGTCCTCTTTCTCCTTTGTCGAGTGACTCGAATGGACCGCGTCCTCGGGGTCCGGAGTCCCAAACGGTGACGAGGAGTGCGACAAAGGTGGGAAGGGGACGGTGGGGGCCTCGGATTCCGCCGTGTTCGGCGCAGAATTCCCTATGTCCAAAGAACCGCTGAGGATCGAGTCCGGTGACTCGTTGTACGAATGATCGGTCGGTTGAATCGATTCGCCCAGAACGTCGATGGTCTCCGAGGGCCTTCTTTCCTCCGGGACCGTCGAAGTGCGACGCGTGTTTGTCTTTTTGTACCTAGTACCACGCGTTCCTCCAATTAATGCATAGAATAGCAACGTCTGCATCGCTTAAGATAACACATTGTGGACAGAATGTCAATGGCTGACTTCTAGTCCACAATGTGTGCTATGGTATTCTGTTTCTCGAAATAAGCTATAGACAGCCGGGAAAAGTTATCGTCCCGTAAAATACAGAAGACTTACTTTATCGTCTCGGAACGTCGACTTATCGTATGTAACTTACTGATTAACGTCTACCGGCGACATCGTTTGATCCGGACTCATTCTCGTCACGCCGTTTCCATTGTCCCATGAATTGTGTCGGCGATGTTGACTCTTGTCTTTGTAAGCCTCGGCTACGTTATTGTAACTCCCTAGAATTCTTCGTTTGTCCAACTCTTTCTGGATCTTTTCCGGCATGTTGCCAGCGGATCTGTACAGTCCACGCCTGATCAGATCCTGGACATTCGACGTTACGATTTAATACCAAAAGGAAGGTACATATGCATTCTCTTTTATTTACAGATGTTTCTACGTACGCTCGAAAGGGGAGTCGGTTCCACGTTAGGGTTGGTCCAAACGTTCGTCGCGCCAGGTGCATTCTCGTTATTGTTGTCGTTCAACATTTCTGCCGAGTAAGTAGGCCTGGCAGGTATGATCGGCGAGCGACAGCACACTCTGCAGTAATAAAACCTACGGGATTAATGAAATATCGACTGTCGCGTTACTGGAGTGTATCGTGCTTACGAGTTAACGTCCTCGAGCTTCTTCAAGAGCCTCTCGTTTTCTCTGCAGACGAGCTCCTGGTCTCGTATCACTTGCTCCCTGGTGGCGTACAATTCCGCGTTTTCCCGACGAAGGGCCTCGTTCTCGGTGATGTAGGCGTGGATCAGTTGACTCAATTCCGATTGCTCCATCTCGGACAACTTGTCCAGGTCCACGACTGGCGGCGTCAATGGCACCTTGCTCTCGGCTAGATTCATTATCGAATGTCGAGTAAGGAAAATAGAATTAATTCTGCGGGATTATTCCCCCACTGGATAAGGAATGGCAATTATAATCATTGCGAAAGTTTTTTTTTACTTTTGAGACTATTTGTCGAAAGATACTTATCGATTCCTTTACTATCCATTCTAGATTACCTTTGGACTCGCTACGAATTACGTTTTGAGCGTCGCCGCCGAGATGAAGGGCCGCCTTCAGGTGCTCGTTTTCCGTCTGAAGAGCTCCCACCTCGCGTTTCAGGCTGAGAATCAGAGCCTCTCGCGGATCCTGGACGATTGGATTTCGTTTACATAGCTGTTTTAGGTTTCTAGGTAATATAGAAACAACGTTCCTCCACTCACCATCACCACGATCGGTTTCGTGCGTATCTTTTTCACCCTCGCCGCGTACCTCAGAGTGTTTAACGTCTCGCTCGCGTTCGATCGAGCCGGTGAAACGCAGGCGATCTAAGAATCCAACAAAGTCTCTCAATCTAAGAATCCAAAAGAGTATCAGAAAAATGAAATAACGCGATTTACCATCAGCGTGACGCCATTGCCTGCCAGGCTGTCTGCTAAAAGTTTGGTCAGCTTGCTGTCCCGGTAAGGAATATGGCCACCCCTGCGCTTTCCGTCGCTCAAAGAAGATATGCAGTAACCTTTGATAGAAAAGTGACATTACAAAAACGTTGATCAAATGTCACTGTAAGAAAGTTACTTTATTTTACAATGTTTCAAGGGCTTCCTATGTAACTCGTGCTATCTCGTCTGATTATCGATCGTGTCAAAGACGTTGACGTCGTGGGAAAAACTTGTGCCCTTCCGATTCACTACTGAACGACTGGGAGAATCGATCCTCACGAATGCATCTGCATAATTAATGCGGTAAAGTTTCCGGACTCGTAACATTAAACGCAATTCAATTTCGCATTATCAATACGGTGCAATTTATATTAGCCGAGCGAACATTTAAATGTTACTCCGCGTACGCTCGTCGCGCAAAGGCAAACGTATCAAAGAAAGTGGAATATAAATATTTGAGGCATTAATTAATGAAAATTCTATGTTTGTACCAAGAACCATGAGACTCTTGTTGATGTTGTTCGCTTCCTCTAAAGTTTTCCCCTCGCTCTGCGTCTTCTTTGTCATCTCGCTGCCCGCCAAATCGACGAAGTTGATTTTCCCTTGTTTCGATATGAACACACTGTTGTCCATCTATCGACAATTTTTAATGTAGTCTCATTTTTTTTTTTCTATTTCACGGAACGGAAAACTACCGGGATTACTCACTTGTTGCTCGGAAGTGATGTTCACGGTGAGAATGCTGTGACTTCTGCTGGACTGTTCGTTCATGTTGTGCGCGCCGACAGATCTGTTTCTCATCCCTGTGCAGAAATTCGTTTTTACGTAACTTCAAATAAGGTAAATTCTACGATTTCTATCGACTAAGAATATTTCTACAGGGTTAGGCGAGTCCTGGCTGCTATTCAAAGCCCTGAAGCCCTTTCTTCGAGCATTCTCTAGACAGAATAAAAGAAACGATAACCAGAATGCTATAATTAGAACTGAATTTACTGCGCGCCTTTCTCCGGCGCCGTGAAAATGAGCTGTTGCGCGCAGGGGATCGATTAAAAGGGGTTAAAGTCCATCTGTCTAGGTGCAAAGGCGAAGATCGATAACGTATACCTTCTTCGAGAACCGCCAGAAGGTCATCAAGCTCCTCGCATTCGACGGTGAAAAGATTCTCGACGAAGAAGCCTCGCGTCTTTTTGCTCCAACGAACCATCAGAGGTTTTCTCGACGTGCCGGGATTCAACAAATCTATTACCTGCGGTCAAAACCGTACCGTGAAACCGACGATCCAGCGATCCCGCTGGTCGATTCGATCGATATTCACCGACCTTCTCGTTGTAGATCTCTAGGAACGAGGCCCTCAGGACGAAGTTGCACTGTTGTCGTTCCTGCAGGAGTTTGAATAGGTAGACGAAAGACCGGAAGACCAGACCGTTATCCTCCGAGTAATGTTTCATTCCATCTAACTGTCAAGTAGAAACACACATACATAAAACATAGGCGGTACAAAGCAAATACAAACAAGTTTTGTACAGAAACGCATCATGAATATAAGCCACGAATAAACCCTGTATTGGATGATGTTCAGCCATTCAGGATGAAATCTAGAAATTGTTTGACCTCTTTTGTGGTCAGTTTTAGTAATTTTTGTACATATAAAACGTCGGGTATAACGAAAAAACAAAACAAGAATCGTCTACCATATCATTATCTTATCTACGTACGTCGATTAACATTAACTTTTCCACTACGTTGCTATCGGCCTTCGATGCAACCAGTTGCTTTAATACATTATTTGTTGTACCCTTTGGTAATTACTTCTTGGATAAAGCTTTTAAAAACGACAATTTCCTAGGAAGACACGGTCTTCTTCTATCGTGCCCTACTCACCATTTCTGGAGGTCCTGTGAGGGTGTGAGTTTTCCCGCTTCCGGTTTGCCCGTAGCAGAACGCGGTGCAGTTGAACCCTTCCACCGCCATTTCGATGAGCTTCTTAACGCCGGAAAATTGTAGTATGTCTTCCTGAGAGGCTGTGGGCTCGAATACGACATTGTACGAAAATAATTTGCCCTTCTTATCAGCGCTGCTTGGAAATCCATCGCACTACGATCGAAATTTACCGATCAACTCTCTTCTTCGATGTTAAGAATAACAGTTAAATATTGTGTTTGTAATGTATCATTTATAATAGTTTATAATGGTATCATTTTAGTTATTTCAGGGTTTTAAAATACTTTTTATCGTAAAATAATTCTAACAAAGTGCAAAACGAGTTTATGTTTATGTGCAATTGCCTATGTTCTTCAGGTTTCAGCGGTCTCCGCAGCCATTAAACAGTAGCCATTCGACAAACGAAGATAAGACGGATCGCTTACGTATATCTGTCCATCTCCAGGAAACTGCACGGCCATATCATCGCCGGCTTTGACTTCCTTATTGCTAAGTGGACGAACTCTGAAAGAGAATACACCGGTTGTAAAGTCGAATCGATAACGAAGGTTGTGTAACGAATTCCGTGTATTCCACGGTAAGAATGCAGTCGTTAAGGCGATCTTCGTTTTCGATACCTGACGACGACATTTATGTTATTCTCTGGAAGCAAGTGTTTCGTGGCGATCACCCTTTTGTCACCGTCTACCAGCCTCTCGATGCTGCCGGTCCTGCAAACAGAATTAACGAAATCACTGTTAACGGTCCTCACTCCCAGCGAACCAGAAACTAACAGTTTTCTGCACAGACGCAACATTCTGCTCTTTCATGAACGAACGTTTCAACTAGAGTGACCGTTCGCCTGTTTCGTGATTGACCTCCTATCATGGCGCCTCAATAATTGAGAAGATTCAATCAATCGGGCCACGCGTGACCGTCGAGGGAAAAATCGCGTGATTGACCAAATTATTTTATGATTTCGTTCGTTTTTCCCGGGTTCATGCTACTGAAAAATCGTTGCGGCCTCCGTCAATGATTCACGAGAGTTTGATTGCTAAACCGACGAACCGACTGATTGACCGGATGAATAATGATCGACAAACTCCTTGTTAATTGCAAATTGTCTAAATTTTAGTAGACAGTGAAAATTTTTATACAAAATCTATTACTCTGTAAAGTGGACTTGCAGCTCGGGTTATAAGTTACCAGAGAAACGCGATTCTATTTCTGTTAAATTTTTTTTGTCGACATATTGATTATCTATTACTATTTACAAGTCTCGGATTTTATTCATTTGAACTTCAATCTTCAAAATTCCAGAAGAAAGGTATTCTTCTAAATATAAATTTTAATTTAACTAGCTGCATTTTATTATGTTCTCATGCATATTTGTTTTTTTCCAGTTGTCGTTGCTCGATCATATCTGCCGTTATTATGTCAAGGTAAAGTTTTCTATAAATTACATTTATTTACAACATACAATGTATCCTATCCACGGTAAATATCAATGCATTCAAATAACCCATTCAACAATTATTTAAAAACGTGCAAGTCCTAGAGTTTGCTCGTTCTAAACGTATTAACGTTTAGCGTGTCACACATCAATCGATTGTTCAGTTAACGCACAGTGTGTTTCGCGAAACTTTTTATCTGCCCGGATAGATTTAGTGTCGGTTAATGCACCTTGACGAACACGGAGACAGGAACTATGCGTTTAACTATTTTATTATAGCATCGTGTATGACGTAACAGTATTACACATAGTACTATTACGCGATCAATTTCGCGACAGTATAGTTTTTGCTTCTATATAGTTATATTATATTGCGGTCATTTCGAACGTTCGGGACTATAGTCATCGTGGCTTATCGCGTATCCGCCATCGGAAATTACAATTACGTTAAAAGCCTGATAAAACGCAAGGTTTGCGCCGTTAAACGTCGTACAGACAACGAGCACAACGTTGCAGTCGTCGCGATACGACTTCTGAAAATTTCTTATTCTAAGACAATTGGTTGTCGCAAATGGCAATAAAAAATTTTGATAAACATTGGAATGCTACGAATACAATTCGAATATTATCAAAATATTTGTACTATAATAATGCAAGGTCGCTACAAGGGAAGGCAGTTTTTTTTATTGGCTCTCCGTGTGAGTCATCTGTCGTAAATCCTGCGTTTGTCTCCTCCAGTAATTATCCTGGCGTATAGCTTCGCTTCTGTCGTGTAACAGCGTACTTTGCTGGCTCGTAATTCGTCTCGCAATTGGTATCTGGATTGCAATGAAAACTGATAAAATCGTCTGACAATATTATACGATAATATACTACGTGTCCGCGTAGGAAAGAGTCAATATATCAGTCGATTCTTTCTAATCATTCTAGACCATTTCTTGGATTAGCTTTTTTTCCACGAAGACTATCGGATGCACTTTTGGAAAAACTACTGTCGGTGAGAATGGAATTCTTTAAATTGGGAATGGTTCGTTAAACTATTTCTTGTTTCTCAAATTGCAGATAACGTGACCAACGATCTAACGCGATGAAACGTTATTACGTTGCCTCGATGATGGTTTGCAAGCAACGAGATCTAGCTGTCCTGGTTAAGAAGATAAAGCATTCTTTCGCGGAGACTTCTGAAGATTTATGCATCGCAGAAGTTTACAGTAAACGTATCATTCCAAGGATTCGTGTCTCAGTTCATTGCTTCAAATATTCTTATTTAAATTGCGGTTATGACAGTGGAAACTCGTAAAGAAGGAATGTCGATGAAAGTATATAAAATGCAGAACTGTTACTTTTCGCTAATCGAATCAGGCCAACTTCCTGATTAGATATAAACTTCCACCGGACGCTTGGCATTTCAGGCGACTTCGACCGCGTCAGGTAAAATGATTGAACTGATACAATTTAAGTTAATATGTAACGCGTATGAAATTCTATTACGGAATGCCCGGTACGATCGATGGATCAGTTCTGCGCGCAACTATCCCCGAGCAGCGCAGTGAAAACTTCTTTAACCGATTGTACGGATCTAAATATCGTTGTGCACGTTGGTTGCACGTATTTCTCGTGTCTGAATGTTAAGATCTCTACATAGCCGCGCGTTGACGATTGTCGCGATATTGACCGACAGAACAGACACAACCAGGCAAGGTCCCGCAATCGATACACGACATCGAAATGTGTCGCAACTGCGACGCGTGTCTATCAATGTCCTATACCTATGTCCGCGTGGGGGTGAGTTTGCACAACCACCCCTTTCCCACCGCCTGGAAAATGGAATCTAACGACGAGTTGAAGTCTTCTTCGACACGTCACGTTGGACTTATCTGCGGCCTGGATCTACAGGACAATTTCCACGGAACGATCGCGTTCGCTTTCAAAGTATTTTCCCTTTGGTGCTGCTCACCGGGTGGTAATTCGCTTATGGAGATTACGGTTTCACGTAGATTTACACAGGGCAATTTTTCTGCGTCCCGAAACGTTCTAATCGTGAAACACCATCGACGATTTCGAGCGGTAGCTTTCCGTTAGTCGATACTCTTTTTTTTTTTTCCTCCCCACCTTATTTAATATTCTATTTCTTCATATGGTGCAAGCTACTTTTACCCTCAGGCGTTGTAACATATCATTATTCGCTTGTTCCAGCGATTAGGCATTCCTCAGACTTCTATCTGGCGAACTCTACGTAAAGACTTAGGTCTTCGTCCTTACAAGATCCAGTTAACTCAGGAATCGAAGTCTGTTGATCACTGACTTTTGGGTGGGTGGCTTTGCTAACAACATGATTAAATAGAAAATTCAACATTTCTTTATATCAATATCATCGAAGTTTCACAAATATCGAAGTCTACATGTATACTTTTTGTTTTTTAGAGGGCGTCTATGCAAAATGCAAACCACTGAACCGAATGGAAACTTTCCTTGTCCTGTTCCCTGTTTTCTTTCTATTGTTCTTAACAATAGTTCGATGTTACTGCAAATCCGATGGATATTTCCTTATCTCCGAGGATCAGAATGATAAGATGTTAATAATTCGAATCGAGCCGACGTTTATTATCTGTAAGTTTTTCATTATCGTAAAGGAAACTCGAACGTCGATAGAAAGACAACAGTGCAACGATGTTGCATGTTCAGTATTTGTAATATTCATAAATTAATCAATAGCGAAACGTCATTTGTATAAACATTGACGTGTAGTCCATTTGTATGGTAGAAAGAATACGAATGGTTGCCTCGACTAAATATCGCCCACCCCTCATTGATTATTTCGAACGCTATATTACTTTACTGATAGAAATATCTAAAGAGATCGATAACATCGACGTGAATGTCCGTTTGCACTCTTCATTAACGCAAAATGGTGATGGAAATATTGATATTCTGTCAGACGCTGTCAACGCGAATCATTGGATAGGCTATTGGCGAAGATAGCGAATTTCAACTTCATGGCGTTGAAGTAATTTCTACTTGGACATCAATTTACGTAAATTTACTTAAACAGAATAGCTTTGGTTCGTACGATCACCGAGGGTGTAAAAGGCTTACGAATGGTCAAACGAGGCGATCGCGAATTAGAGGTAATTCGCGTTACGACACCGATATTAGGGATAGTGCGTCAACGAATGCTTACTCGCTTCCTCTGGACTGGAGCAAACTGCTTTTCACGATCCTCTTCGAGCTTAAACTGCTGCTCCTTCCCGGACTATTCCCCCTGGAGACACTGTGATCGATCGGACTATTGCCGCGCGATCTTCTTTTAATCTTCTTCGCATTTTCTTTTTGGGGACTCTCGCCTCGGGTGGGCGACGGATTTTTCACAAGCACCATTCGTCAACCTTGAAACAAAAACGATCTTCAATGTGATCTATGGAATCTAGATACTTTGAATTTTCATTTAGTCGATGCCAAAATATGTACAGATTTCACGAACGACGCATAAACACAGAGTCTAATCTCTTAATGTTTACGGAGTTTGGTACACCAAAATGCTCGTTATTATTCTAAGTACATCTATTCGACTGCGTTCAAGGAGCAAATAAAAAGGTATACAGGGAACAGAGTTTCGCTGATTTTTCGTTGAACACGATTTCGTGCGATTCGTGTCATTCTCATGAAAACGTTCACCGCGTATCGTCGCGAACAATTAGAAATGGTTCATTTTCCAAGGATCACAATAGTGAAAGCCATTATGTTTCTGACGAAAATTTATACAATACAGGCCAGTTAATTATCCAGCGGTTGCTTACGGGATGAGGCCTCTAACGGATGGTAATTTCGCGTTACCATAATTGCAGCGAAAGTTCTGACTAATTACGATTCCATAGAAATTCTAACTCGCGATCGATAATTGAACCGCGACCAAAGAACAAAGGTGAATTAACGCGGGAGAATCCGCGAAACTTCAAAGCGTTTCTTCTCGATTTTATTTAAATGAGTACGAGAGCATAACGGAAACGAAAGGGCAAGTGTTTCTAGCTGTAATGTCCCGAATCGACCATTTCGCGATCTCGTTCCGGTCGGTTCGCTTTACACCTTTCATTTTGCACCTTTCCTTTTTACAACAATTAACGTAAACGCGCCCGTTTGCCGCGATTTTGAAAGTGAAAGCCAATAAGATTGGCGGTAAAATTGTTCCGCTCGAGTCGCTGTTTCGTGCACCGTTCGATAAAAAAATCTCCGTTTTTCGCGTTGACAAAACGCGTCGGGCGTTTAACGAGCGGATAAAAGCGACTTTAACGGATAATGAACGAAATGGTTCCGCGGCGATGTAATTTCTTTCAAGGCGACGGTGATCGAAGGGCAAGAAACTTCAAACGGGAAGCAGTAAATCTTTATCTCTACGCGTTTATTGCGTCGATGGAGTTTTTGTGCTATTTTTACTTGAAAAAAATAGTCTCGACACAAAACAGTCTCAGGATATTCTCTTAAGTATTTGCACGATATTACATTACGAGGTAGGATCAGATTCCTCTATACATGGTACAGCTCTTTCGCGCGGTTTAGCTTTTTCAAGTAAATATCGAGGAAAGTTTGAAACAATGGATCTGTAAACGCAAGTGAAATTCGCTTACATTCGAAATTTCATGGATCGTTCAAAAGTGTTCCATTACTCGAACGCGTGCCACTGGCTCGTCGATCAACTCTCTGATAATAGATCGATTTCTTCGCTATCACCGACCCTGGAGGATCCCAGAATTCTTATCAGAACCCTCTTCTTTTCTTATCCGCGAAGTGGATACCCAATCAACTGGTATAAAACTCGAACAACCTTGTACTCCGGTTGGACAGCGGAAACTCGTGCAATAGCAACAACAGACGGCACGCTACTGACACTTGAGGGATGGTAGTTTCAAGGGTGGGTGGTGGTTTTTCCTATAGTCGGCGTTGGCCACCGATCGAAACACTGTCTAATGTTGTATGTATATTCAGACGCATTCGTCGAGTTCTCTTCGCCCCCGCGACCGGTCATCGTCCACGTAGACGTCGATGTTACGTCAGAGTGAACTTGACACGTCGTGTACGAGGTGCACGATCGCCCTGGGTGATCAATGGGCCAGCAGCTTCAACTTGAACTTCCATGCAAATTGCGAGACGAAAATAGACGTTGCTAACGACTCGCGGCATAAGTTCCTAAATTATTTAACAGGGTTTCATCACTGAAAGATTCATATTTGCCGACCTTGGGTAGCATTTCTTCAAAGATCATGAAATATGAAGGGCGGAAAACATTCCACGGATTTAGTTGCCGTACGAAAATGTAAGAGCGTTGAATATATTCAACGAATCGATTGATTTTCGTTCTCTTAGGGGTGCCTACCCTCGTTCCTCGTCGCTCGACGGAGTTTCTACCTTAGTCTTCTTGCAATTTCTACCACTCTTGTTGTCTAGATTAATTTTCTCTTGTTTTCTCGCAGCTCCTACGACTCTTCGACGATGCGAGGCACGAGAAGCCGCGAGGAGAGGCTCGCTTCGTAGCTCCGAGAACAAGTTTCACCCGGAGTGGATGGGGAAAAAGCCGAAACGAATCGTCGACGTCCAGAGTCGTTCGGGCCGAGAATTACGGGAGGATCCTCGCGGAAATGACCAGCTATAAATACACGGGAGTCGGCGCTGTAAACTTTATTGCGGCTCGTTTTCCGTCGCAGGTTCGCCCGTCGAAGAAAATGCGCGCTCTCGAAAAATTCCACGTTGCTGCAACCCTCATTCGCGAACGTTACGCTCGCTGGCAGTATTTTTGCGCCCAGTGTGGTTTATTCCTGGCCCAAGACTTCGTTTCACCGTCATCGTCGAGACACCCCGCGCTTCCCTGTATGGTTGCAAACCAAATCTTATCACCGTGACACGCAATTGTCGTGACTTTGATTCACCGTGTGTATTTTTGATACTTGAGCGTAAAGAAAAGGAAACTTGTAAACGAGGGTAGTCCCCTGTGTCCTACGTTTTAGTTACTTCAATTAGGAGGGTAAGAAATCAAGATCATCGGCAGTCACGTTTCGACCGTTATCTAACTAACGGTCACAAAACTACGATAGCGGTATTTATCGTAGTACTATGTAGAACACGCGTGGAATAATAATCGATCTGCTCTTTGCGCGCTTTAGAACGGGACCACCGGGGCGATGAAATTATCTGCGGGGACGGGCGAGTCTATCGTTCGAAAACTAAACGTAAAATGGACATTTTAAAATTGTATTGCGGAGGAAGATTAACGTCGTGGAAAAGGAAACGCGGATATTGAGATATTTCGTCTCGTTACAGGATTCCTGCGGAGCCGCAGTTGTCACGAGATTAATGATGGAAAGCTGATTACCTCGGAAGTACTTTTTGCTTGACTGCAACCTTCGGAATCGCGAGTCACCGGTAATTTTACGAAAGCAGGAAATTGTTTCGTGAGTTCGTGATATAAGTAAGCGACAGCGTCCTGCTAGGAGGACCTCTTAAGGTATCGTTAAATTACTCGGCAACAATTAAACGACTGCGATCTGGCTAAGTATCGTTAATACCTTGTAGAACGAGAACCATCGTATCTTATTCGCAACTATCTATAGATTATAGTATTAAATTATTTATATACAACGTTAAAAACAATTTATCAAAATGATAGAACTATCGTGATCAAATTGTAATTGATGAATATCAGTTGACGATCGTCACTGCAATCTAATCTTCCTAAAATAAAAATTGTCAACTGTCGTTGTGAGGTCGCATCTACTATATTGATTATGAAGCTACGCTATTTATGTATGATGTAGACAAGAAAGTAAACGTTAACGTAATACCAATTTTATTCCCGATTAAAAGTTTATGCTTATTTTCAGATTCGGCGAATTTCTAGATCTCGCGTGGCTGGAAGTCGTTACAGTGGCGTTCAAAATAGCCGGGAGCAAAAAAATTGCAATAAATATGATTCGACGGTACAAATTATTATTGCAAACCAGGGGATACCCGAGAGCTATAGGTTACTCCAGGGCGAAAGTGGCATTTATCGTACTTCGTGCCAACTTGCTTGGCTGACATTAAGCCGAGTACAGACGATGCAGCCTTAATACCGGTTTAGTACGAGGGGTCGTGTTGCAAGTCAGTTACTTTTCATAAATAAATGATTGTTGAAGAAGGTAACCGTGACGTAATGAAGATTCATTTCGGCTAGATCTGGGTTAGTTCTCCATTAGTATGAGTTAGGTCTTAAATTATGGTTGGCTCCGAACTGTGTCTCGAGTAAGTATGCTCTGTACGACGATTGGGCTTGGATTTGGCCACTTCTGCGTAGGCGTAGCATCGAACAATCTTTGCTCAATGAAACTCCAAGTGTCCTGCAAATAGAAACGATTTTTGTTAGTTAAGGGATATATTTTAATAATCGAGAAAGTGTAAGGTGATGCAAATCTTATCGTGGGTGTATATATCCGCAATGGAAGAGTGGCTTATAAGTAAATTACTGTATGTAAGGGCGATGCACATTTGGGCTTCCTAACGTAGAGTTGCACTTTTCCAGCCCCGTTCGTCGTACGCAACAATTGGTCGCAAGGTTTTATTGGCCACTTCGAGCATCTTTTTCTCGGTATTTCTTTAATCGCGATCGATTTATTTGCAGAATCGTCCCATAACTCTTGGAGGGTTCAGCGAATTCGCGGAAGCGCAACGAAGTTGAGCGCGCTCAATTATGCAGGAAGTGCACTTAGGTCGTTAGGGAGAAACGTTTTATTCGACGAAAGGAAATGCGCGCGCGCCTTTTCATTCATCTAGATTGCCCCGTGAAACGCTTCCTTTGTATACTATATGACGTTTACTTCTTTTTTCTCTGCCGCGCCGCTAGATATCGATCAGCTATTTAAACGAAGTTCTCGCGCGAGGTAATTTAAACCAATTACAGAACCGTCCAGTTTAACAATTCATGTAACAGTTGTACTCTTTTATTTTTTCAGCGTGTACACGTCTACGGATTATTGTGAATCAAGTGGACACCGTTTTGGCGTATCCAAGATTTTAAAATATTTCCAAAATATTCCTAGACGAGCGAAGCAGCGGACGAAAGCTAGTTTATAAAATTTGCCCAGCCCCGTCTTTGGCCTCGACGTGCTTAACGTACAATCCCACGGGTCTGTTTCAAAATATTGTTAATTTCGCCACAATTTCGAAACGATGGTTTCGAACGTTGGCTGCACGAGCACCATCCGCCTTCGGTGGAGGCGCGCGGGAACAAAGTGGCTAGATTTCCTTGTGATTTTGAAATTCCCCGAAAAAAAAGCATTCTCCTGTGCACTGGCGCTCGTGCACGGCTGCCTGTCCGTTGAAACTCGACACGTACACGCGCTTATACACACGTTGCACACACAAATACGCGGTCACACGGAGGGAATGGGCCGTTTCTCCTTCTCTGTTCTGCCTACGAACGCGTTCCTTTTCTCTTCCACCACCTTCTTTCTACGGCACAGAGAGTTCCTTTAAGCCGGCAGTTTCGTGTGTTACACCGTGGCGTGTGCACACAAGATCACGTAAGTTTACGCTCTGGAGGCAAACACAAAAGGCGCCTCGACATCGCCGGAACGAGTTCTCCAGGTGTCATCCAGGTGTACGTACGTCGATAGCTGATTCTCGAAGACTCGCGGCTCGGATCGAACGGCATAAACAAAAGTAAAAGTAACCGGGAATCTTCTTTGACGAGTCGAACCACGCGATCACGAAAATTTCCAAAGTGCACGTCTTTGTTTCGGTAGAAGCCGGTTGTGACCGAGTACTGTGATGTGACAAGTTCCGTGGGTGGACGGTGTGTCACGTTTTTGGAAAGGGTGATCCAGTACAGAGTAAGTTTAATCTCTATATGTATTTCGATTAAATCGAAAAGGTGTTCGAATCGTCACGTGGCTTCGAGCAGGTGAAGGAGCTTCTAACGGTCGATCGCGACAAAATTCTACGCGTTTCTTCTCAACGAACCGTCGACAAAGAACTACGTGTATGACATAATGTCCCAGATGTTTTTTTTTTTTATAATAAACAGAAAAAGCAAGGGTCACGCGAACCGTGCTTTATGCCATTGACATCTGGAACATGAGTCATTGAAATGAAATTGCAAACATCTCGTGCTTTTATTAGGAGATGCACGGATTGCCACAGATGCGCCACGAGGTGGTCTGCAACATCGTGTTCAGCACATCTTTTTCTCGTAAATCAACTCTGTACGGGGTCGTTTTCGCGTGCAATTTATTTTCCAGTCAGTGTTCGACAACAGTTCTCGAAGAAACAATTTTGCAACGTAAAATAATTTCTAACTAACTAAAACTAACAATTTGTTACACGCGGCTATTTAAAGCGCCCACGTTTCAATTTGCTTTACGATCTATATTCTTCTATCTATTTTTCGAAATGTAATTTGTTATTCGTTACAGATCGTTATTGATTATAGTCTGTGACGTCTATAACGTTTTCAAAGTCGAAGCGTTGAAATATTGATGTATATTTAGAACTCGATTTACATCGAACTATAATTGACCATGTGCGAGTGGAAGTTCGGTAAAAGGGTCAAGCGAGTTTATTAAGGCAACGTTCGAAGAGCCCACTGAATCGTTGTCTGGTTCGACGTGTGATTAACGGTTTAACTGTTTTGATAAAGATGTCATTGGTCAGCCAAGGTTACTTTTGAATCGCCTTGGTATTATACTTTCAGTAGGTGTGCACGTAATGTGTGTCACTGTACAAAGCAAAATAACAATGTTTAAAATGTACGAAGGTAAAATAATTTTTATATGTACGAAAAAGGTATTGCATTTGAATTATTTATTTTCACGAAGATAACGCTAATTTTTGATAATTTTTTTATATCAGTCGCTTATCGTGTTGTTTAAACATCCGCTTTAGCTTCAAGGGGAACGTGTCAAATAATTCTTTATACAGGGTGTTCGACCACTCCTGGGAAAAATTTTAATGGGAGATTCTAGAGGCCAAAATAACACAAAAATCAAAAATACCAATTTGATGATGGTGGCTTCGTTAAGAAGCTATTAACGTTTAAAGTTCCGACCTTCTCGAATTTTTTTTTCGAAAATGCGCAGGATTTCGAGGGTATGTCTATGCACCAAAAATGATTGTAATTGAACCCCGCAACCGAAAATAATTTTTTTAGAACGATTCGAAAATTTTTTTTTCGTCGAAAAATTTAGGCACCTACCCCCTGTCGATTTTTCTTAAAAATTCGTTTTTCATTTTTAGTACTTTTGTTTGACGCCCTACAGAAAAGTTGTCTAATACTTTTTTGTAGGTATCCATGAGCTCTACTTCAGAAAAAAGTTTCATTGAAATATATTCACAATTGTGGGAATTATGGCTGTTTGAAAATTGGACCATTTTTATGGGGTTTTTCTCATTTTGCGGGGTCAAGGGCCAACTTTTCGAATATTTTTGCGATTTGTACATATTCTCCATCAAAATACGCGTAGTTTGCTTTTTTAAACATTAAAATCGTCCAATCCGTTCAGAAGTTATGACGTTTTAGAGATTCGCATGAAATTTCAGGGAACGATTTCTGGCCTGAAATTAGATTTTCGGTAAGGAATTTTTTTCTCGAAAATGCGTAGGAATTCGGGGGTATGTGTAATGACCAAAAATGATTGTAATTGACCCTTGCAACTGAAAATAATTTTTTTAGAACGATTTGAAATTTTTTTTTTTCGCCGAATAATTTTACACTTGCTTGAATTTTTTTCTCGAAAGTGGGTAGGATTTCGGGGGTATGTCTATTGACCAAAAATGATTGTAATTGACCCTTGCAATCGAAAATAATTTTTCCGTGAATGATGTGAAACTTTTTAATTTAATTTTTTAATAACTTTTTAACCAAGCCTCAATCAGCAAATTGATATTCTTGATTTTTGTCTTATTTTGGCCTCTAGAATCTCCCATTAAAATTTTTCCCAGGGGTGGTCGAACACGGATAAAGCCAAGGCGTCTTTCTATGATCCATTGAATGTGATCGGTCGGTACGATCGGCTATCGATACATTGGTACTTGCTCGTTACAACCGACAGTGACGTTAAACTATTGTACCCATTGCGATAATACTTATCCAACATCGTCAAGTAAAATTTCTTCGATAAGGAATAATTATCAATGGTTCCATTAGTTGTTGATGAATCATGTCGTCAGAGTCTCTCAACTTATTTTTTTTTTTCGTTTTCTCCAACGATTTTTAAAACATTTTGACGCAAAGACTATTTAATTGACTACAAATTTTTCTTCGTTAGCAGGTATCTAAAAACTCGGACAAAAGACGAAACCAATCAATGTATTTGGAAACATTAATTTTTTGCCGTGACCGATGATCCCAAGGAAATATCGTGCGAGTGGCTCGTAAAAGATTTCAAGATATCCTCACGATTCTACGAACCTACCAGCAAACTATCTTTCTAGGAAACCGTAGAGAAAGAACCGGGGGAAAAAACTGTGCATTGTTACTCTGTCGGATCGCGTTTACCCTATAACGTGAAACCTGTCTTCCACGTTTTTAGTTCTGTTCGAGGAAGCAGAGCGAACGCGGATTATAGGTCATTGTTTAGGCAAAGATTCTTGACCTCAAAACGTATGCAATTGTTCGAAATAGATATGAATAGCCAGCAAGACGTGATTCTCAGTAGCGTTACGGTTCAACCCTAAATCTGTAAGGTAGAATCTAGGGTCCTGATAAAGCACCGGGCAGGAAGATGCCCTTAAAAGTAAAAGAAATTAAATATGTCTTGTAGTCGGTAGTTCTTTTGTCTGTAGAACGTTTCCTACTTTTATAACGTAGAAATAATTTTATATATTGTGACGTATACGTCTGTGTTAATTTCAGGATCGAGAACCATGTTTTAATCCGCGCAGGGAGTTTAAGTTGTTCTTAAGTTCAACAATTTGAGGTAGACGACCGCTATGACTAATCTTTGAAAGGACAGTGTGGTCATCTTGACTCCACCCTGCCGGTTGAAGGTTGAAACGCTCGCAACTCCTTGAAAGAGGAGTAAATAACGAGAAAGAGGAACGTCTCACCTTCGCGGCGTCGACCTTTTCTTCAAAACGTATGCGTGTAGGCTGGTCAGTCGAGGCAAGATAACACAATTAAATGTGATGAGTCACGATAGTGGCTGCTGTACAGTCTCTTTTTTTTTATGGGGCAACCAGGTCTATATTCAACCAGGTCTATTAGTCATGTCCGGATGTGCCTTTTTCCCTCGACCAACTAGTTCGATGCATGCACCATGTCTGGTTTTCTAGATGAGGAGCTGAAGTGCTCGATAGTCAAGCGTTTCGAGGATCGGAACAGCGATAGGTTTCCTCTAAAGCAAGAGAACTTAGAATGGGTCGCTTTCAGATTTTATCGCCGTGAAAATAACGAAAAGTCAACTGCGAGATCTAAGTCAGAGACCTTGAACGCTCGACGCTAAATGGTATCATTAGTACCATTAGTACCACTTGGTACCATTGGTATATACCAACGAAATTTCGAGCTGGAGCCTCGAAACATCCGAAGCGTCTCAGTTATTAGAATCAAGCGGGTCGACGTCTTAGAATAATTAACAGTTTTGACATTTGTTTGCGAAGAAACCACCTGTGCACCCTGTTGTGTGCTCTAACAACAAAGTTTCCGCTAGCTGGCCGCGTGCAGTGATATTTTACGGTTCGCGAATATCCGGTCTCGCCTCGCAAGCTCGGGAACCACTCGCGATAGTAAAGTTACATAACAACGGGCCTCCTTAAAAAGATTTTTATCGCGAATGCCACGTAACCGGTGTAACCGACCACTTAGTATTTTTCAAACCACTTTTCACTCGCTATCTATCCCTTTCTTTTTTCTCTCTCTCTTTCTCTCCGACGTGTGACCAGTTCTCAATCTTCGTCGGTCGCACAAAGCTGCCTTAAAACATTAATGTCGGTTCGGCGAAGAATAATCGACATAAATTGGTTCAATGCTAGACGAGACACCTACGCGCATACGCAAAGGAAGAAATTGAACTTCTTCGAACGCTTAAAGGTTAATTCGTATCTGTTTCGTAATCTTAATCACCGTGAGCCCGAGCAAACCTGTCCGACTGTTGACCGAATATCCGAATATATGAAAATTGATCAATCTACCGACACGACGCCGCATTTCCGCTGCACTTTCTAACTCGTATGTATCCGGTGCTGTTACTTAGATCGACACCTGATAGTCAGGATCTTTTCTTCCGATGCAACGCATCGTACAAAGTATTACCTATCTTTGAGAGGAGCACGCGTGTGCTGTCTTTGGCTGCAAGATAAATTCGCGACGGCCGTAGGGTCGAAGGGGCGATTTAATTCACAATGTACAGCCCCGGTAACCAGATTTAAACCGTTCCGGCGAGCCCGCGGAGGCGTAACCTTACGTTACTTCTCCGAATCTTCTCCGAAAAACCGGTTGGTCGGTTCCGATTCAGACCGACCTTGAGTCAGTCAGCATCGGGCCTGTGAAGTTCAGGGCTCTCAAGGTGCTCTGTCGCGGGTCTTAATAAGCACCGCGAGGACAGAGAAGCACCAAGAGGAACGCTTCGTACGACGTTCGCGGGGCACGCGGGAACGCCATGTGTAATAATAAACCGAACTCTGGGCGCATGACGTCTCGGGACCGACCAGCGAAACGGTGGACGAACACAATAAAAAAAAAAAAAGGAATGAAAAAAGAAAGAGGAATCGGGTTGGGGAGAGAGATGAGCGACCGATTCACCGAAATAAGCACCGATCTATTTTCGAGGCGGCTTTCGTACGATGCGGCGTAGGAAAAACACCGGGAGCTTGCGCGACATTTGAACCGGTCGAAACCTCACGCGCGACCATTAAAAACTACCGCCTCTTTTTAACGTCTCGTAGGTGCCATTGAGTCCACTCCAGTTTCACTTTCTCATTTTATTATTGCCAATTAGGGCGTGGCGACGAAAAGATACGAATTAATTTCCTAATTCAGTATCTTCCAATTATAAAAGGTACAACTACAGGAGAATGATGACAAACGCGTGAGATGTAATAACAGAATTACATGTACATTTGCTTTTTCTAGGAAGCGAAAGTACTTTCAAATTTCGAGGACTTACGATGAAATATTGTTGGTAGTGGACAGGAGTCTATTTACATACAAGTTCTGATTCAACGAAGATCGTACGTTCGTATCTACGAGAGAGAAAATGAAAGACCTATCGTTCGTCGGATGACACGTTACTCAATGGTCGAGTATAATGCGAAGTTAATGTTCTTAACGGACACCCAGTGTGTATGGTATAAAGCGTGGTCGTCTTCACAGTTTGTAACTCAAGTCGTTGACTTCTTGGCATTCAACGTGTTAGAAGAGTACAAAATTGAGATCCCTGCTTAGTTGCGGTCGCGTTGAGTAACACGCGCTTGCTACATAATTGTACGTAATTATTCCTTTCAAGAACGTGACCTCGTTGCCAAAAAACATACCTTCGGGTTGCAATTTTCCATTCCAAAAATTGCATTCCCGAAGAATTACACGTTTCTGAACATGGTTTATTTTACTATTCAACGAACCGGAACCATGGCCTTAAATATTACGTTTGTTTGGCGTTCCACTCGCGATTGCTCGCACCTGGGTTTACATATCGAATCATCAATTTTGCCTAGAGCGCCCACGCGTCTGCGCCAATCCTGATTTTCTTGCAAAACCCAGTTATTCATTGCTGTAATACACTGTCATACGCACGCGTCTCCAATTATGTAATGACAATGAAGAACGTGTTTCAGGTTGGATGCAATTGTTGGTTCCAGAAAAAAGGTCTTTAAACGATCATTTGCACCACCCCAATTACGCGAGAATAATGGTCTCAGACAATTACACGACACTTTTCTTGCGTGCTCATTGACGTTGGCAAAATAATTTGAAATCTCTCGTTAAAACATCGTGGGATATTCTTTCAACCTCTCTACTTAGTATTCTTCGAATAGTCGAAGAAAATTTACTCGTCAAAGGGTTGAACTTTGCATACAGTTCAACGAAAGAGATTCTGAGATCGGTGTTACTCTTCGAGTGGATAAAATCGACGAAAACAGAAATGGTTTGAACGCTAATTAATTCGTATAATGGAGGACGATCGCGTGCAATTAAGCTGGCATGATCGCGCCGGCCACGACCCGGTAGCTTTTACCGTTTCTGATCCCGCCGATTGTTTCTCGAGCGTGAAAGTCGTAAATGATTTCGTTTCGTCGTGCATGCATGCGTGCTCACGCAAAACCTCACAGCCTAACAGTACCCGCGGAAAGGAAAAGGAACAGGGACCGGAAGTGTCGCGTGAGCCGCAATGCGGGACTCGTGCCTTCCTTTTATCGCGAGATAAGGGGAACAACGCTTTGCCATGCACTGCGAGTACAATAATGGACGCAACCGGAAATTCATCGATGGCGATCGAATGCGTGCCACGCGCCATCGCGAATTCGAAATGACACTCGAACCAGGGATGGATTTCTTCAATGCAAGACGGAATGATTCTTCGTAATTTATAAATTTAAACTCGTTAATGGATTGACGAGTGTAATAGATCAAGAAATAGTAAAATAAGGTCGGAGGAAACAGTGTATGGTAGAAAGAATGCGGAAATAACGCAATTGGATAGCGTAGATAATGGAAGAAGGAAGTAAACAAAGCTAAACGAGAATAAAGACAGATACTAAGATACATAGGAAGTGAAATAGGATAAGGAGTGATATTTTGTATCCGATAAGAGGTATAAATATGGGAGAAGATAAGGAATCTGGGGTTCTGAACTGTTAAATAGGGCAAAAATAAGGGTCCTAAATAGAGGACGGAACTCTGCTGACAATGTGGGCTTCCGCAACAGTGAATCAATGAGAATCAAAACTAACCTAGCGAAGAAGCTCTATATTCATGATGATCTATGCAAGGCGGATCGCAGCCATTTGCTAATATTATTTAGTTTTTAATTAATAATTGCATTACCCAACTAAGAGCGATACGATTATTAATTAAACGATAAATAATATTACCCAGGTCTCACCACGAGGAGGTTGCTGCGAGCGGAGACCCGAAGGGATATAGATGGAATCAAAGTTCCATCGATCTCCCTTTTACATTCTTACAAGCTAGATTACTAAACTAGAGAGATAGAAGGAAGCAATGTTCCTTCGATCTTCCAGTTTAGTTGTACCAAGTAATTATTTCGTTTTGAAAAGGGATGAAGGTAAATCGAGGGAGACGCGACGCGATACGACGCGATGTCGATCAGCAATGATCGACGTAAGGAACGAGATACGCGACCCGAACCGAGTAACTGGTCAAAAGTGCCAGCTCCGTTGCCTCTTAGCAAGTCCGATCGAAGGGAAAGCGAATCGACGCACCCGACACAGAGGTTCCCCATTTCCCCCAAGCATCCTGTTGGGAGCCAAATGGACCCAACTCGGGACGTCTAACAGAGAGAGGGATCTTGAGTCGGGGCTACCGCAGACAGGAACAGTCCCTGATCCCCTCTGCGGCCGAAATACTCTTTCCCTTGGATCGTCTCGCCAGAGGACGGCAACTGACCCTTCGGACCAGCTAAACGGCCGATCACTTGCTTTCTACATTGAAGCAGTGGTGACCGGAACAAGAAACGAGAGAACGGGTGAACGAGAAGCTAGTTGGTAAATAATTACTTGGCATATACGCAGACGCATACAAGGGAGTAAATGTACCAAGCAATTATTTTGTTTGAAAAGGGGTGAAGCTAAATTATGGGAGACGCGACGCGATGCTGTACCGTACAGCAGATACTCGGATTGAATCATTGAGAACGAGAAGCTAAGTTAATAATTGCTTGGTATCGCGGCCTTAAAACTAAATTTACCCTAAGGGTCTTAGAGATAAAAATCCCTCGATGTCCTTGCGTTGTCGTCCCACGGTGTCCCGCGATGTCCAACGATGGCCTGTAAGTAAGCTGAAACAAACTAAAACAGGCGGCATTTACGATTAGTTAAATATAATAAATTGGCAAACACGAAGCCCTGAAATAAAATAAATAGAAACTAAAAAAGTTTGCATTTGCGATTAGTTAACACAACATATACAATAAACAACGTTTAAGCAAGAATAAAATAGAGGAACAAACACATTCGCAAACAAGGAGGCAGAAGTAAAATATGTAAGAAGACCAGACAAATGAAAGCGAGGCAAAACGATAGATTCAAGCCCAGCAGACATTTGAATGTTGAAAAAGAAGTGAGAAATTGGAGATTGAGATATCACCACTGTGTCGGTAGTGGTCAATGAATATACAATGTGCAATATAGAATGTGCATCGAACAAACCAAACAAGAAACAAGTAGTGAAATATGGAAGGAGACCAAAGAAATAAAAGCAAGATGAAATCCCACATTCAAGCCCAACAGACGCTCGAAGGTCAAAAAAGAAATTAGAAAGGGGAGATTCGGAACTCACTCACTGGTCACTAATGGACAGTATTAGTTGCCAAAGTTGACCAGTGCTTGCCCAGCGGTCAGTAGTGGTCACCTAAGTTGGCCAGTGCTTGCCCAATGGTCAGTAGTGGTGAGCAAAGGTGGAGCGCAGACCCACGAGGTTCTGTCACGTCCGCTAGCCTAGAGAACAAAGAGAGAGAGAGAGACTTAGCCACAGGCAGAAGAGTCGAAGAGGTGGGGAAGACCGTCCTTGGGGAGTTCACCAATCAATTAACGGTTAACCGTGCCTTTGACCGAAAAATTAATATTCTACGCAAAATGGTATTAAAAACAATTATTTATACAACCCACGCTATCGAGCATTATTTCAACTATTGCCTGATGTTAATTAATAATTATTGCAAACAATAGGTATGAAAATATGGACAAATTCGAAGAGACTGAAAGTTTGTTTGAATTTCTGTCGAGAACCAAGGTCGGACATCACGTATTCATTTCTTATCAGTAAATTTTACAGGATTCTAACGAAGATACGTAAACTACGTAACTAAAATCGCAAAACAATATGTTGCAACACCCAACAAAACACACGAAGAGAAGCTGTGCATTTTGGATCGTAAATTTGGAAAATATTCAAGCATCGAGAGATTTAATCTCGAAACATGCGAGAACAATTCTCGTGTCGGCCAATTGGAACGTTTTAAAAATATTAAAATGATTATAAATATTATATTGAAGAATTTCAAATCGTTCTGGAAAAATTACTTTCCTTCCGTAGTTCGCAACTCTATTTATGGTTTACCAGTTATACATTTTTTATTTCCGGTGAAAACGACGAGTTCGAAGGTCGGGAAGTTCGCGGCGTTTGTCGGTGCAAGAAAGTGGTAACATTATCATCCACCAGATGCGTTTACTATGATAGCGTCACTATTGCTGGTCGAAGGCTGGCTCTAGAAAATGGAATAAAAAATGGTTTGTCGACTATTTGGCGCGATGCAGTGGAAACCCGTCTTTCTTCGCGCCAAACCTGGCAGCCGACAAAAGGTCGACCGGTTTTCGGAAATGGGTAATTTCTTCATCATAGCTATTCGTACACGCGTAATGCTCTTCACGCGGTTAATTCTTGTAATTTTTATTCGAGTTAATTACTTAATTCCGACTACGCTAACACCTTGGTTCCTCCACGATTCTAATGAGTTAACATATTTTTTTCGATTCACAGTGCCAAATATAAGGTGTGCTATCATTTTGTTCCGGAGTGTACGTTTATAGTGCCACGTACAGCGAGTCTGAAGAGGTTGAAGTGGCTCGCAATTTGTCCGCGGCAATTCTCGCGAAGGTGACGGACAACCAGAAGGCCTCGAAGGCCCTTTTTCCTTTGAGTCATCGGGAGATGACGCGAACCGCCGACGAGTGCGCGCGACCCCGTTTCAGCGATGAAAAACACCGCGATATAACCACTCGTTTACGCGTAAACCCACGACGCTAGAAAGTGTAGCCGATCGAATCGCGGAGTCGCGGGAGAGAAAATTGTTCGTCGGATTCACGACCCGGTTTTACAATGAAAAGCGAAACACACAGGTTGAAATCGATACAGAATCGCAAGAAATTCTCATAGCATTGCAAATTGTAAGACCTGAAAAGACTTTCAGCTCCCTAATTGGCCGAGCTAGAAAGTTCACTTCGAGGCTGATAAATTTAAGACGACTCCGTGTAGCAACTTATTAAAAAAAAAAAAACAGACTCCGCTTATTCTATCGACAGCGCAAACACTCGGTTTTAAATATCAGAAACTAGATATTTCGCGGTTCATCGTCGCGTGATCTATCGTTCGAATCAAATTTTACCAAAATTCTAGTTGCAGAACGCATTTATCCAACCGCGGGTAACATCGCATGTTGTTCGTTTATTAGCATGGTGGCGTTTGTGTAATGAAACGGTAATTAAGCAACCGTTGGTCTATCGTTAATTGTTTCTATCGTTGGGAAAGTCGAAGCAGGTCCCTGACGCGGTTTGCGCGGGCAGGGGTTCATTAAGCGTTAAAACGAGTCGAGAAACCAGGTGTTCAATTAATTCTTCTCCAGCGAAAGGTGAATATTTTTCCGTTACGAAGCGGAGGATGGCTGACAGTCGAGTCTCGTCTTTCGTACGCATTTCGCCGACACATCTCTGACGAGTATGACGGCATCGTGCATGACTAGACGGGACAATGAAAACCGCCTTCACAACGATTGTTCCTCCCCGCGTTGGCTTCACGAAAGTATACGCGGTGCTTTTAGCATAGGATCAACCGAGAAATTAGTCATCGAGCGAAAGGTCACGACCGAGACAGTGACTCAGATCTATTCCCCTTTTCGCGGAGAAGAAATATCGATACCTAATCGAGCTATAATAAGATTAACAATTGATTGCGTAGCTCCATCGTTCAGTCTTCTGGAGATACAAGCACTATGACCTACGAACATGATTCACGACAATAGCCTCAGAATCGCTACAGGTGCTCGGAACTAAACGTACTGCGTGAAACGCGAGACATTTTTCTATATCGTCTGGCGACAGACGAGACTTCTGAAGCCTTCGAAAATAGACATCGCGTTAATCAAGACTCGCGAAGACGTCGAACAGTGATTTTAACAACTGGTCTCGTCTCGGTGTATTTATATCATTCGTTCTGCCACGAGCCTTGGGTGCAAACCGAGTCGCTTTCAATTTCTTCCCGTTCGAAATTGCATTCTGTGTTTACAAAGTAGCTGCGCTTCGACGATCGGACCGTAAATATCGCGTTTTAAATGACATATGTGTTGGCTAGTATGTGTTGGGTGTAAATTATCTCCAGACGTTCATGGCCGATTTTTCGAGCCACTCGAAATAACTATTTCGGTGTCTCGTTATTGCACCGCTCGAAATAATTAGGCGACACTCGCGTCGATGAGACAATCGGTATTTTAGAAGTTCAAAGACACTGCGACATTCGTTCTTTTAGGAGCAAGAAAAAAGAATTCCTTACGACCAAATTTCGAACAAAGGTTCATTACGTACAATTAGGTCAATTGATCCGTTTGCCCGTGGCGGATTTTTCTGTGCTTGAATAGACACCGCGAAAGAATCCAAAGAAAAACGAGTGCCTTTTCAGGAACGGAATAGAATAGAAGTGACGCAAAGGTGTTTCCAATGGCAGGTAGATTAGCTCATTTCCGCGCGACGCGATGAAGCTCGCGAACGGCTGTACAACATATCGTTTAGGGTCAGAGGTTGAAGCGACAGCATTATGACTTCCGATTCGCGGAAATTGTCACGCGATTTAGAGACTTTATTGTAACGGAGCTTGGCCCGAGTCGTTGACCCAGCAGAAAGGATTGATTAGATGCGACCAACGAATTGCGTCTCTTTGGTTGCCTTTCGAAGATCCGTCACAATACTTATCGAAGACATTTAGGAATTTCTGAGACGTAAAATCGCTATCGCGAACAAAACAAATCTTATAGTAGTAATGACTAATGACAACAAGATTTGGCGTCGCGATAAAGAATCGAAAACTAACATTAAACAACGTACTCAGAGCATGCCAAGAGGAATTCGTGCCAAAACTATCTTCTTCCAAAAATAAAACTACGAATGCTCTGTTAAAACATAGTTACAAATAGTTTTTTTTTTCTTTCTTTTGTTGTAAATTATTTATTGTATGTCCCAGTTTGTGTTCCGATAATCAGTCGTTCGAATAATCAACGTTCTAAGTACTGTAGCTAATTCGCATAGTCGATAAGACATTGTGCATAACGATTGCTTGGCTATACGCGCAACGTTCGTTTTTTTAGGAAAAAATTATTGTTTGTTCGTAAATACGCGAAGAACGTCATCTAATATTTTCCTTGCGATAACGAAGAAGTCATCGCACGTGCAGATTGTCTCGAGACGTAATTTCGTTAGGAGAAAAAAACTGTTGTTTACTTTGGAAAAGAATCGAGTTTTGCATACAGACGGTTCGACGAGCGGTCATCGATTGACTCCTTGTGTCGATAACGAGGTCACGAAAACCATTTACTTGAGAGCTTGTTGCATCTGTGTTTCCTCTCGGCACACTCGTACCCAGTATTCTTGCGACATTCGTTGCGATTGCACTTAAATGGCCATTATTATTCTTTAACTGGAATCGGCTGTTGTTTGTCCTTCGAAAGAAACCAACGACCATATTATTCACCCTAGAAATCTGGAAACCATGAGACCAAGGTAAAATCCGTCTACCACATAAAGCTCGATTCGAATCGTAAAGATAACCGTATCTCTTTTAATTACATTGTTTCACTTGTTTATGTAATAGTCGGAATAGAAAAAGTACCGATTGCGTTCGATTGGCGAGCGAGAAACCATGGATAAGATGCGCCAAGTTACTTTGAACTAACATAATCGCGGTCGAAAGAAAACAAACTACGATACGATAACGATAAAGTGTTTGTATCAGTGCGAAATTCTATCGTTACGGTTTCGTTATTGCGAGCATCGCTTCTAAAAAATACGAATCGATTAGATTAGATTAAACACAGCTCTTTCGGCATTAATTAGGATTTAGATGTCGATTAAAATTTTTTACATTCCGATTTTAATTACGAAACGAATTTTTAAAGTTAGAATAATTCAATTTGTTCTGTTTATGGCCCTTTTCGGAGTACAATTTTAATCTCTAATCTCGTTTCGATTAAGGTCCATCTATCTTCGATTTGGAAAATCTTTCATAATTTAGTATTCAATTGCTTTCCCGGGCGAAGATTGAAAAATTACTTGCATCGAAGCATCCTTGAAACTTTTGTTCCCAAAAAGACGAATTTCGATCTAGATCGAATGATTTCTCATCGAACCTCGCGTGGATTTGTTCCCGTATCAGTGTCGGATGAAGGAATGGTGGCGAGGAGGTAGGAGAAATCGCGCACCGTGTGTGATAAACTGAAGGTGGACACTGTTAAGTCATTCTTGAGTGGCAGTCGTAGGTGAATCGATCATCCGGTGTCTCGATCCCACGGGTCTCATTCTGGATCCCCAGTGAGCGTGCATAGTCCACAGATCGCCCCTAAAACATCAAAAGTGCCAGTTTGTACAATAATCGAATGAAAAACAAAACGGAAATGTGACATTGAGTTGTTCTCGCACCTGGTGGCTCGTTAATCTCCTTAAGTGATCGTCTGTGACGTTGTTCGATCGGCCGAACGAATCGTTAACGAAATCATATTTGTAAAACGTACCAAAGGGAGAAGCAATTTTTTTTTAAATTGTGGTACAACTTTGGATTCGATCACGAGGATCAGTGATCGTTTTATCCTATTTCCACAGTGACGAATATTTTCTAAACGCGTCGCTTTTAAAGATCGAAGCTGTACAGAGTTCGTCTATGGAAAGAAAGTGTAGAAACAAAAATTATTTATTGGATTTGCTCGTTGCTCGTTGCACAATAATTTCGTGGTATAACGTTCGAAAAAAATTTCACAACATGAAGAGTTTTACGCGTACGTACGAGTATCTTTTTCGCTAATCAAACATTGTGGATATTTCAATAATGATTAATCTTAACTCGATAAGGAAGCTCCACGATATAATTTTCGCTTAATGACGCTCGACTGGTCTACAAAAATTAGATGGTCCACAGATTGAACGATAACGCGATTAACTGATAAAAATTTGGATACGTTTCTCGATTAAAAAGACTTCTCGTTCGTTTAAAGGGGTATTCTACAGTGAACGTTTAAAAAAATAACGAAGGATTAAGAATCCTTTTACGGGGGGAAAAAATCAATATTCCCAGAGGTCTCAGCGATGACAATGACCGCGATTTGTCAGTGGCCTTTATGGAATAGTAACGACCCGTTGATTAATCGGTGCAGTTTTCGAGTGGATCACGTATATCTGCCCTTGAAGTTTCGTTTTTCAAATGTTGCATCGCGTCGAAACGGACACAAGTTGCAACAGAATTCGCGTAGAAACGCGTCGCGGGAACGTTCGCGTCAATCGGTCGCCTTTAATGTCGCGGTTTAATTGGTTCGAAAGAGGGGGAATTGGGGAGAATTAATTGGAACACAAATCGAAGCGAGCAACGTTCTTGCGTAATCTTACATTCTGCTAGGTGGATACCTCCGCTCTTGTCTCGGAAAGAATACTCGCGCAAACAGCTAGCAATCTAATAAAACGCGATATAAAAATCACTATGCAGCATTCTCGACGATAACTGGCGTTCTTTCTTTATCAGCGATTATACACTGCCGTTCAAAAGTTTGAACCACCGTTCGATCTTTACAATGAACATTTATCTTCGTACGCGTATAGTTTAGAGACGGCTGTTCGGCAGAGAGGAATTCGGTACAAGGGATTCGATCGTAAATTGATCGTAGATCACCGAACGAAATCGAAATTAGCATTCCACGTAACTCAGCCTATCTTATCTCGCGATCGTTAAGTTTTGTCAGGGAAGCACAACGAGCATCAGTTGCGAGAACACCAGCGCCGGTTCCGTGCTTACGATAACAATAACGCGCGATTATTATTTAATTGCTTAATCTCTGTTGGATGTTGTCCAGGGATCAAGAACGACGTTGAAACATGGGGTGAGTGTGACTATGATTGCTGTTGTTAGACGAAACGTTCGCGCAGTACTCGAAGCACACTCCCATCTCACCGAATCGAACCTGGAACTGAAGTGAAATAACATTGAACGACACCAGATAAGAACAAAATTTTATTCGGAGAATAAAAAGTAGTGGTCGAGTACGCGGTAGATCATTTTAATTCCGATGGATCGGATTCTCCTCTTACGATTTCACGTTGTTCGGTTCACAATTATGAATTTTCCCTTCGAAATCAGTCGATGGAACCGATCGACGATGTTCCTCTTCCGGGTGGTGCTTTCTCCATGGTAGAAACATTCCGTTTCGCGGAAAACTGTTATCGATGCAATATCATTATCGATGGCGCTCGAAAACCCCTACTCGTGGACGTCACACGATATCGAACGCGAGAAAGTGCGGACTCCGAGTATTGTTCGACCGCCGGAAACGAAATCAACACCCTGAACTTCGATGGCGCTTCACGCGATCGGTGTCGATTTTCCGCGTGCGGTCGCGCCGCGGTCTTCGATGACACGGATACACGTGACGCAAAAATCAGCGCAAATAAAAGAACGCCAAGCCCGTATTTATGCATCTGGTGTTAACGCACTGTCAGCAAAGTTGGGCGAATTTTATTTTTAAACAAATAAAAATGGTAGTTAAGTTTGCAAACTATCGCAAGACATTTTGTCTCTTGAATTTGAATTTCCCCTATGAAACTGTGAACACGTTGGGCATAACTTCATCCTGGTAATATTGCAGCGAGAAACGTGCGGTCTCCGACACTGGAGGTGGTGTAAGAGGTTCCGGTAGGACACCGGAAGTCGCTCGCACCAACGCCGAGGTACGCAAGAACATGGAACGTGGTCTGCACGAGCGCGACCGCGTCGGTGTCCAGGATTTCGTTCTCCTCGAGGACTTCAAGAGCGAGAAAGCCTTCATCGACAATCTGCGAAAACGATTCAACGAAAACCTCATTTACGTGAGTAAAGGTTGATTGTGCTTCTTAGATTTAAATATTCTAGTAATCGTGATACCTTCTTTACAGACATACATCGGCCAAGTACTCGTGTCCGTGAATCCTTACAAAAAGTTACCGATTTACAATCCAGAGACCATTCAGTATTACCATGGAAGGAACTTCTTCGAAGCCGCACCGCACATGTAAGAAACAATCATAAAATAAGCGATGTAGTATGTATTTCGATTACTTTAGCGGTACTTACGTTTGTAAAAAATTCCTTTGTTTCAGTTTTGCACTCGCCGATACCGCGTATCAGTCTCTTTTGAAGGACAATTTGGATCAGTGCATCCTCATCTCAGGTACGAAGCAACTTCGCTTTACCTGCAAAAGAATAGAAGTGTTGGACTGAAAAGTATTTTACTAGTGCAAGAACTTACTACGTTGGAGATAAGTTTAACGTTACTTGCACTCTTTGTGTAGGCGAATCCGGTTCAGGGAAGACCGAGGCATCGAAGAAAGTCTTAGAATTTATCGCAGCCGCTACTGGGCATAAGAAACAAGTGGAGGAAGTAAATGATAAGTTGATCGGTAGCAATCCCGTGCTCGAAGCTTTCGGAAACGCGACAACTAATCGCAATGATAACTCGTCCCGTTTCGGCAAGTACATGGATATCCAATTTAATTTCCAGGTACAAACGAAAGAACGTTTCGTTGTTTTTTTTTAAAGCTTTTAGATTATCAGTGAAGAAAAACTGATCGATTGTAGTAGAAGCATTACGCTTGATAAAGTGACATGCGATTTTTAAGATAATAATGATTATTATTAACTATATCTGTTGGGTTGCGTGGCAAACCTGTTCGCGTTTCTTTATAAGACTAGTAACAACTATACATTTTTAATCCATGAAGTTGTCTTTATAACTCGATCATATTTATAAAAAAAAAAAGAGTGATACTATAAAACGGAGGCGTATAACATAATAAACGTCGATGTTTCTTCGATAACTTTATTTTTGCAGGGAGACCCAATCGGTGGAAATATCTTGAATTATCTGCTCGAAAAGTCGCGAGTGGTACATCAGTTTTCGGGAGAACGAAATTTCCACATTTTCTATCAGCTGCTGGCTGGAGCGAGCGACGAGACTTTGCGAAAGTTGTTCCTTAAAAGAAATTTGGATACATATTATTATCTTAGTAACGGAGTAAGTTACTGTACTTTTAAATAATGCAGTTTTAATGGCGCTGCAGAACGTGTTACAAATTTCCGATTCGTTTCTAGACGAAGGGCACGATAAACACTATCGACGATTCTTCTCAATACAAGGAAGTAATAAAAGCTATGAAGACCATGGAAATGACTCAAAAGGAACAGGATGATTTATTCGCAATAGTCGCATCGGTATTACACATGGGAAATGTTGGATTTACCGAAGAAGATGGCGTAGCACAAATTTTAAAGCCAGCTTCCGTTGACGCTGTAGCTATTGTAAGTATGTAAGGTATACATTCTAAAAACTGGGTCAAACTGTAATTATTTTCTAGAAACAGGTACAAAAATTTATTAATTTTATTTAATGTAATTCCTTGCGTAATATTTATTTACATTTACTAAAAATATTCCGTAATTGGAAAACATTAACAGACAAGATAGTCGCTGTATCATTGATTAATTAACCAGTTCGTTATGAAAGCGATGCAAGTACACTTATCTTCGTTTCGAGATATAACAGGTTTTGCATGTCGATCGACTGAAAAACCTGACGTTGGACAACCGCATTATTTTATTTTGATTTTTTCGTGAACGAATCGAATTCGTTTGCAGTTATTGGGTTGCGACGTGAAACAATTGGCAGAAGCTTTCACACACCGTACAATTGATGCCCGTGGGGACGTAGTTGTTTCCCCGTTGAACAGAGAACTCGCAATTTATGCACGCGATGCACTCGCAAAAGCTGTATACGACAGATTGTTCACGTGGCTCGTAACCAGATTGAACAAATCATTGCAACCGATTAACAATCCACGGCGCAAGATGGTTATAGGAATTTTGGATATTTACGGTTTTGAAATCTTCCAAAAGAATAGGTACGCAATATCTCTGGAATTCAACGGTGTTCCTGTCAACAATTGCTAATTAAAAATATTTTCCTGATAGCTTCGAGCAATTCTGCATAAATTATTGTAACGAAAAATTACAACAGTTATTCATCCAATTAACGTTGAAATCGGAGCAAGAAGAGTACTTAAGGGAGGGAATAACCTGGGAGAATGTTCAGTTCTTTAATAACAAAGTTATATGTGATTTAATCGAAGAGAAGTATAAAGGTATTCATTATTTCACATCTTTTGTTGTAAACTTTGGTTTAGTTATTATTGATACGATGCGTCTTTATAGGTATAATATCACTGATGGATGAAGAGTGTCTCCGTCCCGGTGATCCAACAGATTTGAGTTTTCTGGAAAAGTTAAATGTAAATTTGAACAATCATCCTCACTATATAAGTCACATGAAGGCGGACTTGCAAACACAGAAAATCATGGGGCGAGATGTAAGTCTCGAATTGTATAATTTACTGTATAATTTATGGTTTTCGTTATCATCGATACACTCTTACGTTTTAGGAATTCAGATTAGTACATTATGCTGGCGACGTAACGTACAATGTTCGCGGATTCCTTGAGAAAAATAACGATTTATTGTTCAGAGATTTACGCGAAGTGATGTCACACACAAGGAATTCGATCACCAAGGTATATCCACGGATTTACTTGCGGACATTATAGTTTATTCGACTCTCTAGATCAAAATTTATGTTTCTCGTAGACTGTGTTCGACGTGAAAGATTTAACTAGCAAGAAGCGACCGGATACGGCTATCACACAATTCAAAAACAGTTTGAACAATCTTGTAGAAATTCTTATGGGCAAAGAACCTTCTTACATTCGTTGCATCAAACCTAATGACTATAAGATGCCCAGTAAGTTGTACAAATTTTTTTAATTTTCACGCATAAAATTTCCACCTATTACCTAAGTTCGAAAGATATCTTAACGCGTACAAAATTTTATCGAAGTATGTCGAGCCATTTAAACATATTATTCCAGATAAATTTAATGAGAAGATTGTACTGCATCAAGTACAGTACTTAGGACTTATGGAGAATTTACGAGTAAGGCGAGCTGGTTTTGCCTACAGAAGACCGTACGAACAATTCTTGCAACGTTATAAATCTCTGTGTCCACAAACTTGGCCTAACTATTACGGTTCGGCTAAAGATGGTGTACAAATCCTTGTATGTTCCCTTGGATTCGAACATGACGAATACAGGATGGGCAAGTAAGAGTTACTCGAGCAATAATCATGGTAGCTCTAGGGTACTGCACATTCACAGACACTTTTAAAACCGAGTAAAATCTTTCATGCAGCACGAAACTATTCATTCGATTCCCTAAGACATTATTCGATACAGAAGATGCCTTCCAAAGAAAGAAACACGAGATAGCAGCTATTATCCAGAGTAAATGGAAATGTATATTAGAGAGACGAAGGTACTTGAAAAAGAGAAAAGCGGTAATCGTTTTCCAAAAATATAGTAGAAGGTGGCTTGCAAAACGCGAAGCTGAAAAGAGGCGAAAAGCCGTTATTACTATTCGAAGGTACTGTGAATCGATCATTTTTGTTTTTCTTGCTCCCTTTATATTTGATTTTAATTTCAAACAACTTTGAATAGATTCATTGAAGGATTCATCACGCGAAACGGACCACCAACTTCAATTAACATAGCTTTCATTGAATTAGCAAAATCCCAATGGTTAATTAAGCTCTCTAAAACACTTCCTCCTGGTATTTTAAATAATTATTGGCCTCCATGTCCGTACTCTTGCCAAGAAGTAAGACACAGATCTATTACTCTTATATTTAAAGGTTTCCGTTTTAAAACAATTAATAATAATTAACAGGCTTCCGAATATTTACGCATCTTGCACAAAAAATGGAAAGCGCGAAATTATAGATTGGCTTTGCCAAAGGAGGACAAGGAGCAATTCGAATTAAAAATTTTAGCCGAATCTCTATTTAAAAACAAAAAGAAATCATATGCAAAGAGTTTAGGACCAAGGTTCCAAGTCGATCGACTCGGTGCAGAGCATAAAGCGCTAAGACAAAGTTTCATTAACAATATTCTTCCTAGAGATGAAATTATAAAAGTAAAATATTGTTATTTATTTGATGTTTTAATTAAAATAGCGATGATAGTAACAGTATTTCTTCTCTTTTTTTTTTTAGTACGCGACGCCTGTGATTAAATACGACCGACACGGTTACAAACCCCGTGAAAGGGTATTGATTTTAACAGGAAATGCGGTGTACATTTTAGACACTTTAAAAACTTTTAAGCTTAAACATCGATTGCCTTATAAATCTATCGAAGAATTGGTCGTTACCGGAGAATCGGATAATGTATTGATAGTCAGGATACCGCCTGAATTAAAGAAGGACAAGGTTTGTCCCTATTGTATTATTGTAAAATATATATTATCTGACATTATTTTTTTATACTCATATTTTTCTTAGGGTGATTTAATATTGGAAGTACCTCATATAATAGAAGCATTAACAAAAGCAATTGATATCACTAATAATCCAAATATTCTGAAAATTGTTCATACCGAGTCGTAAGTACACGGCCAAAAACAATTTAATTTGATCGTAACGGGTATGTTAATAATGATTTACGTTATTTATTTAGGGTCTCACATAAACTAGTCAGTGGAAAGGAAGGTGTAATCGAATTCAGAACTGGTACAACACCAGCCATTAGTAAAAATAGACAAAGTGGACATTTACTAGTGGTGAATATAATTTATACAACATGAAATAATCATATTAAATTTTACTTGGTGACTTGTATTTACGTGTTCTATTTTAGGTGGCCTCTCCATAATATCTCAAAGAAGTTTCAAACAAAACTAATTGTGTACTTAGAAGGAAGAGTTCAACGCGGAAAGTACGATATGTAAAACAGCCTTAATTCATGTGATTTAGAATGGGAGACTATTAAGAAGAGATAATATATTCAAATTTAGTACATTTGTTGAAGGATACTTGCAGTTTTGTACCTTGTTATGATGATGTCAGTGTAAAATATTTTGTGAAATAATGTTTATTTTTGTAATTAGTGAATCACCGGCAAAATGGAAAACTTTCGCGAATGATACGGATTGTCTAACTATGATATATGCGTGCCTTTTTTTTAAATTAATATCATATAAATCGCACAAGAAAATAATTTATTACTGGACATCTTTCAGATGCACCTATAGAAAATATTTCTTTTTTCTATATTTGTATTGTATAAGTCATTGTGCCATTGATAATATTTCATGTTCAGAATTATCCTATGGAATATTGACAATATAAAATTAAATTAAACTAATAATCTTAATTGTTCAGAAGTAACTGATTTTTTACTCATTTCTCCTACTATATGTATATGTCCTTATTCTAAAGGTACATTTTGAATATGAGTAAATCTATTTTCCTGTCATTATTGTAAAATATTTCAAAACAAAACATTGCTATATCTTTAGAAAAAATAAATATCAAAGTTTGTGTGGTGTTTGTTGCTCTTCATCTAATTTCTTTATAAGTGAAATGGATGTTATGATAATGCAAAATTTGATATTATTATTTCTATTTGATGGTGATATTTATTTCAAATAAAATAACATTTACTTGTATGACAAGATACTTTTCATTCCTGTTAAATAATACAAAATTGTTTGTGAAGATACCTTTAAATATAGGTAACATTAATACTTGAGCAAGGAAAGCAAGTATCCCTTTTCTTAAAATCAACATGCAATTTACATACTTAATCATTTCTTTTGAGAAGTAGAAGCTTTCCTTGTAAGAGACTTTTTTCCTTCCAAGGCTTTCTCCCGTAGCTCATCTTCCATTGCTTTATTTACTGTTCTGGTAATCATTTGTTTCAATTTATGTGCATCTTCAAACTTCTTTTTTTTAGGTTGTATGGGTGCGTCTATAAACCAAAAAGTTCAATTACGTTAATAATATATTAACCCGTAACTTTGTATTGATATTCGTAATTTTTTTTGAATACTTTTTTATTTAATTAATTTTATTAAATTTACTAAAACTGATCTTCTTTTACATATACTCTTTTACCCCTTATCCGAATAATTATTTTTGTACGTTGTTTTCGGATATACTAATAGTTATGGAGTCGAAAGTATGTAAATATTACTCACTATTTCGGCGCTGAACAGGAGGAGTCTTTTTCTTTTTATCCTTGGCTTTTCCTTTCTTAGATGCGGGCAATTTGGCCTTCACTTTTAGTTTTCCCTGGGCCATTTTTTTAAGTCTTTCAATTAATTTTGAAAAGTTACTCAATAGCAAACACGCAACATGTGCAACCACATGTGCATATATATAGACAGGAATCCTTTATAGTTGCCATTTGAGGGAAATACGCCACGCCACAGCCGACTTCAGTACTAGTCATATTGAACGAGAAAGAATAAAATCGCGAGAATCTGATTTTATAGGAAGAATACACGGCATTTGTGTGTTCTGTCTATCCAATGAACATTTTGTATCATTTCATATAAAATTAATGATAACAAAAATTATTAATAAATAAATTTACATCATGTCAATTGTACTTATAAGAGTAGCTGTTAGATAGCTATATCATTTTACTGCACATTTTAAATGTGAATTTATTATAGCAACATATATATATATATTCCTTTTATTAGCACATGTTCATAGTCTAACAAAATATTATTCCGTACATGCCCCAACAAAGTAATAATAAAGAAATAATGTTGAGAATGATGTCGTTTGGCGTACCATATTTCCCTTGAACTATACAATTAAAATGGTCCTGTTTGTAATTACAAATATACATAATTTGACCTTACTTACACAAAATATTCAATATGTATAATTATATACGTATATGACTGACTATCGTAAAACTACTACAATTAATTCATTTCGTACATACAACATCTACTAAGAAAGTTTATTAATATAAGAATATTTAGAAATGTTTGGAAATCAATCGACTACAAAATAAGAGAAAACTAAGATATACGTATATACGTTAAATTATATGAGGATATTTTTATCATACATTTGAGTATCCAAAAATTAACTTATACACATTGAAAATCAATCGTCTGAAACATATTTCGGGAAAGATTGCTTTTAAGTTCCATTTTTGTTTGCATGCATCAGTTACACAACACGTACGCAAGTAAAGTCACAACAATGGCACTCTCAAAACCGTCAAACTTATTTCTTCAATTTATTGGTGCTTATTTCGAGCAACTCTATATCAATCCTGTAAAAACTAAAGCGATTACCAGGTGTGTTGATATTTTTCCGATTAATGTGAATATTAAACGATGATTTTGCATAATTTGTTTATACCAATTTTTGTGATTATCGTACTTTTCAGCTGTATTCTCGCAACTCTCAGTAATTATGTATCGCAAAAAATTTCTGGGACAAAGCATATCAACAGTGACAGTCTACTCGCGTATGCACTTTTTGGGTAAATTTGAATAAATTAAGTTTTAAGTTTTTTAAGTACTTTACTAACTGTAAAGTACTTTTACTTAATTTATGTACAAATTCTTCACTGTGTCAAAGTACAAATTTTTTTGTAGATTATTTTTTGGAGGTCCTGTTCCACATTATTTCTTCAAATTTATACATCCATTTGTGAAAAGTCCTTTTAAGCTCCTGTTGATTGAAAGATGTATATATTTACCATGTTTTCATGCTTTAGCATTGTACATGTTATCTAGACTTCAGGTAAACCTAATTTGTTATTTTATATGCTGATACTTTTCATAATTTAGTGGATCATACAACAAATTTATTTTGTTGCAGGGTAACACACATAATTATTCTTACAAAGAGATGAAGAGATTGCACTGGCGTGTAGTCAGTACAAATTTAAAATATATAACATTGTTGCAATATATCAACTTTAAATATGTTCCACCAGGGGTAGGTTTTAGCTTTCTTAAATTATTTCTTATTTTTACCTAACAAAATATATTCTAAAGTGTTCTTTAAACTTTCAGTTACGTGTTCTGATGATAAATTTGATTAGTTTCTTTTGGACCATATATATTGCACAAACACAATCTAACATACAAAGGCTATGAGAATAGGGAAATAATATATTAATATACATATAAATTGGGTTTATCAGTTATAAAGGTTAAAGGGACCATGTATATATAAATATAAAGGAGATTATATTTTGTATAAGGATTATGTAAGTAATCATTCCAACTGGACATTTTATTTTGCAGTTAGAATATAGCAGACTATTTTGTAAATTTATGCTATTCAAAGAATTTATAAATAAATCCTGTAAACGGTTTTGGGGGAAAATTAAATTTTTTAAGCTTTTCGATTTAATCACACAACAACAATACAGAGTATATTACAGATATAATCAGAATTTCTTCCATTTCAACAATGGTAACATTCGATGACTGTAAATTATGAATAATAAATATTACAGTCAAAAGCCATGGTGGGCAAAATTTAACAAGTTTTACTTTTTTCACGTTCGTATAAATAAGTTTCATTTTACACTCTGTTAAGATATATATCATAAAATTTACTATTCAAGCGACAGAGTGACGATTTCAGACTTTCCTTCGTATTAATTTTATAAAACAATTTTGTGTGATAAGTATGTATTTATGTTTTAGTTTGGTTTTATAGATATGCATCAATGAAAGGTCAATATTGCAGCACCATAGCAGTTGACAATTCTTTTCAATAAAACTGACTCAGTCATTATGCAATAGCTAATTCTACGTAGTTTTCCCTTCTAATTATAAACAACGTAGACTTTCCAAATATGACTTTTAACCCTATACATACATCTTCAAGACTTAACTTTGAATAATCAAGACTAGTCTAATTATGTCTTTTGGTACGCTGCCTGGCCTTACAGCCAAGAAAGTAACTTTCTGACTAGCATTTAGATAAATTGAGTATTGCAAGTAAAGGAAAGTTTAAGAGTATAACATCACTTATACTTTTGTCTTGCCTTTAAAATTGACCAATGACTAGCAATTTGTGACACAAGTAAATAAATAAATAAATAAATAAATAAATTAATTAATTAATTAAATAAATAAATGTACAATTTTATCAATGTTGAGTATATAGAATGAAAAGCAAATGAGCAAAATGTTAAGCTTCATTATGCATTGCAATATCTATGTACAAAAGGAACAGGTGTAGAACATTGCACTAAAATATCAGTTACTAATCCCTTGGGAAATTGGTAGATAAATTCAAAGAATGCTAGTGTTTTAACGATCGATGGAATGTCTAAAATTTGACTAGCTGGTGTTTGTATAACAAACAATTACATGATTAACTAACTAATCACGCAGATGTAGAACTACTAACGTAGTTTAAAATGAATGTTTAAATAATAGAGTAGCTATTGAATAATAATGCGAGATCTTAAAAAGCTGCAACCAACACAATTAATGATGTTTATAATCATCATCGTCTCCTTATTGCTTAAGTACTCAGATGAATGTAAGTTTGTAAAGAACAACATCACATGGAGACTTAAAATTCTCAAAACAGTTGAGAGACAACATAAATTATGGCAATAATATCCTTTCAAAAACAATAGTTTTACAAAATGTTGCCAAGATGTTAATCCTAATATTAAAATATCTTCTTTGGATACTCTTGCACGTATACCTTTGAAATCTCATTCGAATTCAGAAAATTATAGAATGAGTAATTGACTAAAACTGTCATTCTCAATTTTCTGTGGTTCGGTAAATTCATCTTAACAATCAATTATAAAATACATCGTACCTACAATCAAATTATTAATTCTTACTACCTAATTGAAATAAGAATGATGTTAGAGAAACAATATTGTTGTTAGTCGACAAGAAAATATTGTTCCGAGTAACGCACGTACTGAAATTGATGGCATTATGGACAATCACCACTGATGAGTATTATTAAGACATGAGATCAGAGGTGTAAATGCATATTAAGACTTTACAAAGATTTAAAGATCATGCACCAAACTTAGAATGGCGTCTTCCCTTGTATCTTTAAAGCATGCTTCCTAACATGAGAAAATACTTAAAATTCATCCGAAATGTGTCATGGGAATGTTCAACATCACAAACATGATTTTCATAATGTAGGACTGTTAGAAAAAGCATCAGAAGATCATGGTGATCCGCACCATTCCAAATCTGATACATAAAAGGAACGTTAAATGTCTTTAGGGATCCGCTTGATCACTTCAACGCGTGTACGATGGACTCCGACTCGGAGAACAACTTGATCGATGGCTTGGACTTGACCAATTACTATGTCTGCTGCTATCTGAACTACTCGGTGACGAAGGTGGTGTCGGAGTAGGTCGGTGATATGGAATTGGTCGCTTCCTGGCGCTAAAATGAATCGCCGTCAATATCGTGATAACAGAGTTGTAACATTTATACGTATTAATAAAAACACATTTGTTCAAATTCAGGTAAATATATGACTGTTGAATGAATTAACGGATTATCATCTTAAAGTCAATATCACAACTCATGAGTTAGTTTTCATTATTAATATTAATATTACAGTATGAGGAAAGGATGCGTGCAAAATAAATTGTGCAATGCAACAAAAAAACAACATGCAAAATAAAAATGTGTCACTTACCTTGCACTAATGTATATCATGGAAGGCAGTGGGCCAAAAACGATTCATAAATCACAACAAAAGAAATATTGAACTAAAGAAACAGGCTTGCTTTATAGCGGTAAATACATTTTATTTGCGATCGACATAAAATAAAAGAGAATCTCTACTGTAAATGTTTAATTTACAATAATTTATGAGGGAAATACACACATGCTACATCTACATAATATCTGTAGATTGTTTGATAAGCAATTAGATACAAATGAAAAGAAAAAAAAAAAATACGGGGAGAAATCATACAAACATAAGTATACTTGATTGGCTTGAAACAAATTCGTGTATTGATGCGATTGAGTAAATACGCTTACTCCGTAAAATAAAGTAATATCAGGGTTCGCTGATTGAACATATCCGTTTACAGATTGAAAATTTATATAGCGCCTAAAATATTCTCTTAAAAAATTAGTGAAGTTATACTGATAAACTGGTAATATAATTATAGTGTCCACAAAGTTATAATAAAACAACAGGATCCGTTGCACTTAATAATCATTACGAACTAATATTCGCAACAGCAGCTAAACTGCTTATCTCGTATCTGCTATTTATTTATACGAAAAGAAACGAAATTCGATTATTCATCGTGTTTACTACTACATGAACCGTAGGAAAGTAATAGAAACGTCTGTGCGAAGCCGTAACTTTATCTTCTATGCCTGTCCCTCGATCTGTCCCTGTAGGACACAACACAAAATGGCATTAGAATAATCAAACATACAAATCAAGAATGGTAAACTTATCGATATCGTCATTTTATGATTGGCTGCAATTTAATCGAAGTCTTCACGGGATCGTGAAAGGCACATGAATGACGAGAAATAACATAAAAAACGCAAAACAATAGTAGGTTCAAAGATAAACATTTCTACGACTGATGCAGTGGGCCTACGAAATTTGGTGCGCTGTAAAAAATCTGTTGCTACGTTTTTTTAAACTACTGATCGGGATACCTACCTTGTGATACGGCGTCTATCTAGGAAACTGGGTGAACCATGACGCCGTGGTATTGACGGAGAACGAGACCTGCTAGAAGCTGAACTGCTAGATGTTGAACGAGAGGACCTGCTAGAAGCGCTACTCGATGATCGCGAGGAGCTAGAGAAACTTCTACGACTGTGCCTTGAACTAGAGGTAAGAAAAGAATGTATTACGTTAAAACGTTTCGACGTAACTTGTGCAACGCGACTTGTACAACAACCTATTTACCTTAAAGAAGAACGGGAGCTGCTTCTAGAGCGACTTCTTTTCTCTTTTTCTCGCGATATCCTGGATAGCGATCGTGAACGACTTCTTGACTTCTTCGACAGGGACCGACTCCTTGACTTTTTCGACAACGATCGACTACGCGATTTCTTTGACAAAGATCGGCTCCTCGACTTCTTCGACAGAGATCGGCTCCTCGATTTCTTTGACAAAGAACGACTCCTAGACCTTTTCGACAACGATCTCGTTCTACTCCTGGATCTTGATTTTGCCGGCGAATGGGAGGGGGACTTCTTCGATCGCGTCGGTGACCTCGACATGGAGCGTTTCGATTCCGAGGAAGACCTCGACCTGCTCAACCTTTTCGTTCTAACAGGGGATTTCGGTGATTTTTTGGACCTTGCTGGGGACGCAGGTGATCTGTGTCTAGGAGATTCCGATTTCTTACTTCTTGACGGGGAACGTGATTTCTTGTCCCTGGAGAGGGATCGCGAAGAACGACGTCTAGGCGATCGAGAAGATCTTTTCTCCAACGACATCGATCTTGTGTAGGACCTCGAACGTGACCTCGAATAGGACTTATCTCTCGGAGAATGCTTTCTAGAAGCTGGTGAACTCTTTTTCGAAGTACTCGGAGAAGCGGACCGTTTTAGTTTAGTCGCGTTGCTAAGTATAGGAGGAGGTGGCGATTCACTGGGAGAACGTAACTTTATGGGTGCTTCCTTGTGAGAGATCGGTGGCGAATGCGAGGACGATTGACTCTCCGATGAATGCTTCCTTAACATAATTGGAGAATTCTTAGAGGTACTCGGAGACTTGGAGCAATGATTCGTCTTGGTTGTTATACTCGGTGACCTACAGTTCATTTTATTTAACATCGGTGGTAACGGTGGAGGGGACTCGCTGGGCGAACGTATCTTTATAGCTGCTTCTTCTCGGGTCAATGGTAACGCGGGCGAAGGTGATCTGCTTGATACTGGCGACTGAATAGCGGGTAGGTGCGATATAGGTGAATTTGATTTAGACTTCTCTTGAACGGGACAAATAATATTTTGTACCATTTTTGGTGGGTCGTTTGGTAATGCAATATCAAGTATGCTATCCTCTTTCTTCTCTAATTTGATCTTTACAGGACTAATTACTTTCTTCCCTATACTTTCCCTAGCTTTTGCAGCCAGACCACTTTGCAAACGTTTCAGAGTATGCAGCTCCTTCAACTTCTCTTCGTCTTCTGGTTTCGGCTCGTCGTCCGCCATGTCAGTCTCATCTTCGCTGGAAGATCGTAGTCTGACCCTCGGCGTGATCGTTCGGATTTTTCTAGCCCTAGAACTCGATCGAGACTTCCGTTTAGTCTCCGGAGTTTTCTTTTGATCTCGTTTCTTTTTATCTTCCAATATGTGCTTGTACCGCTCCGGATTCTTTCTCACGGGAGAATAGCTCAAGGTGGATCGTCTAGATCTACTTCTCGTCCTGCTGCGGGTTCTACGACGTTCTCTCGATCTCTCTCGTCTGTCCCTCTGTCTCCTTGGTGACCTCGATTTTCTTCGAGAATCGGACCTTCTGCGTCTAGGCGGAGGCGATAATCTGCGACGTGATCCATAACGATCGTATCTCGATCGACTTCTGCTTCGGGACACCGAGTACCTGTTGTACCTTCTAGGAGACCTTGACATCCTTCTTCTTCTTGGCGATGGACTGATACGCCGTGACCTTGAATATCTTCTAGGAGATCTCCCTCTATCGATTCTGCTTCTTGATGGAGATCTATGTCGTCGTGGTGGAGGACTCTTGTGTGCAACCGGTGACTTCTCCCTCTTCTCCGGAACAACTTTTTTGATCGGAGAATCTTTCTTTTTAAGGGGTGGGGTTTCATTTCGACTTTTCTCTTGCTTCTTTGGTGAACGATTTGGCCGAGGCTCTTTTGGTGTAGTATCCCCCTCATCAGATTTTGTTTTTTCCACAACTTTATCAGATTTTACAGACTTCCTCGGTCTTTCTGGGGAGCTGGAAATTTCATCGGTGTACATATATTTTTCGAAGCGCTAAAACGAGAAATTTAAATTAAATTCAAGGGATACTTCGGACATACCTGTCCGAGGAGCTCTCGGATGACTGATGCTTCCTCTTGGCAGCTACTTTTTTCTTCTAAAATAAGAACAGTACAGATTACTAAGTTAGACAATATTAGCTAGTGAACACCAATCATGCATATGTACTTGTCAGTAGGATAAAAAAAGATATCGCAATTCGTCAAAAACTTTCTGGAGTCTGCTCATTCGCTCTAGTACAAGTATGTATTTGATGGACAATTTAAAATGTACACAATGTTCAAGCTGAAAATTGTAATATGTTAATAAAACATAAACATCGAGAAAATAGAGATCACAAACTAATACGTGAGTATTATATGCACTAATTGTTTTTCGCATTGCACCTATATCAAAGAACAAGCAGTCTCCTATTATTACTTTCTCGTAAATGTGATGGTGCTTGACACAAAACGAGTGAAAGGCAACAACAATCGCAAGTTTGTACGAATATAAATCACAAATTATTATTACATTGAGTAGCGGCATATCTGGTACTCACTCAGGGAATATATCCTGTCAAATGGCGCTGATAATTACAAACAATACTGAGATTTACACTTTTGAAATAATGACTGTTAACTTGAAATCAGATAAAAATCTTTACAGAAACAAGCAATGAATCATGCTTATTCAAAGATAGGCAGCAACACAAATTTTTGATAATCCAATGTTAATTGACAACTAATCAAGGGAAAATGAACGCAAAGTAGATGTCACATGCTCCTGCTTCACGTGCTAAGGTATATATGGATATATATATATATGTGTATATATATATATATATATTTATAAATATGTATATGTATAGAAAGAGACAGGAAGATAGAAATTTCATATGTGTTTCCTTCGCAATATTTTTCCTACCTCGTGCTTTTCTTTTGCCTCTGCCTTAGATTTCTTCTTCTTCTTTTTCCGTTTCTTCTTTGATTCAGTTTCGGAAGAGCTGCATAACACACAATTAAATCGCGTTAGAAGATAAAAACCGTTAAAATATAAAGAAATTCCTCAAAGGAATATTACCTGCTATCATCTGAAGCTTCGCTAGAATCACTATCAGAGGAACTAGCCTCAGTCTTTTTGTGTTTCTTGTCCTTTTTCTTCTTTTTAGATTTATCTTTTTTCTTACTAGCCTTTGGAGATTCCGACCTAGGAAATACATTTACCATTATCCTACGAGTTTCGCCGAGCGACGGTTTAATTTTGTTGTTTTAATAATATTTATTTTTTAATTCTTGCAGTGGGCGTCTTCCTGTCGACAAGTGCATACCTTGTGCTGACAATAAAGAAAGCTGTAGTACAATGTATCCGTGTGTGAAACAAATACTTTGTTCTAATGATACAAGCTATCTGCTTTTAATGAGCTCGATCAAAGTAATGAATAAATATTTGAAAGTAACTGAGAACGCGTATTCTGATGAAAGTTTGCACCGAACTATTTCAGCATCTGGGCAAGGTTTTAAAGTCAAAAATAGAAACTAACTTATACATACATGTATATGTATAGGAAATGCAGTGTGTAGACTTTAATGTTTATCGATATTAAACAGAACAAAATAAATTGTCTCTTTCTTTCACTGCAATCCCAAGTGAATTAAGTAATAAAAAAAATATAAATACAACGATACATATACAGGTGAAAGTCACAATATTGGGCTATAGCTAACAAACCGACTACATAATTCGTTTATTTGAAAGATTTGGTTTTTCATAGTCATATGAGATGTACATTAAACTGGCCACGATAAAGCACGTATGTAAAACCACATCTTTCAAAATTTACAAAAGACAAGTATACAAAATATGAGGAGTATTGATATAATATGGGATTAGCATTACCTTGATAACCATCGATAGGGACGGACTTGTCAGAAAAAAATAGAGAGATGACATTAACAACAAGCTTTATCGATAACAACAACAAAGATAGAAATGCATGATTTACGCGTCAGATTGATTAACGTTATTTGTTTTAAAAAAACCGCGTTTATTTTGTATGTTAAGTAAATGTTTGCCTATCATGTATACTGCCACTATTATCGTATTTTATGTAAGTACAACGTTTTGATCACGTTATGGATATCAGAGTATAGCAAACATTTACCTCTAATAATTGCGCCTATAAGACGAAATACCCAAACATAAGGCAATGGACGAACTCGATTGTCTTTGTTTCTCAATACAGAGATTATAATGCTTTTTGAGAGTGTTTTGGAAAGTAGACGCGACGACCACACTTACCTACTGAGCCTACTCTGGGTAGGCACTCAGTCCTCCTCAGTTCTGTTTGAAACAGAGAAAGGTGTATGGGACATGAAATAGTAGGTGAGTCATGATTCAGTATCTGACAAGAGGTGTGTAGTAAGCAAATGAACGTGTGTGGACTTGCGGTAAATGAATAATTAACTGGGGAGGAGAGGAACTACTACAGGGGGACGTCCGTTCGGTCTTGAAGCCTGGATTCTTGTACACCTTAGCAACAGTATTCCATAAATAAATCAATTACATGTTCCACGATGCAGTCATTCACCTATAGTATATGTATTGCTACATTGTATTACAGTATAACATAATATATTAAGTTGAGTAATAAGATCGTTTACTTTTCAGCGCGGTATGCAGCTCGAGGTGTGATATTTCAAAACGCTGCTTATAGAAGCTCCAATGGATAAGCATATCGAGTTACAAAGAATGTGGAAGCGTTTCATGTACGGTATCAGCTCTTCTATTTGCCTTTGCCCGAACGAAGTCTCATTTTTCAAAGATGTGCGACATTTACTTTTCAGATTGGACACTGCTTTATTTCTGAAGGGAGTTTCGACCTGAATTTAGCGTATACATAACGCTTGTCGTTCCAAAGAAACGCAAACGAACTCACTACTCGACCAAATACATCGGATAAGTATGTGTTGCTACTATACTATAGTATGCTGTAGTATACCATAATAATACTACTGCTACGCTATAGTATACATGTTGTCATTTAATATACCATAGTACAATGTAGTAATATCACTACTACAGTTTATCCGTGCTCCATTACTCGTTTATAATTAGCAACAACATAGAATCCAGCCTCCACTGACCCGTGCACCGTTACGTTGTCTTTTACCTTTCCTTCTTGTGCTTTTTCCCCTTTTTCTTTTTGGTCGTGCTGCCGGAACGTTTTCGCTTCTTCTTCTCCGGGACGGACGTCGTGTCCGGAGTAGGACTCGGAGTTCGCACCAGTTCGTACACTTTGCTCGCAGCAGCTCTCGCCTCTGCTTCGCGCGCGTGCCTCTCGGGATCTAGGCTACTTCCCTCCACGAAGAACTCCGATATTCCAAATGCCTCCCGTAGCTTAGCATTTTTTTCTTGTTGCGCCTCAGCAATCTGGTGGGTCTCCCGGACACTGGAACAACGATCATTATTCGTTTCAATCCGTAATGAAAATTTTCAAATCGCTCGATGGACTCCGCTATCACCGATCCCGATCCTCGCCAGAACGCGACGCCTCGACGTTCACCGGAAAGTTTGCTTCTCGACAGTCGCTATCAAGAGCAAGGTTTCGACGAAGCAACATCCAGTACAAAGGCTCTGCTCGTGCGAAAGATCTCTTATTCTTGATATCGACTCTCGCGCGTGAAACTCTCGAGCGGACGGCAGACATTGCCATCGACCCGAAGGAGAAAAGCCGCGTGCACCAATTGGAATCCAACGTAGCACACCATATTGCAAGAGCACACAGAGAGGCCCGAGCGACACGTGATGATCGAAACTATTCAAGAACCCTCGGCCACTTGGTCGCGAGAAAACGAGCACGATCGACGTTGCAAGTAGATAAAAATAAACACACTCGGGAGGGTTGGTGGGCAGGACTTCGTATGACCTATTTCGATATTTTACAGGTTTCCTGGGCCCAAAGGAAGGTAAATAAGAGCAGGAGAATTAGTCGAGGGACGAGATATCGTACCGCGTCGAGATTTTCACCGTCATCGTCGCGCGAGCGGGACCCGGGGTGTTCACTGAGCTCGAGTTTCGCGACGATCCATAGAGACTGGCCAGCTCCGGCACGGAGCGCCGAAGGGTGCAGTTGGATGCCGTGGCTCCTTCAGACCGTTCGCGACAAAGGTTGACAAGAAGGCGTTCGGACAATGCGGCGAACCAGTGACATAACACTGGAGAGGACTATACGAGGACAAATCGAGGCGGCCCCTCTTCTGCTCCGCGAGTGAAAAGCAGCAAGCAAGCGAGGCCGGGGTCGGTCGAGAGCCACCCCTACGCCAACGCTCGAGCGCGGATCAATACAATCCAGCTGTTCTCTTTTCTGGTATCCCTTTCGCGCCACTCGCCCGCTACACGCTCAAATTGAGGAGCCAACCGCTTGCCTCTGAGAGTCAACCCTTCTCCCCCCCCAATCCCATCTGGGGTCAACGGGAAAATATTTTTTTCACCCTTTAACCTATCGCTACGCCACCCTCCTCCACCTTCAGAGAAAGGTCTATCGATAAATTTATCGTCTGGTTAATTTTGTAACTCCTAGAGGCCTGCAAAATGTATTTTCCACCTCCGGGTCCATTTGGACAAATTCAGATTTAGGTCAAAATGAACCCGGTGTCCGCCATCCGAGGGCTAAACAATCTTTAAGCTGTCTTTCTATATTTTAAAGAATATTAGTAGTATTGCTCGTATTTTGCACAGCTACTGTTTTTTTTCATCCTTTAATCTGCCGCTACGACCCTGTCCTTTATCTCCGGGGAAAAGTCGATTGAAAACCGTATCGTTCTTAAGGGGACGCTACTGCTGTGCCGTGAAATATTTTTGCCTTCCTCCATTTTATGGGTAAGGTTTCTGTACGATATATGTATGCCCCCCCGTTAACGTGCAGCTAATATTTTATTCACCCTGTAATCTACCACTACGACGCCCTCCTCCATCTTAAGCGGGAGGTATATAGAAAAGTTCACTGCCCCGTTAATATTACAGCTTCATGTATTTTACATAGGGAACAGTTTTGTTAATATTATTTTCTATAGCCGAGGGTGAAAATAATTTAATCCCTCAAAATACTGTAAACTACTCGGAAAACAGAAACGCAACTTGAAAACCAATTACGTTGCACGTTGCATTGCGGTTAATTTGGTAGATTATGGAGTTTTAAAGGTAACAGTTGTTTATGCGGAAATGTTTCCCTCTCGCGAGAGATTGGGGATCAACAACGTGAGTCACCCCCGAGCTTAGCATACAGAAGAAGGTTGTTTGACTTTCAAATTCATCTAGCCCTTGTTTTCCCACCGATCCTCCGCAGAATTTAAATTTTTCAGCAGCTTTAATTACTACTTCTACCAGTTGTCAAGACACCTTTCTTAAATGTATTAAAAGACTCCTTTTTAAATCACAAGATGAGCCAATATGTGATTGTGAAATTTCTGAAGATTTACGGGGATTTATTTTCTCAATTTCTATCAAAGTGAATGCCATTATATGTATCAGATATCCTGGCAGATCAAATGAGGACGATAATCTGTGGTCAGAGGTATTCAATTTCACTAGTTACTCTTCCAATGCAAACATTGAGTGCTAACCCAGATTTATCGGTAAACTTGGCCCGTGCCTTCATCTTGTGACATCAAAACATTCAATTTTCAATTCATTACTGTAATACTATTATCAACCATTAGATCTATATTTCTACCTAAGTCTAAACGCTAATTTTTGCTACTTCTATCAATTATCTACATTTACAATCTTTTGTATTTAAAGACGTGCAATTCAAGTGTCAACGCCAAGAAAAATTTCTAATGATTCACGCGGATCTAAAATGACCTCAGGAGATAAATATAGCACAAGTTGCCCTAGGGTTAATACACAGACAATTGAAGAGCTTATTTCCGAAACGTTTTAAGTCAAACGATCGTACGTACTTATGGCATTAACGTGCGAAACATGATCTTTATTTGTTAAGTGTCTCGTAAGCTATGGCGCGTCTACTCGAATGATCAAACATGGATCGAATATTTATAAGTTTTCTGTCTACGATCAAGGTTTTCTAAACTTTTAAGGCTTCGAATCAGATTAGAAGTAATGGTTCCGCCGTTTTATAGATTCGTAGCGTTCTAAATCTCGTCGCTAGCTAAAATTCAATTCTATACCGCCGTGTTCAACAAAAAAAACTTGCATAAATCCTTGAATAAATTCACCTGACGACGGAGCGCATGTTGCTTCGCCGTCCGGCGAGGAGGTGGAGTTGTATGCGCTGGCAGCAGCAACAATGCTGTCGCATCTGCAGCTGTGCGCGCTTCTTTCCGTTAGCCGCTTGTAATTTGCGTTTCCGGGACCGTTTGATCACTTTCTGCCGGTCCAGGAAAAAGTTTCCTCGCCATAGCGTTTCGAAAAAGGCGCGACCATCGGCGGGACCGCGTCCGCGCGCCGGTTTCAACGGAGATACCGTCACGGACATAGTCATTCGTCGATTCTACGATTCCGTTAGCGCAAAGATCCTCCCCCTCTTCGTTGATTTCCTCTTATCGTATTATCTCGGATCCAAAATAAACTATTAAACGTGATACTGTAAAATTCACTTTTTCTGCCTACAATTACGTTTCTTGATCCCTCGATTAAAATGTAACTCGTTGATTTTTGTTCCTCCCGAATCTCCTAGATTCCAAAACCTTATAAATTGTTGTATGTTCGATATAGTAATTCATCGACGTCCACGATGATCTGAAATTCGCCGGTCTCGTTGCCAATAAATCGTCTCGTTTCGTTTAGCATCCAATTTGTTGGGCCAACGGGAGAGCCAGAGGACAATCTTGCGCCCCTGAATAATTAACAGCCAAGCAATTAGACGAGCATTAAACGCGATCGGCCGCTAATTTACGCTAAGGAGCTCCGTCGGTCGGGCTGCACGCTGTGCAAGTAGTCCCGGCGCGGCTTAATCCCTTCTCGAGGGAAGCTTTGATAGTTTAGGAGGGCGGAAGGGGGGATGGGCGAGGGTGGAGGCGAAGGTAATGGTTTCCTCCCCCGATTACACCAGCACCGACGCTGCTGCTATTCGGAATTTCTGCTGTCCCGGCACGAGAACAATCATCCGGCAACGATGATGAAAATGTCAGCTTCGTTTCTCGCTAGTTTCTCCTTCTTTTCTTTTTTTGTCCCTGTCTCTTCACAGTTCGTTGATCGATTGTTTCTCTCCCAAGAGTAATCAGCGTTGAAGCAAGTTTCTCCCGTGAATCGTCCCTACTCTTCTACGTTCGTCTCAACTTGGAACCGCTCCATCAGCGAGAAGATATCCTCGATTAATCTCTCTGTTGCACGATTCTCTCTCATACGTTCTATGTTTTAAACACTATATGTATATTATATATCGTATAGACGTATATATCTTAGTAGGCTTGTGTAAGAATATAGGAATGTACGGTCTTATTCTAGCTTAACCAGACTAAGGAAGACTTCAGATCAGGCACACTATATCGTCGTACTTCTTGCCGTACACTGCGTATACAGTCGACAAAGTATAACGGTTTATCTTAATGTAATCGTCGATTTATCGACTTGGAGACACATGGATTTATATAGAAAAAGGTTGACCTCTTACGAATCTTTCGTTCGATCTGCGACACGTGTAGATCTCGCTATTATCTTCGGGTATCCTCCTTGCTCGTTAGTAGAATTCCCATAAAATCCTTTCTCTTGTTTCTTCGGCCGATTAGCAAGCCTCTCTCTGCTGCTTGAAAATTTCGATGGATGCGTGTATCTATGTATGTGCCTGAATCGAATGAAAATCGAGGTCTCGTTGATTAAAATATTCAAGATCTTCTTCAGACGAATCTTTCGGATACCTTAGGGCTACACTTAAACGCGATTACTTGTCGCTTACGGTTAAAGCTTACAGATTACTAATATCGTTAACGGATTACACGCTAGTGGAAGACTTTTGTGATTTTTTTTTGTCAAATGTATCACGTAAACGTTACATGTTCCCTCGTTACTTGTTTTCTCTCGGCACTCTCGATTATTTCCCGACGATTCGTGCACCCGACGGGAGTCGACGACGCGCAGCGTCGCAACGCCGGTCCATCCTCGCACTGAGGCGGAAAAGTCGAGTGAGATGCTGGAACAAACTCTCTCCCTCTCCGCGTTCCCTCCGTCGTCTCTGTTTCTCATTCCGCGCCACCCCCGTGTATCTCCCTTTTCGTGGGTGGCGCCGGCGCCATGGGGTACGTCGATATCGGCTGCGTAACACCCCTAAAAGCTGGCCCGAGAATGCGACCGTCTCCACCCTCCAATAATATTGGGCTTAGCGGGAACCTGCGTTCCGACGAAGGGGCGCGGATGCTCGAATTGCACTTACACAACCGTTCGCTGTGAAAACTAACAGACTCTTGCCTCGAGACCCCTCGAATTACCCCTGATATTTTTCATTTCTTGCGAATTTTAACATCTTCGTGCGTACCGGAACAATTTAAATAACAGACCGGACGGCACGGCTGAATAAAAGCTTTTGCTTGATTGGAATCCTTTTGTAAATCAAGGTAAAACGAACTTGGAAAGAGGAATCTCTTTTTTAATATTTAAACTTGGACCCGGATACGTCCACGACGTTGAGTAAACATTCGTAGCTTCCCTTTCATGTAAAACCTTACCGTTGGATCTTTCTGAAGGTAAGCTCTAGCGCACATAAGATACGGACGCTAGTCGTCTCGTATCATCTATGTACTATATATAGATACTATGATAGATTACCAGGGAGGTCACCGAAATCAATTCTTCGTTTTACATGCTTAAAAATACAGTGTTGTATTATACATGCGATTGATTATTACAAGGGAATTTTAATATTAGACAATTTATTTTGTTTATTTGTTTTACTTAGTTCCTAGCGTAAATCGTTAATATTAGAGACTATAAAGGTGGACAATTTTAGGGTGAAGATGAATAAAGAACAGAAGCTGTACTTACTTAACGCGCCCAAATTCATCGCGAGGTACAGATGGCTTCGCGTCGCTTCCCATTAACATAGATCTGTACGATTCTACTTTCTTTTTTACTTCTTCGGTCGTAAATCTATAAAATATAACAAAGGTCCAAGTAAACAAGTATCCTAGTATTAGTTGCATTATAGATGGCAACCTATGCAGGAACTATACTGTGTGAGAAGAATATATTGAAGCCAAAGGTAAGCTAAATCCAATTGAAGTTTAGAATCTCATTTAGTATTGGGTTCACGGAGTCAGCAAAGCTTTATGTTTGTTATATATGCTGTTTTTTTAAAGAAAATTTATTACTTTATCTGTTAAAGGCAGACACTGTATCGCAATAACAAAATTTACATGATATTTAAATAATTAAAATAGTGCTTACCCTTGTTCCTCCAAAATATCTGCAAATTCAGCACATTTAACTTCAACTTTTCGTTTTCTGACATGATCAAGAATTTCTTTATTGGGTTGCTTATTAAGTTGATCTAATTTTCCTTCGTCAGTTTTGTATGTAACCTTTTCTTTCGTTTTGCGTACAATTGCCCAGTTCCTTTGGACGTGTCCATTGGTACCAGAACCACGTGGTGTCTGTAATCCAATACCATTGTACATCTTGTACTACACCTGCAAATATAAGACACCAAAAGTTTTCAAGATACGGTTAACAAAAATATTGGCAATCAATGAATCAAGAATAATGTTTACTACACGAGTGATTGTAAATAATATTTACATGATAGTTCAATTTCGTCCTTGTATAATTAAACAGTAATGTCTGTTAGATTGACATGTAAAGTTTTTGCTTGAACTTAAAGATTTATAAGCAATAAAAATTTCAAGAAACAGTTATACATAAGTTTTCATGGTTGTACAACCACAAGAATCGGAGGCACATTTCTATACGTATAGTACGAGGTAACGAGTACCTCGATAATGAATGACAGTAAATGCATAACAACAGCAGTGGTTACGTTTAGAAACCTGAATAAAGATCCTCCCTATTGTAACTGCGGAACAAAGTAATAAAATCGCATAAAATGTTTAACGTCGAATCTCGGCTAAATAGCAACGAATCGATCGACAATATGACGTGATTGAACTAATAACTTAGGAGGGAGCGGAAAGGTAGGTTAGAATAGAATACACGCAAATCAATTATCGATCCGGCGAGTGGTGCGCAAATCTTGTGCGAATGGATGTCACAATATCATAGAACGTTACCTTTGCATTAGTAACACCCTCGACGATCTCGCTGTGCCATCCACGCGACTGTCGATCTTTCGACTTGTCTCAGAATAAAATTGATCAGTGAAAAAAACACAACGAGCACCACAATTTCCGTGGCGTTACCGTTTCACGCGCAAACCTCGCGACATGTCGTATGGTGGCGCCACTGTCCCCATAAGCGTGGGATTTCCAGAATAGCATTAATCGCTCCATAATCGGTTCGCGCGGCAACAACATTATTCTACTCGTAGATCGATCCAATTGCAGAAATTACCTGAAATTTGATATTATTATCATTGTAAGTGATTACTGCTTTCGATTAAAGCTTTATTTTCTAACTGGAATTAAGTACAATTTTTATAATAAATATTATACGATCGAGTGCATCAATTAATGGAAATTACAACTGCGCAATCGCGTCTCATTTTCGAGCGAGCGCGCGAGAAACTAGCAGAACGCACTGGAATGCATACTGAATTTGTCACACGACAAAACGCACGTGGCGGTTGTAATGTAACCAAAAAGCTATGTTCACAAAATATACTGGCAATATAATTCTATTAGAAGATAGTACATCTTTTTAATAGATATTGTTTATGAATATGCGTTAGTAAAATGTGTCGATAAGTGTTACACATTTATAACCGCTAATATCGAATTTGTACTGTAACTCGAAGAAGTTATTTACCTTTAAAAGACAATGGAAGTTAACTTAGGAGATGTAATAATGCCTGGAGATATTGTGAAGGAAATCGCAGAAGTTATGAAAAAGGAAACGATAGTTTTGGGGCCTGGACTTCGTCGTGAAGTTGATACAGTTTACGCGTACAAAGCAGGTATATTGAAGAAAAGAGATCCAGCCATATACTATGTGGATTGTTATCAGAAACGGTAACTAAATTTTATCTAACAATGTACCTTGTACTAGAGATAGGCTAAACGTGTATTTAGATAACAAGTAATTACAATTTACAGGTACGTACCAAATCGCGGAGAAAATGTAGTTGGTATAATAACACAAAAAGCAGGTGACATTTTTAAAGTAGATATAGGAGCCAGTGAACATGCATCTCTTTCATATCTTGCATTTGAAGGTGCAACTAAGAAAAATCGTCCTGATGTACAAATTGGTGATCTTGTTTTTGCCAAGCTTCTAGTTGCCAGTAAAGATATGGAAGCAGAACTTGTATGCGTAGATTCTCATGGCAAAGAAAAGAATTTAGGTGCTTTGACATCAGATGGCATGCTTTTTAATTGTTCTTTGAGCCTCATCAGAAAAATATTGAACCCCAATTTTTCATTGTTCAATAAGCTGGCACATAGTCAGGCATTTGAGGTAGCAGCTGGAATGAATGGTAGAATATGGGTTAAAGCAAGAACTATTCAAGAAACAATAGCAGTGGCAAATGCTATTTTAGCTGCAGAATATGCTGCACCTAGTGACATAGAAAAGCTATGTTCAAATATTGAAAAAACCTTACTTTTAACACAATCGAACAACATGGATGAATCATAATAAATAGAAACAGCCATCTGTTACGAATGATTATTTATTATACCAATATATTTAATGAGTTTTATAAATAAATCTGTATGATTTCTTATATGAAACCTGGCGATTATAGCGACAACCATCGTGACAACCATCGTGATAAAAATGTAGAATTAGAACTACACGTAGTACATACAGTATCATTATGTATGTTGGTCATGTACACTGCTATGATAATAGAAAGAAAATGCAAATATTACTATTAGTAATGAACTTCTATTAAAGAAAATATACTTGAATTCTCATACTACTTGTATTTCTTATTCTGATTGCAATTTAATAATGAACATTATTTGATACATAAATTATTTTGATAAAAAATTAGAATAAATATTGAAAAGTATTTTCATGAAAATGTTATTATAAAGCACTCGTTTCTAAAGATTTTGTAAAATATTGCTCACTATCAGTGTCTACATGTAAGTGTAAAAGTGAATAAACCGATTTTCGCTATATTTTCTGATATGTAGCTAGTGTCTTTTAACTGTAGTGTGAAAGCTACACTCTAATGATAGTATCAGTTATTCAAGCACAACCTTGACTTTCTTTATTTTTTGCCCCACAAAAATATTTAATAAATTTTTAAATCAAGCATATTACACAGTTTCATATTTTGTTTGTTTGTAATACAGATTTTGTACGTGATGGAATGTGCATTGTTTATAATTTATAAAATAAACTGTAAATATGTTGGTATCAGAAAAACATTTTTCTAAACACTATAACCACATATAATGGCTATAGAATAACTTCATAAAATAGTTAAAAACTAAAATAACACTGATTTAGCATGAACAATAATTCTAAATGTATGTGGAGTGTTATTAGATTTTAAATAACAACAATCTGACATAGTATATTTGGCGTAAATAAAGTAAACTAATATAATCAAGTGTGCATGTTTAACAATTTATACAAAATATAGAAATAAAACAATAATGTGTAGTAGTATATACAAATTTCGTTTCCTACCTATCTTTTTGTTTTTCTATGGAACAAACATTTAATTTACTTAAAGAAATCATCAAAAACGCTTTGGATGTGATAGATAGTACACAATATGGTAACTTAACATAAAACTAATACAAAGATTAATACTTATTTCGTATAACATTATTTCTGGAATTATCGTTATAAATCTCTTTTACCATCACTTAATGTAAGGATATAAAATTAATGTTATTACTCTAATAGACAATGACATGACAGACGTGTAGTTTTTACAAAAAGTAAAGAATTTAAAAACATGTTAGTATTTACAATTGCTTTTGTTTGTAAATACATGTTATATAAAAATCTTACATGCGAAACTGAGAAGAGTTACAGCTTTTTGTAAAAACCACATTGAGTTTTTCTTTCTCTGGTATGTCATAGGCAGGCAATATGTATGTTAGGGACGATTCTTGGTGCTACCGGCAACCATTATTACTATTCTATGGTATCGTGCATTACTTAGTATATATTTCACATGAGTGTGCTATGCCAAGTAAATATATTAATGCAATACCTTTAGCTACTAATGTGTAATGGTCAATGCTATGCACGCGTTGTGCTTAATAGCGTTTGTATTTTAGAGATGTGTAATCTTAGATGTGAAACAAAATTAAGTCAAAAAAATCGTCAGATAAAATAAAAATAACTTTGCAATTAGTAATTTGACAGATTATAAATTTTTCGTAGGATTTATGTAACTTGTAATATAAACATAAAATATCTGCCATCATCACTGTAGATATAGATTTTAGTTTATATAATCTTCATCTACCTCATAAAAATATATCTATGTTACAATGTTATAGCATCAGAACAACTTTTTGGCATAGAAAGATAAAAAACATTCTATTGCAAAATTAAATTTAGTGATGTGTTTTTGATTTCAACATTATTATTGCAGTCAATTTGAAATACCTAATTAAAAAGAAAAAAAAAAGAAATATTTCACATGATATTAACAAAATACTATTATATTATTAAAAAACAAATCGTGATCGTTACCTTACTATTTACTCTTTAATGATATTACTTTAATGATTGTATTCCTAACATGATAAAAGTCATTTTATGAACATCCTATATTGCATAGGTAGATATGCAGATCTTCTACTGTATGCAATGGCAGAACCCTAAACATAGAAGACTAAGCTTTATTGTTAGTTCTTGTAGCAGCTGGTAGTTATAAGAATAATTTTTCATTTCATACACCAAGTTACATTTATACTTTTTTTTTCATCAGGCTTCACCATGTTAATGCCACTAAATGAAAAACCTATGCCTTCACCAGATAGCTTTGATAGAGACAATTAAACATTTAATTTATAGTACACCTATTGTTATATATGCCAGCAGAAACAGGTGATTATATTCGTAGCTGAATGTGCATGAAACGCGGTCGTGTCATGAAGTACTATAACTTGTTAAAGAAAAAATAATCTCTTTATAGAAAAAGACTGCAATTGTCGTATATGCAGTATTGATTTTTAAGAATATATCACTGATCAAAATTTTGTGTTGTAAAAAAATCTTTGAAAAGAAAAATTTCGAAAATGACATTTTAAAAGAAAAGAGGAACATGATATTCTACATGAAATACTCTTAACGAGCAAATCTACTAGATCACTCTTGAAGCTCGATATTATAACACAAAATTACCTATATGAATATGTAGATAAATATTATCATTGCATTCCAGCATAATTATTATTTATATAAAAAATTGTCTTTGCTTATAGCTAAAATATTATGATGCCTCGGCTATATAAATATATATATTTATATCATTATCATTATTATTATTATCATATTATTAATTTTCATTAGCGCGTATATATTTATATACCATTCACAACACAGAGTGCATAGTACGAAGCCGAACTGAATCTGTTCACCCCTATAAGATTATGCACAAGGGAGGAACAGATCATAAAGCTTCAATGTAACAACGCACAACCAATTTTTATACAACCTGCGTGCACCAAATTGCTTTTTGTCAGTTTCTCGTATTGACAAAAGCAAGACTTACATAATTGTTTTAAGTAGAATCGTTAAGATATTATGTTTCTGACGTTATGAGCTTTACTAATAATAGGTGAAAGACTAATATAGACGAGAATCAATTTCCACAACCATTTCCATGTTCATCACTTGGAGTATTTTAATAGAAATTAATTCGAGAAAGAAATTAATGTAAAAGAACATATATTTTAATTTTTCTTCTGAGAAGAAAATCATTCAAAATATTCACAGCAATCGTTAAAATAAATTTGTTTTTTTTTCTTTACCTAAGAAATACCTCTACTCTAAACACTTGCTACTATAACGTTTATATTAGTAATGAATGTTATGCAATGACAAACTCTGATATGGTACTACTTGTAAATTGTGGAAAATAATTGTATATTTTTTTGTACAGGAAGAACTCTTATCAAAATCATCAACCTTATTCATTGACTAAGTTAATTTTTGTATGTAACTTGAGTAGATGATAATATGTTTCATTACAAATGAATACTTGGAAAAGACCTGTTTCAATGATTGATTATCAAACATGATTCTATCAAAGATGATATCCAAAATATTTTAACTTATTCTACTTTTGCTCTATATTTACTGCTAACTTGAATGAAGTGATCCTAACCGAACTGCATAGTGTACACGAGTAATGATTACTTGCTGAATATCACGGAGACTAATGGATTTTTTTTTCCAACAACTTCATGTACTGAAACTTATCGTTTATGCAATTGTGCTATTTTGTATTTTGTAAGATTTCGTTTTTGATGAAATTTGATTTTACAGCTTATTATAATTCAGTAGCAGTATTGCATTTGTTATTAAAGTAGTGCAAAAGCATGTTGAAGCATTAAACATTATTTGTATGATCACATGCAAAGTTAAAAGTATAGGGAATATAATGTCGCTATAAATAACGTTAACATAGTAGAATTATCTTTACAATTAGAGTACTATGGTCTGTACATTGTACACTCTCTGATTCGCAGGATTTTACCAGAAAGAACATACTGTGCATAAAGTTTCGTAACGTTAAGTTCTTTGGGAAAAATATACCAAAATATTCTCTAAAAACAAGCGCATTCTTATAATAATAAATAAAAAAACAATAACCTTTGTAAAGACACAAAAAAGGAACTTTTTTACCAACGACTTCTGCACACCTTAAAACGGCAGTAAGCAAGCCTTTATCGTACCTCATGTCTAACGAAATCTCTCATTGGATGATCTGTATTGCTGACAAAATCTTACTCCCTGTATGATATTGTCCATTAAAATTTCGTTTATGCTCCATAGTAACGATTAAAAATAATTGTGTACAAAACACGTTACATCCGTGCCGAATGTAAGATGGAAGTTTTGCCACTAATATTAATGTCACGTGAGTTCAGTTTCCCAAAAATGTCGGTTTTCGTTCTTAGAATTAGAGTCTTACTAAGAATATTTTTCGGCTTACAGGAGTTCTTTATTTTAAGCTCGATTAATGAGCAATGGTATATCGAATTATAGTGATAGAACATCCTGGTAAACTTTCTCAAAAATATGCTACTCCGTTTCACAAAACCTAGCAGAGTCTTACATATGCTTTGAACACTTAACATTGTATTGTAAGTGAAAAATTTGCTTCCTTAGAACACTCAGAATGAACGATGTCAGTTCCTCAGTTTCCTGGTTATAAATATAAACAGGCTTAATTTCCACGATGACCGTTGTTACTTTTATCGCTTACCTGACTCTAAGTATTGCAACGCTTCACGGATTCGAGGCCTTTTGTAATCCCAGTTACTTACGTTTAAGGTGACACATAAATTGTGCTCAAGCCACTTGTTAATAAAAAAAGCCACAAAAACCTAAGTATTTAATCGCTAAAGTCGCCTAGGTTGTACGACGCTGTTATTGTTCAAACGTGTGGTTGTTTGGTTGTTGAAATTTTCGTCTTGTGGAATGTGTTCTGTTCTTTCGTCGAAAAATCCTGGATTCAGAATGATGTTGGGAACAAGTTCAATCACTTCCTGCTCCTCCAGCTGCGCTGCAATTCGGGAACGGAGATTAATTTTCATTGGTCTGGGCCACGAGTTATATTAGCTTCTACCCTCTCCCTTGTACCAGTATTTTGCTGGGCTATGTGCATATCTTATATTTTATTTATTATTAATCGAATATTTCAAGTTAAAGGTAAATTTTATTTGTACATCGCACGTAATTGATACGGAACGAGTAAATTAAAGAAATTTTTGTTTAGGAGATTATGAATCAACACATTATTTACCCAGCAAATGTATGTGCCACCTTTGACCTACATTTTATACAGTCAAAGATTTACTAATAGCACATATTATTATCTAGGCCATAATGCTCTATTACTATTACAATACTTTCTATTCATGGCACTAATCATTCTGCATAACAAATTTTATACAAACCACCAAAGCTTATTATTAATTAGAAACATAACGTATCTTACAAAATTAGTAAAAGGTAGGGTAATGAAGTTCCTTGTTAGTAGACAGATAGTAAGTTTGGTGGTTGATGAAGTCCATTCATAACTTTCAGGTTTCATTCCTATAAGGAGTGTAAAAGGTGCTACTGACAGGCAAACTGTATAGAAAAGGTAAAAATATGTTATAGATTATTTTAGTGCCTTATGTTGTAAAGTGTTTAGTGCAGAAGTTAAGAAAGTGTTATTGTTAAATTTGTATCGCAAGAAAATTGATTAAATGCTAGTAAATTTTTAAAGTTAAATACTAGATAATTCGTCAAACGCTAATAAATTTGCAGAGCGCTTGCAGTAGGGAAATATCAGTGGAAGATAATTGGCACTGTATTAGAATAGCACTAAATTGATTGAAGGGAGAATGGCTGATGTAAAGAAAGCTAGAGATCAGGGCCATAGATAAGTTAAGTGGTTAGTGATGCTATCGTTTCTGCTGCGGATCTTCTCCACTAGATAAGTATGTTACGAATTCATATTCATTTTTAAAATTAAATGATGTAGCATTATTCTACGTCGGTTTATTTGCGTGGTAGAAAGTGATTATTATCAGCAGAAATAAATAGCATGAAAGAGAAAGAGTAGAAGCAAAAGCTCTTAGATAAAGTTACCAGGAAATGCTTACAGGGTACTTTGCACTCACGATAGAGGAGGTAACAAGTACCTATACCAAGAATCATAAGTGTACCCATAACTATGCCTACCGCTGCCACCCAGACGCGAGTGTCAAAATTTTCTACACCTGTTAAGAAATGTCTGGCAAGTTCTGAAATAATTGTCAATTATAAATAATAAACTATAATATAATTTTATATGAATATTAAATTATTTACATGCAGTCGTATTCCATACTGTAACTATGTTTAAATTGTGTACCTAGTTCTTCGATACTGTGATGAGTATGACCTTCAACTTCAACAACTTCCCCTCTTCCTAGCTGATTTGTTGCCCACACGCGGAAAGAATACGTTGTGTTTGGCACCAAGTGATACACATCAATTTGCCTCTATAAACCCATAAGTTTAAGTAACAGTTGCCAACAATAAACGATTTATTTTGCTTCAGAGAAAGGTCATTTACAGAATTTGGAGGAATGTGCGTCGGAACAATAGGCTTCCAGTCTTCTGGTTCTTCACCCACATTCGGTTTAAGACGATATTCGGCAGTGAAATCTATGATAGGATAACCACCTGTGCCAGCTACTTCCCAAAGAATATTTGCCAATATTGTAGATGGTTTTACCCATACATTGTGTAAGGCTGGAGGAGGAGCTGGAGACACAATAAAATTATAATTATTTTATGCAGGTATCCCTCGAGTTACGCGGTACTTGAGTTACGCGAATTTCAAGTTACGCGGAAAAAAAATACCGGCAATGCTCGAGTTACGCGGTTTTGGAGCAATTTTATTTAAAAAGAAAATATGTTTGTATATATTTCAGAGACTAATTCTGAGTCTCGATTTACGCGGAAACCAATTAACCGCGTAACTCAAGCGATACCTGTAGTGTAAATTATTTTACCATAACTGTTAACAAATTTAACAGCTTACTTCTAACTTGTACGTTTATTCTAGTCTTGACAGCATCATGATCATCGTCCAAAGTGCATGAGTAGTTCCCAGCATCATCTGTACTAACATTGATAAGTTCCAAAGCTCCATTAGGCTCAACCTTTAGTCGTTCAATTTGTCCATCTTCGCGTCCCTCCCTTATCCACATCATTCCAACAGATTCTCCTGAGTGTGGTAGTGCATCTTCTTCTGCACATGGTAAAGTCAAGTTCTGACCAATGTCTATAGCAACAGAACGTACTGGCACCAAAGTCACTGCTTCCTGCCATGCTAAATATTACAACAAATTATTCGACTAATGCAATTAAACATAGACTGCTTAATTAAACATAAATATAAATCTAAAGAAATGTACTACAACTTAATAAATAAATAATATATAACGTATACTTAAATATATTTTAGTATTTCTTTTCATAAATATACTTTTTTAAAACATAATTGTTAGCACAATCTGTTAAAAGATGTCCTATGGAAATGTTATTCTAAATCTATATTGTGAACTAATTGAAAATAATTTTATAATAATTTTTGGCATAATAGAAAATTGTAAAGTTATTGAAATTGTATAAATAGAATATAAATGCGTGTCTGTAAATTCATTATTTAAAAAAAAAGAAAAAAAAAAGAAAAGAATCAAAGCGTATCAAAATATTAAACTCGTCCGGGCAACAGATATGGTGACCGTCGCTCGTCGCTCTCGATTTGGATGTTTACGATGCGTCGTGTAATTTAATATAAAGGGTATATATTTTTTTGCGAATAATTTCATTTATTTCATAGACCTATTCAGAACGTGCAATTTATAAAATCGAATAGAAAAATTAAACATTGTCGCGACGTTCTGCCGATCAATGGACTTGGCGAAACGCAAGGATAAAGATCGCTCAAAAGGCAGATTAGACGTGTGCAAAAACAAGATACTCTGTTAAATTTGCATAACTCGACCCTGAATCGTAACGATCGTGCACTTAGCCCGATTTGCACGGTGCACGTATACAAGCGCACAAAGACCGAACATACAGTGTCACATTGATCGGCAGGTGCACTTACGCCTGAACGAATCTCTCGCTTCTTACCTGCCAGAAAGAGTATCAGCGTGATAATTCTATGCCGAACCATTCTGCCATATTAGACGGTCTCGCGTGGATGCATACGGAAACGTGTTAAGGACTTCTTTTCGGTCGCATCTTTTGATTGATTTATTTTTCACTTTTGAACGACGTTCAGTACGCGGGAGCTGTCAAACTCATCACGCTTCGCGGAACACCGCCCGTCCGGCGCTCTTTGGATTTTATTGAGTTGCCGATGCCGCGCTCTCGTGGCGACGCTACGAACCTTATCCGAAAACAGGGCTGCAACCACACAAAAAATGAAAATAACAGCTGTTAAGGCGATATGCGTATTAAGAAAACATTCTGATAAAAAACTTTGTCACAACTACCCCATCGCACGCGTTCGAATGCCAAACAATTTCCGGTTGATAATCGTGACGCTCGACGGGTCGGCGCGTCTATAATTGTTGACTGTTCCGAGCAATCGAAAATATCTAGAAATGGCTAGTTACCTCGTTAAATTGGATCACTGCACACGCGGGAACAAGTGCATCGATACTCGTATCATAGAACTGGTTGAATCTGCTTTACTGATTGAGGAAGAGCTGCTCCATATTTTTTCTCTATCTCTGTTAGGATTAACCAGACAAAAACGATAGACACCTCGCAATGGGATAATCGCGGTAGTTGCGTATGATTGCTCGCGTCTGTATGTGTGCATATGTGAACGCTATTATACAAGTGAACCGATGAAACAAGAGGACTGGTTGAATTCTGTACCTGAATTGGTATGTATGTGCATGCATGCCGCACGCGACACACCGTACCATGATCGATTTGGTTTTTTAAAGAATTTAACAATCAGATCTATTGCCAACTACGTACTTCCGGTTATACAAAAACACAGATTGTTGGCTAGATGCGAATTATCTATTTCTATGCACCGAAGATTCTGATTTTATGTAACGATCAGAAGTAGACGGTCTTTTGTTGTGACGGAACAAATGCAGCTTTATAACTGTGCGTTATTATCGAATATAATCGATGAAATATTCTGTAAATATATTTCATCGCGCGCAAGGAATTTTTCATAAATCGTAAACGTTTCTTTACTTTCGAGAAACTGTTTATCGTAGTCGGAAAATACTTTGCTCTTCCGTTCGTTTAGTTTTCTTATTCGCCGCGTCTTTAAAAGTACGCAATTAGAACGAAGCACCGCCATAATGTTTACTGTCATAAGCGTCTAGAAACCAGTCCAAACAACATTGATCCTTTTTATATCCATCGCTATTCACCGTTCATCTCCTTTGTCTTTCTATGCAATTATTTATGTTGTAGCGTTATCGTATAATAACTAGGAAATTTATTATGTGTATGCAATTATGTCCAACGGATCGAATAACAATCTTAACGAGAAAGAGATAGATCCTTGAAAGTGTTAACGAATATGAAAAAGTTTGCGGAATATTTTTATTCGACAGGATAGAGATCTGGACATATAATCCGAGATATTGTATTCAAGGTTGATGGAACAGAAAATGTATCTTTTATGCAGAAAATAAGGTAATGAATATTTGTTGAAAATCGTGCGCCATGTATCACGCAGGTCGTACGCTAATTCAGTTGTTTATTTTTGTTATATCGTATCCAACGTTTGAGGACTTAGAATTAGAAAACCCCGCTGCGTCGCTGACGTTTCACCAGACGTTCTCCATCTTTCTCTATATGACGTAACTAGTGACGTCAACGAATTGGAAGATCGATCGAATTCAAATCTGCCTGGCCGCAGATCTTTGACATATACCTTTACGTTTCAATTGTTTTACGAGAGAAATGAACAAAATTGTATTCTGCAAATAAACGACGTTTAGTATACGGTATTTTTGTTTATCGATTTGCAAGAAAGGAAAGTATCAAAATAATTTTTCATGGAAATATACGTTTTAAGACCAGGCTCACCTGGACCAGGTGACCATTTACCACCTCAGTTTTCTTAATCTATTAATATTCTCTACTACTATGTTTGGTAACCATAAAAACGCTATTAAAGTGGAATAATTCGATCAATTTTTACCGGTAATGGTGTTCATTAAGCTTACCAGAGATTCAATGTACAAGAATAGTCTATAATCAGTGGCGCACCCAGAGGTGGTGCAAGGGAGCAGTTTCTACCTCGTGCTACGAATATTCATTTCTTAACTATTAAAATGTTATTATACGTGACAAGAGAAGACTAAAACTCAGACGTGAATATCTTCGTGAACTATATGTAAGTAATCGAATTTTGCGTAACATCAAAATGTATCCTGACGAATTTGTTTCTGTCCATTTTCAGTTGCATCGCCCTTCCTAAAATTCTGTATAATACATCTCAATGTCAGTGTAATGTACTTCGCTGATAATGAACCGTTAAGGGAGGTAATGCAAATGCAGTCATACGATAGCTCGTAATCAGGGCAATGTAAATCCTCTTATAGAATCTATACCGCGTAGTCAATATCGGAAGGTTCGCTGAACTCTTATGGCTTTTAGTCCCGGAAACTTCAACTCTAAAAATAATTCATCGATATTCACTCTTTTTTTTTCCCTTTCCAGTCTCGTTCGCGAGAGCCTGGTTGATTAGAAGATCGGAGACCCGTTATTTATAGGCAGTTCCTTCGATTGGAACTTTATATTATCGCGCTTTCTTCTGCTACATTGCAACCGAAATCGTCCCAGTTTCCAAACGTCGAAACACTTCGAAAGAGATACGCCTCCTCTGTTTGCTTTCGAGCCACGGATATAAGAGCTGATAAACAGAGTTCATTCGCGGATGATATTTCGATACCTGGTCCCGCTGTTTGCACATTGTGCAGTTGCAATTTGCGGTGGCGGCAAAGCTGCCGCGTTAATTGAGTTTTCCGAGAATCGGTCTAATGCGTACGTGGCACGGATTTACCGATTGACCCTTTGCCGATGGACATTTTGGAGCACGATCGTTGGAACGTAAAGAATGCACGTCCAAAATGGGAACAGTAGAGTATACTGTTTCTTAAATTGAGGTTTGTGCACCCCTGGGGGTCCACGAACGTGCTGACGAAGGTCCTCAAGCTCTCAGAAGATAACAATTCGTTATTCGTTACTTTTCATTCTGCTTCTTTTACAAATAACATTGGACGGATGTTTGAAAGAAAGTAACTTTAAAACTACAAACGAATAATTGTTAATTAAATAACTAATATCTTTGTAGAGATACAATGTTAGATGTTTTAAAGCATCCGTCATAGAAGATAGTAGTCGACTGTGAGTAACACCGGTTACACAATAGGAGAAAGATGATTGACAAAATACACAGAGCGACGAACAGGCAGTTTTTGAGGTATTAAAACATTTGTGGCGTATGTTGTCTTTTAAAAATTGTATAAAATCCCCTTTATATTCATCTAGTATTAAAAATTTTTATAAAGTTTCACGGTGTTGCTAGGTCGCGACGAGATACCACAGAAGATTTATTTGTTCGTTTCAAGAATCGACCGTGACTAACGCCACAGTACACCAACAGGAGAAAGTTTATAAGAAAATTATTCGTTCCCTGAACGCTATTTGTGAGATTGGTTTTGTATGTATGTAAGAGTTGTACTATATCGTGTAAATGTAATCAGTATGATACCGTGAATGTGCAGTGTGATAACGTCGAAAGGACTACGAATGCATGGTGTGTGGTCTGAAGAAAGCGAGATCTGCTCCAAACGGAGCAAAAATATTTTACTTCTACTTTACGAGCTCGTATCGGTACTCGCTGCAGAATAGGTTGGAAAAGGTTACGGGGTTTGTCGTAAAAAGCTAAAGGTGATCTCGTCGAACCTTCGGGCAGAAGCGACCCGTGAAATCTAGCGAATCATTAAAAATAACGAAGGAACAATCGCGACAGGCGCGTATGGTACCGTTCTTCGGTGACCAAAATGGTGGACGCCAGTTTGGGAGAATCTCGCGGCCCCGTGGTGTTCGTCGTGCAATTACACGTAAATTGGAACGTTCGTTAAAAAAAAAAAAATGAAAGGGCAAAGAAAGTTTTCATCGACCTAGTTCCTCCTTGGTACCGGGTTCCTAATTTCGTTGGTAGCCGAAGGATTTTAGCGCGACTTTCCAATTACGATCTCCCTTCTGAATGGAGAAAAAAAGAGACTACCCTGCATCCCCGCGCGAAGGCTCCTCGGTTTTTCAGGAGCGTTTCACCTCCCGGCCCCGCCTTCTTCGCTCGATGTATGTATACACGTTTTCAGCCGGATGTCGGGCTGCCGGGAAACGGGGTATATCTACGGGCACCTAGGCCAGGAGAGGGTGGAAACTTCGACCCGTCCTCTCGAAATGTCAAAGGTTGCCGCGCAAGGCGCATCGACGTATCCCCGTTTTCCAGGAGCCACCCGGCGAACCCGATCCGATTCTTCCTGCTCTATCGTCGATGAATGATTATCGTCATTTCCATTACGCGTCCCTCGATCGTCGAGGTTCCCCGACCACGGTCTGGTCCTCCGCGATCGGAGAACTCCGTGTGTTTGTAGATTATTTCCAAACGAACGAAAACGATGCTCTCACAGTCCTCGATAACGGCGTTTCTTAAACTTTCACGGATTTTCTCGATGGGCTCGAGTCCTTTCCACTTGGTTCGATAAAATAATAAACAAAAATAAATATCAGTCGTTTTACTTCCTTACACTGACTACTGGTCACTCTTCTACTTCTGCGACAGGACTTCAATTCGCACCAATTACCTAACAGTCGTCTCACTCAACTGACTTCATCGTGAGGATCATGCTCTTCGTTCGACTCTACTGCTTCATCTGTCTCTGCTCAACGACCCCCTACTCTGCGACCGGATCCTCTACTTCTACTTCGTTTAAATATTCAGCCCCATCGTTTAACTTCACAACCTCCCGCTGTCTACTTTGTTGGAATCCCAATTTACTTGCGGAAACACGTCCGAATGTTTTCATCCTAAAACATTCCTTTTATCTGATTTCTCGTGTAATTACAATTTCGACGCTTCTACTTCTAATGAAATTTGATTGTTCGTTTTCTCAGTTACATAACGTTCAGTAACTTCTTACTATCTTTTAATCTTGTTAACTATTTCGTTCTAGGACCGAGACTAATTAATTCCGTTGAAAAGAGCACTTAATAATTCATTAATTATTGCACATTAGAAGAAACAATGAATAAGTATTCAAACCAGGAAATGGTTGACAATATTTGATGTATGGACTTGCTGAATGTAATTCAGCAGAGGCAAGACGTCTGTATGCAAATCGTTTTCCCAATAGACGTCTGCTAGATAAGAGAATGTTTCAGAGAATATACGAATCCCTCTTGAACACAGGTTCGTTTAAAAAATGAGGCTCGAATTGGATAAACAGCTTGAATTTTTTAAAGATTGAAAATTCGGCCATACTGTTTGTAAGTAATTTGATACTTTTATGATTTTATAAATGTGTGCCACGGATTCTGTTTCTGGAATTTCAATCGATACATTTCAAATAGAACGAGAATAGTGATCTTATTTGCGGTAGATTTTCATTGCCCAATTTATAGAAGCTACGAGGCTCGAAGCTAATTGTGTGCCATTAATTAGCGTCGATGCTCCTGAAATTCCGTCATCTCAGAACTGGGTCTATCTTGGAAACCCGGAGTGTATTATCCCGTAAATTAATACGATGTCCCATTTACCGATCGTGTTTACTCTGAATGTGTAAATTTGATACCGTTTATTAAATTCGTCGATTGATTTATAATCGTAGTTCATTTGCGTTATATTCGTCGAATCAGCGACGCGTCTAAGTGTCTTTAGTGTCTGCTCTATCGACAGGTCTATTCTCAGAACTCTACTTCTTTGCTCCAGCATCTATTGTTAGAGTCCAATTGTTGCTTTCATTCTTCGTCGCTTGGTAATTTCACTTCTCGAGTCTCGCCAGTTCCAGTGGATTATTTTCACGTAAGCGAGCAACGCTATTATTTCTCTTTAATGTTGGAGGATTGTCGCTTCTAGAACGAAGAAAACGACGGCCGCATAATTTATCAACGAGGTTCTCCTTATAGGTAAATATATACAGAGTGTTCAGCCAACCTTGGGAAAAATTTATTATTTCTGGCCACACATTAGATTTTCGGTAAGGAATTTTTTTCTCGAAAGTGCGTAGGAATTCTGGGATATGTCTATTCACCAAAAATGATTGTAATGGACCCCCACAACTAAAAATAATTTTTTCAGATCGATTTGAAATTTTTTTTTTCTCTGAAAAATTTAGGCACCTAATTGAATTTTTTTCTCGAAACTGAGTAGGATTTCAAGGGTATGTCTATTCATCGAAAATGATTGTAATGGACTCCCGCAACTGAAGATAATTTTTTTGTAACGATTTGAAATTTTTTAATTTCGCCGAAAAATTTGACCATCTTCTTGATAGGACATTACTTCAAATATTCCTCCTTCTATCCTCGCGATGTTTGAGAACGCACGGGAATAGCGTACTCCTTGAACTTTAAGTTTTACGGGAGTCGTAAAAATTGTAAAACGAACGAGAGGACTTCCTTGGAATTTGTACGATAATGTCAAAGGAGTTCGGAGTTACTTCGCGAACTTAATATATTACGGGTTTCGCGAGGAATGGATTTATTGAAAGAAATGGATCTCGAGAGTCCTTCGTGCATGCGACATTAAATTACTGTCATCGGTTCTTTCATAACTCTGCTGCTTTGCGTGCCATTCTGCACTTTCGATACTTGGACGATGTCATTGAAAACTATACTTCACTTTTATCGATGGACTACCGAACGTCCAACCAGTTGCAACGGAAAAATCCAATATTTTTCTCCATTTGTCCGCTTTACGCGATGTTCGTTAAATTAATTTTTAATTGGGTTGATTTTCCTGTGACAGATTCCGAGACTTTTTCACCAAAAGCTGAGCCAGCATAGCAGATTCTATTAATCTTTAGCCAATTTCTTGAGTAATCGAATGAATTATTGGAAGAAGTTCCACTAAACGTACGTCGCATGTGATTTATATACATATATCGTGATGCATCGTTCCATTTTAGTTGCGTAGTCGACTCAAACGATCGTTTCGCGAGCAAGAAAATTTTCATACAAGAATTTCAATATTTAAAACCTTTTTATAAAAGAGATCGAACTCGTTAGTCATCGGTGACCGCTGATTGTTAGTACGCGTAATATAATATGAATTGCAGTAACCGCCGGTGTCCGATCGATCGGATCGATCCATCCGGTTTTATATGAGAATTAAGAAAAGCGCAAAATGTAAACGCACGAATGGAATAAATTAATTTGTAGAGTGTTATTAGAGAGGAAAGTGCCTCTTGAACTACTTTATTTGCAAGAACCGCGATCGTGAATTTCTTTTGAAACGCGTGAGAGGAAAAACTAACGAGAAAATAATTTTCCCAGTGTCGTGCTTGTTAGCAAGGGGTGTGATATACGATCGACTACGTGTTTACTACTCTCTACTGATCCCAGACACTCTGGCGCTTCGATAAAACACATTTTAAGCTACACACTGTCCCATTTGTCCTGCTACATATTTATTCCCACGAGATGTCTCACGGGCCATTAATCTTATTTCGTAGAAATTTATAATGATCGCGCGATCCCACCGTGCGAATCTCTTCTCAAGATATTTGGAAATATCGTGAAGTTAAGAAAAATATTGGATCATCGTGTACAATTCGTGCCGTTCGTCCTCCTTAGATCGACAAAGATAAAATTCGTACGAGAAAAACGAAGTTTATCGATTTGGCTGATGCCTAAAATTTAAAATATACCAATTTAATTTCTCGAAACGTCATATAATGTTCTTTAAAGAAAAAGAAATAGAGACTACACGTCATAATTATGTTTTGAGTTCGGTGTCTCTAACCAGTGTAAATGGCATAAGGGCCCTTGGCACTTTATTTACTTCATCTTTCTCATTTAACGAGCATTGCTACAATATAGCTGGAAAAGCTATTAAAGTTCTTGGTCTCATTATCCGTGTCTCTCGTCGCTTTAGAAACGTATCCATTATTAAATTTTTATACAACACACTAATTCGCCTGCGCCTTGAAATTGTTCATTTATCTGATATTACGATCAATGTTTCTGGAAAAACACAGAATCCTAGCCAATTTATTACTCTTGCGTGAATTAATTAACTGCCACGTTACGTGTTCTGATATTTTACAACACGTCGAGTTCTGCGCGCCAATTAGAAACCTGAGATATTCTCTGTTTATTTATATATCGAATATTATTATCGATGAACTGTTCTTTCCATTAATAGCGAGCAAACGAATAAATAAAGTCGATCGAAAATATAGTACGCACGTACCTGAAGAGATCGCGTGTTGATCGTTCGAATCGCACCACGTATATTCCGCGAAACCGAGTACAAAACTTCGCAGCGAATACAGACGGAAGAGCGGAAAGATTGCTATAAATACGGTCGTTTTACAAACGTCATACAAGCTACGTTCGTCCGCAGGAAGTCCGACGCTAGTCACGAAATCGAGATAACGCAAAAGGAACGTTCCTGCTTCGTTCTGGAAAATGAAACGAGAAAATTTAACGAAATACGCGACCTCGACATACCAAATGGAAGCAATTAGATACGACGGGAGCAACGCGATTTACGCTCATAGTTGTACGAGAAACAAAGCGACAGTGTCGTCGACTTGCCCCCCAAATCGAACGTGACGCAGAGGAACTGCATTTGGAGTACTGTTTGGTATACCAAAGTACCTAGGAAATTACTAACGTTATCTAATTTGTAACATCGCGTGCTTTCTATTTTGAAAAATTCCAGAAATTGTAATTTTACAAGTACAAACAACTTTCCAGCTTGATGAGCTGAATCGATTTGTTACGTTACATTTGGAGAGGGGGGCAGGAAAGTCTGTAGTCGAGGTATGAAAAATTACTGAAACGTATTTGCAACAGCGAACGAGTTCCGTGACAAAAGAGTCCGCGTGCATCGCGATCGGGATTTAAACATCGCGTCCTCGAGTTGATGACACCTCGCGCAGTTTCCTTTGAAAAAAAAAAAAAAATGAATTAAAACCAGAACGCGACCTTATTCGCAAATCGACACGATAAAACAAAATGCAATATGGCGATGGTCTATCTCTCGCGTAGGTTAAATATCTCGTTGCCGTCACGCGTTGCAAACGCCAGCAACGTATTGCTTTCTTCGTCGATGAAGCTGAAGATTCCAATTGAAGACGCTTGGAGACGCGGATCGTTGGCAAGAAAATTGTTAACGATAAACGGAGGTACACTCGATCCTCTTACAACGGTTTTCAAATAAACAGAGAATTCCTCGTGTATTATTTAGCGCTAGCGAAACGTTGAGTTTTTGTTTACTTTAATTTCGATCTAATCTGAGTAGTCTAAAAGGAACGCGTTTCACCTTTACAATCGAGCACGTTGGCGTCATTAGAAAATTCGTTTCAGAGAGAAACGTATCCGACGGTGTATCATCGAGGAACTCTTTCATAGTCGAACGCCAACGACGAATCGAAGCGAAGAATTGCCCCGGAAGAAGGGTTTTCTTGCTTGGCAAGGGAACGTCGATTCCCTTGCAGTTCGCTTTGGCGACCATTTACCACACTTGGAAATTCTCCAAGGCAATTTGTCCTTCGGTAGGATACGTCGGTCCGTGCACGAGGAAGTTATCGCATCCGACGACGAACATTTATTCCTTCGCGAACAATCCGGCTTGCAGGAAGTTCTCGTCGCGTGGGAACTCGGGGAAGGGCGTCCTATGTAGAACGACGTCACGTCGCGATACTCTTTGCAATCATTTTTCCACCGAGGATAGCTCCTGCAACAAAAAATCGACGTCAGACGGGTGTTGCGATCAAACGACATCCGCGTACCAGGAACCTTCCAAGAACCAATACTCGAAAACGGAGTCTGACACGGGCTTTTCCACGAGCTTTCCCGTTGAAGAATGTTCCAAGCCGTGCACCACGTCGATCGAGGATCCTCGCGACGAGTCCTGCCCTCCTACCGAGTCCGCAGCCTCGAAGAACCGTTTTCGTTGCATAAACGTGGATGATTACTGCGAACCCGAAGGTAACACTACCGGTTCTACAAGAAAGTCCTCTTTTCAATATACAGGGTGTTCGGCCATCCCTGGGAAAAATTTTAATGGGAGATTCTAGAGGCCAAAATAAGACGAAAATCAAGAATACCAATTTCTTGATGGTGGATATATATTCATCAAAAATGATTATAATCAACCCTTGCAATCGGAAATAATTTTTTTAGAACGATTTGAATCTTCCATTAAAATTTTTTCCAGGGGTGGCCGAACATCCTGTATGTATACTGGTTTGAAAATGTCTCCATGCACCTGGAGAAAATTTATTATTAACGCCGATACAACGGATTTCAAAATGAATCCTCTTTCTCCTCTTTCCAATGACTCCCTAAAAGTTCGTGTACGATTTTTGCTCGCTATTTTATCGTATTTCGACTATCGACCATCCACCGATGCGTCCAGATTCATTGAGTCGAAGATAAAGAAATCTGGAAATAGTTAAAAAGCAATTCGTATCGGTTATTTCCAGAGCTATTGTACAAGAATCTTCCCTCAAGGCCGAAATGGGCTAATTTCTACTACTGTCCTTTGTCTATGTTTTTCTCTAATCAATAATTGAACGATTATGTTGTTGTTACCCTCCATTTTCCCGGCACGAAGTGCTGGGTAACGTTTATAATGTGCCATCGAGATACCATATCTGTTAATAGGTGTGTATATATATACAAGTTATCACTAGATAACCGACATAGTTTAACAGCATGTTTGCCAGGTCATTCCGAATCAAGAATCTCGTGTACACTGTGGATCTATTTTCATCCGTTATCGAATCACATCAGTTCTTTTGTTTCTCGTTGCGTCTCGTCGTTTTTGCATATAAAATCTAAAGATGTTGTGAATTGGCAACCTTTCGTCTGCAAACGCAATTCGTACTCGTTGCGAAACGTGATGTTTGACGAACGGTGCACGCGAGTTGGGCCGAGATTGTTTGCACGGAAACGGTGCCAACTCAACATCGAACAGTACCTTCATCGAATGTTTTATTTCAGTTGTAGTAAAGTATCGGGAACGAACAACGTATTACAATAGAGGAACATTAATTTGTAAGGTCGCAAATAGCGAGGCAGAATGACCTGTTGACATACATTTTTGAACCGTTCAAAATCATTGTTTTATATACTAGATACGAGTTTCGTTATTATTTAATAGACGTGTTCGAAAAATATCACGTTTCAGACGTCCGTGACCATTGAAATGTCCTAACACGCGAACAGACGAGAAACTTTGCGGTTTTGGGTTGTCGCCGTTGATATCCGACCACGTTGGTTTTCTCTCGCCGCTGCTAGAATCAGATACGAATAAAATATTAGCGGTTTCCGCGTTTCAAAACACGACTCGATGTCGCGAATAAAAGTAGAGTGTATTTGAAACGGTGAAGTAGACTCGAGCATTATAGGCCATCTACGTCTTCATAGCTAGCGAATACCGTCACGCTTGACGTCAAGGTTAAACAATGCTTATCTCGATAACGGACGGAAATAGACTTATAATGGATATGACCTTTTTGGTCTAAAATGACCTGGGAAAGCGTTGGAAAAGTTTATGGATCGCTCCGTTTGACGTCCTGTACAAAAAAACTCCTCGACGAATGATCGTTTATTTTCTCTGTGCACTTATAGATTTGCCATTGTTTCAAATTACTATAATTCTTTGAGAGTATTCGTCCAAGGGTTAGGATGCACGCAGGGTTGAATTTTTATCTCTGGTAATTGGCGACGAGACGAAGTAACGACACGACCATGTTTGTACGAATGCAGACTCGCGGAAGGAAAGATTCTGGCGTTTTATGGTGCTTTTCGTGGCGATTCCGGCATTAATAGTCACGTCGTTCGTCGTTTACAGAAGAGAAATGGAAAACAAAAAACAACCGAGACCCGAGTTCGTGGACGTTCCGTACCTGCGTCGAATAATTAAGGTGCCCCCTTTTCGTTTCATTCTGCAAAGATTTTAGCCAGCCGTGCACCGGCATTCTTTCCGCGAGGCAAACGGATTCCGCATGGAAAGAACGCTGGTTAGTGCGGTATGAAAGGATTTTCATTGTTTTACGCACGATCGTTGTTATTTTTGCCATTTCGATATTCACAGCGGCTGATTTCCCTTTGGGGCAGAAATCCTTTCAGTTAGTGGCCGAGGAAACGATTTCTCGTTGTTATAATAATCGCGTCAATTGTGAAAACGTCTCAGTGAAAACCACTAGAAAGCAGTTGAACGTAAATTTTATCATGGAAGAAGATAATGAAGTAATTTCTAATAGCGAAGTAGCGCAAGATTCGGCCACTAATTGGCGCACATTCCTTCCACGATAAAAGAGCAATAACTTTCGAAGACATGTTCTCTGTTAATTAGGATCAATTGACTGTGTACATTTATTTCTACGCGACGAATACAAGTTTTAAACCGATACTTCCTTCCAACGAAACGTGTTGTTCCGTGCATCTCGGAAACCGTAATCCGTTTGTGCTTCACTCGTCATAATCGATTAATGAAGTCTTACCGACTACGACCGCCTTCTTTGTCGCAGGAATTTGATATTTTTTTTCTTTCTTCGTTCTTTCGGCCTCAGTTACACGTCTTCCTCCGTTTTTTTTTTTTTATTCTAACAATCTCCGTTCCAACGATTCCGTACGACGTCACTAATTTACCTTTTTAAAGCGTATATATCGGAAGCTCAGGAATGCGAGATTCGCGTAACGAACGAGTACTCTGAAAGGAAGCGAATAATAAAATAATTAATTCAGGATTAAGTATCTTCGCGTTTGATAATATTGTACTTCGTCGAGATCGATCACGACACCCTTGCCTCATCGCTGGTAATTTATTAATATTTCTCTTCGATAGCCTTTCCCATGGGGCAACGGCGTACACACCTTCTTCCACAATCCCGTGCTAAATCCAATATCCCCGCACGGATACGAAGTGGAAGACCCAAATGCAGTGAAGACAGGCGAACCAAAGGATTAACGAACGCGCCGCGGTGCACGTAAGAGAAAAGGGACAATGAGATCGCTTTAACCGTGCGGGCAGATTCTCAGTTTTATTGTTCGTTCATTGTCCCGGAAATTGGCTCGAAATAGATCGGTTCGCCGACACTGAATCCACCTGAAATTGTTCAACGGAAATACATTAGAAAATTCCTCCACGAATATTTGAACCTTTTCGTAACTAGAAAGCTTTCAAATTGAGCTCGACTATGCAAACGAGCACCGCCTAAAAGTATGCGTTTCCCTATGATGTTTCCTCTCGATGTTGCACGCTAAATTATTCGCAACGGTGCGGTATTCGAGTGCCGGATACGACATATCCGGCGGTTCAATGAAAATAACGCACCGATTATTGCCGCCTGACCGCATTCGATCTTTATAGATTAGTTCCTCGGTTCAACAACGAGCCCGATAGAATGTCCATTCTTTCATAATAGAAATTGTCGCAAAAATTGTTTAATCCCCTGTTGCGTAATACGGTACGATCGGGAATCCAATAAAGAAATTAACAGAAACGAATACACACGGTCGCGTTTGCAACGCGTCGCTTCGATACGATCTTGAAACGAAAAATAAATTGTCGACACTTTCCTACATAACAACACCTTGCTTTCTTTTAGGACAGAAACTACAAAACCGTGTTAAATTTGTCGAGGAAAATTTACGGAATTTGCACACGATGTTAAGACGTATCGAACCAAGACCTAATCAGTACTTGACCTACTCTCCGCAGAATGTAAACCTAAATATCAAACCACATTTATGTTCACTCTGACACAATACAATTATATTAAGCTATTGTACGTACACGTCTGCATTTATTTGTGCCATTTCACCGAGGTTGAGGGTTTGTTAAGTTTCTAACGTCGCTTCTACCCTTTCTAACGTCGTAAAGAATTTCAGATGTTGCGTATCGGGCAATACGATCGTAAAACTCGGTTCTTTTCGTTTGTCGTAAGTTGAATGCGGAACATGTGGATCCTCTGAGAAGGTCAACGTTGGACGAGACTCCCCGAGCACGTCTATACCCCTCCTTTCGTCGCCCGGAGAAATCTTTCGCTTGCGTCACTGTACATGTGCATATTGTGACGGCAACTTCGCCTAATGTTCTTTGACGTCACAGACGTTTACTCTGGCCTAGTGATGGGACTTTGAATTTTATTGTATGTTGCAATACAGTCAAAGGGATTCGAATACGACACGATGTTTAGAAACTCTTGATCGTATAATGGAAGTATGTGAGATATTGAATACTTATTTATAAATGAAACTTTCAAGAGTATCAAGATGATCAAGGCACGACGAGGATTTTCCGATTTTTCCGCCATTTTATCGAAGCGATTCGAAGCGTTTCAAATCTCATCACTGCTCTGGCCATTGGGGGACGGGAATATACTGCTGCGGGTTCGTTTCTCTTCGTTTGATTAATTCGAATCCGCGGAACAATATCCGGTGCCGGTTCGTAATCGTCCGAACGATTATTCTAATTTTATGCCAGCAGCATAATAGTCCCTCGCGTTCATTTGTTTATTCGTCAAAGATTCATGCGTTGCTTGCTCGGGATGTGTACCTCGAAATGTTCTGCGAAACAAAAATTTTGTGTTTAGATAATTGGAATCTGCGTATTCCGAACTTTAAGTCATAATACTTATATTTCATATCCTCGTTGAAATTGTTCAAACGAAAGATTAATATCTTTATCTTGCCATCTAGCGAGCGTTCGCTTATCACGAACATTGAAGCTGCGCTCGTTCGAAGATTGGTGGCATTGGTAAAAAAAATCGATAGATTAAAGGTCAAGGTCGTTTCAAAGTCAACCCCGCTTTTTTTAAAAGAACAGTTCTACGACCTATCGTACCAGGTCATTCAAGGTCATAAATATTCAACGAGGCCGTCTGGAAAGCAGACTTTGTAGACGAGTTTAATCGTAGGCGACCTTGCGCAGAATGTTGAGAATGCCTCTAAAAATAAAAATATAACTTTCTATTGAGAAACGTATTTAGCTTCGAAATGCCCTCGACCGCCTACGCCTATCAATTTCGCGCGGCTTCGATTCTCGTTTTCATCAATTTTCTCAATTCTATTCCCATTTACAGATTAAATCGCGAATAATCCCGCGTTCAGGTTTCATGAAAGCCTCGCGAACGAAGTCAGCAGGGCGTCTCGAAGACGAGGCCTTCGGTCAAATCCAAAGTACTTGGCGCGTCCTTGCCGTTAAAAAAGGCTGTCTCGAATTATTATTGAAACGATCCTCGAGACCTCTGCTCGAGTGCAATTTTTTTTTTTGTCCTTTCGGCGTTTGAAACTTTTGTAAGAATCAAACCGCGCTTGTCTATTCATAAAATGTCTCTTATATCGCTCGGTTCACCGAAGAGAATGGTTTTTACCGTCCATCGAGCGCGACCCCCGGCGCTTTTGTGCGAAATCACAGGGAATAGCGCCTCTAACCTTTCCCCAATCTCTATCCTTTTGATAGGCGAATTTTATTCTTCCTTTCATCTGCCGTAAATAGACCGAACTCGGCCCGTCCCTGTACGTAACATTGTTGATTTCCACGGCAAGTAGTATCGAGAGAGCGAGAGAGAGAGAGAGAGAGGATTCTCATCCGACAGATTTCTCTCCGCTAATGTCAAAGGTCAATTTTACCAGCGACGCGTTCGAACGAACCTGCCAGTTAACGCGGTACAAATTTCAGGGGCGTAACATTCAGAAACACCTTGTATAATTGCACGCATGCCCCGTTACGAACATTCAGCCTCGATAAATGCATTTTATCTTGCATAATAATGCTACTCCTTCGTTGTCGGTTTCCTGATTGCCTCTGAACTTTGTACTTTGTCTCCGAACCGTATCATTAATCGTTTCTTAGCTCATTTTTCATTGCTCATTATCGTCCTACATTTTCTGCTTGCTATTCGTTATCCTGCAATCGTGATTTCTTCTTTTATTTGAGGTTGAGGTCACCTACTTAGCAGCGTAGCTGTGACTATATTCTATCGGTTATCTTGTTTGAGTTACTTCGTTAGGCATTGTACCCTGCCTAACTCGATATCAGGCATGACGTATTATTATTATAATATGCTGTATTTTTTTTGCTTCTCATAAATATGTGTGAAAATTGTAACGATAGAATATACTAATATTCACAACGATTTGGAGATTGCGAAACGTTGAATCGTTGGAAATCTGGTAATAGCTATAGCCTTTTCAAAAGAACATCGTGTGCGGAGATTTTAAAAAGTTTCCATTTTGAAAAGAAGATTACGATCAAAGAATATCGCTTGAAACTTTAATCGTTTCTCTTGAAACGAGTTTTCTTGTTAATACAAACTCCAAGGTAGGGACGCTACTCTAAGTTTTGAACGATAATGCACATCTTTTTCGCATTTGGCATGCAATTGTGCCACCGTGCGGCATCGTAAAGTTACACAGAACGAAAGAATTAAAATAAGGTCCGCGCTACGGTATTTTTACCTCCCTGCGCCGATTGCTAGCAATTTCCCTCGACCCTAAACCGCCTTCTTTCTTTACTCTATAAAAAAAAGTAATTCTCGGAAGGGCGTTTGAAAGAGGTGTCGCGCGAGAATAAACAAGCCTCGTCCGCGTTCATCCTCTCTCCCTTGTTCGCGTGAACGACGAGCGGCTTTCGCGTTTAACTATTCAGAGGATAAAAAGAACAAAAAAGAAAAAAAAAGAAAGATCCTCGCCTCGGCAAGTGGCACGCTTCCCGTCCGTGGGTAGGATACAACGTTCGTCGTTTTAATAACGTAAAACGCGGGTGTGGAAACCGCATAGCCGCCCCCGAAACGATCCCTCGACCGTCCGATAGACGCGTGCATCTCAGACGGCGAACGTGTGTCGAGTCTCGCCTCCGCGGGAGTTCGCTGGTGTTATGGCGCATCTGGTCTCGCGTTTTCTTGCTCGCTCGGGGATCGATCAATAGGCCAGGGAGGCGACGGAGGCGGCTAACGGCGGCTGTCCAGCCAGTGACGGCTTCAGCAATTTGCATTGCAAATCATTCGTAATTAAGAATCTCGAGCAATCGCTTGAAATTCACCTCGTTACATCCCCGGTCTCCCTGTCGACGCTAACTGTCATCTGCATCTTCCCCCGAAGCCCGTAACAATCACTCTCGTAAACATTCGTGTTTTAACATCCATGCAAACAGTATTTCAACGCGTAGATTTTTCGAATACCTGGAAATTTACCTTTGCATTAATTTCTCGGTTACGTAAATTTCTATGGATTAAAGTAGCAAGTTGAATATCGAAGCTCGACGTAAGTAAAGAATTAAGGGTGTTCTGAGGAGACCCAAAGGAGGCGCCCGTGTTTCACGGCACTGTGTCCGGATCGCCGGGCCGCGGGGGCGACAGGGGGCGCTCCGATTGGTCCAGCTCGATTTCGTGGATTCGAGAAGTCGCGCGTGCCAACGGGCCCGCCAATCGGAGCGGCCTCTGGCCCGTCAGTCGGTGGCCGCGCGTTGCCGACGTAACGTCGTGACGTCTTTGTGTCGCGTTAACCCTTTCTTTCGGCGAATGTTCCAACGCCTGCTATCCAGTGCGTTGCCTTATCAAACACGTTTGACAGGAACGCGCAACATTGTTTCAGCCTTCTTCGTCTCGTTCGTTCTTTGCCAAGTTCTCTGCCCCGCCTGGCAAAAAAAAAAAAAAGAAAACAAGTGATATTTCGTAATCTCGTGTACCATGCGTGTCGAGGACTCTTGCCTGGAATTCGAACGATGTGACTGTGCAAAGTACGCGTGAAAAAGTCACGCGCGAGTGTCTGCTACTCGAGCGGAGCGACGACACGCTTCATGCACGATACGTTTTTACGGAAAACCTAATCGAGCAACGTCACTCGAGATAAGTACGGGCAGATGCCTCGATAATCATTCGTTTCGCGTCCTTTATCGACTCGGACGCTTGCCGGTCTTCCCGCGATTTGTCCGTACAAAGGTGTGGCGCGAAAAGTACGGTGCACCAGTGAGAGGAAGCAGGACGAGCGATCGCCTCGTTGCACCGACCATCAATCTGCCCTATTTCCGTGATGCTCAAGGTTAAGGAAACCCCTTGCTCGTAAGTACGTCGATGCGGCGTCGGGCCGCGGTTTCGCGTGCCTCGGCGATTATTAAGATGTTAGTAGACATCGGGCCGGTGTCAAACCGTCGGAGACCTGTCAGCTGAGCTCCACGAGAACGATTGGTCCGATCTGACAGGTTGCGGCCCAATCGCGGACAGTGGTTCAAGCGCTGCGACGGACTATCGTGGGCGGAACTGTTTTTCAATGTTGCGAAAAGACGAACGTTTTTAAAATTCAAATAGAAATTAAGTTTGAATCCTTTTTTTTCGATCGTAACGCACGATACAAATTTTGCGTCGATTCTACGATTAGAAATAAGCATATACTTAGGGCCGTGTTTGTTGACAGCAGTCTCTGTTCTACCGTAAGCGTGTCTGGATATTTGAGCTGTAAATCAGAGTAACTTTGAGTTATAATCTTTATCATCAGAGATGGGAAAAATTTTATTCGAACGGTGTACGCGAATAAAATCGTACAACAATATTCGATAAAGTTTTTAGAAATAACAGATCGCAATTATAACTTTCTCGCCGAAGGGCAGCAATTTCGCGTAAGATTTTATGGTCGACGTAGTTCAGGTGGGTATAAATAAGCGTCTTACGTAACATTTTGTTTATTGGTCTTTTGCAGCTCCGAGGAATCCGTATTCCCGTTTCATGAGGCCGCTCCATTAGCATTTGTAGTTCATGAATCGCTTACAGCTTCGTGCGAAATCCAATATCTGCGTGACTGTTTAGCACTAATGTATTTTAGACGAGCCAATATACCTGGAATGAAATTAATTACTACGAGGTCGAAGAAAATTGTTATTATTTTTTATCATTTAATATGCATTTAATGCACTAGGTACAAGGTTGTTAACGGAAAAATTGTTCTTGGGTCCGTAATCTTTAAATAATCTACGAGATCAACGACGATTTACATTTTCGATCAATTTAATTTGCTTCTTGGCGATCCCATCGCGCTATTCGGAAAATGCAATTTGCTAATATTAATGATATTACTGAAATCGATTGTAACATCGTTATTAATGCCTACTGAACTGTCCGTGGCCGACCCCGAGCGGGGATTTGCGTGGAAACGTGCGGTAGAATCGCAACGATTCAGCATTTGACGTGCTTCAATTATAGACTGGGAAAATCAGTCAGTCGATGCACACGGAGGTCTCTATTTCTAATGCACAAGAATGCACCTACAGATAGCCACGAGCTTTCGTGCTGCGCACTTTTTAATCGAATATCTGATGGATCGAACACGTAGATAGAAACCTCCACGAATCGTTTCTGGGCAACAATACGCGCCACCGGGGCTGATAACGCGCGACATTCGAGACGAAAGTTGATCGGATCGCTCGAACGGTAATTCGAGTAACATCGATCACCGTCCTGAGGGAAATCTTGATAATGTAACGTTCTTTCTAACGTTCTTTGTGCGCCCTAATGGGTTTTGTTATTTCTTTTTTTCTTAAAGGATCGCGTCTGCGTTACCATGAAGTTGAACGACAAAGAAGAAACGGCAATCTTCGATCGACGAGCGTCTTTCACGAGAGCGGGTAGAAGATAAATAAGATCAGCAAAAATGTTGATAAAAGAGTATCGAATACCGCTGCCTCTCACCGTGGAGGAATACAGAATTGCTCAGCTTTATATGATTGCGGTAAATGTCTCAGAAATTGTACGACCGTTCATCAACAATTAGAGGATCATGTTTCGGGAGATTGGATCGAGTACCATTAACAGGAAGCTGGACTGTGTGTACTTAACACGCTCAGCGCTCAGATTAATGTCCGCGTAGAGATTAGAAAGCAATAAAGATTAAAGAATTTTTATTGAAACGCTCTGCCGTAGAGAAGTATCGATTGCATTGAATTCTATAGAGGCAAACGATCTTTGTTTCTTGTTTTATTCGAATGCATTAAGGACCAAGTTTTATTCCGTTCGTTTCTTTGCAAACTGAAAAAGCAAATTGTAAGCTTCGTTTAAAATGGTTTCAATGAATAGGACACTGATGAGTGCAACGTAAAAAGAGGTCAGTTTTTGGTAAATATCATGGGTCACCACATTGCATTCAATTGCAGTAATTGCCTAACTAACGTGGCATGTCGAAGCTCTTAATGTATTGGGTATCTTACTCGACGATAAAGTCATTTGTGTAAGTGATCGTCTAATTACTTTGATTAGTAGATGCGAAAGATTCTATTAACTGGCGTTTGTTCAATGCATTTAGCGATAAATAGTTAATCGAGTCTTCGTTCAACACATTGAAGCACCGACCAAATACATCGAATGACTCGAGTCTTAACGTTTAATGAATCGTCTAACGATCTAGGAAACAGGCAATTAAAAACGCGTTAATGACCACGTTGCTGTGTCTAAGATCACAGTATCTGATACGATTTTAAACTGTCATTATAGAATAATTGTTAAACTATCGTTCTTAATGGCTATCTGCATCGATTTAGATCTCGTCGATAACTTGACTCAAGCATGTTAAACTCATTTTTCGTGAACAGATCAACAGTTTTACACTATTTTCAATTGTTTGACATGCTTGAATCCGGTGATCTCCAGACAGTAGTGTGTCTACTCCGCTATTAAAGTATAGTTTATCGCAACGTCGTGTAATCGTTTGCAGAAAAAATCTCGCGTAGAGAGCCAAGGAGCAGGCAGCGGTGTAGAGATCATAGTAAACGAACCTTACAGCAACGGACCAGGTGGAAATGGACAGTACACACACAAGGTTTACCACGTTGGCCGTCATCTTCCGGAATGGTTCAAGAGTTTGTTACCGAGGTCTGCGTTGATAGCCAAGGAAGAAGCATGGAACTCTTATCCTTACACGAAGACACGTTACACCTCTCCCTTCATCGAAAAATTCTCTATCGAGATAGAAACGTACTATTTTCCTGACAATGGCTACCAGGAGAATGTGTTCAAGCTCAGCGGTAGCGATCTGAGGAACAGGATCGTTGGTAGGATTCCACTGCTTGTTGCTGTACCTAAAATACAGTGATAGTAAATATCGTGGACCTTTATCGGTTACGTAATTAAATTTCAGACGTAATCGACATTGTCAAGGACCAGCACATGGGCGACTATGTGAAAGAGGAGGACCCAAAATTATACGTGTCCCAGAAAAGTGGCAGAGGGCCGCTCTCCGAATCATGGCTGGAGGATTACTGGGCCGACGTAAAAGTATGAGTCTTCCGCAATTTAAACAATTTCTCCTTAGATGTAATTGGATTAAAATCAACTGGGCGCTCGAGGCCACCGTGAGCTTACTCTCGCAATATCATTTAACTAATGGTCTAACTTTAACGTCAATTTCCAGTTTGACACTAATACGATCCTGTCAGTTATAGAGAAGTTTATTTCTCAACGTATGAATACATAAACAGTGGTGTGGTCCCTACTTTATAATCCATACAATATGAGCTTGGCTTTAAAATTTTATCAAATAAAGCATCATATGCAAACGTTCAAGGTCCGTCGAACACGTTTCTTCATTATGCAATGAATCTCATATTCTACAAGATTATTTCTGTGTGTACTGGAACCATTCCAGAGACCAAGAAAATTCGTAAAAAACATATCGAGTTGTACGTACCCAAGAACCACTCTAGTAGACAGCCTTCCAAATTCATCGACGATTTCCAACCACTATTAGCAAGTGGTAATCGATAAAGATACAGTAAGACACTGTTGTTTAGGGCAAGCAACAGCCAACGCCGGCCGGGAAGTCGTTGATGTGCGCTTACAAGCTATGTCGCGTGGAATTCCGTTACTGGGGCCTGCAAACAAAATTAGAAAAGTTCATACACGACACGGGTTAGTATTATACGTAAGCACATTTTGTTTACTCGTTGTTTCTCGGTACAGCTGAACCTCCTTTGAAATTTCAGCTCTGCGGAAAACCATGTTACGCGCGCACACGCAAGCTTGGGCATGGCAGGACGAATGGATCGGCCTGACGATGGAGGATATCCGAGAAATCGAACGTCAAACTCAGCTGGCGCTGCAGCGAAGGATGGGAGCCGTCGAGGGCGGCGAAGAGGCCACCGAGGAGAACCAAGACATGTCCACGTCCAACGCGTCTCCTCAGGACTCGGACGTCGCCATGACTTTAGCCGCGACCCTGGGAAGCATAGAGAAGAACGAGGACCTGCAGAGTCCGCAAAGCGTCCGAAAATCGTCCGACATACCAACGATGAACACGACAGGTAGCTCCGAAGGCGAGGTCAGCCCCGAAGACTCACCGACCGAAGTACCTGAACTCAGGTAAAATAGGATGTAAAATCAGGAATCTTTTTCGCTTTTTTCGAACTCGGTTCGAGTTGCGTTTTATTCACTGTTTTATTCATTGTTTCAGAAATGTTCCCGCCGAGGATAAAGACGCTAAGAAAGGCTGGAAGAAGAATAAAACGTCGGTGCATTCGCCCTGTTCGAACAAGAGTTTCGACATGCAGATAGCGAATTGGCGGATGGAAAGCATCGTCAGGGAATCCGAGTCGGGTAGCGAGGACGAGTTCTTCGATTGTCAAGGTAAAACGCCAGTTCATCTTGCACAGCATGACGGTAATTCCTTCCAAGGTTTTAAAAAGTAATACGTTTGGCTTGTGGAATTGTATAATGAAGCAGACGCATCGGCGAATTTCTTGGACACCGTGGACTTTCTCTTTTACACCGAGCTTCTAAGCAAACAAATTAGAAAAGTAAATTCACGAAGGCAAATATAGAAACCGCGGTTCGTTCGGAAATTCGCACCGTGCGAGTAGAAATATACAGCATGAGCAGGCGTTAACGTTTTCTATTTGTTTTATGTGTACCCTCTCTGTTTCTTTTTTTTTATGTCGCATTCCACACTGCAGCTGGGTTCGTTATACCTATTATACGCGAAGGTAGGACACGTAGATGAATTCTTAGAACTACAAACATTTTAAAATGTCCGTTGGAAGATATATTCCAAGGATTTAAAGATCAACATTGACACTAGTGTTAGTATTGTTTACATAAGTCTTGAAACATTGCATGATTGCATCCATGCCTTTGTAATATAAACAAAAAGATACTTGTTGCACGAAGAGACGTACATACCTATGGAAAGTATACACAACATTGAGCATGGAACTTCTAAAAACAGCTCAGCATGGCTACGCAGACTCCGAAAACAGCAGACCTTATCTAGAGTCGATATTTGAATTTAATGCAGCATAACGCCGTCTCCTTGCGTTACCGTTTCCTGCTTCTTGTGACGTCTATTCTAATCTGAGAGGGGAAGCATCCCGATTCGTGTTCTTCTATTTCCTCTCTTAACACGTGTCACAATTATATAAAAAGGCACGATGCATAAGCAATGTTAAAATTTCTGATTACACAGAGGGCTTCGGAGATAACTCTTCATTAGCTAAATGGAGTTCTTTGGATCTTCTAGCAGAAGAGGAGGACAATACGTTCACCCCGACCAGCACCGCGAACAAAGAAGGTAAACAATGATCGGTGAACCGGATATTAAGTCTTTAACTACCGTTACGAGTCATTTTAACACCTTATTTACAGACGACACAATATTCTCGCCTTCCTACCTCCAACGAATGGCTTGTGAACGTAGCAGTAAAAGATTGCAGATCTCGACATCGGCCAGCATCGACGTCTCGTGTCCAGCTTCGCCTCAACATTCACCGACCCATCATCCTTGCAAAACTACCGTGCTTCTTATCGTGATGCATGCTGGAAGCGTTTTAGGTAATTAATATAAATTTAAAAAATTGTTCGATCGATCTTACAATTATTTGAATATTTTAGACGCCAACGTTGACTTGACCGCGAAGAAATCGGACATTACAACGTTCAAAGGAGCCTTTGAGTCGGTCATGAGACAACACTATCCCAGTATGGTTGGACACGTCGCCATTAAATATGTTTCCTGCCCCTCTATCTGTACAGAAGGTCTGGGTATCTTGTCCAGGTAAAGTTGAAAACCAAAGAAACGACTTTTTAAATAATTTGTATGTAGCGTTTCTTCATGGGAATCCGATGGTTTCTCTTTTAGTTTAAGTCCATATAGTTTTGACGTGTCGCCTTCTTCTACGGATGCCCCTCAAGTGACGCACGACACTATCCCAATTGGTGCGATACCATTGTTCGCTAGTTCCACTCCTGAATATCAAGATGCTGTCTCGCGAGTCATAGCTGGAGCTAATCAAGTTTACCACGAGTTTATTAAAAGCGAAGAAGGCCGTGGTTTCACAGGGCAGATTTGCTTCGTCGGAGACTCGGTGGGAGCGATTTTAACGTTTGACGCTTTGTGTAGATCATCCCATTCTAGGCACAATAACGAGAACAATATTTTAACCAACCAAGGCGCCGAGAACAATGAAGACGGTAAACATTTGGCCGCACCGTCTCCTAGGAGAAAATCATCCGGCTCTAGGTGAGAGGTTTATTAACGTCTAACGGGGATACTGCCATTAAAAGATACTAAACATATTCTTCTTTTGTTTAGCGATAGCCAACAGCTTTGTAAATTGGACTTCGATGTAGGAGAGTTTTTTATGTTCGGCAGTCCGCTTGCTTTAGTTCTGGCGTATAGAAAAATTTCTTTGGGCGGTGATAAGAATAGTAATATAAAAAGGCCGTTTGTGAATCAGGTGTACAACTTATTCCATCCTACGGATCCCGTAGCTGCTAGGCTAGAGCCACTGATCTCAGCGAAATTTTCTCTACTTCCACCCGTTAACGTGGCTCGGTACCAAAAGTATCCGCTCGGGAATGGTCAACCGTTTCATTTGTGTACGTATCGTTTGAAAATCGTCAGAATTAAATTGCTGGTGAGAAATTATCGATCGAACGATGTATTATTTTTAGTGGAAGCAATTCAGACAAACCCACAACTCTTTACCGATAATCTAAACATTCCAAACGTATCGATGTCTCACGTGAGGCGAATGTCCGATATATCGATTCACAGTACCATGTCCGGTATGATTGAAAATGTTCCTTTACAAGTAGTATCTAATTGTAAGTGAGAAGTAAATTATGATACTTAACGGTAATATTAAAAAAATTAATATTACTTTGCAACTATTTACAGTAACGCAAAAATGGTGGGGTACAAAGAGATTGGACTATGCTCTCTACTGTCCAGAAGGTCTAGCGAATTTTCCTACGAACGCTTTGCCGCATCTTTTTCATGCTAGTTACTGGGAATCTTCCGACGTGATTGCATTCATTGTACGACAATTAGGGAGATTCGACTCACCGATACTTACTAACGAGGAGAAAGAATTAACTTGCTTCCGTCCAGGTCAACCTAGAGAAAAGTGGAATAAGAAACGCACTTCTGTTAAGTTAAAGGTAAATCGAAATGAACAAAATTTCATATCGAGATAATCGAACAAGCGTTTGTTCGATTACCCGAATACGAATTTTCATTTTCAGAATGTTGCTGCCAATCATAGAGCGAATGATGTAATTGTTAGAGAAGGAGCACCTCAAGTGTTGGTTGCTAGATTTATGTACAGTCCGATCGACGTTATCGCTTTAACAGGTGTGTTGAATATAATTTCATGCAAAACATTTACGGAACATATTTTACATAATCTATTTTCACAGGCGAGAAGGTGGACGTACACATTATGAAGGATGATCCTGCAGGAGAATGGACGTACTTATCGACCGAAGTAACTGATAAAAATGGTAGAATAACGTATAAAATACCTGATGACAAAGCGTTAAGCTATGGACTTTATCCAGTTAAAATGATTGTTAGGTAATACGATTGATCTGCACGCGAAAATAAAGTATTACCAAGATGTGTTTAAAATTGAACCATCGTCTTCCAGGGGCGATCATACATCCGTAGACTTTTTCTTGGCTGTGATTCCACCTAAAACAGAATGTGTGGTATTTAGTATAGACGGTTCCTTTACGGCAAGCATGTCTGTCAGTGGGAAGGATCCGAAAGTTAGGGCAGGAGCTGTTGACGTTGTCAGGTACATTAAAAGCTGTGATATTTGAATATAAATTTTCTTTTCATCCACTGATCCGAGCGTGTTTCATCCAGGCACTGGCAAGAACTGGGCTATTTAATTATTTATATTACCGCGAGGCCTGACATGCAGCAGCAGAAAGTTGTTTCCTGGCTGTCTCAACATAACTTTCCGCATGGACTCGTGTCCTTTGCGGACGGTCTTTCGACGGACCCTCTTGGTCACAAAGCTGCGTACTTAAACAAACTCGTTCAGGTAAAAATAATTAACCATCGCATCGCGTTGCACGCTAATTTTTACTTTCTCTTAATGATTCTTTTTTTTTCTGCTCCTTAGGAACACGGTGTAATAATTCATCACGCGTACGGCAGTAGCAAAGATATTAGCGTTTACACTGCAATTAATCTTAGGCCAAATCAAATTTTCATCATCGGAAAAGTGCCAAAGAAGCACCACGCTCTGGCGACGATTCTTCACGATGGTTATGCCGCTCATTTAACCATGCTACAGGCGCACGGTGGTTCGAGACCTGCTCAGGGTAATGCGCGCATGGTGATCCCGAGAGGTCAGTTTGGTTTACCCGGACTAAATGCTTCTCTACGGCGGAGAAGGTAAGCTATCCAGTCCCTGAATACAATCAATGTGGATATTGTGTCTTATCAGCTTACACGTTGCCGTGATGTGGAAATTTTTAAGGTAATGATTCATTCGATCCTTGCTATCCTCGACGTTCAGATGTTTCGGTCGCCGCAGAACGCTGGAGGTGTCATGCGTGTGCGATAAGTGTTGTCTCCTAGAAAGAGGGCACGCTGGCCGTGTGTAAGGCATTTCGGAGATTAATCAAAAACTCTATTGTCTGTACATAGATAACGCTGTATTTTTATAGCTGGACATACTGTGATATCAGTATGAAAATTTCAATGCGAAAGTAGTTATTTCAGAGGTAATCGATGATGGTGCGATCTTCGTATTCGAATCGCGGCCGAATCAATGTTAACTAAAAATCCGTGTATGTCGAGAGATTTCTCTATAAAAACAATCCTAGACTACGAGAACAAGGTACTTAAACCACGAATAATCTAAGTAGTCTTGGCATGGTATAATCCATAAGAAAACAAACGATATAGACCAGCGAATGTCTTCGAAACACTGGTTCGGTGTTTCTCAAACTCGGATCAAGTTTGGGAAACGCTATTTTAGTCTATATCGTATGTTCGGATATAGAAATCATCCTTACGTGACGTCCGCTGTATAGAGTAATAATACAGCAGTTGGATCGCGACTACGTCCAACTTCGGTTGGAAAATATTTCTGTAGTTGTATCTAGTACACGCCACCATAATCTATGTACAGTACTGTCATCCATGTTGGTACACATCATTCTCATCTTCCCTTTATCTTCTTCCGCTTTTTGCGTTAGAATGACGCTGCGTTTTACGGATAGAAAGATAGCATTTTGATCAGTTCTGTTTATTATTGTAACCGTAGGCGTGCATATGCCCTTAAGATTTGGATCGACGTAACTTTTTCATTTTCCAATGTTAGGAGCGACCTTAACGACAACTAATTTTTCTATTTATCTAATACGTATTTTTCACTCTCTTTAGCTGTTAGATAAAGGGTTTGAACAGTGTTTAAAGCTTATAAGTTTCTTCCTTACAGGTACCTGTTATGAAGATATGTCTAGTCACGCAGCGTAGTCGATATCATGCTCTCGGCAAAAGCCGCCGCCAATTCTACGCTCAAACTTAATGTTTTATCTGTCAGCCATACATATGTCCAGTATTTATGGTTAATCAACATATGAGTGTCTAGATGTACAGAGACTAAACAGTTTTTTCGTTACCTCCAGAAATGATCTGATCTCACTCTTTAACGACCAAGGTAAACCAGAGCCCCTTACCGCTTGAAATCTGTTAGGTGGAATGTTTGTGTTACAGAAAATATTAAGCTAGATCCACCACCGACGATCGAGTCATTTTTCACTGAACAGAAGTTAAATCGAGCATCTTCTTTTTTAATTTAAATTATTCTTTGCGTTTCGATTCGGTGGTAGATCGGGCCGAGACATCTGCTTGTACAAGAGACTAACAGCACGACTGAACATTTAATACAACAGAAGCTCTGACACGATGCACGATTATACTTGTGAATGCCGTTACAAAAACACTACGATACACGGGCATAACGGTGTACCGTCGAATCGACAGCTATTTTCACAAAATCACGCGTTCTACAACTGTCTTTCAATATGCTTCTGACACGATATTTAAGTATCCTTTCTAGCTATGTATCAAAACCCTGCAGACGGAGCGGATGTGCAGATCCTACAGCGATTCGAACCATTCTTTACACACGGTATTGCCTCTCTTTTTACGATCAAATCGGGATTTGACTAAATGCAAACAATAATTGGGGCGAGTCCATCGCAAGTATCCCTAATGTAGACTGATGTAAGAAACGAGGCAGAACTGTACTTGGAGCCAGTCAGCTTGAATCTTGAATTGGATCAAGCTGAAGGGACTTTTTCTTATTTCCTGTTTCATTGTACCATTCTCTGTACTAAAGCAACTTCCATTGTAGAGGCTCCGTTGAAGGAAATTGATAACTACGTACGAAACAAGACCTTCCACAATGGAAGGTATGCTCATACACATACGTTTATTTACTCATTTAAGGAATGTACGAATAATCCACTCTGCATCGCTGTCATTCCAGACGAGACAGCCTTCATCGTCATTCGATCATTCATTCGTGCTTCTTTACTCACCGAGATGTTATATTTCTCTCACGCTTTCAGTATTAACATCCAAACACGCCGCTAGTTCTTCTATGCTGTTAATCCATGTCCTCATCTGCTTCCACGATCGGCGATCTACGCACGTCTCGTTGATCGATGCGGTATATTACTTGTCACGATTGTGCTACAACATATTTAAATAACGTTCGAGAGGTCCTTCGTTGGAAGATACACGTCTTAGATTTAGACTCGTAGATTTTAGTCGAATCTAATTATGTTTAATGAAAAGTAATCGGGGACGATTGTCGATTTAGAATTAGCAAGACGGAGCAGGGACCACTGCGGACTCGTTGCGTATACGACGCAATGGAATTCGCTCGATAAGAAGAACGTTAACCGGAACATTTGATTCTATCTAACGCTGGGAACTTGAACGACCGATTCAATTTCCTAGCGCGGTTTTGCGGAGAAACATCTACACGTCAATAAGCAACAATAACTTGATTCTTCAGGCATGATTCATGATAACCCTGCAGCCGATAGTAAATCAGTCTCGTTTAACGCTTATCCTGTTTGCCAGTTTTTTAACAATTTTATCGTATCTTTAACTTTTGAGGGTGCTTAAGGAAACACTTTGCTCAGAACAATTATGAATATTTAATAACTTCGTATGGAGATCGAAAGTTTGATTTGTAGTCTCTTAGTGGCAAGCACGATCTAATTATTCTGAGCAACGTAGTAGACGACAGACCCATATTGACTAGCAGTACGTTATACATGCACAAACATATAAAATTCTGAAACTCACGGAGTTTATTCGGCAATAATTTACTAACACCGACGAATGATAGCTCTTTCAGGCTGGTCAAGCGGGCAATGACGCAACCAATTCCAAGCAGGATGCTGTTGCCTTTGGAGAGATCAACGAGCGTCGGTCCTTCGATTTCGTCGCAGACTGGACCAGCGAGAAGAACCACGGCACCGGAGAAACTCTGACGATTCGCTCGCTGCCGGTCGTTCTTCGAGTCCCGGCACTGAACGAGAACATTGTATCGCGAGGATAGCTCGGATATAGCTCTCAACGCGCGTCCAACCAAAGAGAGATCCTCGTACGTTTCGACCGACGCGTGCTCAACGATCTAAAGATGATTCTACTTTGTTACTCCACTTTTGTATCCTCTCTGTGTATACCTGTAAAGTTAAACGCCGTGGTCGTCGTTCGTGACGGTTCACGTGTACATACGAATCGCGAAATCATACAGACCCTCCCCCTCCGCCGCCCTCCGAGAAGGATCTCTCCGATCGAACAACGGATCGAGCGTACGAGGACCTTTCTCTTTCGGCGATAATCCGCGCGATCAAAACTTTTCTACCGGCGTGACCAGACCTTTTTTTCTAACGACTTGGACCAGCGTCTCGCGAGCGTCGAGACGCGTATTTTCGACGCTCGCGCGATCCTGACCACACCGAGCACTCTCTGTAAGCGTTTCAGAGATAAACGGACGCGGTTGTGGCGTCCTTCGCAAAGTGATCGAACATGATCAAAATTTTTGATAAAATAGTCGGAGGATAAAGTGTCTAGTTCCTACTGTGAATGACGAATAAAAGGAAGCACGTTTCCCTAGAAGAGCACCGGATTTTTTAGAGTTTCGTTCCCGCGTAGTCCCTCGATCGGTTTCGCGATCTGCAAAGAAAAAAAAGAAAAAAAAAATAAACAAAAAACGTGTATGTACAATCATCTTTTACCGTAGTCGCACCGCTCTGTTCGTAGTTTGTAAGACGCGGGCAAATATTCGTTGAAATTGTTACCTGAATCTATTCGTTGTTATCGAGGCGAAACCGATATTAACCGTGACATTAACTGTTAGCGATAATTAGCGCGTAAGTCCTGTTAGTGGTCCGATCGATCGCCAAGATCCATCGGATGTTGCAAATACATAATGTCGCGCCCAAGTTCCTTCGGTGCTACGTTATTTTCAATGTGCTGTCCGTATCGATTTCTAAAAAGAACGGAGGTTTAGATTATTTGCAAAAGTATAACACCGTTTTGTATGTTGTCTATTTGAGCAGTTTCGTGGATAGGACAGGGCGTTTCCCGATAAACGTTGGTACAAAGACACTTCCCTCTAATCGCATAGTTCCGTGTGTCGTGTCCGACAATGTAAATACGAACAAGGGTGTACATAAGTCGCTGCAATGTTCATGGATAATGGTTAGAATATAATTTATTAGTTAGCTACGATCTTCGTCGACGGGTTTGCTGTCCAGATGATAATAACTGTAGCTATTCTCGCGTGAACAAACGGATAGCTCCGCGACGAAGGGGGTTGACGTTAGTTATCGACGCGTTTTGTCGACAATTGTGCGCTTAAACATTTTCCAATTAGATGAACAATTTATCGTCCACATATCGGTCGAGGAAATGTATCTAATTTTGTAATTGGTAACAATTAAAATTATTGCGTCGCTTATTGTTATGACTAATTACTAACGAGATAGTTGCTCGACGCGATAGTAAAAGCTCAGCCGATTCGATCGTGTAAACCGTTCGTTGCAACGATATCTAAAAAGAAACGCTTTTAAGAAATGATGCAACTTGATTCTTTGAACCTCGTGTCGCCGTAGACGATGGATCATTTCTTCTTTTCTTTTCTGAGCTGAGTGTTCCGATAGCAGACGAAATTAGATTAACAATTAATTAAATCATTGTTGTACCATCATTGTTCCTTGACTGTTTAAATAATATTGTAGTCGGTCGAAGATCTGACATCGATCTAGTTCTGGCGTATGAAAAGATAAATCATATATTATTACTTGGCGTTGTCTACGCGTTGTGATGCGGTACGCGAAGCAGATTTATTAATATTAACCGAAATACTGACTGTTTGTATCGTTGTAAAGTGGCACGAGCGTAGTTCTGTATACAGGTATATGATATACTGTGTAGGTATATATACATACGTCTATCAGAATGTGTCCGTATACGTGTATATAACTGTGTATATGTATGTATAGGGTGTTTCAGAAGCGTGTAACTTTGTTGGATCGTCGACGGATCGTTAGAACAAGATTAAAAAGGAAAGAGTTCTATATGTTTATTATATATTCACGGATCTCAAACACTTTTTACAACGTTCAGTTTAATATGTAAAAAATGTTAAAAGTCGTTTCTGTGGATACCGAAAGGATTATTTATCAACGCCAGAGTTCAAATTATGCGTCAGACTAACCGGTAAAGTTATCCGCGAAATACCTTATATATATATGTATACGACGACATAAATGTTAAGATATATTATATATTTATTCGTAGACGTGACTGCAAAGATATTTTACTTATACGGATGAACGATTATTATCACTGGTAATAAGAGTTATATTTTTGTTAGCATAACTTAAATGACATGTTGTAATAACTAATCAAGAGTCATTGTTTTATATTATGCAACCTCGCTCTAACGTAATGATTGTTTTATATATCGTTGACTCATGATTTTCTTGATCAGCCTTAGCTGGAAAGGATTTCAGATATCTGAATAGAACGCCTGGCCAACAAAACTGTATTCCACTTTCTTCATTGGGTATTACAATAAATGATAAATCATTGTCGTTTAAATTGCACTCTGTTCATTTTTGCATTGTGTTTACCTTTAACATACTATCAACATTTTGTAATAAGACTGCAGCGCTACCAACTATAAGAATCAAAACTAATCTAGCGAAGAAGCTCTACATTTATAGACCTAACCTAGACATGTCTCGTTCTACTTACCCCCCGAGATTCGACGAATATTTCGCGCCAAATTCGACGTTGGCGATCATGGCGTCCTCCTTGAAGTTGGCGTTCTTCCTTGAATTCGAATCTGCAACAGAAATAAACTGCGAATTAGGATCCAATGCATTAAACAAATATACTTATACCACAATTAGACAACCATTAAACTCTAAATATGTTCTAAGAAATTGTAATTTAGAGAGATATAATGACAATTAACACTGGCAAGATATCAAGAAAAAGGCGCGAAGCCGATTCAACTGTTTTCACGATTCCTATTCCTAATAGAGATTAGAAGTGTCTAGATATTGTTAGGTGAAGAGTAACGTACCTTATTATACGCCAGATTCCAGACAGGTATGAACACGTCCGAACACTCCAAACACGTTTACTTTCACCGAACTAATGACGACCCCGTACCACCAGTGGTCACGTAGCCAATTGAACGAGGAGTGGGGAGGGCCTCTTTCTCTCTCTCTTTCTCTCATTTGCTTCGATAGTCGAGAGAGAGAGAGAGAGAGCGAGCTAAATCTCGTACCTCGAATAATTTTGTTGATATCGTAAGGTAAATGTTACCCTAGGTAGAAATTGTGAAAAATAATAAAGATTCCAGGCCAACATTTAATCCTCTAACCATTTCTTATCGTCTCATGTTCTTTTCGTTGCAAAATATCCGTATTCTCGATCGATAATGTCGTTCATAAGCAAATCAATCGATAGAAATACTTTAATGTTGATTATACAAACGTATAATGTGTAAATATATTAACTTTCGATCTAAATTCCAATCAATGTTTTCCATGTAACATTCTCTCGATGTATAACAATCATTTTCATTGTCAAGCATTCAGCGATTCAGCAGAAAAAACAGGAAGGGCTCATACTATAGATTCGTCTAAAGACGTTCAAGTCGTATATCTTGCGTTTTCAATTTTCTGAACAATTTTTGAAATGATAGAGTTTACAAAAGATATGGAAAATATCACATTAAGTCCAACAATGACGACGAAATTGAAAAATCGAGACATGGTGAATAAAATTAGACACGGATCGCCAAAGTTGCAAGAGATTCTTAGAGAGGTTAAATGTCTTGTTATTTTACGTATTCTAAAAACATTGAAAATGTAGTAGTAGTACACTAGTTGAGCAATGCAGTATGTTAATATTCAAATTCGATTTTAGAGGTGTCGGCAGAAAATGCGAGAGAAACGGGGACAATTGTTTAACAGAGGTAGATTCGGTTTAGAAATCAACTCGAAAAATGTACAAGATACATTGAACGATATTGTACGCAATGAATTGAATGATATCGCTGCTACAAATTTAGATCCAGACGTGAATCCTTTTTCTCATGTAATTAATGAGCCTCTTAATCCGGAAGAAGCACTAGAACTTGAAAGTGAAATTCTTGATGAAGAAGGTAAGTCTAATAGACCTGTAGTATTTCACATATATTCTACATATTTAAACTTTAATATCATATTTAAAATTTTATTATCTACCACTTACAGAACAATGGATTTTGCAAGAGTATGAAAGAATGTCACAAGAAGAATTAGAATTCCTAGCATTAACAGCAGATAGTGAATTTCAAGAAGTTATTTGTCCAATGTGTCAAAGATCTAATCTAACAGAAGACATGAATCAAATAATTTGTAAGTCTTGCAACTTTATGTTAAACAATATCAGCTTGAAAAACTTGGGGAATCTAATAAATAAGTGTGTAAATTCTCATACTGTAAAGTGTAATGAGTCACCTGGTTTCTTACCACTTTCAGAGAAAGATATGTGTTTATTTCTGGTTTGTGATAAGTGTTCCACTTTTACACCAATAATATAAATTGTGCTATTTTCTAATAAATAAATAATTTATGAATTGTTCTTAAACTTAGAAACTTCATTAAAAAAGTAAGAGTATCTGTTTCTCTATTTTTATACAATTGTTGTCCAATGTAAATTATTACTAGTAATTTATTAACTAATAAAGTATTTAACAATAGATGTAAAGAAACATTATAAAAGCAATATATAAAAAAAAATTGACAATAGACACTTTGATGTCTGTGTAAAACAATCTTAAACATGTGGTATTTCTGTTTTATAAATAAATTCTCATGTCAGGTTAGTATAGGAGCACAAGAGGGAATGAATAAAATTTAAAGTTTCTTTATGGAAGTAAACATCTGAATAACAGTACATGAATTTTTATATGATTATATGATACATATTCTACAAAAAAAAACATCCCTTTGTTGATTTGTTTATATTATTTATCACTTATACATACACAATGAAAAATTGTAAGTAAAAGACATCTGCATATTGTAAACATTAATGGAACAGGCATTTATAAAATGTAAATTTTGTTTTAACAATTGTTACAGGAAGTAGTTTAAGTTATTTCTGAAGATTGTTCGCCGCTTACAACGTTCTGTTATATACAATTATGTAAAAGCAATAACATTGTTACAATATACAGAAGTCTTTTACATCTTAAGGTCTAATATTTGAACCTTTATAAATGATTTGTACATTATCACATGAAATTTCGCATTAAAAATTTCACATTTCATAACATTATTTGTATATAATATACTTTTAATTTGTGAGCAACCCATTTTTCGTCTTCGCGCAGTTGACTTTTGTAATATAAAGTTTTTTATTATTCCAAAGTTATACTACTATGCGAATATTAACGGTTGTAAATTTATTATAGAAGGCAAAGTCATAATTGAAAATATTGTACAATATTTGGTTAAATTTTAACTGCATTTTTCACAGCAAGAAGGCATTAGTTTTCTATTACAATATAATTTCATGGCACCGGTTTTAATTAAGTATTCTGATACGTAGAATTAATAAACTTTGAACAATTGTTCGCATTGTGCGACGTAAACAGTTATTTTATGTGTCAATTTCGGTAAAAGAATATTCAAAGCTGATAGATTTTTTTAACATAAAGTTACGTATATTTTGATTATTATAAAAATATACCGACAATTAATATATCCTCGGGTCCGCAATATATTTTTACAAATGTTTTCATCTTATAAGTAAAAAAAAAACAGTACTTAATGAGAAATAGAACAATTTCAAGAAACACTAATTTTTTTTAACGCAACATACATTTTGTAAAATATTAACATTTTAGTCATTGCCAAGAATGTCATACTTAGTCCAAAGTAAGCATAGTAGAAATTTAATGGAATGGTTTGCTCTACATATTTTTCTTTTTTTCCTTTTAAATATTATGTAAACATGTAGGCAAGTACTACAACAAAATTCAATGAGAAGAGAACGAACATATGTCACGAAAGTTTCGTTACCGCAATTTGTAAACGTAAATAATTCCTTAATGCCAAATGAACGTAAATAAGTGATGTACACAATTATGTAATAAATATAAATGTACTTCCAGCTTGTTAACATTCAATACAAATAATTGCGATAACTTGTAGAAAAAAAATCTTTTTAAAATCTCAATGTGTTCCAATTTGTAACAGTCTGTATACATGTATAATAGTTCATTAAACATCGTTCACAATTAAATTCATTTACATTTTCCCGCACTTTTTTAATATTGTTACGAATCTCATGATCACAATTTTGACAAGGACACGGGGAAAATTGCACTTAAGTGTTTTCTATCCTCAACCACGATCGTTGCGGAAGGAAACCTGAAAGTCTACTATAAAAAAAGACCGTTTTAAGAATTCTTTTTCACGTAAGTTTCTCCTAGAGCGACTTAAGCTACGGTAACTGTTTCTTTTCCTGCTCGTACGCGACTAAATCTTAAACGTGTATGCAAATCCGTTTGACGACGTATTTGCGTAACATAATTGGTCACTGAGTTGATCGTCGCCGTTCCGTGCGATTTACTGCTGCGAGTGCTTCTTCGGGTAGACGACCAGGATCTGATAGAATATCAGTGGCAGTACACAGATACCTTAGGGAGTTCAGAACGGCTAAAATAATAATAAAAAAAAAAACAAAAAAAAACAATATATAAAGGATAATAATATAATGTTAACAGCAAATCATACTTTAGATTTCTTGTTTTACCTGGTCTGAGATCGACGAGCGAGCAATGCTGCTCAACCCATAATATTGTACTTCTGTATAGATCCTCGATACTCGCTGTTGATACCGATGTATTAAAAGAAGTCATCAGAGGTTCAAGCAATATACTGAACTAATTATTTTGTCAAGAAATATAAATTATAATAATCGAAACACGTTAACGCGAATTCGTCAGAACTTTTTAAAAAGAAAAAGGATACAATCCAAAATTTCCAATTCTCTCGCGTACGCGTGCGCACGTACTCGTCGAACATCTCTTTCATTTTGCTAGTTCTCTGTCTAGAAATCGGAGCACCCGTCGCAGGAAGCATAGATTGACAGTTACTGCAACAATATCCAATTTGTAAATTAGTGCACAACCTTCCAACCATTGGAATAGAAATTTTGTTCCTTGTGGGACTCTTGTTACCTAATCGACGTATTAAGGCACTCAATTTGATGTCTTAAACTATCCATTTCCTCCTTCAATTGATTCCTTTCCGCCCTCAGCTGTCTGATATAATCCGCCCCTTTTTGCAGCATAGCAGCCTTGCTCAGTTTCGGGTTCGGATTCTGGCTGAGCTGCGGTATCAAGCTATGCAGCATGTCGAATCCGTTCTTAATGTTGTATCTGCGCTTTTGTTCCGCGTGAATATGCCCGACCCTTCTCTGTTCCTTGTACTGTCCCCGTTCTGGCTCGCCCTTTACGTAGACACGAGTAGGCGACAAAGGGCTTCCTATACTCATTGGACTGTGCAAAGGGCTGAGACTCAACGCCTGGGGACTGTGCGCGTTGGAACTATCTTTCGGTGACCCGGGGCTATTTTGTGGCTGGTGTGCTTGGGTGGTTGTATTTAATAACATTTGTTGGCTGCAAGAAGACTGTTGCATTGCCTAATATGCAACAGACAGTTAAAGTATTATCGATTACATAAGGTGTGGTTTTATTATTGTCGATATCAATGTTATGTAATTCAATGCATATATGTAGAAGCTTAATATACATATATAATATATGTAACTGGCTGTGTTCGCGAATGCCCTTCGAAAAGTGATACGTTCAAATGCTTGCAATATGCGATCCTGCAGTCGGATCAAATTTAATTGAACGATGACTTTTCAGAGATCGAGAGGGGTTCATTCAGTATCCAATCATGAACCGATTGCAAGATGAAAGAAAATTTGTAAAGCGTTACCTGTTGTTGCAGTTGCGGTTGCGCTTGCACCGTAGAAGTTTGCATCGTTTGGACAGTGACCGGCGTGGTAATATGGTGTGTGGTCGTCACCTGCGTAGGCGAAGCTGAAGGTGGAAGCATGGGTAAGATGTGTTTCATAGTGGTGGCTGTTTGGTTCATTGTCGGCATTATATTATCAGCCGGACTATTCATTGTGTATACACCAGATGTGTCTAAGTAACGATATTGAAGCTCTCATAATATTCTGTACCATCAAGAAAAGGTATAATACCATGTACGATTTCTCAATGATCGCGCATCAGCGCCGATACGAGTAATGTAATAGCATAATTATAACCGTGCAATTATTACGTTTCGTAAAATACATACTATTCGTGAGTAACTGCGCGAGCAAAACATTGTTATTTAGATTTAGAGCAGGATCGCTCGCTGCTGACACTAATGGCGGCGGGTGCATTCTCGGTGCGGTTAGCGAGGAGCTACTTCGAGATCTATTCCTCGCTTTCATTTGATACTGAAACGAAACATGATCGGTAACGTGAGAAAAAATTTATTCGTTTACTTACGATAAAGAATTTTATATTAATTTTTTCCTAACAAGGGGAGCACACTGTCAGGATAAACGATTTCTGGACAGATTCAAAATGTAGGTGGTTGCAAAGATGAACAAATCCCAGAATATTAGTCACTAATGGTTAATTCTTAACCATTAGTTCAGGCCAGTCATTTTGCGTTACACAGTGTAGTAAACATCCATCTTTCAGTACAAGTTTTGCAAGCGTTCAATTAATGCGAGATATGCTTTACATAATTTATTCAACGAACCGAGAAAAAAATTCATGCAGACAATTTACGTAGAATTAACCGAGATGAACTTGAAATTATTTTATCTGTAAATCGCCGGCCAAAGAAATTTTCCCTCTTTTTTATAGAGCAGATCGTCTTACGAAAAATTTGGAAACTATAGGTCCAGCCAATCACGGCGGTCGAAGACCACTCGAGATTCTAACAAAGTTGAGCAGACACGAACGCGTAAAATTCTTTTTTCTTAAAATGGCCGGCTATAAAATATTCTAGGAGTCGTTTACCCTCGTTATCGTTTACAGTTCGGGTCCTAGTCCCGCTCGAAAAGCTTTCCCGATCGTGCGCTCCCGTTGCAAATTACGCAATCAACCTTGGGTACAGCGAAAACTTCCTCCTTCTCCGTGCTCGAGGCGGTGGGCTGCGGTAGCAATTTGGCGGGTTGCGTGCTCGGCGTGGTGAGATCTAGGCCCGAAGGTCTGCACTGCAACAGTATCGGTGACTGGGTCGGTTGCTCCACGGAAACCGCGATTAGTTGTTGCGGGTGTGGGTGTGTCTGCGAACAGACACAGTTAATGTTAATCTAGTTCGGTTTGCTAATGATTTAATAACAATTTTCTCGTTCCGTCGATGCATTATTCAAGCGAAACAGCGCGAATCATCGCGATATCACGAGTACCTTGAAATTGTTCGCGTTGAATTTGCATTGCTGCGCATTAAAGGTTTGCGGAAGACCGGAGAACTTGTAGCACTGCTGCGGTTGAACGACTTTGTACGGCTTCGTGGACATCGGCGCGACCGGTGGCAGGGGTCTGATGGCTCTGTGCTGCGTGGCTACCGTTGAATTCGTTTGTGCGAAGTTTTGCTGCACCGTCACCAGATTCTCGACGTGTCCAGCGATGGGCGAGATTTGATTCGCGTGAACGGACTGCTCGTTCAACGCCGGCATCTGTACCTGATTCTGGACCGTCGTCAGCTGAACGCTTTGAATCTCCATGGAGAACGGTTGCTGGGCAGTCTGCTGAAACCCGGAATTCTGTTGCTGGCCGGCTCGTTGGTACGCAGTTTGCGGTTGCTGTTGTTGTTGAGACTGTTGAATCATTCGACTGTTTCTCGCGGAGTTTCTGCTGGATCTACTCTTCTCCCTGACAGGCTGAGTCGTCGGAGGCGGCGGCGGTTCGTAGGGCTGGTGCATCGGGCTGTAGTTCTCGCCCAGCGCACTGAAATGATCGACACTTGAAATACAATTGCATTCCACGAATGAACAAAGGATCGACGGCGTGCAGACTCACATGCTGTTCCTGAACGTGCTCGTCGGTTCAGGCTGAGTATATATTTTAGCGGTGTACTGAAGATTCTGTATAGCGGTCCCTTGCTCATCCTGCGGCAGCGCAGCGGAGACCGGCGTATTTTTCACCGACGAATCCTGACCCAACTCGTTCATCTGATTCATGGGCGTCATCAGATCGAGATCCGAATAGTTCGAGTTCAGCGCGCCGCTTCGAAACATGTCGTCCTCTTCGGGGACAGGAGGCAACTTCGAATTTAAAAATTCTAAAATACGATCAATTAAATTATCGCCTAATAATTCACGCACGTTACAGCTATTTTATATTAATCGTTTACCTTGCAACGGTTCGAGCGTGTCCATAAAATCGTCTAAATTCGGTTGGAGCGGTCCAAGGCTGGGTTGTATAAAATCCGCCAGACTAGCTCCACGCGCTGCAAATCCAAACGAATAGTTCAAAACATCATTCGACGATGCTTATGCATATTTTTAACATATACGTTTCCCTAGATCGTTCCGATAATTTTGCTTTCTTTCGTCCTCGTTCGTTATTACGGTGCAAGATACACCGGTGTCTCTTGGCGTTATTAGTTTTTCGAAACGTATTCTCGCGCATCAATTTTAATTAATGAGTTACCAATTTCTCTCGGATCGGGAAAGTATATTGGTTGATTCGAACTGATTGTTGAAAATAACGTATCAGTCATAAGGTCCATGTAATCCTCATCAACCATCATACTCTCTCCACCTGGAGTCCCACTGGTCCCTCCGTGTGTGTTGCCTATACCTGCTCCGAAGTTTCCCGAGGTTCCCAATCCACTGCCCCAATCTGACACGTCCATTGATTCCATCTGAAACGATCCCATTTTCTACTATGAACAAGAAACAAGAGTAGTCGCTGCAAATCCTCGAGAATTTACATAAACGAGGAATACTAGTTGCGTTGTTAAATCAGTGATTTTCAAAGTATGGGACGCCTTACGATGCAACGTAAGTTTTTATCGATACATCATAACTAAATTGTTTGAGATTCCATTTTTTGTAGGCATCCAAAACGTTTGGAAATCGCTGCGTTAGACACGCGAGCATCTCGTCAACCCTGCTGTGTACTGTTTTGTGATGAATGTACAGGATATTAGAAACAAATATAAAAGTTAAGCTTGACCCCTCAAAGTTAAATTTTTGTATATCTGTGTCCATGCTTTAAAAAATTTCTAAGGACTTTCGCGACTTTAATTTCTGAGCGTTTCAGTTGAACGAGGGATAAAGTTTAGAGTCGCGAGAAGTGGGAGTAGTGAACAGTAGGGTTGCAAGAACGATGAAATAAATTGTTTTAGAGTTGCATAATGGTTGAATACCATCTCGGTGCCATCCTTGTTCGTCCAGCCAAGGATCTTGTTCCGGTAAAACATACGCCATTTCTTGTATTCCGCAGTAACCGCAGCAAGTTTTCGCTTCCAGTATTTGCCCTCTAAGACCACCGCCTGATAAGAGATACCGTCGTTGATTTACACTTACATCGAGAGCATCTTGCGCGCGGGAACAACGAGACAACGTTTATTATACAGCTTTGGATTTATTTCGAGTTGTGAACTCGCGATAAATGTTTGCGAAATCCGAGGAAAACTATCGCTTCCTCGAAGGCATTTGAAATTTACTTCGTTGGCAGCGAGTTAACGCCTCGCGTATGCGATCAAATAATCTCGAGTAGTCGGATCTTGTTAATCGCTTATACAGAGTGTCTTGCAAATCCACGCGAAGGAGTTGTTAAACGCAAGGAGGCGCTAAGCAACGCGACAAGGTTCTTCTTTCGCATCCTTTATTTTCTGCCAATAATGATTTGTTCGAAACTCTTTTTATTCATTTTCAAAGCACATAAATCGCAAGATGCTATTATTAATTGAAATTGAGTATGTGTAAATCGCGAACTTGTTAAACAGGATATTAAAAAAAATTAAGATATAAAACCTGAAGTAATAAATAGGACGATTCCGTGTCTGACGATTACGTGTGCACACTGCTGAGTCACTAACGTGCTGAAACGTCGTTCGAATAAAAAATTCACTCGTAAACACGAGATCTCCGTCATTAAATTTCGATGCTCTCATGTATCAATAAAACTGCCCGCTAGTTTTCGTTTTAAGAGCAATCTAAGGATTCTAATTAAAAGAAGAAGAACCACGTCGCGTTTCCTCCATCGTGGAGACACTCTGTATAACTCTAATTAATTAATTTCCTTGCATAAGTGAACGTACCTCGGGTTTATTATGAGTATCAACATCCAACGGGGATGCGAACTGGCACACCAACGTGTTCTGCTTCAGTATAACTGAAACGACACGAAATCACATTGTATCGTTAACCCACTTCGGTGGTGAGATTCGAGGGTTCAGCACGCATACACGCATACACACAACGCTACGTGCGGAAATCCTGCGATCGCGCCCGTTAGCCGTACTCTTGGAACGCCTGTAGGCGTTCACCGCACACGACGATGAGCTCATAAGAGAGCTCGTACACGTTTAAGTCGAGCACGATCGGAGGCTTGTCGCGTATGTCCATCGTGCCTCGAGAAAAGCTTATTTCAACGGCATGAAAGAATTGCAATTACACCCGCCACGTGGTCCAGTGTCGTCGCGAGTGAACCAATCGGGTACACGTGTACCGATTCAAAGGGACCACAACGAACTCAATGCAGTTCTAAAAGTAGCAGCCACGGTGTCTTTTTACCTAACAAAGCCTTTGTTCGACCGATTAATACGCCACGATTCCTTAAACCAGCGTTTCCAAAACTCCATTTCATAGAACACCAGTGAACCGTGAAAAGTTGGAGTTGATGATAATTAATTTTGCGTATTTCCAGTGGAAAGCGGTATCATTATTTTTTATCGCGAGTTACCGATGTATTTCAAACATATTGGCGCGCTTTTTATAGACTAAACAGTGCAAAGATGTATTGTTTGTTTATATCACGAGTTAGAGGCGTAATCTTTCTTTGGTTTGCAAGAACGACTACAATTGTATAATAAAATAAAATAAAAACAACAAAAGATAATTTAGTTCTTACTGTTTTATTTCGATGTACATTCGATGACATTATATACGAAATAAATATTTAAACGACCAGCACAATTGAGTTTGGCGGAGAAAGTCTCGGTGGCTGCATTTCTCGAAACGAAAAGTGTTCCATGGGTTTGAAAGTTTGGGAAACGCTGCCTTAAAGGGGGTATTCTACTGTATAAAGCTACCAAAGATTTCTGGATGTATCGTAAATGTAAAAAAAAATACGCGTTACAATGGAATAACCCCTTAAACTAACAAAGAAGATTGCATACGAACCCCGTGTATGTATTCCAGACAATCGAACCGCAACACGTCGCGATACTCCGGAATAGTTAGCTTGCTTTTAATCTAAGACTACGTTCGATGTGGTCGGTGTGCTGGAACAGAGACGCGGACGTCCCGATGCCGACCTTACGGCGACGCATTTTGTAGCGTAGTCGCGAAATAGTCGCAAAAATGGCCGACAATAGGTAGAGACTTCCGCTTTCGACGAACGAACCAGCTTCCTGTGGACGTCGACGCCGTGTGCCCTTCGTTCGACGCCTCGAATTTACCGTAGCTACGGGTTTGCAAGCTGATGGACGCCTATTCGTACACCTTTTCAGAGAAAATCGAGGCGTTGTGACTTTAAGAAAACGGCAAAGCTCGATCGAAAGCCACAAAGTGCATTCCATCATGTATTCGCCTTTAATCGCTTCCGTATTCGTAATTACTATAGATTAAAATTTTGCAATATTCACGTGTTATCTCTCGACAACGCTATTCAAACGATGAACTATGACTCGTGCTCGGCAAATATACAAATCCGATAAACGGAACTAATCGACGTTAATCGATCGACGAACAATATTGATACCGTTTGCACAGCCGTTTGGCAATGGCAGCGATTCATTAAACGTTCTGGCACCGTGATTCGTTTTCGTGTCAACGAACGAGGAACTCTTTTGCTCGAGTACGCGCGAGGAAAACTACACGCCGTCGATTCTTTTTCTTGCTCCGATTTTTACGTAACGGCGTCTAAAACGCCAAAGACGTTGTTAAGCAATGAGCGAGGCATTGCGCGTTACACAATCGAGCTAGGAACAACATCTCTCGTCGGCCACGTCCACCGATTCTCTGTGCTCCTAGCGATTTACGCGATCGAGAGCTCGCGGTCGCGACGAGTCTTCAAAAATAACACCGGTTGGCAACGCTGTGATCGAAATGTCAGTGAACGCTGTTGCACAATTCCAAATTGTTTTATTTAAAAGCAGAGGACACGCGCTTCTTTCAAAATTTCTATCGTCTACGAACGACGTTCAGTTTAGTAAGTCCTGGTTTTCCAGCGCACTATTCTCTGCGAAAACAAACTACGCGAACATCTCCGACGAAGTGTCTGTCGCTTCGTTGATCGTCCGGCGAAAATACTCGCGAGCATTCCTCGTTCGTTGGTCATAATTACGAATCCGTGAAGCGTTCTCGACGACCAGGCGTTGTCGCTCTCGTTTTACCTCAATTTTCTCCCGCGGTGCACTGATCCGAATCGAACGTCTCGAGCCAATCGCAGGGGCAAACGAAGCGCGCGAGACGATCGAGACGGATTCGAAGTTGTCGGGTTGATCGAACGAAGGTGGACGCGAGTAGACGGGGGTAATTCAAATCGGGTGACCGGTGGTTTCGTATAACGAGTCACAACGGTGTTCGCGAACTGAGATCCCTGATTGTTTGATGGAAGAAAATCGCGAAGAAACCGCGAGCCAGCGACGCTCTGGCGGGGATTCTTTGTCACTGCCGTGTCACGTGCAAGATATTTCCTTTATCTCGCGGAACGCCGAAGCCGCGCGTAGTATCTTTCTCGTATCGTCTTATTTTCGCGCGCGGATATCTTGAATCAATTTAATTTGGCTTTAGATTACGGGTCTTTATCGCCGCCGCCTTTGTTTTTCGTCGAGGAAAAGGCAGGGCTGCCGTTCTCGGACGGCAGGTGCGCGTGTCCCCCATTTCCCCGAACGGTGACAATCGTTGGAAAATTACGCGCGAGCCCGGAAAAGTTCGTCGACTTTGTCACGATCGAAAGAACGCGAACAGCGAGAACGAGGCGTTCGATGTTTCGAAAGAATTTCCCACGGTTGCGAAACGGCCACGATATCGGATCGTTTCGTAATCACGAATTTATCACACGTTACTAGAGAAACTTCTGCGCTCGATACACTAAATATAAGCGCTTAAAAATAGGAGCGAAGGATCGAGGCAACGGGGACTCTTACGAATTTCTCTTCGATCGTTGAAGAATATCGCGCTCTACTATTGTTGATATCTACGTATTGTGACGATAATAGATAGGCGATATCTATTCGTCGAGTACCTTTGCTTACGTCTGTTCTCGATCTTGGGCCGATTAGAATCGAAAGAAATATTATTTTGGTCGACGCGAACTTCGGACCGAAGAAACTGGGGAAAATATTAATTTTGCCACTATGAAGCTTCGAACTGACGTTACAGTCCAGGCGTTACTATCGGTTTGTTTAATATTTAATACAAGTCACCTTTGTATAATCGATTTTTCGTTTCGTTACGTCCGTTAATCGATGCAAGCTCCGAAATAGATTCGAAGCACTAAAGTCGCGTGGCTTTACAGCACCGATACTCTAAGGGTAATGTTTAATTCAAACCGTGCTCGACGCGTTATAGCCGAACTTAAAGCACGAAGGCATCTTGTGGTTCGTTCGAACGAAAAATCGACTCTTTTACATATTAGAAAAACGATCGACTCGAACTTTTACGCGGTCTTTCAGAAAATTCAGCAATAATAAAGTAACATTTAAATCAAATTGAACTAGTCACCTTTGCAAAGGTGGCTTCTTTGTTATGTCTGTCGATCGATGTGAACTTTGAACCGACATGCTCGTAAGTCGAAACGTCGCGACGCGACCTAACGCGTCCAGTTTCGAAATATTAATATCGTCTGTCTTGTTTCCGCGACGAGGACGTTTCGAGGGCAATATTTGATTCAAACCTTCACAACAAGCGACTCCTTTTGTTACGCACGGCGAACAAAGCGAGCTCCGACGCGACTCGAACTGATACACCCGGACTCCGAACCGTTAATATCGTTCGTCTCTATTTTGTAACAATAACAAAAGTAACGTATGTATAATTCAGGCTGAAGCAATCGATTTTTTCAAAAGAGAGAACGAACTTCCACTCCTAATTGCGTCCGTCGATCAGCGACGTGACCCTCGAACCGCGACTGTTGACCATGGCGACTCATCCGAGGATACAGAAACTCTCGTGTACGCGAGAATAAAAAGACCCAGCGACGTTATCAGCGTGACGTCGCGGGTTATCGTGCGAAACGATTGCTAAAGGTCAGCAAAATTAGCCATCCGACACGTTTCGCGCGCCATCCACCATTTCCGGTTGTTTCGTACCGGTGTTTCTGATGTTCTCTACGCCGTTCAAAACAATTATAGAATCGTGGTCTTCGTCCGTTACAAAACACTTGATAAAAGAACCAAGATTTTCTGCGATCGATGAGGTAACATTGCTCCATTTTTCTATAGTTGTTTCGAAGAGGCACGTCTCGATCCGCAGATCGTATTTCTCGCGAGCGTTTTCTTACATTGCATGTGCCAGCACCTCCAAATCACGTTGTTCAGTCTGATCTTGTCCTTCCATCTCAGCCTGATTCCTTTGAACCGATTCCACTTGGGCGATGTCAATTTCTGTCTGGAACAAATTCAAATGCCCATACGTCATACCCACTGTAAGCCAGTCTCGAATAATCGAACGGTGACATTTATTAATAATTCATAAGTATTTAGTAGTCTTTCGCTAGCCGACCTCATCCGCGAACAGACGGAAAAATCCTTATTCATCGTTGCTCGTTCGATAAATATAAAAGCTTCAATAATAAGACGAAACATTTAGCAATAAACATGGCGAATCAAAAATGGAATTATGTTTTATGGTTCTAGAATATGGAGCAGCATTCGTTCCTTTGAAAATGCTTACCTTCAGGTAAACACGCAGGCTTGCAAACATATTTATCTAGGATAGTTCCCGGAAGGTGGACGAATCTCTATCGAATCTCTACCATAAATGGCTCAAGCTTGATCCACGGAGCTTTCGAGCGACCTGATAAATTTCAACGTCATCGCGGAAGCTAATACAACTTTATCTCGAAGTTTCTTCGATCCCTGAATTTTCATTCCCGTTACGAATCGATCGGTTAAGCAGTCAGACTTCCGTGAAAACTGGTTTTTCGAGATAGGGATCTCTATCTCCGAAACCAGGCGCTCGAGAAACTTTCGATTCGGGAAAAGTGCAAGGATCTATCGTCGAACGGTGTTTACTCGACTGAAACAAACGCTTTACCATTATAAATATTTAAAAGCCTTAGAATCTTTCTGACATTCGTCCACTATTTTCGATTATTTCTATCGAATGCTAATTGGAACTTAACCGTTGGCTGCACAAATCACCGAATATCATGGATACCGTGATTTACATTGAACCAAATCTCAGTTATCAATGTTCGCTGATACCATTGAGAATTCAACCAAGTTTCCACTATTCACGTTTCGACAAATGGCACAGATGTTCTCCTTGACATAAGACCCTGGTCATACGAGCTGCTCTGCTAGTATTTTCATTCTTTTTGGTACGACGATTAGATAAGAGACCAAAGAAACATGGCCAGAACGCGGAACACACCACGAACGATTTTATTTTGCGTGAGAATTCACGGAAGCATACCCTGTAAATAGTGCTCCAAGATCAAAGAAGTGATAGATAATTAAAAATAATCGAAGAAGTGTACAGAATATAAATATATATATATATAAAAAAAATGAAAGTGGCGCCGTAATATAATACCGTATTTCGGATGCAATCCAACATGTATAAAGAACTTGTAAAGTGACTTACTTTCGTGAAAAAAAGAAACATTTGTAGGGATCCAAGATTCGGTGGCACAACGTTGTGTTTGTTTCGTCTATATTGTTCTGGATGTAATCAACATTTGTCATATTATTTTGAAAGAACATTGCTCTAAAGGAAAAAGTATCCTTAGATCGTTGAATGATTTATAAACTATTTGCATACGCTCGACAACTTCTAATCCGCCTCGAAACTGAAAGTGACTTCGTTTTTTTTTGTGCAAACTTCAACCATGAATGTTTAACTACTATCTACAGGCCAGAAATTGTTCAGTTCGCAAGTTGGTAAACGGATTCTAGAATCGACGAACTATTCTTATCTCCGAAACTGAAATGTATATTATTACACATGATTTCTTAAGAAGTGACTTCATTCTTTTATCTCTGTCAATGAGGAGCTAAAAAAAAAAAAATAGATTCCAATACAAAATGGATACGAAGCAAGCAAACCGTTTATCAGTCGAAGATCCTTGACCTAAAACTATAAAAATTACCGACGATTCGAATTTTTAGGAATACAATAAACGCGACAGATTTCTAAACTTCTTCTATAAATTCTCAAGCGTTCTGTAACGCAGCTATTTTTAAACGTTTCGTTTCAAAGGGTTACGTAATTTTTACTTAATTATCAGGACTGACATTTTGTAAATATTTCTATACATTCTTAAACTGTTGTTACTAAGTTCAAACGCACCAAACAGTTCGCCACGTTACCGGATAACGATAACCAGTTACAGATTCCATCATTATACAGCGTGTTCGGCCACCCCTGGGAAAAATTTTAATGGGAGATTCTAGAGGTCAAAATAAGACGAAAATCAAGAATACCAATTTGTTGATGGAGGCTTCATTAAAAAGTTATTAACAATTAAATTAAAAAATTTCAAATCGTTTTGGAAAAATTATTTTCGGTTGCGGGGGTCAAGTACAATCATTTTTGGTCATTACATATATCCCCGAAATCCTACACATTTTTGAGAAAAAAATTCAAGCAAGGTGTAAAATTATTCGGCGAAAAAAAAAATTTCAAATAGTTCTAAAAAAATTATTTTCAGTTACAAGGGTCGATTACAATCATTTTTGGTCATTACACATACCCTCGAAATCCTACGCATTTTCGAGAAAAAAATTCCTTACCGAAAATATAATTTCTGGCCAGAAATGTCTGCTCGAATTTTCATGCGAATCTTTAAAACATCATAACTTCTGAACGGATTGGACGATTTTAATGTTTAAAAAAGCAAACTACGCGTATTTTGATGGAAAATATGTACGAATCGCAAAAATATTCGAAAAATTGGTCCTTGACCCCGCAAAATGAGAAAAACCCCATAAAAATGGTCCAATTTTCAAACAGTCATAACTCCTACAATTGTGAATATATTTCAATGAAACTTTTTTCTGAAGTAGAGCTCATGGGTACCTACAAAAAAGTATTAGACAACTTTTCTGTAGGGTGTCAAACAAAAATACTAAAAATGAGAAAGGAATTTTTAAGAAAAATCGACACAGGGGGTAGGTGTCTAAATTTTTCGACGAAAAAAAAAATTTCAAATCGTTCTAAAAAAATTATTTTCGGTTGCGGGGGTCAATTACAATCATTTTTGGTGAATAGACATACCCCCGAAATCCTATTCAGTTTCGAGAAAAAAATTCAGTATTGGCGGAACTTTAAATGTTAATAACTGTTTAACGAAGCCTTCATCAACAAATTGGTATTCTTGATTTTCGTCTTATTTTGGCCTCTAGAATCTCCCATTAAAATTTTTCCCAGGGTTGGCCGAACACTCTCTATAAAAGATGATTTTTCTAATCGTGCTATTTTTAGATATCAATGTAGTTATTTTTTGAAGACGACCCCAAAAAAAATGACCCGAAACATTTCTATTGCTTCAAACAGTTGTCTGTTATTAAACTTATCGGTAAAAAGAAACTTGTGTCGTGTCGGTTGAGAGGTTTGATGCAATTTTAAAAACTATAGTGTTTTAAAATTCTAGTAATCACGTTAAAAGGGATATTCTTTCCAGAAATTGCAAATGGCTATACTGTTATGCAAGATGCGATTCCACATAGAGCACGAAAGGTTTTCGAAACAATTTATCAGCAATCTGACGATAATACGACCGCGCTGGTTTGTCCAAACGATTACCCTAACGTCATGGAATGGCCTACTTACTCCTCCGATCTTGAATCTCCGTGATTTCTCTTTTTGGCTGTAACGAATAATGTTCAAAAATAGCCCTTTAAGCGCGGTAGAGTTCGGAACAATTTGCAAATGTAAAGAGTGAAACGACGAATGGAAAAATTCTGCACGAATTTCTCTACGTTAATAGATATTCAACGATCGTTGTTAATAATCACCTAGGTGTAATCGACGAGTCATTAAACTTGGTATAAAAAAAAAACAGATGAAATATCTTACGTGATATGATTTTGCCAACTTTCCCCGATATCTATATCTCTACACTTACGTAACAATAAAAAAAAAACAACAAAAAAGTAAGATTTAAATTCCTTTTTCGATCGGAAAAACCAAACCTCATTTACGTGGATCGTTTCTTTGGAAATCTAGATGCTCGTTCGTTCAGAAAAGTTCCGTGTAAAGTTAGGAGGGAAATGGACGAAAATAGAACGGGAACCTAGATACTGGAAAACGCAATAACAACTGTAGATAAGGCAAGATACGAAGAATAAGAAGCACAGATAAACAAGATAAACGAGGAAAAGCTCGAAGAATCGTAACGAAAGATTCGTTCGAACTGGATTAATTAAGAGTTTTTTACTATTTTTAAACTAGTAAACGGTTTACCTGTGCATGGTATCATGTTAGTTACGATAATTAAATCGCAGTCCTTTTGCAGATACGTCGGTTAGAAGTTGCCAATTTTATAAAGTGGACTATTTCGACCAAGCTTAACGAGCAATTCTGTGATTTATTCGCAGACTATCGAAGCTGTTAGCACATAATATATTCTGATATTATATCTATATTGATTTCACTAATACAAGGAAACTTTTTAAACCGCTGTCGATAGGAGTATAAAAATGTGTGTTTTCCGTTTCCTTCGGCGAACGTTATCTATCAAACAAGATCAAGCGCCAATTATTTTTTTTCTTCGTCGAAGCTTAAAGTGTATTAAATAAGTTTCTGTCACAATTACCTGCGATAAACCGCGGCCTTATCAGTAATAATCATTTTCTTTTTCACGTGAGTGTTTGGTATTGATGTACTCGAGTCGAATAGATAGAATAACAATCATAATATAATGTTCGTGATTGCCCGGGTCTCTTATTACGGGATTCCCGCAGCTTTCGAGATTTTTATCAGGATTACAATCGTAGACTTTGATTCATCTTTGGAGATAATTTTTAAACAGATCTGTTCGGTAATTAACTCCAATAGAATAGGATAGTCCACTAATAAATCTGAGAAAAAATAATTAATAATTAACAATGGAGCCTTCCTACTGTAACAATGAAGAATAAAATTTAAATTCTGGCCCACGGTTCTCGTGAAACGTGTTTTCGGGAGGAAAAACGAGGGGAAAACAGAGTCTCGATCTGCACGAGTGCAGTCGGCGTTGCACGGATATTAACGCGGAACACAGCAACGTGGATGTCTGTGTTCGATGACGCAGTGGCCTTGCATGATAAAAGACACGTTGACACGCGCTCGCGCGCATATAGGCCTTTACGGTAATTTAGCTCGATTCACTTTTTCGTGTTATGCGCGTCGCACGAGAGAAACCGTCACCCGAGAGACACGCGTTCCACGATCCAGCACGAGACCAGGCCACTCGATTGCCAGGAAAAGCCGAACAAAGTGTGCATACCGAGGTCAAATCTATTTCCACGGCACACGAAACTAAACGAGTACACAGAACAGTATAACGATGCATTAAATGAAATAATAAACCCAAATTAGAAACGATCTGTTAGTCAAATAAACTGGTAAATCGTTCCTCGATCCCAGCGAATCTTTCGACTCCATTATTTTTGGCAATCCTCAATTATGACGTCCTTCTAGCAACAAGAGAAATATTTATAATTAAATGTGTAAATTGTTTGTGGTAAAATAATACTTATCTAGGTTAAGAGAAACTCTGAGAAACAGAGCAGAGAAGTCGAGTATTCATTTTAGAAACGATGACAAGATACAGAAATAAAGACGAAGAACTGAACGTGAAGAAGTTCAGGGATGGCGAATAGAAAGGACCGTTCGATATTTGATGTAGCAAGATTCCAATTCTAGACAATTTTTCGTTGTCTTTTGCATCGATCGACGATCGATACGTTATCGCGCGTTATTTCTGACGCACGAGCAATCTTACGCAAAAATATTTATCTTCGATCTGTAAGCCCTCGTTGACGACCCTCTTGAGGATAAGTAGCTAAAATTACGAAATACGAGACTCAGGTATTGTTTTTTAATACTTCGCTTTAACTTGTATATATTAGTGGAATTAAAATTTAACGTGCTCCAGAATTAAGATTGTTCTGCTTGATTAATATTAAATTCGTAAGTTATTCTCGTGGTGGTCTGCACAGTATCGAGCAATAAAGTTATTCGCGTGATCCTCCGGTTCGAGAAGCGCGCGCTATACGAATGTTTACCGAGTGAAAATGCTTGTCGAAACGTCAAATTGAACCAACAGAAGGATTACGCGGTCTGGGCGTAATAACGTATGCAAACACGTATTATAAAGTCTATTATCAAGTTAAATAAACAATCATACGGCATTAGGGATGGCTCAGCAAGTGTCGCATAATTGTATGCGTTGCCACTTTTACGGCGGACGAATTAAGTTCGTGACAACGCAGAAATATATCTCGATAGCAAAAAGTTTCACAAACTGTATTTCGCGGCAAACTTGGTCAAATTTTCTTTTCGAATGGCGATTAAGATGCAATTGAAATTTATTCGCTCGAGAAAATGGTAACAAAGAAAAATTGTTTAAATACTGTCGCGAAGCAATGGAAATCAAGGATATCGAGAACGGACAATCATTGGGCAGCTGTCATACGTTAAAAACAGTCGACTGGCTAAACTGTTTACTCGCGATACATTTATTGCAGAGGTCGGTGGCAATTTGCATGGCCGATATTACCATCTAATCGTGTACGTGTTCGCTTTTTAGAAACTTGGAAACGACTTACGTGCCCGAGAAAAACAGATTGTATGAAAAATTAAAAAATTTAAAAGAACGAATAAATATATTTTTGATTTTAATTTCTGCCTAACGAGTAACGCATAAATAGCCATTTATCATTTAATCGCTGTACGAAATTATAGTTTAGATAAGAATTACGCCCATCTTTGCGCCGGAGGTGAATAGATAACTAGATGTTCCGTTTCTGCCGGGTCATACTGTACATTCTGATCGCTTTCGAAGCGTAACAATTAAATGTTTCGACGTTTCGATAGGTCTGTGTTACGTTGCGTGAATTATTGTCGAGCATACTGATAAGATATTACATTTAGCGACGATTTCGTGCAGATACGCGCTCAAAGAGATTCGAAGAGCAAATTCACCCGATCCTTTTACGAACGTTTTTACAATGCGCTCCGTATGCAACTAATCTCGAACCGTATCGATAACCGTGCATTATCGCGAAGACTAACAGAAACTTATAAACTCTGTTTTTATTGTTGTTGTCTGGCGAGCACTGTAAATGAAATTTACGAGCCTGTTGTTCAGGATGGACGCGTACGTTGCGTCATTGTGACAATTATATCTCTCTCCTCTCGTAGATAAAAATACATACGCCTTTTCTCTTCGCGCGTCCAATTGCAGTTCCGACATAAATCATCATCAATCGATTAACCCTCTCATCGCCAAGACGGAACAATAATAGCGAAACGTTATCGGCGGAATTACGATATCGGTTCATTTATTATCCAATCCCGATTGTGGTTCCAATGCACCGGCATCGTTTTATTCAAATCCACGCCAAATTCCAGTTGAACGGAATAATGAATTTTCCGACACACAGCTACCACTGTACATTGTACAAATACGTACTGCTTCTCGATCACACCTAAAAACAGTTTTAAGAGTAAGAGATTGGATAGTACGACCGAACTACGAGTGGACATAGTTAAATAGACGTTCGCAATTAGCTGTACAGAATCGTGTAACAAGAAACTCTTTGTTAAGAGTTTCTTAACTTTCTGTTAATTGCTAAAGTTTAAACACCGAACTATGTCCGAGGGAAAAATAAAACCGATTGTTCGGTTAGCCTTGGAAGTTCAAAATTATTCACACGTGCGGTCTCCGCGGACAAAGGTGGTTCTTGATCGACCAGTTCTTCCGAATTATCGCTCACGAAATCTGATGATTATCCTTCGACGATAACTGAGCGCCATTAATTGGGTTATTTTCCAAACTGTTAACTCTCAGGGATGGAAGTTTATTATTATAGGAAATAATTAAAAAAAAAGAAAGTATTTTAGAGCCAGATTAGCTAGTTGATATAATTCTTGGATGACTAATTTACTTTTCTTTGTAAACGCTATTTATTCAAGCGATAACTTCGCTCAGTCATCTTTCAAAAGCATTATCTGGTAATTAAGGGCTCTACTAAAGCGAAACTAAGTTTGACGAGCTCGATTTACAGATTTTATATAACTCGAGGGTCTTTAATAGTATCGTTCTATGGAAAGGGGTCACGAATGAAAAAAATTTAAGAAGCCCTGCTCTATTGCATAATGTGCCCGATCGGGATCGCAAGAAGAATGTCCGTAAAGTTCACTCGGTAGAATTTCTAGAACACGTACCCAAGTAAGCAAAAAAGAATTTACGTCTCGAAATATAAAATAAAATTGATACGATAGAACGTTAAAATTTATTTCGCGATTGTTGAGAATTTACGGATGACACTCGCGGTAATCCTCTAATCGAGATCACGCGTGACAAGTAAACACATTTGTTAACATAGTCACGCCTCCGCATGAAGTATCTCTTTCCGAAGAACTCATACATCGCGAATACAGCGTGAAAAATTCGATCGTGGATGTTTATCTACTCTCAAACTCGACACATATACTTGTTCGACGATAGTTTGTGAATTTAACAAAGGAAGATGAATTTGACAGCCTCAATAAAGCTTCTATTATGTCTTCTTTTTGCATACAGAATGTTTGTAATTCTCGACGGAGATATGCAATACAGAACATTGTCTTTTGTTACGTAATAATCAATTCTGAACACACGTGCCTTTGTTCTACGAAAAAAAATGGCTTCCTACTTGTATAAGCGCTAGCTTCTCAATCTCTCCTTAGAATTTCAACCTTCGGTTAAGCAAATTTTGTTTGCACATACGAATTTCATTATAGATGAATGTTTCTTGGAACAATTTGTGCATATTTTCAGCGATAGAACTCAATTTAGCACAACAGTACGATAACAAAGAACGATAATGTAATGCAAACTTAGTATGGATATATATCATTATCTATAATTATTTACTACCGTACAGATAATTTGTTTCTTTTTTCAACTTATTACGTAACAAAATTTAGTTTCTTTTAATGTTTTTAATTAATAGTTGCCGTCTGTTGGATTTATTTTTGTGTGTTCAGAAGATGATCCAAAATTGGAACCTCGAGGCGTTATAGAAGCTCGATTAAGACCGTCAAATTTGCTTTCCTTTATATATTTATTTATAACCACGGGACAGAGATACTCGGCGCCTGACCGATTCGGCGTTACAAATACTCGAAGACCGAGTGTCATTGTTGATTTAATTAAAGGCCGACCGTATGCAGACCCCCGATAACAGCGAATTCGCGAAACTGATTTTTCTCGCCGCAAATGACGAATGTAAAACATTTTTCACAAATAAAGCGAAACCACAGAATACAGATAACTTTATTTTTATACGGTGACGTTGATCAATTTCAGACAGTGTAATCTTTTATAATTGATCATCAGATTAAACTCCCTTTTTTTTTTGTCGCTTTAAAAAAATCGACTTTTGTTTTTGTATTTTCTTGAACGTATCTTGAACGTATGCTCCCAAAATCGTTCTTGGAAATACCGCGAGATAACGGAGATACAAATACTTTACGAAATTGTTTTGCAATAGAAATTAAATTCTTTCGTTCGCTTTGCAACTACACGATATCTAGAAGAAAAATTAGTAGTAGTTTTGCTTGCTTTTATTTAAAAAAAGAGAGAAGAGAAATATGTTTATATTACCAGGGTGTGATTGTTGAGTCTGTAAGAAAATTTATATACTAATGATTTTGAGATATTGTTCGGTTATAGAATATACAGAATACTATTAATATATAAATTTACCTACTTACAGACAATACGGTTACTCAAACTTGGTATGTGACCCAATGACAAGGATGATTAACTTCAATCTTCAAATAGCCGCGCTCATATTTGTAACGTATTTAAATAGGCGCGAGGCAGTCTTTAACTCTTTTAACTCTTTCCTCGGGTTAGACTAATTGTAAGATAAAATGCAGTCTCTTGATTCGATAAACAAAAGCGTTAATAAGCGTTTGTACGCGCAACAAATCGATCAAACTGTATGGAATTAAATTGTCCATTACAGAGCGTTGACAAAATTCAGCAATTCAGTAAAAGAGATACTATTTTCATATTTTTTAAAAATGTGCTAATTGTAGTAGATCTGTGGCTCTCAAAAGAGAAAGATTAAGTTCGAATAAAAAAAAAGTGTTTCGAGGTTTCGATTCGAAGAAAAAAACAGCTTTGCAGCGAAAACGGAAATTGCCGCGAAGTCAGCCACGGCTTCACCGAGGACAAGCTTAATTGCGATGTTGTCGTTTGGTTCTACGGCCTCTTCTTCATTAATTCAATTGTCTCTTATCAGCCGGAATGCCGGCGGTAAGGCATTTGTCCGGTTGCCGAGCTCAAAATACAACTGGAATCTGCACTGGCCTACTAATATCACGAAGGACCCGATTGCGAAAACGAGCCACGGGTGCGTTGTTGCAAAACAAATCGACATTGTAAAACAACGGGACCGACGTCGTTACGAAACGCACGCACTTCTTTCGTCTCTGTGCGTCGTTATCGGGGTGCAAAGTACGCTCTTTCTTTCCTTAAACGTGCAGAGATTGCGCCTGTATTCTTCCTAATCCACCCGAACGTTTCTGCGAACCTCCACACACGGTACGTAAACTAGACCAGTGTTTCTCATGATCGTGGTCCGCCGCCTCCCAGCGGAAGAAAACAAGTATATATTATACAGTGAAACATAAAATGTTTTCCTAATAATTAGCGATACGATGTAGGAAAAACCGAGGGAAAAGAGAAACTCACCTGTAGGCGAGGGTCATGCACTGAAACAACTTGTTCAAGGACGTCTCGATGCTGAGCTGTTGAGGAGTCTTCTCGTTGCTAGAGCTGCTGAAGAATCTCTGTTGCAACAGACCGGCGGGCGCGATGATCGCGAGTTTCACAGCTTCCTCGTCCGGTACGGGCACGGCCAGCTCGTCCTCGTCGTCCTGGGCCTCCGCCTCGAAATCGGAAACCATGAAGTGTCCAGAGTGTATAGACTCCCTGGAGTCCCTTCCGCTGGTCTCCTTCCCCGTCCCAGGACGATGAAAACTCTGGCTGGGGGTCGTCATCATCAACGGTTTTCTGTACATCAGTTCGGCCTGCATCCCTCTTTGGTGGCACTCTGCGGATCAGAGTCGCGTCGGAACGTATACGGCACACTCGAGGTCGTTTTATCGTTTACAGAATCGCGTTTTTCCCGAAACCGTTCTCGATGGTCCGTGTAATCTATCACCTGGGAAACTTCTTTAAAAATCTCAGTATCCCCTATTTCATATTTTATATTTCTCTAACACAGTATTAATGATAATTGTATTACAGCCAGCACACTGTCGGTATTTTAGTATAGCAAATAGTATAGTGGTGTAGCAGATAATACAGTGTCAGTATTACTATCGGTATGGCAACCTAGTTGGTAGTATAATAGGAATATATTAGTACAGGTAGTCCTCCTACAACACGATTCATAAATTGCGAGAACCTTTGTACAACACTGTACTTCTACAGCACTGGATAACATGATTTTTGCTTAACATATTCAAAAACTAAATTACCTTAAAATAATGACGCGAAGGAATAATGAACCATAGTGGCTTTACGTGAAAAAATATAAACAAATTATAGTTTTTTGTTTTTTTCTTTGTTTGTTTGTTATACATACAGTTGCTTATGTAGAATGTAAAAAAAATATTTCTGTACTGGCTCTGGATCTCATATAACACGATTTTCTAGGGATCTTATCTACCGTGTTATAGGAGGGTTACCTGTATAGTGTATACGATAATTGCAACGTAGTTGTCACTACAGTAATATCGTAGATATTATAGCGACAGTATAGTAGCATTATCGTGCATTGTATACCAACGCAGTAAATAATACAATAACAGTAAAGCAGTATATAGCAAGCAAATAAACGATTGTTTCCGTGCGATCGGTCGAGCATATTGGAAAGATAAGGTGAAAGAAACTGGTTTATTACGCATCCACGATTTTCCTGTGTTCGATTCCTCGAGCATTCAGAAAGCGATCTCGAAATTTATACCGTGAGACAGGCCCGTTCGCAAACGTGGAACGAGGTCGCTTACGCGGAATTCAGTGGTATTAGTCGACCCCGTTTCGCGAAATCATTAGCTGCAAAGTCTATGCTCGATTCCCGATAGAACGAGTCCTTTCCGCCAGACACAACAAACCGTCTTTATCGAGTGACCGATAAGGTTAGAATGCTCCGTACAGTACTTTCCTATCGTTGACTGTTCATTAATCTGAACTTTGTTTCCGCTCGATGTTTTTCCGTTCACCCCGTCGCGAAACAATTTTTTTTTACGATGCTCGCCGTTTATAAATACAATCTAGGAGTACGCGCACTTCCTGTGAAACACTTTCCATGCCGATGCATGAATTAATACTGTAAACAACTTGAGAGCCCGGTTGAACGACCGGGCATGGTTAAAATCGTTGGTTTTGTTGTGTACGTTTCCATGAAAATGCAGTCGCGCGCCAGAATCCTCGATGGTCAATGACTTCCACGCGGGAACCGCGGTTACACTCCGCCTAAAATTAAACGCGATGCATATTTTGCGATTAATTCCAAATGCATACTAATATCGTTAATTATTTACCTTTCAACGAAAAACTAACGCACTACATTCGTGCGGAAAAATTATAACTCGTAAACATTCATTGATCGTCCCAAGTGTCGATACTTCGCAACAAAACTCGTTGGAGGTTAGAAAGTTTCCGAGTCTGGATTCCGACGACAGAATTAATTAACGCGTCGGGTGACAATGTGGACAGCCACGCGCGTAATTACACAGATCATAAAGAAACTGGGAAAATGTAATCGATACAGAAACAACAGTATTCCCCAGATGTATTCTCGTTCCTTTTGCGTGGCCGTTGGTATGCTGTAGAACGTGTAAAGATAAGATCAGATGATTTACTCGAATAGGTCACGAGGAAATGAAACTTTCCACATATCTTAGAAGCTATACCAAGTTTTGCTACAACTCCGTGCCGATCGGAAATGTTTACGAAATTAACTGCTCGATAAAAATCGAATTTGCTCAAGGACCTTCGAAAGGCTCGTGTTCGAGCGAGGTTAGAATAATGTTCGACGGTTTTAATATGCGGCACGTGTTGCACACTTCTAATAAGCTACGCACAAACATTCACCGAGATACGTGTTAGAAAAACATCTAACGGAAATCGAAGTCCAATCTAATCGACATCGCGCGGTCGGTATCGTAAATTACGGGTTAATCCATTATAACCGGTTTCGGGAATACGAGATTTTTCACCAAGTTATCGACCAGGTATTATCAGCTGACGATATTTCTCCGAGAATCCGTTGAAATTTACTAGCAGTATCTATCGTAACGTATTCTGCCTGCACGTTTCTAGCTATATCTCTACGTTCGTGGAATGAATTTCACATCAGGCGTCAAATAAATTTTAACACAGTAATAGGCGTATATTGTTATAAAACGTTCAAATGTTTCGATCAAAGACGTTATAGTTAATCTAATAGCGCCTATTATTTTACAAACATAATTAGCTAATTATGTGTTATTTTTTTTCTTATTAAAGCAGATTTATCTTGCTACAGTTCCATTCAATAATTGCTCTTAATATTCCACGACATTATTATCTTAAAAGTGTAATGCCCTTTCACCCCGGAGTCACTTCGTATCGGTAAGGTTAACCGCCTTATCCAATCGTTTGTGAAGGTTTCTGTCTTTCCTTCTGGTTTTTAAAATGGCGATTACACTTACAGAAATGAAATATTATATTCTGGAATATCATTATTTTCGTCACCTTCGTTGAAACCGCGTAACGTAACCGTAGACTCTATCGATAATTCCTCTCTATCGATAAATTAGGAAAGCAGAAAATTTACGCGATAATGCAAGCAGCTAATATATTATGTCGTGATGTAATCGTATAATACCACGAGTATTTCCCCCTTAGCCCTACTACTGTAATTTTATTTTCACCAGAGCGTCGTTAGCTTTTCTATGGAAGACATGTGTGTGTATCTACCTCTTTATAAGATGGAAACGTCGACGTACGTACTTCCTTCTTTTTCTTTCCCTAATCTGCCTTGATCTCACGCTGACGAAGCGTCGAAGGTAGCAATGGACTTGGTATTTTTTTTTTGCAAGACGCCGAGAGAACCCTTTCAAATGGGCGCATCTCAATCTCTTATGCAACCGTCAGGCGTATTTAGGAACTCGTCGCGGCGCAAACAAAAACATTCTGCTTCGCCCACACGTGCGCGTGTCTGCGAGAAACGTGTTTTTTAGCTGGGGAAAACATGGCCGTCCTGATTACGCGATAACAATGATATATTTAAGCAGTCTGTCAGAATAACGGAATTAGAAAAATTTCCATGAAACACGATAAGAAAACATCCAATCATCGAATACGATAAATAATATCTATCCTGAATTGTGGAATCATTTTGGTAAACGATGAAACAGCAGATGGTAGTAGACATTCGGTATTACGTTCGTACAATTAAGCTTTTCGACAGTTAATCCCCGTGAAAATATATACGAAACGATTATACCGTTTTAAAGCGTCACGATACATTTGGCAACGATAAACGCATGGGCACCTGTCACGATAGAATACGATCTAAGCTACTGTATTACGCGTACGTTTAACCTTATTTTCGTTTCTTCTTATTCGTTCTAACTCGCTTTAAGAAAAATATAGAAATGGTCTTGGTCTCCAACGTAATACTGCCAATGACTGTATTGCGTTTTTATTCTTCGCAGAATCCCGTGAAAATTCCTCGCGTTAAACATCGCAATTGAAATGCTGCGAAATAAGATTCGTCGTTCGTTCGAAATATAAATTCTTGGACCATCGAGAACATGTTTGAAATGTATTTAATGGCCAGATATGTTTATCTCGCGGATTACGTTCACGTATGTGTAACACGGCACTTCTCGCAAGGATCACAATTCTCCTTGTCGACTTTTTTCCTATCTCGCACTCACCTCTCTTTCTCACTGCGTGTCACCACTTGTCGTTGATACGTACACACCGTTGTAACTTCGATGGCAAATTTAACGATCCCCTTGTATGATTTATTTCTTCGATCTTGACCAATATCGTCGCACTCACGCTCGCCGTCAGGCTGGGCCGCACGGCGCCGCGCCCGGACGAGGCCCGTACGCGTTATTAGACAGCATACGCTCGCTCATACTAGCAGTGACGCCATTTGCACGAATCCGCGTCTACGACGGACAACGGGCGACTCTACAGCGCACAGCTGACAGGGGCGCGATTACTACGGCCAATCACGGAACAGTATCGAACGTAGTGCTGTCTTCCAATGAACGAATGAATGCGACCACTTTCAATCAAATTGCGTGTAAAATATTCGAATCAAATAAACTTTGAAATACATATACTACCTTACCAAATACTAGATCAATAATATGCTAAACAGCGTAATAATAATATAGTGTTAATTACCATAACAGTATTAACATCTCAATACACTTGAGTAAAAAAATAATTATTGCGACTTTATTTTCCATCGAATTATTCATCTTTACATTTGTTTTTCTCGCGTTAGTAGGGAAATAACGTAATAAGAATACGTTATATTTGCTACGGAAAGCGATCTACACATTTATACAATTTGGCGCGCTTTCTTGCAAACCAATTACAATAGTGTTAGTAGATCGCGAATTCGCGCCAATTTCCACCAATCGTAGTGCAGTACACATTCTCACAATCGAACTGACGCGACCATTTCTAATTTCGTGTTTCCGTCGAGTTTAAAATGTGTCTCGGTATTCGTTTTTGTTGATTATTTAAGTTTGTCGAAACAAACAGTTATAGAAAACAATGTAAATCTAGTGTGTGAATATTGTTTGACGAGGATTAACTATTTTGGAGTTCATTTTCCATTTCCTGGGATTCCATTCGTTCTTCTTCAAATCTCGGAGACCTGGCGATGTGCACGGCGAAGAACTTTGAAATGTAAGAATAAATATAATACTATAATATAAAATTTTTATAATGCATAAGAATCTGTGGAATTAAGAATATTTGTATGAAACATTAGAATATGTGAGCACTTCTACACTGGTGTATGCTTGATGTATTTCAATAAATTCATTCCTAGTAATAACTCCTTGCCTTCTTTCCTTGTACGTAATTCTAAATAATAAAGTAAGGAAAGAGTCTTCAGTATTACATTTTTAAATGTTGTTCGATCGTTTCTCCGTTAAAATATAAAAGCTTAGAGGGTCTTAGAACAAAAAATCGATTTCTCCGTTAAAATATAAAAGCTTAGAGGGTCTTAGAACAAAAAATCGATATTAGGGGGTCACTAAATATGTCTTGGAAAATTTTAATTATTTGCTGGAGTAATTAAAACATTAAAAATATTTATACTTTTCATTCTCACCGCTAATTACGCAACAATCTTATTCCATTCTAAATCGATAACGTTGGTATGATACCAAAATGGGGCTCTGAGTCTAACAAAGTCACCAAAGTATGAGCCCACACAAGACGCGAATTTGCTACTAAAATTGTTAAATAAGCAACTAGTATATATTGTTGCATTTATGTGTTACATAACTAAATAAATAAAGCAGAAAGTATAGATCACTTTGTTTGCAATGCATTACCATGTGGCCATTTGCAAGTAATGCAAAGGTTAGGTATCATTGATTCTATTGTCGATATCATTTTAAACTTGTTTAAAGGTATGTGAAACATTGATATCGAGAGCAATTAAAAAATAATAATTTTGGTGCATTTATTAACTCGTAAAAGTATTTAAAAACATGAATCAAGAATCGGTAAAAGGTTGCACATTATATATATGGTGGTTGTTCAAATTATTTGGCTTTCCAATAACTATTCCATGGTTGATATATCATTTATTCGATATCATGCAACAAAAACGAAAAAAAGCCATGCTCAGTGGAAAGGTAAACAACACTGGTTTAATTTTCCAAAACTGATATTGCATTTTTTTTAATTAAAAATGCAATGATTTCTATATTAAATGTAAATTTTAGGTTGTAATTATAACTGGGGCTAGTTCTGGATTAGGAGAAGCTTTAGCTCATGTTTTTTACGATTGTGGTTGTAAAATTATTTTAATTTCTAGAAGAAAGGAAGAATTGGAAAGAGTAAAAAGTTCTTTGATGAATACACATCACGTATGTTTGAATTCATTAAGGAATATATTATTTACTTTTGTTGTTTAGAAAGGATGTATTCCACAATTCAATTTTTTTAGACGATACCTACTCATCCTCCAATAGTTTTACCATTGGATATAACTGATATTAATTCTCTGCAATCTGAAATGGGAAAAATAATTGAGATTCATGGGAAAGTTGATATTTTAATAAATAATGCTGGTATTTCTTATAGAGGGGAAGTTATTAATACTAATGTAGATGTGGATATAAAAGTTATGCTTACAAATTATTTTGCACAAATAGCATTAGCAAAAGGTAAATAATGGAAAAAGTTTAATGAAAAATATTGAATAGTTATTTAAAAATTTGTAATTTTGTAGCTGTTCTTCCATTTATGGTGAAACAACAATCTGGTCACATAGTGTGTATAAGTAGTATACAAGGAAAAATTTCTATTCCATACAGGTTGATATAATTTGCATTTACTATTGTAATGTTACATAGATATATAAGATTTTTATATAAAAAAATTTGTATAAAAATTTAATAATTATGATAACAGAACTGCATATGCTGCATCTAAACATGCATTACAAGCATGGTGTGATGGATGTAGAGCAGAACTAGCAAATCAAAATATAAAAGTTAGTGTTATAAGTCCTGGTTATGTACAAACTGCTCTTTCTCTTAATGCATTAACAGGAAGTGGGCAAGTTTATGGAGGTCAGTAAATTAGGAAATGTAGTTTTAATATAGCATAATTATTTACACAAATCGCATTTTATTGCAGTCATGGACAAAACAACACAAGAGGGTTACTCTCCAGAATATGTAGCAAATTGTACTTTAAAAGCAATATTAAAAGAGAAAAAAGATGTATTAGTATCTCCAATAACACCAAAACTTGCAATATATTTACGAACTTTATGGCCATCTCTTTATTTCTGGATAATGCGGAAGCGAGCAGAAAAGTTAGAAAAAGACGCGTAATTTTGTGTAAATTATTGCGAAGTAGTGTCTTTATAGATTACTATTGTACTATATTTTACGATTGCATTATTAGTACAAAACAATTTATATTTTTATTTTTGTATTAATAACATTTTCTTTATATTACATATATTGTATAAACATTAAAATATGAATGATAAATTATGTAACTATATCAGCAGTAAGTGTAGAATACAAAATTTCTTAACATAAATATTAAAAGGTGAATATTATTGGCGAATGAAAGAATCAAAATTATATCCAAACTATATTTTATTATGCCACTGAATAGTGGAATATGTTTACATTATATACAATTTAATACTACAAACATTTGAATGGAATTGAGATTGAAGCACTGTCAAACACATGTGTCATCCATTACTTGAAACGCGAAATATATTATAGCTTAATAATAGTGACTGCTAGTAATTACTGAAATTTAGTTTTGTAAATATAATAAAAAATTCCAAAAGGATAAAAATATATAATTAAATGCGCCTAGATCAATTTCAAGCGAGTACAAAATAAATGCTTCAGAATGTTAAATAATGAAATCTTCTCAAGTTATAAATGACACAACAATGAACCTACCTAACATGCAGTTTATCAGAAATACGGTTTTACTTATTAATGTTTTATTATGTATCAATTCGTATATTAAAACTATACTGTTATATTATGACAAATATTTGGCTAGTAATTCAGACATTTACACTGTCGCACGAAATGTACATTAACTGGTATGAACTTTGTTGTCATGGCAGGATTATTAACACTTATTTATGTTTTTCCTATTTAGTAGTAGTATTTCAAATTTTTATATAATATTTTCAACTATTAGAACACAAATTAATTGACATTAACTTTAGTAAAAGTATATGTATTACACTCACATACTTTCTCACGCGACTATAATAAAGTATGTGCCTGTAATATGTATGAAATGATAGATAACATATAATAATAATAATAATATAAATTAATTAAATTTCGAATTCATTATTAAACGCATATAGTGTAAGAAAACGATGAACTTTTAATTTCATTTCAAATATTCTGTAGTTGCTGATTTTATCTATATTTATTTTCTTAACATCAGAATTAAATAAATGAACATTATAAAACACAATTTCTTAAATAAACTTTTATATTTTTCTATATCTTAAAAAAGTGTATACAGTACTTAATGTCTTTAAAGTAGTAGAGTTTTTATTTGTGAAAAGTGGCAACTTTTGTGCTATGGCTGTTATATAGCTACACATTAATTGTAAAAGATGTTACTTACTTTTTATAGTTCGTTCGAGATTGTCAAAACAAAAGTTTGAAATGCATTATATGTGATGTTATTCATTAAGTAGTTTTATAATGTATATACAAATACATGCAAGATTTTATTCGTACATTATTAGACTGAAAATTCTTTTAAAAAGTTTTTTCATACTAAATTACATAATGTTTATTATTATACTTGCTTGCAGGAATGTTTGTGACATTTTTCTTTGATATTCCATGTATTTGTGTATTGCATAATAAGAGTCTTATATAATCGATAGAAGTTCTGTGTATTCCGTTAATTAACATGTTTACCAAACAGCAAGATTAAAGGAATATACTTTTCAAAATAATTCAGATAGATATTACTTTTCTTAATGTGGGCTATACCTTTGGGTGAGAAAATCTAGGCAACATTTCCTTCAGTATATCATATGCAATGTATTCTATCTACTTTATTTACAATCTAAAAATATATAATTCTAAATCCAACTTTCCAGGTGTATGGTTGTAATGTATAACTCTAAGAACACTTATATCAGTAGTTGTTTCACTGAAGTAATTACGTGAATACGATTGCGTCTTTCATCGCATTAAAATTAACCATGACAATAGAATCAACAAGATGTAGATTATAGAGTAACAATGCAGAGCTTCGTGAAATATCAGATTTTATATTGAAAACGTTCTTAGAATAGGTTACTTTTAATCTGTCTTGTTAGATATTCCCCTCTCTATTGTAAAATCAGCATTCACCTGTGAGGTAGTGTTAAAACATAAAAAAAAATATAAACATAAATGAAAATAGATCCTTCGTGTGGCTCAACAATTCCCAATAATATATGTGAAAACATATCTGCAATTCTTTTTAATTCACAGATTTCTATGCTAGGCCTTATTACGATCATATATAATATATCGTATGGCCTACCTTACTGCTTTTTACAAGTTAGTTTCTTTCTTTCCAAAGATTAGTTGTTTCATTTAAATGCTTGGTAAACTCTCCAAGCACTAATGCTGACTGCTATAAATGTAATAGTCGTGTGAAGAATCCTTCTTCTCGTGTCATCTTTTCTTACAAGGAAGGTCGGAGATGATGGGCCTAAGACAGCTAACAACTCTACATGCGGTAGCTTACTTGTGTCAGTTTCAACTTGGTATTGGCAACAGGGATCAAACTGCCATGAAACAGTATAAAGTCCACAGGATATTACAGATATAAAACCTAGTGGACCACAGATATAAGGCCGATCACCCCAAATCAGACCTAAAAAATATGTAAGAACACACATTAAATAAATAATAATGCTTAGAGATATGGAACATAAAATATAATCTCTATAAACCTGTAGTTATGGTTGCAAGACCAGACAGTGCTGCAGTCTTGTGAAGGCAGTTTCCTACTGCTATCCATCTGGAGGTCTCATCACCTAATTTAGATGGCTCGATAACGATTAAGCTACATTCAGATTCTAAGGCTCTTTCTAACTCATATTCGAATGTTTCATGTGCATTTTCATTATCATATACCTCCCTAATAATGGCGACATTCGAGGAATCATCCCTGTAAGAAATTAACGTTTTTCGAAATAATTAGTTTATTTAAATTATATGATTTATAGTTGTAATAAATATAAATATCATTGGTTTCTTTTTAATACCTTCAATACAATCATTTAGATATATTCAAATTATATTTAATATAAATTTACAATATATTTATATCGATTGTTTCGGTAATTTGAACCAATCTCTATGAACTTTATCATTCATTAATTCTTTTGTGTGTTATGTAAGATGTTGATTGGAACTAATCAGCGTCAGATTTGTTTGAATACAAATACTTTTGCAGCAGAGGTAACGGTATTATTCGCGTCGTTGTATATTTAGATAAATAGAGTTTTATTGAATTGTAGCAAAATCCGGTAGATAATTAATATGTGTTTTAACATTGAAAATTTGTTGGAAAATTGACAGATGAAGTGAAAAATACACAAAAATAATGAATAGAAGGTTTAAAAATATTTTATCGCCGGCACAAAATTATTTTCGATCCCGCCTTTACGTGGAAATTCACGGTTTAGCAAAATTTTCATGGACATCTAGTAGATTATGAAAGATTAATTTCTCGAATGCGAGGGAATAGATGTGAGGTTATTTTATTTCAAAGTAAATATTATACCATCGTAATGAATTGCGTTGCCTACATTGGCGCTAGTTAGAGGTATTAGATTTCGTATATAAGCCGAAAATAATTTGGCCTACGAACCTGTCACCAGCTTCATCTACCATCTTTACAGTCAGTCTTCCAAACACTGGAACGTTGATCTGGATGAACCGGAAGAGAAATCTTGAACATCGAACCGGATGCAAAAATCAGCTGATTTCATTCAAGCCTTCGTTTGACTCAAGTCGTACTTCATATTCCGGAGCTTGTTCGAACGTGTTCCTTTGCAAAAACGCGCAATCTTTTTCTACAATTTTCTACAGAATTTAACTGGAATTGGAAGCGAACGTGCGGTTAAATTATTTATCGTAAAGGTATATGTAATTCTTAAATCTGTTTATACTTTTATATTTACATATTTTCTAGGATAAGTAACATTAAGATGTGCTTTTTCCTATCGAGGATACCTTCTCAGAATTTTTGATATCCAAGATGGCTCAATTTTAATTCTAGCACTTTAGCAGAATAAAAATATTTATTTCATTTGTCGTTTCATGTTTAAGGTTCTCTGACAGTTTCCATGGTACAGAATCTAAACATAAGTTATCGGCATTTGCATTTGTTTCCCTTTTTACAAAAGGCGTCTATAATACTCATACACTATTTTTGGTAATCAACCTTTCCTAATTTTCGAAAAATTGTGCTAATCACGATTATAACTATAACAAATTGAACGTATTAAGGTATAACATTTCATATTGCCTTTATTACTAATTCTTTGTCTGCTACTCTCATTTGTTTCAAATAGTTTCACCGAATATCTCTTGTTTATGTTAATAATCGGCTAGACTAAAACTATTTGGCAGTTTAATGCGTACGATTCGTTAAAAAGTATTTTGAAAAAGATCAACGATACATATCATATTTATTATTTTTAGGAGGGTTGGGAGAGGAAAGTTGTCTCGCATTCGAGGTGATTTAGAAAAAATTGACGATAGTTCGCACGAACGAAATAGTACGAAAAGGAAGACAAAAGAGAAACGAGAAATCGTTGGTTGAAATTCCTACGCCGGCGCTGTGTTCCGTAGACAGAGGGAGGGACTAGTTTCGCGGCGGCGTAGTAACGGGCCTTGGTATGCGCGCTGCGGTCGATCGAGCGAGAGTGAGCGCTGCGGACGGCACAGAGGCCGAGTTAAACGGGCCAGATCGCAGATGGACGTCCGCGGGAGCGTTCTGTCATGGAGAGCGCGACGCGACGTGTCGTAAGTGTGCTCGAGTGTCGTCGTCGTCGTCGTGGTCGTTGTCGTAGTCGTCGCGTGTGCAGCGTTTCGGGTCGCGTCGCGGGATTATCGCAGTGACAGTCGACAGAGACAGGCGTGCGCGAGGATCGTGGTGCTCGTGGTGCTACTATCGATACATCGTGAACTGTGGCAGCCGAATAATTACATAGCAGCCACGTCCCTCTGGATCCGAGGCGGGTTCTCGAGAAACGGGATCCGTGATCTTCCATCGATCGAGCAACAGCACGCACGTGTGTTCGACGCTCGGTTCGTCAAACTAATCGACAGATCGGTGAACGGTGCTGTGACACGTTAACTACGGTGGGCGCGAGTGTGTCTTTAAATAGCTTGCTGTGATTCGGTGTGCCGCGTACGATCCACGTGCTTTTTCGGAACGGGCCACGGAGAAAAAAAGATTGTCAACAAGAAGCACGGACCGGTGGTGCAGGCGAGCGGAGGGAAACGAGGACAGAGAACAGTCACCTGCTGTCGGATTCGGGACGAGCCTTTTCGCGAACGAATCGAGTCGATGTCGACAACGGTACGCGCGTGTTTCCTGTCCGCGTGCACATAAACGCATCGTAAACACGAGCGACTCGCTCTCGCGTATTCATTACGAAATTCCGACCGGTCGTCGTCGTACGTTCTTCCTACCGCGTATGTAAACAAAAGGGGTGTCGGAACGCCGGGTGGAAGGTGTCTCGCGATACTTTCGATAAATTGGAACGATCCTTTCGCTCGCGGTAGCTGAACCTCGATAGTCACGGTATACGCGGGGGGGAACGATTACTCGGGGCAGCGTGGTCCTCGCTCGGGACGGGAATACGAAATCCTGTTAACTCGATCCGTTAACGTAACGGGCACGAAGACTGGCCGGCGGAGTCGTCGGCGTCGCGTACGAACGGTACGAAATCGCGCGTAAATAAAAGTTGTTGTTCCCGGGTGGAACGAAGGGTACCCGGTCGCGCGAACAAAACAGCGGAAGAAGAGGAATCGGACACGCGGAGCGGGTTGCCGTGGTTCGTAACGGAGGTCGAAGGGTGGGGGACGGGAGGCGTACGATGCTGTCCGGTCGTCGCGGTTAATTCGCACGTGTCGCGATGTCGGGCGGCACGGCGGGCGTCCGTGGCACCGGCGCCGAGTGCAGGAAGTTCGCGCCGAACATATTCAACAAGAGCAAGTGCAGCAGCTGCTTCAAGCAGAAGGAGGAGCACAGCGCGGAGGCTCTGGAATGCAACAGGGTGAGTTTTGCTTGATGGACTCTATCCGTCTCCTTCTTTCTTTCGCGGTGTGCGTGCATGCGTCTCTCTTTCTCTCTCTTTTTCTCTCTCGCGCCCTCTGGACGGATCGCGCCGTAGCTCTTTCTCCCTTGTACTCGCGCGCGTATCTGTTCTACCGTCTCTCTCGCGCTCGCGTCGTGCGTACCCGGTCCATCGCGACCAGGCATTTTCTCTTTCTTGCTCGCCCTCGAATTCCTTGCCGCGTCCGTGATCGGGACCGGGTTGAGAAGGACGAAGGTCCTGTCGGGAGGGACGTCGAGGTTATGTAAGACGAGCGTGTACCGGTGAACGCGATTAGTATACGCCGGCGGAATGAATGGTTTCGAGTCGTCTTGCGATTCTGTGTTGTCTTTCTGTCTTTTTTTCCCTCGATCTGTATTACGTTGATACGGTTCTGTATCGCCATGGATCTTTTGCATAACGGTACACGCGATGATAGATCGCTGAATTAAAGGAAAGATATCGCGGGATTAACTGTTTATGACGTAAGCGAGCTCGACCATACCGACGCGTGCGAACGACGTTACCTGCAGATTTTTCTTTATCTTCTTTGACCGACGTACTTTTCGACGTGTAAACAAAGCAATGCACGGAGGGGTCTGGTTTTAATCGCAGAGTATCATATATCATTCTCTGACGCGTTAATTATTATTCGTATATCGTTTACGATCGTAGTTTCTGTTTTAAAATATGTCAGAGTGCTAAATCATGGTTTTTATTTGTATCCGTTTAGCGATTATAGAAAAAAAACCCCTGGGCGAACTCGCATAGAATTTTATTATTTAAGTCGAGTTAATATTTTTTTTTCTGGCTCGGACCCTCCGTTCGGAGTTGAATTGTAATTACTTGGTGATGTATAAATAAACACACGAGGAGTAGCGCCACCACGACCGGGGACGTAAATACCAGGCGCAGCATAAGTTAGAGGATGTTGAAAAAAAGAAAAAGTAACGAGGAACTTTTATCGTGCTGTGTTTTTTCTTCCCCCGTGGTTTTTATTTACAACGGAGCCCCGGAGAGCCGGTCGATGAGCAAAATTGCCTCGTAAAAGGCGAGGGGGGGCGTGTGGGTGGGGAGGGAGGTGGGTGCAAAATAAAAGCGTTAAAAATCAATTCACGCTGCGGAGCGTACGGTACTGCCGAATAGCAGTCCGGGAATGTATACGTATATGTTAATATCGTGGAACGGTTCTCCGTTTAAAGTCCATCCGATAAGACGATATTGTCTTCTCGTTTCGTTCGTCTCGATCCTCTCGTTTTCCCCGATACCTCCACGATTGTCGTTCCCTATCTCGTCTATCGCGATACCTTTTCGAGGGTTAACAAATCGGTTAAAAAGGCTGTTGGAATCAATACGGACGCGCAACAAACGAACCAAAGGATGTTCCGTATTGGAATTGTAGGATTACGACTATTTATTGTAGGACCTATGATTTAAATTAAACAACAATATTTAATAGCAGAATTTCACTTTCATTAAATCTTAGAGATCTGTTTCTGAACCGTGCAGTTCACTCGCTGAATTATCTTTGTATAATAAACACCATGAGTTCGTAGAACCCATGGCCAAAACTAAAACGAAACACCAGACATATACAGTCGTCACTGGAGATGATTTTTGCAACATCGTGAGTTGGGAAATCCAACATTGCGTAAGCTCCGATCCCGTGCTTCCTTCTTCCCTTGAAATTGCATCTTCTCGCGTTACGCGTAGTCATAGTTGAGGCGTAGCGACCGACTCCTAGGAAAATGTTCTTTCAGACGACGAGGAACTTGTGGAATGGTGATTTTCGATCAGTTGTTCTTTAATATGTCTAATTATATTTGAAAAATGAGATCGAGGGCCGCGTTGTAGGCGTCCTGGCATAATTCACTCGTTCGTAGAACACGGTAGAAGGACGAACGCTTACGGTTCGTTTCGGATTTTTTCTTCCGGGGGCCAGGGCGAATTTCGTGCGCTCACAATGGGACACGTTCCCCGTCCTTTACGCCGTTGCAAATTTCGGAATGTCGGCAGCCTTGCGACCTGTTCTCGGTGCATTCCAGCCGTCTTCTCCCAGCACCCCTGCAACAGGCCCTTTCGAGAGTTGTTGGCTTGTCGGCTTTCGCCTGGATGCGGTATCTCTGTATCGGTTTATTCTCCTCCTCTCCCTCTCTGGCCCCATCTCCGGGGGCCTCGTACCTCTCTTTCCCTCTCTTTATCCCCCTCTTGCTCAGCTGTCCCCCATATAACCGCAAATAACGAATGCATACGCAATCCAACCTTTCTTTGCTCCTCGGTCGCACGGTTCTTCGTCTCGTGGCTCGTAATTTGACGAGGAGAGCCTCGAATCGGAGGAATTTGACCTTTTGCAATCTTTCTCGCGGCCCTCTCCCCGAGATCGTTCGCTACGCTCGGACTATGTATCGTTTCTCGCGGAAGTTGCGGCCGGTCGCGTCTGGATAGCCGCGAAACGCGTGTTCCGCGGCGATTTAAGCCCGATTCACGGCGCCTCTGTGCGCCGCGCGACCATCAACAGAAAATATTATAACAGAGGCGGTCGTAAAGCGGCTGGTGAGCTTTTTCGGTGGCTCGCAAACGATCTTTTTGTCAAATAAGCGATATTTTATTATAAAGGAAACAAACGCGCCGCTCTCGTCGGATTCCGACGGTTTTATTTTGGCGCGGCGTTCCCCCCCGAGCGTCATCAATTTCATTATTCCAACGGTCGACCGTTTGACCGACACGGGTAATCATCGAAACCGTGTCGAATAGTGTCACGCGGCGCGATAGCGTTTTTACACAAAACTAATAGCATTATTAGGGGATCGAGTTTAATTCGCGCGAAACGCTTGCGACGGAATCAGGCATTTTAATTCCTCGAACGCGAGTATCGACGATTGGACGTCTCGAACGATTCCCGAGCGTTATTTAAACGCCGCGAGCGTCGATCGCGGAGCGGAAACGCGGCCGCGATACGGACGCCTCGAGAGCCTATCTCGATTTCCTGCGCGAAACAGAACGGCGACTTAGAAAGTCCTCCCGGGGAACTTGAAATCATTAGGTAAACGTACCGGTTGGTTATTTAAGAATTGGACTATTCTGATGCAAACGTTGCCTTGTCGAGAATGGCGAATAAAAACAACGCTGGGTACTCTGCACGAAAGCGACAAAGATGCAATTAGGAGACGTGCAATTTTGTTATTCTTTCGTATCGAATTCAAGATTGTTCACCCTTATCCCTCCTCTTAAGTATCTCGCTGACGTCTGTACTTACCACTGCTTTCCCGTTTATCTCCACTACTGTATACTTGTTCCTTCGGAAATACTCCTACCTTTCTATTACTGTTTTTGCCCGAGTTTTTCCCTCCCGTCTCGCCTCGCATATACCTGGGAAAAATTTCAATGGGAGATTCTAGAGGCTAAAATAAGACGAAAATCAAGAATACCAATTTGTTGATGGAGGCTTCGTTAAAAAGTTATTAACAATTAAATTCAAAATTTTTCAAATCGTTCTAAAAAAATTATTTCCGATTGCAAGGATCGATTATAATCATTTTTGATGAATAGATATACCCCGGAAATCCTACCCAGTTTGGAGGAAATAATTCGAGAAGGTTTCAACAAAATTAAAAAATTTTAAATCGTTCTAAAAAAATTGTTTTTGATTGCAGGGACCAATTATAATAATTTTTGGTTAATAGACATACCCTCGAAATCCTAACCATTTTCGAGAAAAAAATTCCTTACCGAAAATCTAATCTGAGGTCAGAAATGCTTCCCTGAAATCTCATGCGAATTTTTAAAACATCATAACTTCTAAACGGATTGGACGATTTTAATGTTCAAAAAGCCAAACGCCACGTATTTTAGTGTAGAATATGTAGCAATTATAAAAATATTCGAAAAGTTGTTCCTTGACTCCGCAAAATAAGAAAAACCCCATAAAAATAGTCCAATTTTCAAACAGCCACAACTCCTATAATAGTGAATATATTTCAATGAAACTTTTTTCTGAAGTAGAGCTCATGGATATCTACAAACAAGTATTAAACAACTTTTCTGTAGGATGTCAAGCGAAAGTATTAAAAATCAAAAACGAATTTTTAAGGAAAATCGACAAGGGGGTAGGTGCCTAAATTTTTCGGCGAAATTGAAAAGTTTCAAATCGTTCTAAAAAAATTATTTTCGGTTGCGGGGGTCAAGTACAATCATTTTTGGTCATTACACATACCCTCAAAATCCTACCCAGTTTCGAGAAAAAAATTCAGTATTGGCGGAACTTTAAACGTTAATAACTTCTTAACGAAGCCACCATCAAGAAATTGGTATTCTTGATTTTCGTCTTATTTTGTATATTCCTCAATCAGCGACATTTTTGCTGGCAAATTATTGGGAGATAGTGGCCATTAAGGCGTGTCTCTCGGAGCAGTTGCAGATACACGCGATGCCGCGCGGAAATCTTCGTTTTAATTCAGTTTCCTTATCCCACAGCGGATAAAAACTCGTCGTGTTACGTTTCGATCGTTTCATATTCAATGTGTCGTGCATCGTGACTCCGCGGTTCCGTGATAAAACCGATTACGCTCCGGGCGACAATAGTTCTCGATGATGTTACGGATATCTTCGGTTGCAAGTATAATTACGCGACGTCGATTCCCTTTTATCTTATCGTGCGATCCAGAGCCACTGTGCGTAGCTTTTAAAGCACACGACACCTTCCGAATCCACCGAGTCGCTCAAGGTTAGCTTTTAATTGTCGTTGCGAAACGGTATTAGTCACCGTGGCTGAGAATAGGCGAAACGAAACAATTGTCGCGGCTGTTCCTTTCGAATAGCAATTTAAATACATTTTACGACTACTTTTCTGAAATATTTACATCTAACTCGTACACGTTCGCTGATATTCGTCTTGTTTTATATTATACATATAAAACGTGATGTTTTTTAATTTACTAAACAAACAAATTCACCTAAATTTTGTTTAAAGAGAGCAACTACTAGCTGAGGCACGAAAAAGCATTTTTAAAGTAGAATCATGTGGATAACTTAAACATTTCTTTATCAGAGTTTAGTTTCTATCATTTATTTTGGGCGATGAAGTATTCTTGTCATAAAATGTTGAACTATTGTTCAAGTTTATGTTCAGTGAATCGCAAAGAAACTCACGATATCGAATTTTTCTTATTTTAATGTCCTGAATCTCGACCTAGTTTCACAAGATCATATTCTTGTTACAACTTCTTAACAAAGCATTTGTGGATTTTTCGTTATATTAGATATTGGTCTTAGTTTTACTCGTAGAACACACTGCTGAAGTGCGAAACACCCTGCACAATTGGGAAGGAAGAATCGTCCTGTGAAGAAAGGGTTAAACTCGTATTTACTGATATTCGTTTCCTCGTTTCATAATTACAGTTCGTAAAATAGATACGTATAATTGGGGAGGAATCGTAGGAAGGGGTTAAAGATGGCGCGTGGATTCGTGGAAGAGGCGCTCAAGAGTGGATGGCGTAAGCGCGTTTAATTACGATTTTCGCGCGACTGGGGCCACCGAACCCGATTCGTGGTTTAATTCCCGGTAATCAATGGGTTCGAACGGACCGATCCGTTCCGGGTTCGCAAACGTGAGAAAGTGATCAAAAGTAGCCGTGCGCGCAAAGATCGAACGAGGGACGATCGATAAAAGCGAGCTGCGTATGTACGCGGTTCTGTTGCGTTGTTTCTGGCCGAGAAAGCGGAGGGGCCCGCGGGCCACGTTGCGCCCGACCGGCCATTATCGGTCCGCGGCTCCGTATTTTCAGTCCGATTACTTCTTCGTGAGCGCCTCGGTAAGTGGCCGCCGAGAAATAATTTCCTGTGGCCCGATCGAGGGGCTGGAACAGCCCCTGAAATTTTGATCCGGCAAAACGATCTACGCGATGCCTTACGGTACCCCCTTCTTTGCACGCCGCCCGTGCGTGCATAGATACCCACGACCATAAGTCATCGTACCATTCGAAACGGAGAACGAATCTACGAAATTATAAAAATTACCAAACATAGACAAACACCCTAGTATTTTTGGGGAGCTTGATCATCGAAGCAAATTCGATTTTGTCTTGAAATTAGGAATACATGTACGACCTAAACTCTGGGAACATAAAGTTCCCCGTACGAGAGAAGTGTAACGATACTGTTCCCGTGATGGTTGTGCATGTGACGTTGCTTCATGCGCTCGTGTAGCCGCGCTTGCGCTTGCGCGTTTAATTAATTAACGGTGTTCACGATCGGGAGGTAATTCCTGATTTCCTGATTCGACCGTTGGTAATTAACGTGTGTTATTGCGCAATCATTAACAGCGTATCTGTAACGATTTTCTTCCCCGGTTTCTTTTGTCATTCTCAGATGAGATCGACGATGGCAGACAATGGGGCACTCGAGCATACGCGACGCGATTGTTTCGTAACAGCGACTGTTTTTCGAGACGAGACGCCGGCGAAACTACGATAAAAATAAAGTCCTTTCGCGGCAAAACATTTGCGATATTAATCCCAGGTAGGCGTTGCACTGTTGCGTCGATCAGAGTTTTGGAAGTATGGGTCCAATACCAGCAGAAATGATCTATACTGTTATATCGTCGACTAGGTCAAAGAGAATCTACCTAAAAAAATTCCCCCAAAAAGCTCGATCTAAACGAACAAGAATTCTTCCAAAAAAGAATTCATCAATCATCGGTTCACAATCCTTCCTTAATATTAGATTCACAGACATTGCACATATTTAGGGGTGGTCGAACTAAAATCTTATCGTTTGAGACACAAATATTTATTTACAGATTGTTTACACGAATTATACAATTAGACGCTATCACAAGTTTACAGATCACAGAATATGATCCATTTCACACGTTCTGTACGCTCGCAACACCTGACTATCGTGATCATTACTCCCATCAAAATCCAAATTGCAATTAAATAGTCTTCGGAGCTCGTAGAATTGGGTTCCCAGAAATCCAGAGTTAAAAGCAGTTCATTTCTCGCGGAGGTAACGCGACCCGGTAGCAACGGTATTTCGCGATAGCGAAATGATCGCGAGCGGGTCGAAAACGCGACGGCAACTTGTAATTTAGCGGCGTCCCGAAAAGTCGGAGTCCGTTTCCGAGGAGGCGAGAAAGAAATATCAAGATCGTCGCGGCGATACGTCATACGCGGCGCACCACCGCGGATAACAGTACTTCGCTTATGGCCGGCGTCGTAAGCAAAGTAAATATATGCGGCTAACAATGGACAGGTTACGCTCGACCAAACCGGTGGAAATATTGTCCGCGTTCGTGGCCATGGCGAACACGCGTGGATAGGGACAATAGTTGCACATTCCGCGACGACGACGAGCCCAAAATTCTTGCCGTCGCGACCTTCTGCATACTGATGCCCTTTAAAGCGACGCCGTATCGCCTTCGAGCGTCAAGCGAAACCTGCCACAGGGACTTCCTATCAGTCCTTATTTCCATAACTTCGATTCCTTCCAATGGGTCCTGTCTCTTCTCTCGACTTCAGAGTGTAAAAGATTGTGCTACATTTTGTTCGTTTGAGACTCATAATCTCTGTGGAAGTCTTAATTTGTAATAAAGATCTCACTATGTACTGTGCGTTCGCGAGAAGTTGGCTAGTGGGAGGGGAGTACTTGGCTTGAGAGTAAGGAACCAATCAGAGCCGCGTTCTTTTCGCCAGTCAACTTCTCGCCGATGCACAGTACTTATCAGGACGTTTAAAGCAGCGTTTGTTTAAGTGCTTTGAAGGAAAGCTTCCATTCACCAATTTGATAAAAATCAACATTAAGTAGAATAATTCAGCTGAGATTCAGAGTCCACTTAACCCAGACCTGACCCACATTAAAATTTATCTCTGTCGAGTGGAACAGTGTTCGGGCAGAGTTCTTCCGCGGTCGAAAGAAGGGTAACGCAAACTCGTAAATTAAAAAGCCAATGAGGGTACCTGCGATCATGGTTGCAGACAACGAGCACAGTTTTTCCATAGAGCGTGACGGTCGAGCCGTGGCCACGGTCCGATAGGAGTCGCGTTGAAATACGCCGCGGCAGCGAACGTGTTAAAGCGGGCGCAAGAAAGCCTACGGTTCTATCTCCTCCCACGACGGTGCCCGTGTCCGCTTGGAAACGCGCGTGGCCATTTCTTCCCGTTGAACACAAACGCGAACAGGTATTTGAAGCTTTTTGCAATGTCGTGTTGCACGACACGACCTTTCTGTGAAGCGAGCCCGATAACGATCTCTATTGCCTGTCCATAAGATCATCAATAATTTGTCGTGACTCCGGCGAAAACGACGAACCTTTTTAACGTGAAATTTATGTCCGACTGGCACGCAGATCTCCGCGTTATCGACATCGCGGCGGTATACCCGCGTGTACAGATAATCATCGAATTATAAATTGTCTCGGACGAAGTATCCCGCGTGTCTGACCGTGTCGGGCTTTTCAAGCGGTACGTTTAGATCTCCCTTGGCAATTCCGAACAATAACCGCGCGCCAAGGTGCAACGATCTCACTCGAAGCGTACACACTCGAGACTCTAAAACGACTTTCAACTCTCAAACGCACATTTTCGATACGATTCTTTAGGCTAGCTTCGAAAAGTGTAAATCATCGCCTCGAGTTCCTCTTTCGATCAAACAGCGTTAAACAGATATTTTTAAAAAATACTTTGTCGCGCGTGATCGAGGGGGGCGATCGTTTTGTAAACACAGGCCCGCGCGCAGATAAATTGATCGTCAACAGCTAGGAGTAAGTGATTCGAAACTACCTAAGCAGTATCCGAAACCGGACATTACGTTCCCACCGGCTCCACATCAGAAAGGAAACTGCAACGATCCTAATCTCGGTGCGTCTCGATGGCAACGATCTAACAATTCCGCAACCGACTACCGACGTTGCGTCGTATTTCATATCGAAACTCCTATTCTTGTCCGCCAGGAACCTACACACCTATCGATGACGACGCTCGATCGAGCCGCGCGATCTAGAGGCGATCCAGAGGCGAGCTCGACCGCGCGATTAAGTTAGACCAGTGTTTTTCAAAGCGGGGCGTGTCTCGCGATCCGAGGGGGCGCGAATATTTTAAGATACTCAACTTTGTTCGTCCCGATGCGAGTCTTGTAAACATTTTATTCGCCTCAAGTAACTCTAAAAAGTCGACCGTCGAGGTAATATTTTTCCAGGATTTCATTTGTTTCGAGTTCATTAGGGCCGCTCGTTTTCATTATTTGTCCCGTTACGCGATGCAACGACGAAGCTAAAAAAGCACCCATTCGCGTCCACGAAGAGGCACCTTTTCGGCACGTTCGCCCCCCTTATTAACCTTAATGACCCGATGTTGTTGAAAAGTTGACTCGTTTACGGCGGATGGGCGTTCCGGACTCGTTAATTTCACGGTTTGTAAAAATGTCCGCCGCTGAAATATTAAGGGACCCGAGGACCAAAGTATTTGCAACTCTAGGAAATGGTCCCAGGCTCGCGAGTGGACGTCGGTGTGGTCGCGTTCGTTATGAATCGGGCGTATCGCGATCGTTGATCTCGATCGAGCCTCGCGGACGGAGTTGAGAAAAAGAACGTCGCAGAAAATCGTAAAGACCGGGCATCCAGTTGTAACGGTACACCCGTAAGCATCGACGACGGAAAGAGAAAGAGACGTGCCCGGTGCACCAGGTATACGAACGGAAAGCTTTAAACGAAAGCTCCCGCGTCGCAAAGTTTTCTAGTGAATGGAGCACCGTCGGTGGCCGTCCCTTGCGGTGCATTCATCCCGGATCGATAGCCCCGCGGCGATTAAGCGAATCTGGGAACCCGTAGTGGCCACCGCTTCTCCTTTCCTTCGAATCGAACGTTTTTCCTTGCACGGGTGTCTTCGCCATAGAAGCCACGCACCTTACCTTTATAAGGACTTCATTGAAAACGCGATCGCCACGAATCTCGGGCTGCTACCGAGCCCAGCTGGACACGGCACCTCCGACTCTTTCATTCTTGCTCTACGGAGAACCAACGTGACGATAGGTTCTTGGAAAACAATGTGGTACCGTTGTTGGTAACGCGAACCGTTCTTCTAATATCAATCTCGGATACCACAGTTTAACGAGATCCAGAATCAATTGCCAATTGCCTCGTTTAACGTTCCTTCACGAATTATTTCACATAGAGCACCATCGAACACTTTATGGCTCCTATAATCCTTATAATTGTTTGTTCATCCACGCGAATACTGCACATGGTTTGATCGATGTTTTTAACCATTCAATCCTATCATTTAAATGTTCTTTACTTGGCATCTTGTAATTATTCACAGTCAGTCTCATACGTCGTATCTTCCAATTTTGTATTTCGGTTTACCTTTGTTACGTATCTCTTTCTGTATCAATGCTATTTAATCCCGGGAATAAATAATAAATAAGCGTGAGTGGAATGGAGATTTTCACATTTTCAGTTTAGTTATTAGCTCGTCGAATAAATTGGCTCCCCTCGTTAACTCCGTAAAGGGTCTCTTAAAAATGAAGGGGAACAGGTCGTCGCTATTTTTGCACCGTCGACTCTTAATCGAAAATAAAACGCCTGAATGGGCGATGTTTGGAGCAGTCGGTCGCGGTGTTCCCAGGAAAGCCCGGTCGGGTCTACGTCAATGAGCGATCTGTACCGGTCGACTTTACATTTACGGAGTTTCTCTTAACGAGAACCCTCTCGTTCCCGGTAACGCGATTTCTGCGTAGCCGTGTCTCCGAAGGAGCGATCCCGACAACTCACCTGGCCGAGGCGGTTTCTTCTTGCCCCGCCCAACGAACCTCCTATTTCTGATCTCTCCGCGAGTACGTTCTTAAATATGTATCCCTCGATTCCTCTAATCATCCGCGAAGCCTCCAGACTTTCCACGTTCTCCGCTTCTTTCACCCCTGAGATCTTTAAATTAAATTCGAACGAAGCAAACATAGTCCACCGCTAGAGCCAAACGGTCGAAAGCGAGTACCGAAACTAATAATGGTCCGCTGGATTCGAACAATGAATACGTTCAGTTTACTATTATATTCTAATGTACCAACAAACTTTCCATTCCTTCGCGTACATTTCCAAGACAATGAATACTTTGTACGCACAGGGTCAAGGGTCTCGGAATTTAGATCAGCGATGCCTAACGACTCCCGGAGTCGGCTGCGCCGTGTTGGTAAATCTTTTTCAAAACTCTGCCGTGAAATTGAAACGTTTGGCGATCGAGAGTAATACGAGAACTGGTTGTTGATTCGTTGAATTCGATAGGAATCGGCTGTGTCGAGGAACGAGGCCATTTCGGAAAAATGGCGGGATCCTGGTCCCGAGGAACCGGGAGTTTAAAAACTCGAATCTCGCGAGTCATTCATCTTTTTCCATCTTATAAGCGACCGAGGGGGGATCGAGTCGGTCGAGGATGTCCTTTCGGAGGACCAGCGATGATGGATGGTGAAACCGCGAGGCAAATAAAGCAGCTCGATTCCGTACGGTTCGGGCGACATCCACCTCGGAATCAACGCGATATTTTCGCCTTCTCGGTTGCTGGTATCGTCAACACCACCGTCGCTATTTATCGTCCGACGACGTTCGTTCTCCTGCTGACCACCGGCAATTAGCCTCACGGCCGCGACAAGGACATCCACTTCGTGATAGGCTAAACACAGGTCCGGCTGCTCTATGAGATATTGCCTGTCGATCGGTGACTCCGGGGATCGGACGGATAATTTGTGATCGTCGCGGTTTTCTTTCGTCCCCAGAAATTCCAACCTCCTTTGATCGCGCTGGATCACGAGATCTTCGTTCCTCGAAGTCGAAGTCGAAGTCGATCGGTTACCTTTTGCGGTCGTCAATTTTTGACATCCTTCTTTTACGGTGCGTTTCGAAGCCTTCAGAATTCTCGCTTCTCGGTAACGCGGTTGCAGTGGACACGAGACATTTTTATCGATGACGCTGATTCGTATAATTTGCGAGGAAGGTCGCTTGGAACTTCAGAAAATAGCGAGACTCCTTCGAAACTACGTCTCAAAAAACACAATAGACAACGTCAGGCTCGCGAGTAGTTTGCATAATACGCATGCATTATATACTCTTGCTTGTTATATTGTCTATCGTATTTTTCGCGAGCCTTGCAATCGTGGTCTCGAAAATACGGAAATTTCAGTTTAAATAGGGCTTTCGGTAACAAAGTAACGCGTTGGATAATCGTTTTGTTATCCATTGTTTTTCTACAAAATACTAGTCACGGCTGTACGCGACGTACAGTTTTTACCGCGACAAATGTCGCAACGGTTACTGTCACGACCGTAAAAGTCGAGATTTTCCATCGCGGAGGAAAGGTGGTCGGAACAGTTGTTCGAGAAGGGAACATAATTTCTTTCTGCTGTTCTTATACATTTTAGAGCACTCTCTCCTAATTGTGAGATGCAAATAGGAGTTTCGAAAGATTGGAAACACGTAATCTAAAATTGCAAATGAAGATCGCGGTCTCGTTGCTCGAAAGTTTTGATCGTGAGAGGAATTTCGTGCATCCTCGATACGGGAAACGGAGGAGGGGAGGTCGAACACGAGTCGAACACGAACGAAGATCGAAATCGAACGGAATGCTTCTGTTCGCGGCGAAGATACGAGCTCGTCGTTGTTCCCTCGCGTGGACAATTAACTTTGAACGTCCGTAGTGCGAATCGAATTCGCCGTGTTTGCATCGATACCGGTTCCCCCGCCAGCTATCTCTGCGATTAACGCGTTCTTTACGATCTCGATCGCGGTTTCATACGTCCGCGGAACACGTGCGGCCACGAGAAATAATCGTACATTTATGCCCGGCACGATTGGATAACTCATCAGGCAGAAACCGCCGCTACTATAAGCGCTTCCCCGTGTCGATTTATAGGTCGATGAAGTTCGATCGGGACGCGGAGGGGTGATTATCTGTAATCGAACGGGCATAACGTAGCGCCAGATCTCGTTTTCTCGATACCACCTCGTCTCTCTCTCTCTCTCTTTCTGCTCTTTTCATCGCCTTTATGCCGCTCCCTTCCTTCGCGATGTGTTGTAAACGTCCGGTGTTTATGTCGCGTCGTAAGATCCTACGTTCTGTGCCTCTTCCTGTGCAACCAACTTCCACGCTTTCTCGAGCGGTTTTTTCTCTACTTCGAGACCTACCCTCCGGGGCTCTGCCCTTTTTCCATTCCTTTTTCGTCAACCGTTTCTGAGAGTTTCCAGAAGCGTTCCAAGAAGAAGGAAACTCCGGTCCCCCGATCTCTGGATCTCTGGCGTTCGTCGTTTCTCGCCGGAATAGATTCTTCCTAACGGACGTTAAATTCGAAAGTTTGGAAATTCTACTGGGTGAAAGATCAACTCTTTTAATTCTCGTTTATTATTTATCTTGAAATAAACCTGCATTCCAATAAATATTTATCGGAACGATTGAGAATCCATTCGAAAAACGCCCAACTCCGCTTCGTATGCAGCGAGCTTGCACGCTTTCTCGAGCCGTTCTTTAAATTCCATTTCGAGATCTGCTCTCCGGTTCTCCCCTTTTTCCATTCCTTTTTCGTCGGGGAATTCTGAGAGTTTCCAGAAGCGTTCGAAGAAGAGAAAATTCCGTTCCTCTGGATCTGGCGTTCGTTGCTTCTCGCTAGATTAAATTCAGGACTCGAGTTTCGAGGGGTTGGACTGGGGATGGGAGGCCTGCAGCCTCCCGAGGCGTTCGACGGAGTCTTTTAGCATATTTCGTAAACCGTGCGTCCTTTTTTCTATGTAAATTCCACAGCAAGTATTTATTATAATTTATATACTGTAATGGATTTCATACTTGTAACGAACATCTATGCTTGATACGAGGCCGTGTATTTATGGGGATCTAAAATTTGTAAAAAAGAATTTTCTTTCTATCTTCGTGGAGCTCTGGGCCGATATTTGCGTTATATCTTCCACTAATGTATTTATTATTAACGAAGTACCTCCTGTGAATATATAACAGCAATAAAGCTTTCCACTAAAATGCTTTATTCCAAGTAGTTCGGGTAATAGGAATCGTCGCATGATTAAAAGTAAGAGGTAGTTCCCCCGTAGTTACAGTCCAGTAACCATGTGGTTAAACCACTCAAGGAATTGAATTCATTTTCCTAATTAAACCACATACTGAATCCGTGCCTAGGAGGTTGTCTCTATAAATCACAATTACGAAGGGTCTTAATTTGTATTAATTGATTACTTGTAAGTTTAACTACTCTTAAATTTAATACCACGAAGTATCAAGTAACACCATATACTTCTACATCAATACGATCTCTGGCAAATTACATAATTTATGTTAGCCTCTCATCCTGCTATGCCTCAATCTACTTAAACTTTATTTATAACAGTATACCATGGCAAACCTATATACGAAACCCCATCACAGAGTATAATATAATTGCTATCCTCTGCAGAATGCCTTCGATATAGGCCGTAGAACCGTGGTTAGTATTGTAAAGTGAATATGATCTGCAAAAGAGATAATTTGGAGTGCAAAACCTGTATTTAAAAAGAGTGCAAATGGTCCTAATGGAGTCTCGTCTTTTAAAAGTTAAATCTAGGCTCTTCGAGTCGTCGCGAAATCATACGTCGAGGTTCAAATTGAAATTTTAAGAGACTCGTAGTATCTTATTTCCCCAACTAAAAAACAAAATTCAAACTTTCGTGCCTCCAAGTTGAAACTGACCGCCCCGCGAGTCCTCCATCGAATTAGATTCCGACGAATCGAGTTTATCGTCGACACGGGGCATCCGTAAACGATTAGAACGAATTATTTTCTCGTCCCGAGCGACGAGAGGACTCGCCAGGACGGTAGGTCACTCCCAGGATCATAAAAGCCAGGCTGTATCTCTGTTTTCCGCGGACCTTAGATCTTATCCGACCTTGCCGTTGGTGCATAAGCGATATATAAATAATGTATGGCCGTTTATTTATACGCGCGCGCGTACGCGCGTAGTCCTGCGCGAAGTGGGCCGTGGAAGGAGCGTATCGAGCAAAAAGAAGGATCGCGAGAGGGAACACGGGATCGAGGGGGAGAGAAGAGACACGCGATTGCCCGTATTCGTTTTGGTCGAACGTGATTCATTCAGATGTTACGTCCGTGTGTGCTCTCTTTAAACCGGTCAACCGATACGAGGACGCGCTCTCGACCACGATTTATTCATTTTTCCGCGACGCTACGTCACGGATTCTTCCGTTTCGCGTCCCCACGGGACTGCTTTTCGGAGAATTCCGCCCGATGACACGCGACACCGACGATTTTCTGCTTATAATACACGCTGGTCGCCTTATTTGTCCAGACGCGCTCGCGTTGCCAACTCTCGGATCTCAGCCACCGTCGCAATTCCAACCGGGAAAACTCTTTCTCGCTATTTAAAGGTCTCGATCGCCTCGCGAGCTTCTCGCGTATTTACTCGATATTCGTGAATTGCAAAATTCACTTGGGATATATGGGCTCGTGGCGTTGGCTGAATTAAATTAATTTTGCATCATTGAACGGCAGTAGATCTTTCGAGGAAGTTCGTAAAATTGTGGAAATATTAAGAGGGAAAGAGTAATTTTGCGCAACAATGTTTCCTTATTTCTGAAGTACGTTGGTGAAATGGATCTCGACGAAGGAAGATCCGGTCTCTAGCGCTCGCGTCTGCGCGGAGGAGCCCAGGATGAAACCGCCGATCGGTCGTACTCGCATTTCCAATGGTCAATCGTCCAAGACGAGGGCAATTTTTATGGCAAAAACGTTCACGCTTGGATGTGTTCCGATCGAAGACGTCTTCCCTCCTTCGCAGACGGTTTTTCGCGTCATTTGCGGTTCGATGTAAGCTACTACCTTGCCGTAATGACTCATCCTGCCATGGAGAAGTTGATCCTCGTCTCTCGCGCGAGCGCGACGTATCGGACGACGATCCGGCTCTCGAGTACCGTAATGCACGCAAGAAAGGGGCAGACTTGATTTTGTACCGAGGGCTTTACGACGTCGGACCCGACCGAAATCATCAATGAGCCGCGCTTGGGATCGGCTTGACCTGGCCTGGGCTCGGCGACAAAGGGACCAAACGAGACGGAGAGACGCGAAGGACGATAATGCCAAGAGTATCATCGTCTGGACGTGCCCCGAAAGAAACCAAACCCACGACGGGCACGCAGGAACTCCAACACTCGATCGACGTGATCAATACTTGAAAGTACGGCTCTGTACCTTTGCGCCTTCTCTGAAATTTCTACGTTAAAGAATGGGGAATGACTTCGAGAAAAAATAAAGTTGTCACGTAGCAGCTTTAGAAAATTGCACGAATCGATGTGCTAATTACAGCGTTTACTATTGCACGCGATCGTTGCGCACTAGGAGATAAATTTTCTTTCGACGAACCGACGCGAAAAGCAGAGACTGTCAACGGCACAATGGAGGAGCGCGCTCGATCGATCGCGATCGATAAAATAATTCGAGGCTCGACGCACCCCGTGTCGTCGGAAACCGAACGAGACACGTAGACGATCGATAAAAACGCTGATTGCATTCTTCAGCGGCGTGGAACGAAGCGAAGATTTTTTCCGTCTGTTACGTGAAGCGAAAGCAAGAAGAGATAATGCCTGGACAGGTTCCTGGGGCTCTCTTTCGTGCCACCGGGAGGTTCGATATTTTTCTCGGCACGGGAACGACCCAGTTTCGTGGTCGCCTCGCTGCACAGTGGGACAGAATTACCCGAAAACTAGCTAAATCTATAATTAGGAAATTTAAAAACTAGATCCACGTATTTTCGAACGAAAAAGTTTCTGGAAGTGTCCAACTATCGGTGCTTCTGTTCGAGAAGCTATCGAAAATTATCTAATCGAAGCAACGCGATCGCGAGGGGTCGTTGGTCTTTTAATAAATACATCAACGACTAAAATTAATCGTTTTTTGGAGGCATTTTATTGCCCGGTGACACGGCTACGCCTCCAGAATTTTAACACTGGGAGCACAGTCGTGTCGCTAATAAATTTATAATTCCGTAACGAGTAATTTATTGGAGACAAGATTGCGCTCCCAGTATTAAAATTCTGGGGGCGTAGTCGTATCAATGGTAATAAAATGCTCTTTAAAGTCCATTCGTTTTAATTATCTATTAAGACATCGATGGGTACTCGATACACTCATTCTTATTAAATAGCATCGGATCTTGATATCCACTCTTTCGAATCGTTGGTACTTTTTCGTTATACCTTGAAATACCAATACAAAATTGGTATTTCAAGGTATACGCGTAAAGGAACGAGGTTTCGTAGCTTTTGTCGATAGTTGGGCAGAGAGTGCGCCGCGTCGACCTAGTTTCTTCGAAGTGTTCTCGCGGCTTCGATCGTTCATTCTCACGTTCGTACGCTCTTCTGGTTTTAATCCCTAGTAGGACGCGACACGACGCCTAATTCTAATCTTCCGGCCCGTCGGATCCGCCGTTGTCCTCGGCTGTCTGAACGTGGTCAAACACGGAGTCGCGTGGGAGCCAAGAACTTTCCACCTGTCCTCGATCTTATCTCCGTCCGGCAAGAAGTCGGAGCGAGAGGCTCTCGGCGTTGCACGTGCATCGCTATGAATGGCACGGTGCACGCTGCGAACCGATCCCACCGTCGATCTACACGGCTGTTAATTTCGGATCCGGCCCCCGAACTCCTTTTCTCGCGACCAATTAGAGTACGCGTTATCGAGGCGCCCTTTTTTCGACGCTACGTTACCGCGAAAACATTTATTCGCCCGTCGTTCCTATATTAGGTCGAGCAGTTCGTCTACTACAAGCTAAATGAACGACCCGCGAGCGCTTTTGATTTACCAGGGGAAAAAGGATCAGGATCGCGTTGCGTAACCAAGGACACACGTGGAACGTTCCTTGTCTCTGAGCGTAACAAAAGGTGAGGTCAGAACCGCTGAAACGTTCGAGTATTACGTTTACGTTGGGAATGAGAACGCTCGTAATATAACAGCTCCGTTAAAAATCGTTTTCTTCACGGTCAACCGATCTTTCTCGATGAAACGTTCAAATCGAGACTTTTAAACAATTCTTATTTCAACAAGAGATTGCGTATAGTAGCAACGAAAACGTGAACATACGGTTGAAGCACAGTGTAACTGGTAGGGAAAGGTCATCGCAAATCACAGATGACTCGGCGTCCATCATGCATGATAGAAAACGTGATGCTAATTTTCAAACGCTGCGATGTCTAACATCGCGGTATTCTAATCTGATCGTTGTTGTTTCTTCCTCAGAATGTCGAGTCGTTCTCAACACTCTGCCGGCGTCGATGCATCGCGCCGCGGTTAGCGAAAAATCGTCGTCTGTTTCGCTTCGTTAATTAGTTTCGTTCACGTGAAACGCGAGTCGTTCGCCATCGCGACGTCACAGATATTTTTAACAGCGAACGTCCGTTGCGCGCGAGGAAATATATCGGTAGCTGACGCACCGAGGTGCACGCTGAAATATCTAATTCTATAGTTAAAAAAAACGCGTTGAAGGCACAGAAGCTTGGTTCTTAACGCTCGGGTGTCGAGACGTTGCGTATGAAAAATCGTTGTCTTCTCCCTTGTTAATCGGTTCTGGGCCGCGAGACGAGGCTCGCCCGGTATCATTCATCTTCCAGTAGCATCGCAGAAACTGCTACCACCGGCGTGTACGTAACAAATATCGTCGACCTTCGATACAGGATCGAGGTGTTCCTGTAAATGAAAAACTGATCCCGAAGCGGTCGCTGGAAGTCGTTCCAGCCGTGCAGAAGAGGAGGGGTAGGAGGACAGGGACGCAGGGAGCGTGTTGAACCGCAGGACTTTCCACCTGCTCCGGATCTTATCTCGAACGATGAAACGCGAGTGGTGCATGGGTGCACGTGCACGCGGAGCGCAGCAGCCCTCGGCGGTGGATCCTGCGGCGTGAATGGAGGGCGAACGTGTGCGCGTGCGCCGCCGCGGAAGATTAATTAATATCGCAATATCGTCGGCCGTACGCCAATGACAAATTGGAGAAAGTGAGCGGCCCTCGCGGTGGCCGTGGCTCCTCCGGCTAGGCACGTCATCGTGATAAAGGAACCATAAAGGGATTATGCTCCGTGGAAACCTTGAGCGCCTCTATTACGAGAGGTCGACGTCTTCTCTCTTTCGATAAGTCCGCCGAGTCGTCTGGAAAACCAGCATCGAATGGAAAGCGTCGCGAGAAAGGGGAGGCTAACGAGGAGGATACAGGACCTTCAAATCATTCTGAAAAATCATATTTAGTTGCGAGGGTTGATCAGAATCATTTTTGGTGAATAGACATACCCTCGAAATCCTACGCACTTTTGAGGAAAAAAATCCTTTACTGACAATACAATGCCTGACCCTGTCTGATAACTTCTGAACGGATCGGACGATTTCAACTCTTCAAAATGCAAACAACGCGTATTTTAGTGGAGAATATGTAGGCTAAGTTGTATTCTCGAAAATCTGACCGACTTTGGCGGAGCATCTTTACTAAACTCGTATATAATACAGTCGATAGAACCTAATTTAGTTTTGGTAGGAAAATGGGGAAGACGGAGTTTGAGAAGCACTGGCCGAAGGGTTAAAGAGTCCCGTAGTAGCCGTCTCCGAAGGAGTCGCGTAATTCCTCGAGTCACGTATGATCGGTTTAGACGAGTTCTCGTGTCTGGTCGTTTTGCTATGGGAGGCACGCTCGATCCTCGCCTACGACGCGCGTTCCCACGTGAGATTCCACGCACACGCGCGTTGCGTAAACGCAAACACGATCGCGATCCGTTGGTCGTCGCGTATATCGTCGCGGACGTCGATGTCGATCCGGCCGCGTAGGAAGACGGCCGTCGGGGCGGAAATGTCGCAGCGAAATTTCATCGCGACTCCTCGATGCTCGGACAATTAAGCAACGCGGTCGTAAAAGCCGATTACAAGTTCCTTACGAGCACCGTCTTTCGTTAATAACGATATTTAATCCAACGGCGTTCCCTCGAACACCTCCAGCCCCAATTTACGTTCGTGGCTCATTACCGTCACGGCGAACGCCTCGACGACAGTCTCTGAAACCGATAAAAGTCACCGGCTCGCTAATTTACACGGTCGTTTCAACGCGCGGCTAATTCGCCTCCTCTCGAAACGCAACGATTGCGCAACCTCTTCGACGAGGAAGCGTCGTAGGCGTGTTGCACCGGTGCACGGTCGTCGTAAACTCACTCGTAAACGGTCCAGCCAGAGCTATGCTACCCGGCGAGCGACCGGGATGGGGAACGATTCCAACCGGGGCAGTATTTTCCACAAAATCCACCGAGGACACCGCCGGTAATCGTCGAACAAGCCATTCCGGAAATTTAGCGACGACAGGTGCCAGGGAATCGCGATGGACTTTAACGAGCGAACCGGTGCGCTCTGATTTTAACCCCTTCGCGACCAAAATTATCCCAAGATTCTAGAAAACTACGGTTTATCATTAGTACTCTTATTTACTATCTGTTAAATTACTTGGATACGTAAATGGAAGTAGATCGTGAGTTGTTGATCAGACAGGAATAGGCGTACCGTACGATCGCATGGAATTAACGTTTTCGTAATAGTTTCTAATCTTTCATTATGTCGTGTCGGAACCATATTACGCTTCGTTTGAATTTATACGCTGAATACTTCTCGGTTCTCAGTCGGTGAAGCTTCATTAAAGTCACGTGGGTCTGTCCGTGAAAAGATTCCACGCTGGATGAAGACTACGCTTGAAAGAGTTTCGTTCGTGACTCTGTAATTACGAGTGCAGTGTAAGGTTTGATCGAAGAGTGAGCGATGTTTAATTACGAGCCCCAAAGGTCAAGAATTGCATACAAAGAACATTGTCAATGAGGCATCCGAGTAACGGGCGATATTGGAAAAAAATTTTAGCGAAAGGAAAGCGTGTGCCTCGTCGAGCACAATCGGTACTAAACGTTCCATCTTGGAAACTAGAACTGCGCGTACGATTGTGAAAAAGCTGGGAAAGTATAGGATGCGTCCCGATGATTTCATATAAGCGGAAGAAAATTTTCCATCGATTTAATTCAGCGCGCTCTGCGAGAAAGAGTATTTAAAAAATTGCATCTTGACCTAATGGAGGGACTCGAGTACGATATAAGAGATAGTTCTTTCAAGAGCAGTTTGCAAGGTGATCTCCCATTTTCCTGAAAATGGTGGCTGCGATCTTATCTGCGATCGAAAGTGGCTCGAGTAAATACGCGTCGCGCTCGATCGCCAGAAGTATTCCGGTCTTAATAATTTCCAAAGAAATCTCCACGCCTTTCTCTTGTCTCCATTTAAGAGTAGCCGGGCGACGAAGTGGAGCAGGAAGTGCCTCCGCGGAGCCTGAGAACCGTTTACCCAAGAGTTTCCTGCCCCGGGACTGCGAATAATTTTCTGCGAGCCACGGCAAATCCGATTGCCACGACGCCGCTCGAGCACAGAGACCCGCGATCGTTATCGGTTTCCGAAGAACGCGAATTTCACAACGGCGACGGAACGCTGGCTGCCGGCTACGCGACCAGCTGTTGCGAATTTCGTACCGAGACGTTTAACGCACCCGTGATCGACAGATCTGTTCACGCTGCTCGCAAAGTCGTGCGCGGCACCGGGAATCGCCAGATCAAGATTCCATCCGATTATAATTAAATGCCAGTTACTCGAACGCCGAGTGCAGAGAGATCGATTCACCGGCTCTCGATTATCTGGATATCCTCTGGATCAGGCATGTCGATCAACCGGTCCCCGATCCGTTCGATCTTACGGTCGGCTTGACCTTTCTGTTATTGTTTGTTTTATTTGTTTATTTGTGGGGAACGGGGGGCCTTCGCCATACGCAGGTATGACGCGGCGGAACGCGATACAGTTCCTTAGTCACGAAACGAGTAATCGCGTTATCTGCTTCCACGATTACACGTAATCTTCGGTGACTCTGGCGATCCAGGAAATAAGTTGGCACGATACGATAAATAAAAAAATAAATTACTTAAACAGTCCGTAAGATGATTGGAATTTGGAGAAATTAGCCGTACTGGTTCCTCGAGTAATAACAACGCAACGCTCCGTGAACAATCCGTCGAGATTACCGGTGGAATAAAATCACGGCTATTACGCGTGTTCCACGTCGTTCGGTTTCTCTCGCGGCGATTTATGTACCGCGACAGCGGTGTCCCTGTTTGGACAGTAGCCTAATTGTAGTTTACCGTAAATTGTGGCCAGAAGCGGCACGGTCGCCGTCGTTGCTACTTCCTGCAACCGTTCCAATGAACGCGATAATTCAGCCAGAACCAATCACGAAATCGAGCACCGTTTTACAAGCAACGGCTCGCCTCTGTCCAGCAGCCTTTACCACTTGGAGGTTTCGCGTCCCGGAGCCAAGCGCGAGATTGCTGTCGTTTTTATTGTAGCCATTATGTTTGCCGGTCGCTATCATCAAGCGCTACCATTATTATCGCCAGCGCGCACTCGATCGTGTGTCGCCGCTGGTGAAAATTAATGATCATTTTCTGGCGCTGGTTCGCGATCGGCGCGCGTTTGATCCCGTCCAGCACGTATCGCGCCTTCCTTCTCTCCGACCGGGGCAATATTTCCTCCGAGACCTCGCGATGACAGGAAACGATCGTTCAGGCTCGCCTGTGACGCGGAGGCCTCGATAAATCCACGCTGTCCTCGCGATTTCTGTCGCGGTCCTTCGAGACGAATCGCGACCGTTTCACGCGCGAAATAGTTTACCTCTGCTACGCCGTGGATCGAAAGCGTTCGGCGTTTTACGGCTTAAGAAACGCTCTCGTATTGTACGTCCCGCAAAAAACGAGCCTTCGGACTTGAATCGGTCGCGGCATCAAGAAACGCTCCGTCAACGTCCACTTTCGCGCGATCTCGCTGGACTATTTTAGAAACACCTTGCACTTTGTACAGTACGCGTTGCAATAGATTCAGAAATTCTATTTTTCCGTAAGTATACGTTAGAAGATGTTTCGACGTTGAGAATCTCGATTAAAGATTCGATTGCACCTCGAGAGCTTTAAGATCGATCGTCTCGAAGACGAAGTACCGGCGCAGGAAAACTTAATTCCTCGCGTTCGATTAACTTCTGCGCGTTTAAACGTTATTTACGTTCGGTTTACGTTATTCTACGGTTATGCAAACGGGATAATAACGTAGAGAAGCGACGCGTGGACGATACGAGGGCCGTTAATGGTATCGTCGATATCCTTTGGCTAAGCCTGCCTTTAGAATCTTTTTTCCTCGGACGGTAGAGTTTTCGCTCTTACTTTCTCGGATACCAGGCGCGCCGGTTTTATGGACAGGACAGTCGGAATAGTAATGGTGCTTAAGCGAGTTCTGTATGCGCGGTTTTTTTCATCGCGCGTCGAACGCGAAACGACCGGTAAGGTTTATTTACGTTTAGGCGCGTTGCACCGCGCGTGGATTACAAAAGAAGCGAAAATATTCGTGTAGGGGGCCGCCGAAACGGTCCTCGGCTATGGAAAAATTTAATTAATACGCCGCCAAAAGAGCAGAAGCAGCGACCACGTTTAATCCGTCGAGATAGAGGCACGTTCATCCCGATTTTCTCTCATACTCGCTTATTGCGAACCAAGCGACGAGAGGCGTTCGATAATCGCCATAGAAGCGGGTTTTGCTAGGTTTACGGCTCGTGGTAACTGAAATTGATTTTATTTTTATGTTGGTCGAAAAGGAAATTCAATTACTATCCCCTTAGTTCGGGGGAAATTATTTTAATTGGAAAATACCTTAAGGAGCTTAAATTGGAGCTGATACTATGCAAGGAATAAAACAGTTTTGTTTCCCTATTTGGTCGTTCGCGAAGAAAGCTGTACGGACCATTCGTTTATTCCTCGAAATGGTCACTCTGTAGGAAATAATTGAACTATTCTTCCGAAAGCGCAGTAAAGATTCAATGACGGGAACGCTATCTCGTACGTGTATCTTTAAATTATGTTAACGTTATCGCGTGTATCGAAAATGCTACGAATTCCCCGGACGACCCAGTAAAATAGTATCGGTGCCTGGTCGAGACTGGAAAAGGTTGGATAACTGTAACGTAGATATCGGATAGATAGCCGTGGATATCGGAGAAAGCGTAATTTTGTCGCGTAGCGAGACCTAACTGGTCCACATTCTCCTCGTTATACCAACGGAATAACTGCGCAAGGACGTTGTTTAATAGGTCGTTTCTACGGGACTTTAGAAGACAATGAGTCCACGATCCTTTCGCGATATAAATTCTATCGAAGGTGCAGACCAATCCAAGGATAATTCATTGATCCAACGTTGCGTAGAAAGGATCCATAAGCTACCTTGGACCACCAACACTCCCGACGGTATCCTACGAACGTTAGATCGGTTCGCGACACGTTTCGACTCGGTCCGAATCGGTCATCGGTCAATAATGCCGCGACAGAAGAGACTTTCGCGAGCGGAGAGTATTTGTCGGATGATTCAGAGCCGGTCGTCGGGGATCGGAATGCGTTCGGGGTAGAATTTTCGAGTCGTGACTTGAGAGCGTATCGTCGACAATCGCCGTCGACGGAATACGGAATCCTCGCGTTCTATAAATACGTTTTCCGCTGGCAAGACGACGCTGGCAAGGCCTTAAAACAAACGTTGGAACCGAACGACGAGCGCCAGCGACGAAAAGGATTCTCGAGGAATCGCGTGCCCGACGAAATTCGATTTTCTCGATCACCCGGGCGAAACAGTCACGATCGGGGATCGGGTTTTCCTCGAATTCGATCGTTCGTCGCGACAACGCCCGAATGGATTAGCAAAACGCAAATGAATCGCAGCCGCATATTTGCATAGCGCGCCACCGACTCGTACGCAGGCCTGTTCTTTACGAGTTAATCCCCGTGCGATGCTGTACCCCCCCCTTCGCCCGGTAATACAATATTGCCATAGATACGGGATCCCGATCGGTAATCGATAGTTCTGGCCCCGAGACTGCGTCTACCGGTGACTGCATTTTAGTCGAACACGGCTGCGTTTCTCAGCTCTTTAATGTACACGCTTCCGTCGACACCGTTTCAGGAACAACGGTATTCTCTTTTCGGGCGTAGCGGAATCCACCACCCCTTACGTTTGCGTTCAAGAGAAAATTTATGGTAGAGATATCGAGCTACTAGTTAGAAGACTAAAATTCGAATCTGCACTCTTATTATTCGTTTGTGAAACTCTCCACCGGAGGCTACCAGCATGCAATCCTCGAGTACGAGTTACCGTCGCTCGTCGGCCATTATGGCGAACGATACACCTTGGAGAGGCGGTTGGCCTGTTTCCAGAAAACGGTTCCCAATAATATTGATCCCTCGGAGAGGGTATCGTCAGGTGGTTCGCGGTCTCAGGACATTCTTCTTAGCGAAGTTCCTTGCTCCCGGTGAATCGATGGGAATGAAGGAAGAGGGGCACAGCAGCGTGTTGGGAGAAACAACCTTTGAGCAACACGAGGTAGCAGGCTGCTGCGACGTGTCTGCGCAGGGAGGATGACGAAGGGGTCGGAAGGGGCGGGGGAGTAAGACGAGAGGAGAGAAGGAACGAGCGAAGAAGGTGGATCACAGGAGGGTGAGGAGGAGCCAGTGAGATAGAAGGCGTCCTTGATAGACAGGATGCCCCTGCCTGTTGCCTTTCGTACCGTATAATCTTCTCTCTCATCTCATTCGGACCCTCGGACGGGGTGTCGGGGAACGATTTGCACCCGTACCGCGTCGGGGGCAGCGGTGGCGTGTTACTCGGACGTCGAGTCGCTCACGGGTCACCGATTCCCTCGCAAGTTGTCACTGTCCATGGACAATGCTGCGATAGATGTGGCTGGACGAACAGGGTTTTTCAATTACAGTTTATTCGTAAGAAATAAACCACCCGTGATCACCGTCAAAATATTTACAAGACCGAGGAAATAGCTTGATAGTCCCGTCAGTGCTATTCGTCGATTTCCTTTCTTCCCACGCGTTGAAAATCGACTAAAAAGCGTCGACGGTGGAAAGTTTTCTCGCGATGGGTTCGATGAAACGATCCCGTCGAATCGTGGATGATGTTCGGGGCAGCGAAACTAAGCAGGAAACGTAACTAACGCCGGCAACACTTTCCTTCGAATTAACAGCCGGCAAAAGTTTACAATTTGTTCGTAATTGCGGCGCGGTTTTCTCCTCGTTCGATTCCGCGCCTCTTTCTCTTTCTCCATACCAGCGCAGCCTGTTTTTGCAAGGAAACAGGAATCGGTTACGATGTTGTTACCGTTATTAATGTTATTGACGAGTCGCGTTACGAGAAATTCCACTCGTACGCTCGCGGGCGAAACCTGCTTTCGACTCGTATCGTAGAATAATGAAGTTTTATCAGCCACGCCCACAATTCGGATCGCGGCGATCAATCTCTGATTCCGGTCTCGCGGAAGAGGTCGTATCGTTGTTTACGTCGGTCTCGCGGTGGAAAAAACGCGGCCGTTCCTTTTGCACGTTTTTCCTTGTAAACGAGCACGAGTGTTTATAAATCATTCTAACAACATTCGAAACGGTGTCACTGTACGGTACATCGTTGCCCAGCTGGTTAATGGACCTTCCAAATGTTTATGCACCGTGGACCGTAAATGTGTCGAGACTTCTAGGGCTCGAAATAAGTTAATTTCGTTCCGGTCAAAGTACGGACCTTCGAAGTAAATTGCTTCGCCAAACAATATTTGTCTCCGTGATCTTTAAATATACGAACTTATTTCCAGCCATAGTGTCGCGTTAATCCCCGATCGGATCGTACTTTGCATGGAAACGATCCCGCTCCCCTCGATTTCAGATTTCGTTTCGCTTTCCCGCGTTTTTTGCGAGCCGCGGTAACAGTAGCGTAACAAGAATCCGATCAGTGGGTGCGCCCCGTTAGTTGCACGGAAACGAGTTCCCCCCTCGTTCCCTTTCCTCGTTAGGTGTTTCCGACTTTGATACGCGCCGGATATCAGCGCGATATCGTTGCATGCAATTAGGAAAAACGTCGACCGCAACGTCGTGCACAGTTAGACGTTAATTACCGACACCGTAAGGATTCCTTCCGTCAACGTTTCTAGGTAAACGATAGGCTGATATCAAACTCGCGACATTAAGTAGGACATTTTCCACCTAGTCATTTTGGAGATTATTTGAACAGTTGATATGAAATTGTTCTTATTTGCTAATTCTGTCTTTTCTCTTGTTTCAGGTAAGTCACTCGCACGCATCGTACACGAATCCACAGCTACTCTCGAAAGATATTTCTCGCCACAGGTATTTATTAACATCGGTAGTAGTTTCGAAATATAAAACACAGCGCCACAAGTTACGGAGCACGCATATTTGAATCTTTGCTAAAACGGTTCAACGAATCGTTCGCGCGGTAACCGGTACGATAATCGTTAATCGATGCGATCGTAGGCCGTTCGCGGTTCAGTTTCGCGGAAGAAAGAATCTATCAGTCCCATCTATAGATAGCTCGTTTCTCGTTCGTATTTTCTGGTCGCTATTAACGCTGACGATTTCACGATTGTAGCCTCGTAAGTACAGTTCTGGCAGGCGGAATTCCATCTTTCCGTCCAACTGCAGATCGCTCGGATCTCAGCCCGGGTCGCTTGATTATAATCTACCCGGCCACTATGGCGGCATGCAATCTGAAACTCGACGGAGAAGCATGTCACTCGGCTGTTCGCAGCTGCCAAGGCCTATGGTTATCCCATCGTTGGACATCCTGTTCCTTTTGCTGGTCGCGGATCCGCGGAATCCCGATCCGTGGATCGGCAGCCAGCCACCAAGCTACCCCGGCTCTCTAGCTCGTAGATCGCGTCGATCGATAGATCTCCCCGGTCGCTCGGTAGCTCGGATCACTGTAATATCGACCCCTTGCCTCCGTATTCGCGCCGTCGAAGGGTCGGGATGCCAGAGAATGGGAGCTCGAACCAGACGGATGCCCCGAGGGTGTATTGAACTCGATCTCTTTGATCGTTCGATCCCTCGGCCGGGATTATCGATTGATACGTAACCGGTGAAATATTTGACTCGGTACCCGGAGGAACGCTGCGATCCTTTGCGTGGAACGAAGAATCTCGCCTTGGTGCTTCCTCGATGGGTTCTCCGATCGTTCTCAGATCGTCTTTTAAATAGTTTTCTCGGCCAGTTATTTATTTATTTACATCCACGTTTCCTCCGTGACTCCGTTGCACATAATTCCACGTATTTCCTTAGGTTTCTGTAAAACTCAAAGTCGACTAGGGCGAACCAAACAACGATTCGGATTTAATAAATTCCCAGTGGTTCGCAACGATCGAGCAGAAACCGCTGGTCTTGTTTACAGAAACCATAAAGCCCGAGTCTAATATCGTATAAATAACTCGGGATACTCTGCGAGCGGCGTGGCTAATACCTGACCTATAAAACCCCCGGCTTCGAGATGTTTACACTCGGCCATTTTCGCGTGAGTACCCTAGAAACGTTTTTGCGTCTCTCAATTGGCAATAAACGATGGCAAAAAGCCAACCGAGAGAACAAAGGACGACTTCGGAAACTATCGGTTTCTATCGCGATCCTTTGGAAAGGTGCCATCGTCGAGTATTTTTTACCCCCAGCCGCGAGCGACTGTTATTGCACTGTGCATCGATCCTCTCGACTTTAAAATTCTATAGTGTTTAGGTAATATTGTTATTAGCACGGGAACCCGGATCGAGAGCGCAACAGAGTCGTTGGAAGAGCGTTTCGCGAGTATTTCCAATCCGGGTTCCATTCTGCGTGGCTTTAATCTTGCCATCAATCGCAATCAGTCGGGTCCACGAGGCGAAAGCAAAAGTATTCGAGCCCTTTCTCTGGATTCCCTTTCACGGATCGGTCTCCCGCCATTTTTCTCCCGGGGGGGCTTTTGTTCCCCGTGATCGAACGAGCTCCGCTAGATCCCCGCACCCGGGCAGCGAGCCTCTCTTCAAATTACGGAATCGCTAATACGGACCGTTGCGCTCCACAATGGCCTCCAGAAGCTATTTTTGTTTCTATTATTATACGTTCGTTCCACCGACGTTGATTTTTAAAAAGTAACAAAATCTCAGGTATCTATAAAATATCGGTCTCGTTTTGTAATAAATTTATTTCCGTGTCTACGGGTTGAAATTTTCGTTGGAGTGCACGTGTTCTGCCTGTAACGATCGTTCGAGTTAATGCGCAATCACGTATCGGCCGATAGAGTCGCGATAAAGGCGCAACGACGATCGCGAGAGGCCATCCACCGATAAAATCCCGACCCCGACATTGTCGTTGCACGATGCGAATGCAGTTATTCGGCCTGGTCGCGATACAGTTTTAATAGGGGGCCCCCTGGTAACCGAAGTCCCGGCTCTATCTTTATCCAGCCGAGTTCGTGTCGGTTCCCCCTTTTCTTTCCGAGTGCGTTCCAATCCGGTGTCCACTCGAGAGTTTTAATCTCGAGAGTCGGTATCGAGAATAAGAGCTCTTTCACGCGAACAAGCGGAAGAGCCTTCGTGCTGGAAGGTGCCGCGTCACTCTTGATCCTAGAAACATCGAGCCTCCGGGACCTTGAAGAGAGGCCTCGTCCACAGCCCACCCATGTCTCCGTGTATTCTTTAAAACGAGCAAAAGTTCAGCTTTTCCTGCATTAAAACTCTTTCAGATTAAGATAGAGTTAGCCTTTTCTAAGTGCGTCGTGAAGAAAGTCGAGCACTTGTATCGGAGTGTCTTAATCTCGATAGCGCCACTTGAGATCGAAACTCTTCAGCGGATAATGCATTTGTTGCTATCGATATTAGAAGCAAAAACTCGCGTCTAGGAACTTTTCTCTACGCTGTATACAAATTTTACGAGTCAGGGTATACGAAAAAACAAAGTTTCAGTCACAGTTATTCGTTTTTACTGTTCCTCGGTTGCTAAGGGTCGCGTCCCTCAGAACTATCCGAGTGTATAGTCCGGGCCACGATATAGCGAGGTCGTAAACTCGAGTGGGTGTCAAAGTTTACACGTTTCAGCTCCCGAAACAAATGAATTGACAGAAATACGAGTAGCTAAGGGCCTTAGACCATAGTCAGGACCGTACGAAGAAATATTTTATCTAGTGTCGCCATTTTTAGAGGTATCGTAACAGGTAAAGGTCTTTAATATCTTAATTTACCTGCTTATAATACAGGATGTTCGACCACCCATGAGAAAAATTTAAATGGGAAATTCTAGAGGCCAAAATAAGATGAAAATCAAGAATACCAATTTGTTGATGGAGGCTTCGTTAAAAAGTTATTAACAATTAAATTAAAAAGTTTCAAATCGTTCTGGAAAAATTATTTTCGGTTGCGGGGGTCAATTATAATCATTTTTGGTCAATAGACATACCCTCGAAATCCTAACCATTTTCGAGAAAAAAATTGTTTACCAAAAATCTAATGTGAGGCCAGAAATGCTTCCCTGAAATCTCATGCGAATCTTTAAAACATCATAACTTTTGAACGGATTGGACGATTTTAATGTTTAAAAAAGCAAACTACGCGTATTTTGATGGAGAATATGTATAAATCGCAAAAACTGACCCCGCAAAATGAGAAAAACCCTACAAAATTGGTCCAATTTTCAAACAGCCATAACTCCTATAATAGTGAATATATTTCAATGAAACTTTTTTCTGAAGTAGAGCTCATGGGTACCTACAAAAAAGTATTAGACAACTTTTCTGTAGGGCGTCAAATAAAATTAACAAAAATGAAAAACTAATTTTTAAGAAAAATCGACAAGGGGGTAGGTGCCTAAATTTTTCGGCGAAAAAAAAAATTTTTGAATCGTTCTAAAAAAATTATTTTCAGTTGCGGGGGTCAAATACAATCATTTTTGGTCATTATACATACCTCCGAAATCTCACCCACTTTCGAGGAAAAAATTCAGTACTGGCGGAACTGTAAACGTTAATAACTTCTTAACGAATCCATTTTCGTCTTACTTTGGCCTCTGAAGTCCCCCATTAAAATTTTTCCCAGGCGTGGGTGAACATCCTGTACATCGATCAGATATAAAAAAGATGGAAATATAATGCATCACCGTTCGAGTAGCGCACGATATCTGCGTGTGCACCGAGGCTTCGGTGCAATTCTCATTCAGGTTCGGTCTCCTCGGTCGCGCACGTATGCACGCACGTACGTTTCCATTTAATTCCCCGTCCCGTCCCCGTCGCGACGCCAAGGTACGCCTGTCCGTGTCCCTGCGCGAACCGGAGTTCGTTACTGTCGAGCGCGAAACGATTTGCCCGAGACGCCGCGTGGCCAGCGGGACGTATGATCAAACAACACTTGACAGGCCCGAAGGACAACCGCAAGTGTACCGTCAGCCTGACACTCTCCGCCGTGCCGAGATTAGATATCGACGTTAACAATCGGGCTCGGCATGAAAATCGTCGTGCGCCGCGCCGCGTATTGCACGACAACCTAAACGGTACGTTTCTCTCGCCGCGCCTATCTTATCCGTCTCTAATACCGCTGTAAACCTACCTAACGCCTCTAAACCCTAAACTCTTGCTGCATATACCATCCACTTACCCTCTATAGAACTCTGGAGAGACCAGAACTCTGCGGGACGCCCGAAACTCAAAGTGTTTGGAGTCCTAATAGGTCCACCGTAGTGAATTTAGCTACTTCTACTTGCACCCCTACTATTAACTCTAGCAACGAAATGCCAGTTTATTGAGATCACAAACGGGGAACCATAATCCAGAATCATCAACCCTCTTTTACCTGGTCAAACTTAATAGACTGTCCCCCATTCCTCTGTGGCGAATTTAGCTATTTCTACTTGCACTTCTACTATTTATTCTAGCAACGAAAAGCTGATTTACCAGTAGCCACAATCCAGAATCGTCAACCCTTTTGAGTCTTGTAGTGCAATTGCAACTAAGGACGTTTTCTGTAGGGTCAGTTTCAGTTTTTCTTTATTTGGGTGCGTGGGTGCTCTACATTCAGCCCTTCGATACCACGTTTTTCATTTCTTACATAGTTTACATAGTCTCACTTACGTTTTTCCTTCTCATAAGTTACTCCCTTTCTTACCCCTTTTCTATTTGCCTTACTCTAAACATATTTAGTAAAACTATAAAATAAGAACGGACAATCACAACGTTTCAGTCATAACATTGTAAAGGTCTTTTCTACCTGGTGAATCGTATAACTTAACAGTAACTTAATCAGAGACAAGGCCAGCGATTTAGAAACGCAATAACGCAGAAATTGAATGAGAAATCTTATCCAGGATTTACGGAAATTTAGGGTGGAGTGAAAATGGACGTTCGTGGGTCATTGGGGTCGCGAAGGACGAGTATCGTTATCGAGTTTTTGCGCGGGCCGATGCTAACGAGGCTAGAATAATCCCGGATCGGGGTCCCGACTCCGGTATATATATTTTGATACTCTGTGGCGTGTTATCGGGGGCCGATTTAATAGATCGTAAACGTTTATCGTCCGGTCTGATCTCGACGGGGCCACGGGGATCAGCGGGGAATCTGGTAAATAGGGGAGATCGTGGAACGAGATCGCGGAGGGAGGAATTTCTCAGGCGAGGCCGTTTTTTCCCACGGATCGCGTATAGAGGCGGATCGCGCGATAAGACACGGTTGATTTGTTAGTTTGGCGTGGCCATAGGCGGGAGGGGGAGGAGGAGGAGGAAGGGACACGCGATACGCGATACGCGGCGAGTCGCGGCTGTGTCGCGCGGACGCTGCGCCGACGAAGCGGTTGCAACGTCTAAGCCGATGGCCAAGCCTGCTATTCCTGTACCTTCTATACTAGACGGCGTAGCGCAGGGCAATGACACTCGCTCGTCCCTAGCCCGACTGGCTTCTTCGCGCTCGTTGCAGGTGCGCCTCCGCCTTCTTGCGTGCAACGCCCGACGCTAATTTAATCAATCCCCGAACCAACGCGACCCTGGACGATACTAACCATCCTTGGGTCATCCCTGACCCGCCTTTCTCTCTCTTACCCTCCAAGTTTTGCTCCCCTTCCCACGAAATTGGAATAAAATCAAAATTTGAACTCGACTTAACCCTTGAACGGACTCTCGATCTCAACCGAATTATTTTACTTAACGTTGATTTTTACCAAATTGCCGAATGGAGATCAAATTTCCTTTAAAGCGTTTCGAAAATAATGAATTAATGGAGGATCCCAACAATCCACTTGAGGGTTAATAGAATCGAGTAGCATTTCGCCCGTCAAATAAATCACTAAAAGCGTATGAAAACATCGAGCGACCAAACGAAGGAAACGACCGCTCGTTCGTCGAGGGTTTCCGTTTCCAATTTCACGCGTTTGCTTGGCCGGTTGCTTCGATTTTTCCAGCGGACGAACGATTCCACTTGTCGCGCGAACGCGACGAATCTCTAATTAATGCCGTCGTCCGCTCGGCCGTTATTAAATTTCCTTTGGCGCGCGGTCTCCGAGGATGTGCGTGTCGCCTCTCTCCGCGAAGCAAATTGGAGCGGATCCGATTCTTCGGGATTTTTCCGCGCCGCGGAAAGATCGTTTTCTTAATGATACGTCCGCGCGACCGAACGACGGGTGTTTTTTAATCAGCCTGTAGGCACGGTTCCCTGGCACGAGACTTTCGCAGAATTGGCACGGATTTCTTTTTCTGCGGGGCCAAGAATATGTCAGCCACGGGGAGAGCTCATCGGGGAAAACCAACGTGTCAAGCTCCCTTCTGGCCGCACGTGGGCGTTTATACTTAGTTTCGTCATTTGGGTCGCGCCAAATTGCAACGGTGCCCGCCGCGACGCGTTCGTCGCTAAAGCTCCCGAGTGCAATAAACTTTGCATTCTTGCGTCATTGCGACTATCGTGACTCGTAACAACCAGTTGTTTACCCCTAACGATGCCGGAGTCCACCTCCGGAACAATACCTTTGTTCTTCTGCGTTTATCGAGAGACGTTCGGCCACCGAGATAAACGAACCGAGGTATTTTCTAGACGAACACTGGTCGAGCAGATTAATAGACAGTCGTCGAATTTATACGGTTGCAGGTACCTTTGTCTTCGTTCCTCGGAGTGAGACCTTACAAAATCGTTGCTAGCACCTGCCACCGCCAGAGGCAATTAAACAGGAACGTTGCTTAACGTTCCTTATTAGAGGTTGCTCCCTGCTAATTTCTTTCTTTCCACGGGAAGATTTCCAAGCCGCTGTTCGCTGACCTCGCGAATTTCGTACCTCTCGTTAACGAAGATATTACGTTACGAAAAACAGAAATTTGCCTGGCAGTTGCAATATTAATTTCAATAAGCAAATACAATTTGACTGTGGATTAGATTTCGAATGTGAATCCAAACGAACGCCTAGGATCGCGAGGCGAGGCAATATCGTTCGCCGCTACCGGAAATTAGTTTCTCATCGCGGATAGGTTGGTGCATGCATTATCGGAGTCATCGTGCGAAACTGGTAGCAAATTGAGGGTCACTCGAACCACTGACTGCCATTTCTGCGTCACGGATCGCGATCGTCGGCCCCTTTTGTCGTCTCGTTTGCACAGCGAGAGGTTGATGCAGCATCTTTTCGCCCCTAACGCGATCGACCCCCAGTCACGAGGAGATCCGTTCCTAAGGTCGATTCAATGAACCGTGCCGGAAGGAACGTTATCATTTACCATTCCCTCCTTACCCTCGATCCTCTTCGATTCACCCGCGACGCCATACGGCAACGTTGTTCTTGGCTCGATGCCAAGATAGGGCGCGATATCAACATCGTTAGAGATCATCCCGGCAGATACTAGGATAGACGCTGTTAACTGGCAATTTCGCGAAACCAGCCGTTCTATTAAACGTCTGAAAAATCACCGCAACTACCGGTTTTCTGTGTCCCAACGGGTGCCACCGTTTCCACGCGATCCGCTCCGCATACAGGCGATAACAAAAATCGCGAAAATATCAGCCTGCGTCTCGAAACGCTGCGTTCTCGGAAGGCTACGTCTTTATTCGATCGAAGCACGATTTTTAAAATAATCGACCGACGGGATGAACATAATATAATTGAAATTTACAGAGACGCAGAATATTTATTTAATTGCATAAGTCTTCCTTTCGGGGGGCGTTTAATTGTCGACGAAAGTTCTGCCCTCCGAATTGGACAATCGCTTAATAAGACGGCGGGTAATGAGGCTTCCCTCGAACGTTTCGAGAATTTAATTCCGTGTTAGGAAAGCCTACGACGGTTGCACAATTCTTGAATTCTGCGCGGAAGGGATTCTCGGTTAATAGTTCCTTGGAACATCTCCGCTGCTGACACTGTGTACGTCGTGCTGTTACTCAACGTTGCTCAACGCGAGATTCGTCGCAACAGTTTCGTCAGAGGGTCTCCACGGGGTCACGGTGGGATAGATTTTCCCGAAACGGGGTCAGGATTCGAACGATGCACTTTTTAATCGATTTTGGGTCGAGATTCTCGGTTGTATTGGAAGGCATCGTTGGTTATTTGGCATTATTTTATTGTATTTCAAATAGTTACAAACTTATTAATACTCCGATAGAGTAATAGAATCATTTTGCTTCGTTGCTGGAAATTTTCGACGCTGGTGAGAATTTTGGCCGCGTGCGGTTGTCGAGCGATTACCATTCGGCGAGGTGTCGTCACGGTTGTTCGTCCGGTTTGGTATCTCGGTCCAGCGAAGGCGTGGTACCTTCCAGGGTAGAGAGTACAGGTGGTTTCGAGAATGGCGAGTCTGGTCGGAGGAGGTCGGCTTAAGCGTGCCACTGTGTCAGTAACAGTACTCCTCGTAAAAGAGGCTCGGCCTCGGAGGTCGCGACCTGCGACCCGTCTACGTGATACCCCTTAACGCGTAACGAGCTTCAAACAGTTCTCAAAACCACCTGCCTGCAGGCCTATTAAAACCTCGCTAATAAGCCAGGCCGACCAAGGATGACCGCGTTTCGAGCCGAGATCGACTAGCGAATACCTCAGTGGTGGCCAAACCTTCTTACGATGCGTATCGTCCGTCTCAAACACTCCAGAAGAAATCCCGTACCGTCAAATATTAATAAACAGTTCTGAAAATAACTGTTTCAACCTCTCGTGTACCAGAATTAAATTAGATAAACCCGGGAAAAATGGAATTACCATTACGTATACTTTGATTCTTCCGTTTGTATTAATTATATTTGATCGTCGAGTGCTATTTAAAATTGATAATTGCGCTTCGTACTGATTTCTGTAGGCGTTCGCAAATCAAACGAATCGTAGAGGAAACCTGGAAGAGCCGCAGTTTGGCCACCGTTGGCATACGTTATCGTAGAACAGGGGTCGGCAACCTCCCGAGGCGAAAAGAATCGAAATTCCATGTTTGAGAAACGAAAAGAGCCACGCACGCACATAACGCGATATCCTTGTTTATAAACTTGTGTAGCGTCTATTCCCGACGCAACTTTTGAACTTTCGGAGCACGGTCGCCGATAAATTGCACGATTCTTTCCAAGCTTGGATCTTCGGGAGGAGGGAATAATACCTTGCTTCTCCGAGCTGGTCGATAGTTGTGAAACGTAGGAAAACTAGGAAGGCGTAAAGCTCTTTTGTAACAGCCAGTGAAGGGACCCTGTTGCCGCGGCGTGTCTTCCTACGATTTTTCCACGCGCTTCCGTTAACGTAAACCCTTATCGTCATCCATAATACCTTCAAACCTTCCCGAATCATCGACGATATCGAAGGTGGTCGATGGTCGGAGATCGCCTAGGGAATTTCGGGGGAGGTGACAGCGTGACAGGTTGAGGATCTTATCGAACGTTCTCCCCGACGGTTTGAAACGTGTCAATTAATCCCGGAATCGCGTTTGCTCGAGTCAGACGTTTCTCACAACGGACCGTGGGCCGATGACTTTTTCCAATCCTTCGTCCCCTCGGGGCCCATTGATTTCCATCGGCGAGTCTGTCTAGCCCGGCATCCCAGAGCGGTTCGGTGACGAAACCCGGGATACCGTATTAGACAGGAATCCGTGCAGACCGTTTCGAGGTCCAAGTCTCTTTCGAGTGAAAGGCCGAACGAGTCGAGAAACACGCGGACAGAGACAGACGGAAAGGCCCCCGATGGGAGACCAAAGTTGCCCAACTCTGGCGCGGTCGATACTGAAATTGAAATTCGAGAAACTCTCGTGAGAAGTTCGACGCGATCGGGACACAGGACTCCGTGGCCCGATCCTCGTCCTGGACCGGATTAAAATTGATATCGGTATCGCTTGCTCGCTTTCCACCCGGATCGTGGGGCAAAATTGAATTCGACCCGATTCATTGACCCGCTCGAACCGTCACGACCCGTCGCGACACTGTTAACCGCCTAACGGTCGACGCTAACTGCCTGTGGAATCAAAGTTTAAACGATTCTATTCCTGGCCTCGCTGCATCGAGCCTTCGTAACAACCTCCAACGCTTTTTGTATATCGCCGAGAAATTCGTCGAACGGATCTTGGCGATATTTTAGATAGAAGGAATTCGAGGCAAATTAGTTTGGTAATATTCGTTAAGTGCAGGAATTTCCTAGCAATTGTTTGGATATACCGTTTAAAATCAGCTCGCGCGATTCGACAAATTGCTACAATTACCGGGCGCAGTTATACGAGGAAACATTAGGAAAATAAGATACTCCGTGGTCTCTCTGTTTTCACTATGGGCGGTTTAATCATCGGTATAATGCTCGGTACATGATCTTTCTGACAATCTCTCAGATATATTGTCTCGTTCGATTCAACAAGTTACCAGAATCGCTGCGTTCTATTTCATGGGTGGAAAGAGAGACGTTGCCCAGGTCTTTCTTGCCTCGAGCACGAGAAAATTAGTCTCGGGATCATGTTAGGCGCGCAATCTTGCTGGAAATCGCCTAAATAAGCTATCTAAAATCTAATTACTCGTTTCTACGACTACGGTCGCTGTATTTTATTCCGGCGATACTTTAGGAAGACTGTAGATCTAATTCCGTGTATCGACTATGAGCAACTCGGTCTTGTATCGTCTTAATGACTACATGATCTTGCTAACGTCTCGGCTGAGCTGTCCGGGACCATCTTAGATGGCACTTCGATGGGTAGTAGCTGCTACGATTACAATCCAGTACTGGAGTTGTTAAGGATCGGTGCACGAGATAACGGAAGACTCACGTCTGATTTATATAAATTAACGAAATCGAATCGAACGCGGAAGCATCGACCTACCCGTTTCAACGCGATCGAAATCGCATATTCCATTTTATTTATTGCGTTGTACTCATAAATATAAAAAATGTACTGTACAGGAAGATTATTCACAAGTGCATCGGTGCATTTATAAAATTTCACTTTACGACTTCCTTTACGATTTTTTCTATTTTACTCTCATTTCCTCCTCCGAGCAATTTGCATGTTCGCGCTCTATCGAGCGAATAATCGAATTCTCCTTACGTATGGAAGAAAAATTGTTCCCATTAATCGGGTCAACGGCCCTCGAGGGCGATTCGAGCCACTTTCCAGGCCATTTTTGGAGCCGAGACGCAACCGGCGCGACGTTTCCTTTCAAGGTTAACCTAATTCGACCTGCCTAATTACTATTTCTGTCTTGGGCCGCGCGAGCTCGTCCCCGTTGACGCGAACTTCCCTTTCGGGCTCGTTTAAAGCGCCCACGCGATGCGAACGTGACTGTATGCAGCCGACCGCGCGCTGATCGAATGAAGATCGATATTAATTTGAAGTAACGGGACGGGAGGTTCCTTTGTGCCCGATACAAAGGCTGTTTTACGATGCGTGTCGTCGGTGTCGCGTGTATCGGTATGCAACGACGTCGTTCCGATCATAACGTTACTCGCGTTAGCGCTTTCAAATCGTTTCTATGACAATAAGAACGGAATTTTATTAGACTATCCGGAACGTAAGAGATTACAGGTTCTGTTCCTTTCGTGTAAGCGTTCCAGTGGTGTAGATCAAACGAATAAATACAATTGGTTCCGCACGAGGCGATTGTCTGAATTCGACCATTGTTTTATGGGGCTCTTTGGATGACAACCTTGTTAACTACGCGATCCCAACGAAATACATTGATGTTTATAGTTTATGGTTCGAATTGTGGTCTCTCAACGTACGAAATTTTCATCGATACAGTAGTCGAATCAGTAGTTACTGCAGTGACTCGATAACAAGGAAATATTAGACTCTCAGGTTCCATTCAGCTACAAATGTAATAAAGGAGATTAAAAGCATACGCCAAATTTCACGCACCATTCACGATCATTCGCCATTCGAGGGTTAAATTCAGACAACGATTAGCGAACGATTTAAAAAATGACCGCTGTGATATCTACGGAGACTTTTTCTCGCAAACAATGGTGGAAAGCGTAAAGAGACAAAGTCGTACAGTTTCGCGTGGAATTCCAGCGAAAGTCCCGGTCCCCCGTAGGATCGGTGCAAGGTCTCGCCCATAGTTCCAGGCGGCGAACGGAACGAAAGATATTAAATCGGTTGGACAAACGTCGGGTCTAACGATCGCCATGTAGAGGGGCAAAAACGAACGTTCCGGTCGTCGAGATCGATCCCCGCGGTCCCCCTTGCGTGTACTTTCTTCGATCGTCTAAAAAGGGAATATTCCGGCGTCACATTACTCGTAATCCAGAGCCCCGCTAACGAATTCAACTGTCGAGTTAAGGTGAACGGGGCATGTAACGCTTCTAACGGTACCCGTGGTTCACGCATATCGTACGTAGGAGCACGGCCGCCGTTCGTAGCTACCGGTTCGATTGTTTCCGTATCGATTTCCATTTCTCTCTTATGGCGACCCTTAGGCCTAATGACAATGAAACGTATTGCCCGGCTCGGTCGTACACAGCCGGGGCCGGCAGAGTTATATTGCGACATTTTAGGGCTCGTTACGCTAGAGAGCAATTGCTGCGTGTTACCGCGCGAAACAATAAGGAACACGAAAAATAGACACGCGGACCAAACACACGGACACGCGTTTTACCTAAGCGAGTCTCCGCGTTCCGATCGGTCCGCGATATCGCGGCCGTTTTATTGGAAGCCTGTTAGCGGTCGAAAGTCGGTTGCATATTATCCAGCGACTGAATTCTCTGTCCCGACTCGTCTATCGCCGTACGACTATTTCCGTTCCTGATAAAATTAGTTTAGGGATTATCGGGTAACGTATTTCTGTGTGGTTCCGCGGCTTTGATAATATGGCTACGCGTCGCGTTCTCCGCAGAGATTCACGGGTGAAAGTTTTCAGGTGTTCCGGGTGCTACGGTCGCCGTAACGGGTAGGCATCTTTTGCAAAAATGTGGTCGAGGTTTTCAAGGACTGAGCGCAGCAGGAAGTCGAAGGCAGACGAAAGCGATACTCGGTCGGTGGAAAGTGGTCGCGAGGTCGGTCGTTTGGTCGATTAAGTTCTTATTAGAATTCCAACGACCGGGTGACCGTGAAATAGAAGTCGGTTGGCCGCGAGTCAAAGAAAGCACCGGCTTCGTACGAGATCGTCGCCAGTCAATGAGGATTCGTTTTCACCTGGTACCACGAGCCTGGCCTGCTAGCGTGAGAACATTGCTATTCGAGGTTCGTCGGACGAAAGCAAGAAACGAACCACTCTCTTATGCGCGCGCCAGGCTACTCCCGATTTTCTTGTTTCGCCTTCGAAATCGCAGTCGAGGCACGTCCGTTCCTCTCCCCGTTTTCGCTCGATACAATTTCCACCGGTGTTCCTCGATCTTTTTCTATTAGAGGATTTCTTGATTGCTTCTCTTTGACTCTGATGAAACTTTCATCATACGCAGTAAGCATCCTCTGTACTATGTTCTCAATAGTTCCCATTGTACACCATCGCACTGTTACGACTTCCTGGTAAGTTTTCATACGATTTTATTGCCAGCTTCTTTTCCCCTGTAATTATTTCGTTTTTATACCGGCGGATGACTTATGCTTATCCTCCGTCTGTTCTCAGACCGTTTTCTACCACTTTCTCCGCAACGTCGGTCGTCAAGAAAGTGAGTGCTTCGAAGCATCTCTCGTTTCTTGTACCCGAGTCATCGACCCATCCACCTTTAATCGATTTGACACAAAAAAAAAAGCGATACGTACATTCGGTCTGTCTGGAGTTTTTATTCGGGCCACTTTCATCGTTTCCGGAGAACATACCATGAATCATCGTGCTTTCGTAATCCGTATCGTCGAAATAATTCGCGATAACTTTTATCCGAATTAGTTCGAAAAAATGCGCATTCTCGCTCAACCCATTTACTAGAATCATCCTCTGTCCTACGAATGCAGTTATCGTTGTTTGTTCGACACCAACATCGTCAGGTTTAGATTACGTTTCTCCGTATCTGTGTTAGGTGTTTACCGAACGTTATCTACAAATTTTTGTCACTGGCTTTCTTTGCGATCGTACCGACACGAATTCAGTTCTCACAAGGTTTCGAATGTTTTCCAAGTCGCAGCAATTTTGCTGGACGTCGTTTACAAAATTTCGTGCACGTAGCGTCTAGTAAGAAAACGGTAAGATCTTTCGGGGACGATTTATCACAAGGGACCGGTTTGCTCCCGGAAGTTTGGCATCCACTCGTGGCACGAATGTTTTAGGCGAGGCGTTGTCTTTCGCGTCGAAGCAAATATTTCGAGTCTTAATAGCACGTTTTTAAAAATACAATTCGATTTCATAGAAAAATAGAGGCTTCGGTAGATAGAATGGCAAATTATATACGCGCGATTCCTATTAAGGAAACGAGAAGAACCGAATGCAAAGGCCATTCGACTCCCGGAAGCCACGGAACATCGTCGACCGGGGCCACGAAGGTCTCCGGGGAGATCTGGGTTCGGCGATCGTACGAGAATCGGTGGATTTCCGGGCGCGATTTCCACGGTCGTGTGACAAGGTTTCGATTTTTCTGTGGAAACGGAGAGAGAAAGATGGAGGTAAGCGTGTAATCGCGGCACACACGAGTCCCTGCAGTTGCACATTATGCCCCGTGATTGCCCGGGGCAACCACGAGCGGGAGGCACGGCCAGTCATTCCCGACAAGTGCGCATCACGACATCGGGGTCTACCTTATATATCCACCTACGTTTATATCCACCCACGTTTTCCACCTTATTCACCTTAACCCGCGTCCGCTTTCGGGATCTCTCTCACGGCGAGCTCTATCGCTCGAGGTCGGTCGAACCGACTGTGTGGGTCAGGTCAAGAAACCGCCTCGTTCCGCGAGATCGGTCAATAATATCGGCACCGCGTCGATCGTCCTTGACACGATTTCAACGCCTCGTTGTCCAGCGATTTTTCTCGCTTAGCCGGCTGTCGTGTGGGCAAACGTCGATCGACGAGTCGTAGATCTTCCAGGCTGCGACGGACACCGACTCTGTAACTGTTTTTCTTTTTCGCGTTTCTGAAAAAATGTTAATTCGTCCACTAGTTGGGTCTACCAACTACGATAGAAGGAACTTGGTCGACCGATCGCGTGTAAAGGAAGCAAACGGAGGATCGATCGATCCCCCCATCGGTGAAAGAGTCATTATTGCGGGGTGTCTCCGTCGAAACAGAGAAATCAGAGGGCTCGTAGCCGCGGAGGAGGGGCGGGAGGCAAGGGGGCGGGCGCAAAATCGTAACGTATCATTATCGTGGCGTGGTATTCGTACGATTTACCGCCATCGATCATGCCAAGGGGACGCAAGAAATCGAAAAGCCGCGGCGCAGTATCGGTATCGGTACCGCGGAGAGGATCATTACGTTACGCAAGATTAACCCACCTCCCTTGTCTCTCGTTCTCTCGGCGTTCTTCCCAGACGCCGTAGTCCTTCCCGGCGTGTTACGTCGATTACTGGTCTCGCATGTTTTGCAACAACAATACAGCTGTGCATACAAATGCATACAAATAACCACGGCGCTGGTTAGCCGGGGCTCGGAAAGAATTACCCAAGAGAAGCGTTGGAGGTCGAAGACGTGGGATCGAACAGGCTGTTTCGACGCGGGGAAAAGGAGAGAACCAGAGGCCAGAGACCAGATAAACAGCCTGACGTTCGCGACCGAGGCAGAAAGAAAGAGAGGGCGAGATGCGTGCATGTGTACAGAATAATTACCAGACTCCCGACGACCATTGTTGCCACGCAAATCACTAACGAGCTACTGGAAGAGGTGAGAATGCATTCTGCGTGTTCGTCGCGAGAAAAAAAAGAAAAAAAAAAAAATAACGAGGAATCGACGGGGAAGGTTGGAAGGAATGAAAAATATCGATCGGGAATGAGCGCCCCTCCACGCGGATCATTATGTAAACGCTGTAGCTGTGTCGGTTATTGACATTTCACGGATATTACGAGTCTATACGCGATCACGTTACCGTAGTGTTAACTAAGAACATTCCTGGACAGGAGACAAACCTTTCTTTCGCCACGCATTCTATTCCCAGTTTCGTCGAAACCAGACGATCCTCCATCTACGAGGATCGAGGACGACGGAGGACTAAATTAATACATTTACTCCCTGCAATTTCTTTATTGGAAAGTAAATATACCATTCAACAGAGTTAATACTTTCCAAAAGTTGTAATACTTAGAAATAATCCGAAGTTTGCTCAAAGCAAAGAGAAATTCAAATCGATATTGACCCGTGACATCTATAAATCCTGGTCGTGTCGCGTCCTTGGAAAATTTAATTACGAATATTTATTCACGATCTTACCGATGTTAGATGTTGCAATATTTTAGAGCGCTTAGAGCTACGAAACTATTGGACATCTTATATTCTATATTTTAGATTCATACTACGCTTGAATTTATCGCGTGCATCAGGTACGAAGAGATTAATAACACCTGGGCATAAAACAGTTTATCATTACGATATTAATGCCATGAAAATTGTTTATACTCATTAACCTTCGCGTTTGAAGTCCAACTTCGTTTCAAGGATCTTCTCGAAGTACTTCAAAGCGACAGTCATCCTCTTTTATTACCACGATTCCTATTAACCCTTTGCACTCCCAGAAGTTTTCTGAATACAAGTCGCCCGGCGTCTCGAAGGCAATTTCGCGTCGAGAATTAAAAGTGTTAGTTTTTTTTATAAAATCGCGATAGAAATAGCGTCGAACACGAAAGGTGAAGAATCGACGGTGATATTTGGGAACAACGATTCACTCTCTCTGGATCTCGCCGATTCGTTTTCGTAATCGGCGTTTAAAAACGAGCCGCGCAAGGTGGCCGTCGATCTTTTGCGCAACCGGGCACAGGTGAACGCCGTTAACGACCGAGAGTCGTTTCGTCGAACGGAGTTGAAAAGTTTTTCCACTTTTTTTTTTCTTTTCCGTTTCCCTCCGCGTTAACTGAATTCCACGTTGGCCTGTTTAGTCAAGACGGACGAGTTCACATTTCCCGGGCGGAGGTTTAACGACCACTTAATTGTAGGACTCGCGTTAAGAACGCTCCGTTAATTACAGCCTGCGTGGAAACGAAGCAATACGGTCCCCGTCGTGTGGGAAAAAGACTAGCATCTCGCTGGAAAAATGGCGAGAAAAAAATCTGGCGAATTTCGACCAAACCACAAACATTCGTGAGTTTATAATCACAATAGTCGCGTTTGAGACGAGCCTTCGCTTCTTTCTCGTTCCATATCGGCGGGATACAGTTCTCGAATAATCCGATGAAACAAAGTTCGTTTCTACTTATTTTAGTTATCGTAACACAGTTTCGCGCGTGATAGCGTCGATCGAGTCATCGAACAGTAAGCTGCAAACTGTTACGATTTATCTTCCGAAACCAGTGTCTATCAATCTCTACGGTTTAGAAATAAATTTCTATTCTAACGCTCGGTAACGTTTCTTTTAAAATAAAAGCCAATATTATTCCATCGAAATTTCCGTCCCCGTTCAGAAGCTCGGAATAGTCGAACGTCGGAGGGGGCGAGTGTATTTATGGAGTCGCAGTCTACGAACGCTGTCATAAAATCTCAGCTCGGATCGCGTATAAGCGGAACTGTTAAGTCACGGTGGAAATTTTCGATAAAATTACGCCAGTGGCTTCGCTGACCCAAACGACGCGCTCAGCAGCTGTCGATGATTCGAGAAACTTTCGAGTCATTTCGCGTCGGTTCTTCTTTATCGTCGCCACTTTTACCTCCGTTCGCCGCGATCTCGTCGAGCCATCCTATTTTCCGCGATGAATAATGGATCGAGGCGATTATTTAACGCGGCTTCCTGAATGGTAATAGACGCGACGGGGTCATAATCGCGACAAAGTATCGGAAGACCGGGCTCTCCTGCGAGGAATTTCCGAGGCAACGACGATTCCTCGAGGTTTTCTTCGACTGTTACGCGGTCGCGGTGCTAATCGAGTAGAAAGTCGCTCGAACAGGGAATCAATTGGCGTATTAAGGGGGTAGTTTAGACAGGATGTGGAAGAAGTAGGTCATCTTTCGTATTTAACCAAAGAAGATCTATGAGTTTGACGCCCTGCACCATTGTTTGGATCTCGCCAAGTTACGTGCATTTATTTTATGCAAAAACAGAGATTTAGCCTGTCATCTGCACAGGTGTGCAGAATGTAAACCAGCACAGAATTTCTATACCCCGACGTAAACAAACAGAAGAAAACAGCTTCGTTAAAGAATTACATCGTGTCGTTAACATTACATGGATCTACGTTTACCGAAGCTGCTCGTTTCTGAAGTTTCGTTTGAATTTTTCTCCGTGTAGCTTGTACATCGTACATTTTATAAATCTGTTGCTACATCTGCGACGTGTCGCGCGGAACTGGCCGATTGGAGCTGCAGGTAATTAAGATTCGTGTCTTATTTTGATACCGAGTGTCTCGCAGACATCGTTATCCTCGTTGGATTGGGTGTGGAGAGATCTCCAGATTCGAGTTTATTATACTTTATTTGGTCAAATCGACCGACGGCGTTCAACGACTCGATGATACGAATTAAGATTGCCCTTGGGAGCGTTATCTGCGAAAGTATCAGCGTCGAAGTCGCCAGCGTTTAAGCAATTGGGTCAATTTAATGCGAGCGGAAGACAATGCAATCTTCCTTCGATCAAAGTACCGAATAACGTAGTAAAAACGTCACGAAAATAAACGCCATATTCCTTCTATCTAAACCGTGGTAACGATGTTTACGATATAAAATTGTTATCGAGGACATCTTTAGACACGGGAATGGCGTTCTCCGGAATAAATAATTTCGATTTTATTGTTCCACTTAATATGTTTCGAGCGACAAATACACGGCTGGTAGTTAATGGAGGGGAAAGTATCTGGACGTGTCGCGGAGGTCTCCGGCTGCTTGTATCTATCCTTGTAAAATGAGATGCGCGATGCTTGAAACGGTCGTCCTTGAAGATCTCGCGACCCGTCTGCGGCGAACAGAAAAATATCGACTGGTGTGTGGATTTTCCACGGGTGAAAGGGTTCTGTTGGCTGGCCAGAGGGTAAGGTGGCTTCCACGGCGTTCTTAATCCTTTCGTCGATCGATTTCTCGACGCGATAAACATCGGTCGCGGCTAGACGGGGACAGGTTTCCAGCAGACGGGGGTTCGAGTGGACACCGGATGTGGGATACGCAGACGACGAGACGCGTGGGATTCCTGTGTGATGCACGCGAGCTCGGTGTCGAACGACCGACAGCGTCGACCAGGACAGCTTTGACGACGTGTGCGCGGTTGTTCGTAGAATATTGCGAGGACAAATCGTCGATCGCACCACACAGACCGCACACTCGCTCGATTTACCCCAAACATACCCAAAATGTGCAATTAGAAACACTAGGAACAATTTCTGCAATTATAGAGACATTGCTGTTTATAATTATTAATTAAACTGCTTCTTGATCTTCGGAGTAGAACCGAAATTGGGAATTAGAAATTCTCGTAATTTGTTTCTAATTTTTGCCTGGTTTCGCTCTGAAAACTCGAGTACTGTATCAATTACTCGAAATTATCCGAAATAATTATCAGTTTATCCAGTTTCAACGTTCTCGAGGTCTCTAGAAATCACGTAACTTTATAGAAGCCATAGCAGTTTCAGTATTGTCGGAGCGTTCGTCGTCGTTCGACAGGAGATTTACGTTCCTCGCGAGAGAAACTCGCGGTAAATTGCTTTTCTCCGGCGACTTCGCGGGTTTCAGGAACCCTCCGGCGAGCAAGATTACGAGATTATCGGTAAAAATCGTCGAATCACTTTTACGCTCGATCATCGTGCCCCGGAAGAGACGAACGAGACGCGTTCGTAGGACTTCGTTAACGATGGATGTTTTCTTAAACGAAAGGAGGCTTTAATAGGGGCCTCCTCGTTATTGAATCTAAACGAACGACGATCTTTCATAGCTTCCTGTATTCTCATCGCGATGCTCGGTACGTGTACCGTATGCGAACGCCGAATTAACGCTTCGACGGCCATTGTCGCGATCGTGACCCGTCTTTAAGCGATAAAATTATTCGAACATATTTTGAATATATTTTGTCATATCGTCGACACATATTTGACATATTTTAACACATTTTATTGACACGAACATGCGTGGTCTAATTATCACAACGTAGATCCACCGAATATTTAACAAAATCGATAGGAATTTTGTAATAATCTGGCCACCCAGCGAGCGTTGAGACAAGAGTGTCGCAACGTTGTCGTTAAGATTCGACCGGGAGCGCGAAACTCGTACTCCCGCCTCCGCTCGGTAAGCGTTAACGCGTCGAACGGGATTGTCTTATTGGCCGGGCGTCGCCCACGCCACGCTCTGATTGGCTAACGAGGTGGCGAGCGAGCCAGATCTTTAATTGCCTTAATAAAGCGCAGCTCGCCGCCTCGGCGACGCTCGGTTTACAGTGCGTGCACCTACGCCAACGTCGGCGGGGGCCACCTTCGTCGTCTCTCGACCTTATTGGAGATTAGAGGCGAGTGGGCCCCGCATCTGGGTCGCGTTTAGAGCTTAAGGACTGGCAAGGACTCGGTCGAACCGTGTCAAGGACGACCTGGCGAGGAACCTGTGGACCCATTCCAACAGCCGGTCAACCTGTCGTCCAATTATTGCCAATCGCGGGACAAGTGTCTCTGATTGCGCAACACCGTGCCAGCGGGTCGCTCCGCGTTCCGTTCTTTCGGCCTCGGATTAGTAAATCGGCGTCGATCGATCGTTCAACCGAGACCGGGACGATGGATGCTTAACACCTCGGCCAACCAAGAGAGATTTCTCTCGGCCAGCCTGTCCAGGGGTGGGATGATTTATAGAGGCATCGATGAAGATTGCGATATTAATTAGTATCGGCCGCGGCTCGTTCGTGGGAGCAGAGGCGTTGCTACGAGCTATCGAATTTGGTCCGCGAAGTCGATTCAGATATCCCGCCGGAACTCTCGATGGACGCTGGGAATATGATTCAGCAGAGACATTCGGAAGACCCGTGAAGCTACTCCTAGCTTTACGACCGCTATTTACCGGGCAATATTTCTTAGTTTCTTGTCCCCTGGTAAACTCGAGGCGCGGAGACTTCGGTTTACGGGTCGTCAACCTGTCGCTAGCAGCACGACAGTCCACTCCGAAGAGCTAAACTCGAGTTTAGAAGAATGATTAGATTCCTTGTTAAAATATAAGTCTCCGAAAGGCGTAACCCGCCTTTAATTTAGATCGTCGGCCATTGTTTGGTAAACATATTTCGTCCCGTTCTCGGCGGTTGCCTGCGACGATGTTCTTCTCGTATCGTCGATCGGATCGCCTTGATCCCTGACGCTTCTCAGGTGCTAAAAATAAATGCTCCCGACGGTAGAAACAGCATTTCGATTTCCATTCCGTGCGTCGCGCGTTTCTCGTTTTGCATCCGCTGGCGAGCGCAATAAAGATCCGACGCGATGGTAAATCTGTCCGATCGTCGGTAGTTTTCCATCGCGCTTTTGTCCAATGGGATACCGTGGCGCGCGGAGACAGACCGGAAGTCAATTGTGAACGCGCGCCCGGCGACAGGAAATCAGCGCTGTCCGGACGGAAAGCTGTTAAACAGAGCGTAGATTCGACGCAATCGATTCGAGCCGACGAAATAAAAAACTTCCATCGAGAGCGTCGAATTATCTTTACGAACGGATCGAATGTTTGGTCGAGATTTCACGAGATCGATCCTTCGTCGAACCGCGACTTTGGTCGTTCACTATAGGCTTACTAGACTGTCGATCCTGGCTTCTGTGCTCCCCAAAATTCCCTACGATCACTGATTTTCGATCTTATTCTACTTAAAAGCGAATAACTCGATTCCATTGCTTTGTTCGATCGCAAGAGGAAAGATAAAAACACCGAAGGTGTAATATTCGTCGAAAGTCCAGTCGCGGCGAATAAAAGGTGCTATTTCATCGGTCAATTTTCATAAAAATGATCGCATAACGAATCTACGCGCGCCTAAGATCGCTGAAACATAAAATACGCGTATTACCATTTATTAATATTTATAAGCCGATTAAAATGCATACCCTTAAATATTTCGACAGAAGAAGACTCGCATTACTTTCAAACCCAACACAATTGCTTCGTCGGAACTTTGAAAAATGGTCTGTTTAATATTCCCCTCGACGATGAACCGTGATAATTGCATCGTCGGATCGATCATGATCCTAATCAATCTTGAACCGCGTATAGTTAGGAGAAATGCCTGTTACGTAACCGGGGAAGATGATACACGCTTTGTCTCCTCGAATGTTCGAAATAAATTAGAAAGTTGTTAGGAATACGACTGTTTCAACTTGTCGAAGCGTAAAACCCATCACGTATGGTTGCATTAATCGTCTATCAAATAACTATTCTTTTTGATTTTCTTTTATAACAATCGAAAGTAAGTTTTCAGAGATTCACAGTCGACGATTGGATCGAATAAAAGGAGATCAATTTCGCGAGTTACCCTTAATTTTTCGCGAATAATCGCGTTCATGAACGGTAATCGAGCACGAAAAGAACGTAGGAGTATATTTTCCCACGTACGATGAGTTTTTCGACGCTGAACGCGACAGTAACAAGCGCGTAAGCGTTTTATCTCTGGCGGTAATTGCGCTCGTTGGAGAGAATCGGCTCGTCCGCGGCGCGTAAATTAGTTTATCGTAGACAAGGTTTCTGTTAAAGCGTTCACAATGGAATTCCGCGGTGCGCACGCGCGTTACCGCGTGTTTAGGCATCGGAGCTTTTTGTCGGTGTCCGTGATCTTTTGTTTAGCCCATACAAGGGAGCACCATAATTTTCTCCAAAGAAAGACGCGCTCGGGCACCGGGGAACGCAGCCTCGAGCGCTGCCAGACCGACTTTATTTCTCCATAAAGCAGAGTGAATTCTCGTTCTTGCCTCTCTGCCCGGGCTGATGATCGCCTCGTTTCGTGATTGCCACGCACTGGAAAATCATTGTCAGCCGTGAAGACGTATTACTTTTCTTGCTTGGACCTTCTCTCTCTCTTTCTCGAGCCAGCTTTGCCCGTCTCGGTTCTCCTTTCGCGAAATACCACATGGAAATTCGACGCATTTTCTCTTTATTTAGATAATCTTGACATTATCGAAGCGACACGTTTACGAAAGTCAAAGTTTTTAAATTAAATTTCGCTGCCCCAGAATTTCGCGGACCGTTTCTCTCGAGCCAAATTAAAATGAGAAACTTCCAAAGAAAAAGTACTCCATTTTTCGCGAAAGTAAATTAAGCGTTTCTAGTCTCGATATTGGCAACAAGCGCGTCCAACTTGTTGAAAGTAACTGTTTAGGACAACGAAGTGGTTCGTGACGGAACGTTTCAGCGTGTAACGAACCGCGATGCGAGCGCAGCCCATTGTGATATCACACGGCACCGTTAGCCATGTTTGAATAGGCTTCGAGTGGATTTCGATTCATCAACCATTTTTGCGCGAGGCTCGACGGTGTTAGAAATTGCATTCGTCTTTCTAGGCCGGGGTTCTTAATTCGAACTAGCGCGACACTCGAGCTGAATACAATTAAGATTGTGGCGTCGTTTCTCGCAGTATTCTAATTATCATTCGCTCGGCACACGCTGTATTAATTACGTGAAATTCTTCAATTTCAATCACAAACATTTAACGTTACTTTAAATTTCCTGTAAACTTTCCGCTGTCAAAGTTTGTAATAAAGACGAAAGTTATATTTTTATTCGTTCCAAATTTCTTAGGCTTAATTACGGGCCATGGAGAACGATTACGGACTCGGTTCGAAAATAATTACAGAGCAGGGTTGAAAACCCCGTGGATGCGTGTTTGTAAACGTGCTCGTTCGGCGGATAGTGTGAATGAACCTTTACAGGCACGAACAAGCGAGGAAACACGTGAAATGGATGAGAGAGGAAACGCTGTCTGGCTCGGTGCTCCTGATGAATGACCGATTTAAGATTCTTCGGAGATACGTGCCTGGCTCACGTGACTTTCCTTTCCACCTGAATGGCCGCTGCTTCTGTTTCCCTCCCGACGTCCCTGCGCCCTTCGATCCCCGTCATCCGTCGTTTTTCCTGCACGCGGTTGCCCCTAAATCTTCGTTCAAACATAATAATAGAGTTTGAAGAGGATCCGGCGCGGCGGCGGCGTCGCCGGAAACTTTGATTAGACGCCGGTGCGTGGCGGATGGAACGGCTCGTTTCGCCAGACGGCAGATTGCTTTTTCGTGCTTTATATTCCGGTCGCGTCTCGCGCGATCGGAACTTTTTTAATAATCGAAACAACATTTGTTTTTTTTTCACGAGCTCGAAACGACGATAGCTCTTTAACAAATCCACGGGGTAGTCGAACCCGGATCTCTTGGAGCAATTAAGCTATTCGGGGCCATCGACGATTACTTCTCCGTCGCCTCGTAACTCACGATAGTTCGTAAGTCGGTTTTTTCGAGTTATTTTTTACCGGTCGACGGTGCTGGATGGTCGAATAAAAATTCGACCCAGGAACGTAATGTTCGCCTTTTTTGCTCCGTTAAGTATCGCTCCGCGTCGGAGATACGTTTTTATTTCGGTTCACCCGGAGCTGTGCGTTCTTTTATTTTCGAGAATTATAAGTTTAATATAAAGATCGCGTGAAATGGCAAAGAAATGCTACGTTTTCAAGAAATATTAGTTTTAATAACTTTTGGAGTTTCGTTCGTACAATTTTGTTAATACCCTGTGAGCTTCACGTTTTTTTTAACAGACATAATAAATTGCTGGAGAATCGATGACCAGTGTTTCTTCCATACACGTGAGCGTAAATGCTGACTCTGTTTTTTTGTTTCAGGCCACGAGGAAGATTTCAAAATGCGGATACCTGTTCGTCGCCCCCGGCTGGGACTTCTCGAATCCGCTGAATCGGACGAAGGTGAGCGAAAATTTCTCGATCGATGGTATCGTTAACGCGTTGACTGCCGCAACGGACAGAAATATAGTTGAAAGCCTAAATTTGGTAGTTTCTTGGTTCCCTTCGAAAGGATCGAGCAGCTCTCGCGGAAGCGTCGAGGAATGATCGGAGGTGGAGATCGGAAATGCTACGCCGTGCCCATCGATCACTTCCGTTCCGACGCCTCGGGGCGCGCGCGGCGCGTTATCGACAGTCTATGATCGGCAGATCGTGTTACAAGATCGATCGAACCGCGCAATTTTCTCATTATCGAGAAAGCGAGGATAAGCGTGCAGAGCCCTGGTATCTTCCGCGCCGTCGACGCGCTGAAACGATACCTTTTTCTTCGATTCCCGCCCCGTGCGCGATCATTCTTTCTATTAAGCCGACTCTCTTTCTTTCTCGTCTCGCCTCGTACGCGAAAACGTGACTCGTGAAATGTAAACAGTTCCCGTCGATCGTCCGGTTTTTCTTCTTGTTTTATATTTACGACCACGAACGGATCCCGTTCCTTTCTAAACTTTCTCCCGCGAGCGACGTACGAGATCCTTTAACGCGCTTCGTATCCGATTTTTATCCCCCTCCCTCCCAAACGCGGATCGATAAGAACGGACCAACGATCTCGAAGTTAAATTCACGGCGGTCCAACCGGTAGCTTTGATCCCTTGGAGTCAGACGTTTAGAGACGCGTGGAACATGTTTGGAGTGTCGGTGGTCGAGTTGGGTTCTCGAAAAATTGAGATTCGAAGGCGTAGAGAAATTAATTCGTCGAGTCGAACGGTGGAAACGATCTAGTCGGGAATATCGTGGGTGGTAAGCGTTTTGCGATTCGTTTGACGTCGCGTTGTACAGCCGGCGGGGCGCGAATTGAAACGATCGATTATCGAATCCCGTGTCTTTCTTTGAAGACGCGAGTCCACGGTGCGCCGACGAGAAACGCACGAGTAGAAAGCGGTTTCATGGATGACCGTGTTTGGCCTCGATCAACAGACTCTCCCTTGATTTTCTATGACAGCTGCGACCGGGCTTCCGCGAGTTTTTCTCGCGTACACGAAGAATCGGGGATTCCTCTTCCGGTTGCTCGGCCTCGGCTCTTCCGAGACCGTCGACACGCTTAATATTAAATTCAATTTTACACGGAGCTCGATCGATATTCGTGCGATTTTATTTTACGATCTTCCGTCTCGATATCGAGTTGCCAGAACTCCTTTCAGCTTCCGGAAACGAAGAAAGTTTGGCATCCAGCGTGCGTAGAGGCCAGATAAAATCAAAGGAGGTAAAATGCTTCCAAGGGTACGATGCAGATCGTGCTCCCAGAGGTGTAGAATGCAAACGGTGGAACAAGCAACCGTTATTCCAGAATAAACCACAGAAGTGAACAGATACGTGCAATAAGAAAGATAAAAAATTATGTTCTCCCGGGGAAAGGTCTCTAAATCTTCGAATTATCTTCGGGCCATAAAACCTTATCGCCGCAGCGTCTGGCCACGGAAAGATTGTTAGCAATCTTAAGGAAGCATTTCGGGGCGTAAGTTTACTGGAACTCTTTTAATGCGTTGCATTTCCTATTAGATCCCTCGAGTCATTTAGTTCGAAGATCCTTCGTGCAACGCCCTCGATCCTCATCGAATCACTTTTCAAAACGATGAAAATTCATAATCATTTGCAACGATAACAGTGTTTGACCAGAACACACAGAAATGACACAGAGGAGAACTTATTCATCGTCGATTTCGAAATTGAAATCAAATTGATCCAATAACTCTGTCCGATTATCTTTTATTACTTTTTTATTCCTTTCGAAGTAAACAACAAAGAATGCAGGTAAAAAAGCTGCGTCGCGTGTTTTTCGTCGCCCAAATTTGCATTTATTCAAACCGTGAGACGTTCCAACGGAGACGGAGTCTGAAAAGTTTGAAAATTGAATCGATCTAGAAACCGCGTGGTCCTCGACGCGAGTTTCGGTTGTTCGAGTCCAAAGTGGATCGGGCGTAAAACGCCGTCCAGCCAATTACACACGGTCGACGTTGTTTCGAGAATTAGTCGTAAATCACGGTATGGACGGTTGCAAATAATAAACGGAGATCGAGGATCGTAAAATCGATAAATAAGCGTCCCGTGGCGGCGAGGAACGCGGAAGGGAGCGCGAATCGAGGAACGAGAGCTCGGGGCACCATTGTCGTTCCTCCATCGGGACTATCATCGAAATTACATCGAGCGAGACGCGAGCCCGTAAATCTCGGCCGTTTCATCGCGAGACGCCGGAGAAAGTGAATAATTAGAAGGCGCCTTGAGGCCTTAAAGGCCTTTAAAGATCGAGCGACGCGAACGGTGCGTAACAGATGTCGCCGCGTGGTACCGACTCCTTAATTAAGCGGACCTTGTTAATTCACGCGTGATTTTCACTCTGCCCTCGTTGGCAACGGCGGCGCACCATCGATTAGGCGCGTTGTTTCCGGGGTCCTTCGAGTTCGACGGACTTGCTCGCGCGTGAAACTCAACGTTCGGATGGGTAAATATTGCTGTAACGCGGTTCCCCGTCGACTCGACCGAGCTTCCATCGTTACACGGTTCGTTACGAAAGTCGTGAAAGCTTGTCCAGGGGAGTTACCGAAATGCAAAAATGGCCGTAACTCGGGAACGAGGTCGCATAGGACGTTCATGAATTACGATCGAACGTACAAGTGCGCGTTGCTCGATTTTTTCCTGCCCCTCGGATACCTTGTACGCGGGTTCGGCCAGTATCGAACAGCGTTTCGTTTGATTTATAAGATTTCGATCTGAAATCGTAATGCTAAAGTCATGTTAAATATGGGAGCAGCAAATCCACGATGCCGCGGCGAGTGCGTGCGCAATAAAATAAACGAACGTTCCGTTGGTCGGTTGCATTTGTGTCGTCGTAATGCCCCGAGCGATAAGGAGCAACGACTCCGCCGATAAGGCGACCGTAACCTGGTCGTTTAAAACGCTTTTCGTTGCATAATCGTATATAATTAAGCGCGAGTCGCGAATTGACGGTTTCGCGAAAACGGCCGCGCAACGGTAATAAATTCTATCTGTGAAAAACGGTTAAATAATATTGTCGCTCAGATAGCTATCGACCGATAAATGCGTTTACAGATAGCATTTGCTCGGAGAACACAACCGTATTTATTAGAAACGGGTTTCGCTTACTTTTAATCTATCGACAAATTTTTGGAACGAAAGTGTATTTAAATACATTTACATAATAGTGGTGCTTAATCGATATTTACTAGTAGCTTCTAAAATACGATAAGTTGGGCGTACCAAAATTAGCATCTTTAATAAATCGTTCCCAATCGGATTTCACAGATCCAACGAACAGGTCTGAGCGTATTCAGAGACGATGAGAATTTGTATTTCTCAATTTTTCCACGAATCATTTTTCGCTCCGGAACCGTGCACGGCAGATTTATTACCTGTCCGCGTCTGGCTGACGGCGATTAGTTGCATAACAATAATGACACAGCATATGTACGCGTCGAAAAACGAAGTCTGCGAAATCAGCATGTACGACTCGTTGCGTCGCTTCGATGTCAAAGCGACCGAACGAAATTTGTCGATACGTGTCGCGATGTTTGGCTAAACGATTCTCAACGATTGTTCCGTCGCGTCGCACCTTGGACTCGGCACGCAAATTTCGGTTCAACGTGTAAATTAATACCGCTTCTGGTCAAACATTTGCACGATTATGGTTCGTTAATTCTTTCATTCGCGGAAATGAAGAAACATCGCAGACGCGTACGATAATATTATACTAATTTTACTTGCGTTAAAATAAAGTGGTCAGGTACATTTTGCTTATTTATCTTATAAAATTGGCAGTTTGATATCGCGAGACCGAATCTACGGTACGCGATGGTTAAACAACAGCGATCGGGATACGCTAACGCGGGTTGTTTCTTTTGGAAACGTTGCGTTGTTAAGCACACAGTCATTTTATTGCACAATCAGCATACACACGCATGGTTTATTGCGTAACCGGGCATACCTCATTGTTAGCCCGGCTCTTTGTAGCCGAGAAAACAGTCTTATCAGGTGAAGAAAGAACGAGCACTTTCCTTTTGTCGGCTGACCTCATCCCACGCGAGGCATACACTACTGCCATAATAGAATTTATGTTTTATTAAGCTTGGACCATTACCCGACTTGGTGCCGTTCTAGACTCTCGTTTGCGCTAGCTTTACGTACGATCAGCGTATCTAGCGTTTAATCTAGGCTGAGCCAACTTCTGCGTGGTCCAAGATCTATTAGATCCGCGGAAAAGTACTCTAGGTCTCGGTAGAAACGGACAAAATTTTATACGAACAACAGATTCGTTCGAATAAACTCTTGTTTATCTTTTAGTCGTTGTATATAGAATTTACTGTAACATTTTGATCGATAAAACTTGGAACGTCCTGCGAACGAGCTACGAGGACTACTAAATGTACCTGGGATACTTTGGTCCAGGTTGTTCCACGCTCGGATCACGCAAAGTTGAGGCTAAACTAAGCCGAGCCCCTCTCGGTTTAGGCTATTTTCGATCTGGGTTACGCTCGGCCCCCAGTCACGTTCGGTTTCAGGGCGTAATACATAATTTCCATTATTTCCCGTCGATCGAAACTCCCCGGTGGTCTCGAAAGCCGCGTTTGCCACAACTTATCGTCGTCGACAGGATGTCAAACAAGTTCAAACAACTTCCGATCGACTACTTTTGCTCGAACGATTTTAATGCTCTCAATCATAGTCGACTAAACATTGTCAAATCATAATCAAACTGCTAAACTTGGAATCTACTTGTAGAAAATAATTCTTACGTGCATAAAAAGTCGAGATATCGAGCAAGGAAATAGTTTAGAGGATCGTATAATATTTAATTATCGGAAATACCGTCTAGCCAAACAAGGTAATATATTATTTTAACGATCGTTTCTCGAACGTTTTATTCGAACAAATAATGTACCGAGCTCGGTGAAAACGAAGCAGAAGACGGCTCATCGACGAGTTTCTAGGACGACCGAACCGCGACCCGATCGAATTTAATTCTCGCGCGGTTGCGCCATGCCCTCCTTTAATTACCCAATTAACGCGTGCACCGCCTTAATTTGTTGCCGCGAACGAAACCGGCCCGAAACGCGTCCGGGGAATTCGCGCGCGAAGATATTTTCCCAGACGCGGAGCGTGAAACGCTCGAGCACGCGGTGGGGGGAGGGGGAGGGGCGGAGAGGGGAAGAAATTGGCACACTCTAATGAACCTCCTCGTCGCTCCGGAAAAAATCGAGGCCGACCAACGCGCAAAATTCCGCGAGTAACGTTAATTTGCATCATAATGGCCGACCGGACGCTGCCTTGTCCCTTTCTTTCTTTCCTTTTCTTTGCCACCTCTCCCTCGTTTTCTTTTTCGTACAGCGTCCCCGTTTTCGCGGAAAAATAAGTAGCGCGGCTCTAATGTTATGCTTTCACTGGCTGGCCAAGATCAAGGCTAGCCACAATGGAACCACGATGCATGCCCGCGAATAATCATATTAATTTCGCCCGGGGAATCCGGAGCGCGACGCGATATTTCAGATATTTTTTTTGTTTGTTCCGTGGCAAACAGCAATTACGCCAACGTCGTATTTTTAAATAATATTTCCTTATCGGTGTAAAGTTCCACGCGACTCGAGCCTCGTCTTTCCCAATTGTATTCTCCTCCTACGTGACATAATTTAATAATTTATCGCGTAGCGATTTTCAATAGCGAGGAGAGTGACGCAACTCGACGAGATGCGCGTAATAACCCGAAATCGTTGTTTTTCTCCACCGTAACGTCTCCTTAAAGTTTGACGAGTCGTGAAACCGGGGTAAAAAATGGTTTCGAGGCGAGCGTTTATTCGCGGGCGATCCGATCGGAGATCGCGTTTTCAACGCCGCGTCGCTGGAAAGAAACGAGAAACAGCCCCGGTCGATGTTATTCCTCTTTCCACGTGATATCTAAATTGCCGCGCGATCTCCGGCGCAAGAACAGGTATTTCTTTTTATCGTAAACGTACGCGAGCCGTCGAGCGAGCGAAATTACTCGCATCACGCGAAATCGTCGGCAATTCCGCGGGGATTATCCGGGGCGAAAGGGCGGTTCTTCAACGTGGCTGCGCGCCAGCGGTATCAAAGAAGTTTACGAGTTTTTAATTGAACAATATTGAATGAAGACAAGTCTTCGAGCCCTTACGAGTTCTTGTTAAACATCCACGTAGATGGAAGGAGCATCGTGCATCTATCTACCGAGGCTTTAACGAGCGCGTCTTCGCCGTTACGACGACGACGACGAGGTTTCGTGCGAGCCCGGCTTAAGGCCCGCTTCTTGCAAAATGCATTTGCTTACGGCTCGTTCCCCCGTACAATGCTGTTCAAAAGTTCGTACGATGATCCATAATACCTTGTTCCAACGATTGGACCTCCAAACACGTAGACAGATTTATTTACGACGCTCGAACGAGTATTTTCAAATGTTAAAAATTTACCCGATTCTTTGATCGAATTAGTAGATCTTGTTGGAAGATACTTTCGTTGCCAATAACAAATATGCGTGTTAACTTTTTTTTTTTTAGTTGTTACGAGAAATTTAGTAACTGTCCCAAGATTTTTGAGCGCCAGTGTACGCCCGTATAAAACGACGCATTATTCGCGAGTTATGCCGCGTACGCACGTCGCCGATTCTTTTTTCCCCTCTTTCCTTTGTGAGCAGCCTCTTAAAGCCTTAAGGCGGCCCTTCCTGCACGCGTCGTTCCTTTCTCTTCGTTTTTTCTACTTATTTTATTTTATTCTCTTCGTCGCCTCGGCGTCCCGGGACGCGCGTCACATGCAAATGCTGTTTTGCGTCGGTCTACCGACGCGCTATCTAATCGATTCGTTTCAATATTTATTTTTTTTTAAACTAACTCGAGCTCCGTTCGCGCGAAATATTGCTTCGTGACGCATTTTCACCGAAGGGATTTCAAATTTCGTCCTGGCGCGAAGAATTTTTCTTCAAATTTCATCGATAGCTTAAAGAAAAATACAAGGTTCGCTCTTTGAAAATTTAGTCCGATAAATACTTACCTTGAAATCGGTGGGACTAAAATGGAGGAAGATGCAGCGACGAAAAAATGACTAGACACAGGTAGGAATTCCCTTTCACCGCGGTGTTAAAAAATGTAATCGAGTTACGTAAATCGAGCGAGAGAAAAATTGCAAATGAAACGATGTTGCATTAAGGTAACATACGTTCCTAATGGATCGAAGAACCGTCGATCGTCGTCGAAACAAATGACTAACAAAACTCTGGTAAAGTGGGCGCGCGGGTAACCAGCTTAGATAGAATACCGTGGAACAGTCGGCACGTAGCTCCAATCAAAACTGCTTTCTCTCCGTGGCCCGGAGGTTGGCATTACTGACCCGAGCGGCGCGTTCCAGAGATTGATTGCCTTATCGATAATTAGCCTGGCACGACGAGCGTGCCGGACCTTTGTTTCGCTTTCTGACCCTACGCCGCCTTCGATACGACTCCCGCGACTCCGAGGAATTCGAATCTGTGACGTGGAAATCGAACAGTCTTTGCGAAAATTAATTTCCATTCGACCATCGAACGCCCAATCTTTAGCTCTTGAGATTCTTTTACTGTTTCGAGAATCTAAATCCTGTTTATTTTACTCTCGATGAGAAATAATAGTGTGTGTTTGTGCAATCGATTACGAGACCCACGTGCAAAAAATTAAATGTCCCGGGAATCGTAAATTTAGCTCTTTCGGCGCGGAACACCATGGAATGAAAAATGAGTCGGGAAAGCCAGATATTAGCCAACGTCCCATCAATTTCGTTACACGGGTGCAGAGGCGACGCCATTTATCAGCCGCAGAGTTAGCAGTTTCTACGGATACTTGTGTCCGGGCAAGGATAAAGCCAGTTTCTGCGTCTTCCGATGATGGAAAGCGAAACGAAGGCGAGGCAATCCTGCGCGCAGACTCCTACCATAATCGGAAACTCGACGCTGGCTACCGGAAAATTCAGTGAAAACGAACGGTAACGCTGTTCATCGACCATTCTGACCGAACGAAAATATTTCGCGAAAAAATTACGGTCGCGATCTCGTTTGAAAGGTTTATCGACCGACTCATTTTATGTGGATTTTGGTATTTGATTCTGAGTACGAAAGTACTACGATATCGATCTGTAATGCACCGGAATAATGTAATTTGTACAATATCACAGAGTATGCTTAAGAGAAATTTTGTGTACGATCGATTTGATATCCCGGCGTGCTAATTGAAACTCCGTTACTTTCTCTGGAAATTGTGCATTGGAGAGCCCAATGTAAAAGTGGTGAACGGAGAATGAATTCAGCAACCGTAAAATCAGCGTGCATAACTGACAAACGGTGGATAAATTCAGTTTGCCGCTCATTGGGCATTCAAATCCTTCGCAGTGCCTCCGTGAATGATTGGCTTCCTTAAACGATCATTTTAAATTTACATAATTAGACAAGAGTGAAATTTCACGTTTTCTCCTGCGATTTCAGCCCGGATCGCTCGCATTATACGTCGTCTACGAGCTGTGAAAATCCATTAATAGAAAAGCTACGATGCAGAAATACAGTTTACACAATTGTAATTTTATCTCCGCCATTAAAGAATTGAGGAACCATCGTGTAAATGATAAAGGATCGAACGCAAATGGTGACAGTCCTGACGAACAAAAATTACCAAGCGCGTCGCGAAAGAGAGAAAAAAATGTGAAAAATGCGCGATATATTATAAATTAATATAAGGAAGCGGTATCGCGAGTAACATCGACAAACAAAAAATTTGGAGCGTATCATTTCGGGCCCGGGCGTAATTGGGGGTCAATAATCTTCGAAAAAAATCGAACCTCGCGATCCGGGGATACAGGTTCCCGCAAATGGGATCCACGCGATCGATCGTCGGATCGAATAGCCCGTATTTAAGTAAAGGGAATCGGGCCTGACAAGTACGGCGGAGCGTGCAACATGCCCGTTGATTATCGTGTACGGAAAAATGAGGTCAGAGATGATCCTTCTCTCTTGGAACATGTCGAAACGCGCGGATCGCGTGATGGGCTCATAGTTGTGATCGTATCGAGACACACTCCTAATTTACGAGTCGAGTGCACGGAGAAATTTCAGTTTCCTTCTATTCGAATTATGATTTCGCGCACGGCGAGAAAGTACGAGAAAACCGCGCGCAATACCGGCGTGGAAAGATTTTTTTTTTTTCGGATAAGAAACGATACCGTTCGGTAAATCTCGAAGCGATCGATGCAACGGCGAAGATACGATCGCGAACGACGGTCAGGAAATGTTGCAACGATGGCTGACGAATACCTCGAATGCCTCGAACGCGTTCGAGTTCCGTGGATCATCGAGATAACTTTACAGCTCTCCTTTTACAAGCGCGTTAATACGATTGATAGGCAGCCACGATTGGTACGATTAGCGCCATTATTTAACCCGTGACACTATCAAGCTCGTTGCTCCAGTTCCCGTCCACGTGGGTCGACGAGATATTATCCCACACGCGCGATTAAGTTTTCACGGCGCGTCGATCCCGGCTCTCGCGACCCTAGATCCCCCCGTGTTTATTGTCGCGATCGACATAATTTTATGCGAACACCCGTTTCGCCCGGAGATAACCGTGCCTTAATTAGAACTATATAGCGCGACATTTCACCTTTCGACTTGCGAACAGGACCTATAAATGCAGAGTTAATCAGTCGACTGCGTTCAGCAAATATACAGAGTGTCTATACGGGCGAAAATAAAGGATAAAATCTGTTCGTTCGAGGCTTTGTTTTCGAGACAATTTAAAAGTTTGTCCACAATTCTCTGTTTCTACTTCCAGTGAAATCTAAATCGTACTATACAGGGTGTTTGGTCACCACTGGAAAAAATTTTAATGAGAAATTCTACAGGGCAAAATAATAAGATATCCCCAAAAACCTATGCAGTTTCGAGAAAAAAATTCAGTAACTGGACAAATTTTTCGACGAAATTAAAAAATTTTAAATCGTCCTACAAAAATTATTTTTAGTTGTGGGGGTCCATTACAATCATTTTTGGTGAACACACATACCCCCGAAATCTTACGCATTTTTGAGAAAAGAATTCTTTACCGAAAATACAATGTCTGACCGACACTGTCTGATTCCCCTGAAATTTCATGCGTACGTTTAAAACGTCAGAACTCCTGAACGGATTGGAGGATTTTAATGTTTCAAAATGCAAACAACGCGTATTTTGTTGAAGAATATGTAGAAATTCCAAGAATATTCGAAAAGCTATTTCTTAACGAGACTTATTAGTTTAAATATTCCATTCTAATTTTTTGTTCGACGAACCACCGATAACCTGACGTTTATCTGTTATCGGTGATTAAACATTTCTATCCGTCGAGGAATTTTGAGGCTCGTACGAGCGACACGGGATCGTGAGTCGCGATTTGTCGTAGGAGTCGTGCACGGCGATATTTGTAGGACGGGGACGAGGGTTGGTCATTATCGGGGCAACGATCTCTGGAAAGTGAAAATGTCGAGCGTTCTCTGAGCCAATTATGAGGACTTTATTCATCTGCACGGCTTCGTGTAACGGGTCGTGTGCCCCGGCGGACAATGGGATTACTCGAATCACCGATCCACCGGTCGACGATCGATTCTTTGATACATTAAACATCGCCGGCTCGCACGGATTATGTTTCCACGGGGATCCGTTTATCCTCGTTTGCTCGATACTATCTAAAAATATTCTGTCGCGTTGCTCGTTCGAGACTCATGCCTGAAACGAATTCCCTTTCGACACGGTTTCTGCGAAGGACGGATTCGGCTGCGAGAAGCTCAGTTTCTGCATCCAGCGTTCACACCCACGATACGCGTAAAAAATAGATCGACACTTTTTTCGAACCAACAAAAATTCAGAAGCGGTGACTATGAATCAAAGATTCACCGTATACCAGTTTTTACTGGGAGCTGGTATCCCGAAGGAAAGCGTAGATTTCGCCAGATGCGTCTGAATCGTTGCAATCGGACCAAATCGACCGAAAACGAAAGCTGCCCCGGTATTAAAGTATCCGTGGCGTTCGTTGGACATTTCCCAACGAAGCCTTGGAGCGGTTCTAAGCAACGCGAAGATATAGGCAGGGAACGAACACGACAGAACTTTCCGATAGGCCTGGCGATTTATAAAACGTTTCGCTGGTCTTTTTCTAGGCCCGAGTCTCGAGGCCCGTGAATCATGATTCTCGATTCTTAATGGGACACGGTCTCGCGCAGTTTCTGTTTCGTCGAGAATGGTCATGTTTGGTCGAGAACTCTTTCGCCAAGGTTGTACTCGCCAGGACACCGCCTAGTCGTTCGCGAAACGCTCTCGCGTTAAAGCGGCGACTATTTGGCCGCGGCAAAATGCCCACAATGTTGGAACACGAAGTGTGTGTCGTGACTTCATCGTCTGGTACCTCGATGCCGCCTATTGTTCTATGAATAGAGCTCGCCTATCTCCTCCGTTTGCTCTATCCTATCCTTCTCTTCGTCCACCTTTCACCGTGGAACCTGGAAACGTTTTCGGTCGCACCGTGTCCCGAAAATTCACTTTTCCCGCCGACGCGAGAAAATGAAAATTGAAATTTGCCAAAGTCCTGGTGTATTTTCGTGAATCGAGAAGGGAGCAGGCTCCTTTTCCCGAGCGTGGCCGCGTATAAAATGTCAAGACACGCGAGCCCCCGGCATCCACCGCGAGGAAAGAAGATCGAATCTGATCTGCGGTAATTCGATCGTGAAAAGAAGGAGACAAACAGGAGTCGACGGGGCGGCGTAGTTTCCCGCGACGCTTTGTCGTGAAATTCTTCGAGTAAATTACCACGCGTTCGTCGAATTCCGCGATCGCCGTGTTCCCTCGAGCCGCGTTTTTCGGCGATAAAAATCGATTTAACAAACGCGAACCGAACCACGAAGGAATCGAGTTAAGAAGATAAACACCTGTCGCTTTCAGAATTTGTCTCATCCAAGAGACGTCGAAGACGGTAAATTTAGATGGTATTATCAAATCGTAAAAAAGTAAATACCTCGTGGACAATTCGAGGGGCCTGGTAGCGTACGCGCGAAATAACTCGGCAGAAATATCGTTGCACAATCGAAGTTTCTGTTGGGTAACCGACTCTCTTCGTTAATACGACACGATGGCGTTGCTCGGTACTCGGTGACTAGTTCGATCGGTAATTCGAGCCGGGAGAAGTGGCAAGAAGACCCGGAAGAGCGCAAGAAGAAAACCTTCGTAACAGGGCAGGAGGATCGGCTCCGCGGTGAATGGCGTACGATGCGATATTATCTCTTTGTTGCATCGCGGGTTGGGGTTAGGCCTTATAAAGGATTTTCAGAAAACGCGACCGCACGATCGCGCCATCGATTATCGCGAAACCGATTCCAGCCTCGTAATTTACCCGAAAAAATCGCAACGATCGTCGAAACATGGTATTAAATAATTGAAAACGGTTTGGTTTCTAGGAATCTTCACAACGCTATTATTTAAAAATTTATAATACAGCACATCCGTTTCGAACAGTCAACGCGTTAATAGTCTATTTTGTAATTTTTAAGCGTCCCACTTTGGGGAAACTTGGTCCCCAATCAACAAGGTCAAAGGTCAACGATAGTTCAGCGTCTGAAAATCTACGATTCGCTTGTTGGTCCATTGGAAAGGGGGGAGGAGCAAAGAAATGTTGTCGGAGAGCGTGCGAAAGCGTTTCGTCGCGAAAAAGATCGACGATCGACGATTCCCGCGATACGCTCGGCGTACGTTTCGCTCGGCTACGCGTCAGCGGGTCACGGGAGGACAATAAAAAGGACACGCGCCGATGGAAATGCCGAGAGCCACGGTAGTCGTAATTGTCCGTTTCTCGAATTATCGGCGCCGCTTGATCTCGATCGCATGCGATCCGTCGTCGTGCGCGCGCAGGACGATCGCGGTCGTTCGCTGCTCCGCCGTCGATTTACGAACTCGATCGACGCGAACCGTAAGGATAAACCGTTGGAAAGCCTCTCCCGTGAGAGACTTTGATACCTCGCGAACGGTTGCTCGGGCTCGATCGAGTTTTTTTCCGCGGGAACGTTCGCGAAACTGGGAAATCGACTCCAGCAACACCGTGGATCGCTGCGTGATCGCACTCATTTTACCTCATCGTGTTCTAATCGCTCAAAATAAAATTTTAACAATCGAATTTCCAGTTTATACCAGTGTACAGAGATAAAAGAAAAGTGTAATTATCGGGTGGCCCCCGATACCTCGTAACGAGAGAAAAGGAAAGACGAACGACCATTCCCGCGTGAATTCTCCATAAATTAAATCGAGGATCAATAACCTTCAGAGAATCGTATGTCGGAATGCGTAGGATTTAATTCTCGTGTTTTCCCGGTTTAAGCCCACGTGGTTGCCGCGCTCGTAACTATATGCATCGCGTGGCTGCAATTTCTAAATAACGGCGGTTGGGATCGACGCCAACGGCGGTCCCCGAAACCCGATTATTCGATAAAATTCGACTCGAAACGATTCCTCGTCTTTACCGGATCGCGGGGAAATTTCGTGCTCGCGAAACCGCGTCCGCGTCCGCGTCTCTCGCGGAACGAATTCTTTTCTTTCGGTGGCGCGATTACCGAGATGCCTGCACTTTTTGTCTTGTCGTCGGCTTAATGAGCCGCTGAACTCGCGGGCTAATGCAAATTTTTCCGCCACGCGCGCAATCAATCACGCTTTGAACCGGGTATGGAAATTACATCTGTGATGTGATTAATGGAGCCGCGACGATGAGAGTTACAGGGTCCTCGCGTTCTACGCTCGAACATTTGTATAATATATTGCGGCTAGAAAATGGTAGCCGGATAATTGAAACTCGCGTCTTGCGGTGTCTAGTCGTCCTCGGGGACGATTACGTTTTTTCCACATATTTTATCGGCGATACCGCGTCGACCGCGTAATCTACGCGCTTTTTCTGCCTTTGTTCTTATTGTCGAGGTTAGGCTATTAACGGCCGTATCTCGACGTTGTACCGTACGCTTCCTTTTTGCACCGGCTCTATTATCTGCCTCGGGTATTATTGTTTACTCGATGCTTCGTGCAATTTTTTCTTCGCGCTGCCCGACCCATTTAAACTCGAATGTCTTCGAAATTGTCGACAACGCGTAAAAAAATTGCCACGCAAGAAAGTTTAAGCGGTTTCTGGAGGCACGTAATTCACCCTGGAGCCACTTTTTGTCGTGGTCGTGTTTCAATTAAATCGAATTAGCCATTTATTACATCGACGTCTCTTTATCTTATTATTATCGTGTTGCAAGGGAGAGAGCGAGAGAACGCGTGCTATTATAGTGCACTTGGACCTCTTTCCCGGTCGCAGACGCGTCTTGAAATCCTCGTAAGGCAGGATTCTTCCTCTTTGTTCCCTCGGCGTAGCGGCTGGTGTCTTTTCTTGGTCGTGGGACAGTGGCCATATTCACGAGGGATCTGAGAGAGCAAACGGTATGCTAATTAGATTTCCACCTGCCAGGGGTTTAAAGCGAGGCACAGAAAAGCAGCGCCCGGAACTGGCTCGGCTCGGTTGCTCCAAATAGAACGTTCGATAGTCCCTCGAACAACGGGACACGGTGTTCGCGAAATAGTTATTATTAATTGGAGAATCGTTCGATAGAAACCGAGTAATATAAACAAATAAATAGAACAAATAATCGGATCGTATAAAACGTGGAACACGGTGCATAAATCTTTCGATTTCACATCATAAATCGAGTCGCGGAAAAGATCGATGGCGTCGTTGGGCTCGTTAATATGCTCGTACGGATCGATACAATTAAATTTACCGTACGGCGTGCCTCCAGATACAGCGAGACGCGTTTGTCTTAGATTTCTAGCGGGAATGTAAAATTTAAATAGCACGAGAATACCTTGAGATACCGAACGTTACTCTCCGTTTCTAAAGCGCCATTAAATCTAAACGAGACAGCATGAATTTGTAATTATGACATGTTATTGGAATAGGACAATCGATACGGAAAGCAATAAGACCCGGAGGAATTCGCGTTGTGCTTTCTCGATAAGAGCAGGTTGTCGATGTAAGGGGACTCGTAGCAACGAACAATACTCCAAACGTGGACGCGTCGAAGATCAATAAAGAATCGTTGCGTCATCGCAGCAACGCGTGACTTTATAAATATAAAACGAAAATTACAATATCGAATAAAATATTACTCGAAAAATAACAACTGTATTAGCGTAGAAATGGTTAAAATGACTCTCCTTTGTTCTCGCTACGTGTGCACTATATCTTTCTTAATTGTATTTTTATTTAACTTCAGTTTCGTTCGACGGCTTTACTGCACCTTAACGGAATAGGAATAAAAAGAAAAAATAAAAGCAGAAAGCATAAAATATATAATACATTGGCTACGACCACAGTAAAAGGGCGTGGTTCAAAGATCGCTGCTTTACAACCTAACCCTATTAGCGTTATTATATTTATGTTAGAAATAAACTACGTCGTTAGTTATGGGAGAACGAGTTAACCCGTATTTATTCTTTTCTAATTACACGTACGGGGGGCGTTTCTGGTTGAGAAATGACCCAATTAACGGGTCAAGCAGCCAGTCTATTTCTTATCCCCCGATACTCGGTTCGTTAGACTCTAAATTATCCTGGAAGATGGAGGGCGAACGATAGATTTTGTAAGGGGGTCTTATCAATGTGTCATATAATAGCGTAAGGGCACGCGATGTCTCGAAATCTATTTATGGTAATTAAAATCCGGATAAACCGCCAACCAAGTGCGACGTTTGGTCGTTCGGTAATAATCGGGCTCCCTGTTCAGCAAACTGCCTTCAATAATATACGTAATTGATATTGGAACTGGAGGAAACACAATTATAAAGGAAAACTATACGCGTTATTGGGAAAGAACAAAAAGTTCGAGTGATAATTATCGGTTGGAACATAAAGGCGTGCGTAAAATTATTTTAAATTAAGCTTACGTAGCAAACAAGAGACTAGATTACAAATAAAGGTGACAAAATCGAGAGGGTCTCCTTCATTAATCGTCAATATTTTTCATTCGTTTTAGTTCCAGCTACGGTAAAAAAAAAATACTGTACTCGCTGCGAAAAGTTTTATAGCTTCTTCCTCTAAAAATCTAATACTCTAAGGGTGAAATCGAGTGGTAGGAAAAGTCAAGTCCCGAACGGAAGAAGGAACGTTGAAGATGGCGAAAAGTGCGATACAGCGGGAAAAGAAGCGACCAGATCGCACGAAGATCGAGTAACCGAGATAGGAGGATTGTTGTAACCTATTGCTCGTCGGCGGCGTTGATTCCGCGGATCATAATTTGCGCCTCGTTCTACCGGTGAAACGGCGCGTCGGAATGCCGTGAGAACGCGAAAAAAAAAGAACGTTTCGGATCGCCGCTCGTCGGTGAACGTTTTGCCATTTGTAATAGAAGAAGGTAGGCAGACAATCGGAGTCGTTGGGAGCAAATTAAGGTCGACGTCCTGCGCGGCACGAGCCGGAGACCTCGATTTTAAAATTCACTTTCATCAGAGTCGCCCTCGGGTGATGCCAGGTGCAGCCTGCCCCCCAGGCGGACGGCGTCCATTGCAAAAAGATCACGGTTACAATTTTAATTACTCTTCGATCTCTTTTTTTTATTTTACGCGACCATCTGTTGCGCAAAACTCGTCGCATCACGGGGATAAATTTTATTAGAAAGGACTCTATTTACCATTCATTTCTGAATTAACTCTTAAGTGGACTCTGAATCTCAACTGAATTATTTTACCAAATTGGTAAATGGAGATCAACTTTCCCTTAAAGCATACATTTCCAAATAATTACGAATGGGTTTAAAATTTCAATATAAATTTTAGCAATTAATATTAGAAACGGTACCTGAGTTTTAAAAAAATCCAGTATTCTGAAAACTGAACGATCGAAACGGGTAGCAACGCGAGTCGAATGGCGGCGGGGGCGCAGGTGGATAGGAAAAGGAGCGTCGAAACGTGTAAGCGCGATGGTCCGGGACGGAATTAATGATCGATCATTGAACTTTCCCCGGCGAAGCGGCGAGGAGAAACAACGGGGGCGCGAGAGACTAATGTTCCCATTATGTCCGAATGCTCGAGCACTCGCGACTCAATTCAATCGAGCGTGCAACCTCGAAAATTAGACTAGTAAATCACCGAGAGGGACTCAAAGAATCGATATTTCAATCGGCGGTGTCGGTGACGCAACCGGCATCGGGTCCATTTAGTCGTCAAACGCCGTTTCCACGACATTCCTTGTAAAACAAAGTAGCGGTGCGCGCGTAGTCGAGAGGATTTCGCAACCGAGTCGAGTCGAGCCACGCTCGCTGCACCTTCACGATTTATCGAGCCTCGTAACCGACTACGTTCTCGAAGTCGATTTCTTTCTGTCGTTCGTTTCGTCCGGTTACCGTCATCGGGAACCTCCCTAACGGGGCCTTTTGCTAATGACGAGCGTACCGCGTGCACGTACACGTACACGTCCGAGGCCTTATCCGATCCTACGTCCCCGACCGACGGACTAGGAGAGTGTCGTTGACGAGGAGACAGGTGGTTGCGCGTGTCCCCAACGGAAATAGAACACGGCGATTCCTTGCTATTCGAAACGTTAAAAATTATTCAGAGAGTTGCGTTCGAAAAGTCGGAACGGTTTTCGGAAGCGTACGAGATTCGTAGAGAAGAAGGGGAAATTGATAATTGGAAATTTCGTGTAGCCGTAATCCCAGGACAGTTAATCAGAAGGGTTCCTCGGTATTTCACGGTGTCCCGACGATGGATGCGAATGTATATCACGTTGACTGCCAGACCAATAAAATTTGTCGTAATACTTATTTTGTTATCTCATTGAAATTCATGAATCCTATCAAGATTTATTTTCTTTAGCATCTAACCTTGGGAATTAATTTCTTTAGCTCCTTAGTGAAATGTCCTGTCACCCATATATGGGTGACGCGGCAGTCAATGTGATATACGTAAAACGACGTAACGCTGACAGGTTTAAAGAGTAATAATTTGCATAGCAGGACGACGCAGAAAACGATTCTTGCATATTTATAGAAGCAGCCTGAAAGTATTCCAAATTTGCAAAAATTCCGGGACCATTCCGGGAGCTCGAAGAATGCCCCGAAGCTATTAAACCGACTAAAATTGCATTACCAGATTGTACAAAGTAACGAACAACTGTATAAAAATCGACTTCCGCGTTCGAAGATTCCGTTAAAACGATTACTAAATTACGAAGGCGTGCTTTGCCCTATTAGTGTTCTTAATACGTTTGATATCGAAGGTTTACGCCCGTAAATAAAACATTATTATCCGGTAGACGTACGAAAAGATGCAAACACGTTCGCGAAAAACCAGAAACCGAGAAGATTGGGATCTCCGACGTTTCTCCAGACAATTCTTAACGAGGGAAAGCCATTTCGTTTTTAACGTTCTTAAATCGGCCAGGGAGTTTCGCGAGCCGTTCGTTTCTGCGTAAAATGCACCGTCTTACGAGCGGTTCGATTTAAAAAAAGAAAAAAAAAAAAAATTCCTCGTTGGTCCTGCTCGCGAAGTGGTAAAGCCGAACTTCATAAACCCGAGGTACATAACGGTTATCGCATGCGTATCGTCTCCTTTTAAGTAGCTTGGTTTCGTACGTAATCCGTTAGTGGCCCGAATAAATGTCATTCGCGACTCGCGAGCCGATATGAATTAATTAAAACCCGTGGACGCGCTGTAGGCGACCGGAGCGTCTCGTCCTCGCTACCGTTACTCGATCCGAATTAATTCCGATCGCCTGGTTGACTCAATTAGCGCTCGATATTTCAATTATTTCTCCCCTTGTTACCCGCCCCGTTGCCTCGTCGTCCTCTCGTCGTTCCTTTTTCTCTCGCGCTCGGCTTTAATTAGAAGCTTAATAGCATTTCGGTCGATCGTTCGATCCTAAATATGCATATTTATTCGGAACGTTCGCGGTCGTAATTTTTTCTCGCGTTCACGCTCCTAGCATGATATGGTTAAAAATTTGCAAAGCACAGTTCGGCGGGTTTGGTCGCGCGCGTTGGTCCCGGATAAGCGACAAAGAGAAGTCGAAGGGGGCAATTACCGTTCGTCCAAGCTTCCTCTTTCGCCAAACGCGAATCCCCGGTGGTTCGAGGAATCCGCCAGTCCGGTCGGCTCCACTCCAAAGAATACAGTCCTCCGGAGAACAAAGTAGCGCAATGACTCTTCGGAAGCACGAATTGGAGTGGACTGGTGGAACGATGTAATATTGTAAAAGGGTATGGCTCGCGCGCGGTCGCTTTGAGACTCCGGCAGGAAGAGGAGGCAGCCGCGAGTGAGATCCTATCGGCTGATATTCAATGCGATATAACTCATTCTAGGTATGGACTATCCCCGGCTGCACACCAACGCCGTGGATCGCGTGCACGTAGATCCCGGGATCCGTCGTGTACGCGGCCGGTTGTCCAGTCTATAAAGCTCCCCGGCAACGCGTACACAATTTAATTCGAGAATCGCGGAAAAGTTTCGTACATCTTTTGCCCAACCAACGCGCCGCGGAACGATCTTAACAGTCCCGATCGCTTTCCACACGAAAAACCATATTTCGTACCATCCAAATACTATTGCAAGCAAGATCCTAGGTTTTTTTGTCACAGATGAATCGCTCTATCGACGCACAGTTTTCTAAAATCTAATAGATAATATACTCCTATAAAAAATGCCAGTATTTACCTGATTTCTATCGATTCTTTACAAAGCTTTCTCCCTAAGAATTCTAAGGCCACATGCTTCGAGGTAAACACACCAATATCCCCCCCTGAACGTTGTAGCCACGCGAATATCGTGGCGGAGTTAAACTGGAATGCCGAGGGATCGCGCTCGAATCTCGACATTCTCGAATCGCTTTTGTCAAGGTGATTCGGATGACAGGCTGAGTCATGCTCCGATCGAGGACTACATTCCACGTCAGTGAGATACGTGATTTCGCGAAAAAACGGTTCTGCGAATGAAAGTCACGCGCGAATTCTTCCCGAGCGTCGTGATTTTATTGTAATATCGAGCACGCGATTGTCTGGAGAACGTCGAGCCGTAGAAAAAAATCTTTTCCTCCTCGTGCAGCCTCCGTTGCAACTAACAAACGTAAGAAAAATTACGGTGGTTGTCGATGGCTCTCATATTTAAATTGCAATTCAAATTTTATTAATCGTACGACCAGGAGACGTAAGACGACCAGTCTGTTGGTTTGTAGATATTTTTCTTACGGTACAATTTGCTCGAGCAATAACAAGGAGAACCTTGTGAAACGATTCGATGCTTAGGAGAGAATTGTTGGGTGATAATACGTCGTAAATAGCGTTTAAGAATCGACGGGGAAACGGTTCAAGAAATTTCCGGAAGAATTGAGACATTATGGACGTAGCGGGACTGAATCGTCTACGAAACTCTTACAAGATCGTAGAATTCCTCCTCGTAAGAAGCTCAGAGGAGGTATCTAATGCCCTATTCGCGCGGAGATTTACGAATTTTTCCTCGAATGACTCGGCAGATGCTACGTAACTGCCTGGCTCTACGCTAGTGGTTACATCACGGAGAATCGTGCAAAAAGATTTATCTCGTAGGCTGCTGTTAGGTAGTTGGAAACTCTTGACTGGTTAGGTCATCCGAGAACATAATTCGTCGCGTTCGATTATTGGAAAATCCGTTTCGAAGCAGTCTCGTTCCATCTGGGTCAGAAATGGGTTCTTATTCGGATAATCGATCGTTTATTTGTATATCTATTACCGAAACTGTACAAAGTAAATACAGTAAAAAAAGGAAAGTCTGTTAGAAATGTGACGACAGTTTTCTCGTTACGGAATAAAATGTCGGTAATTGGTTTTATCGGGAGCGTGGCACGCGAATCCTCCTTCCTGAAACGAAAACGAGATGTTACGCGAGCGCGCTCGCCTTGGAAAGGTCACGAGGAGGTGGCTGGAAAGGTCGTGTCGGTTTCACCGGTCGCGCAGACGAAGAGGAGGAAGAAGAGGACGTTAACGACGAACACGGCGCGACGAGGAGAGACGAACGGACGGCTCGCCTCGACGAACGGTGAAAGCGAATCTCCATTAATGCTCCTCTTCGTCGACGACTTCAAAGCTCGTGCACCGTGTGTACGTGCATATTTAAGTGCACTGCCCCGGAGACTTCCGGTCAGCGCACCGCAACGCGCTGGAACACCTGAGGAGAGACGCGTTTGAAGAAGCTGATGATGGACATTGCTCCGTCCCGCGGTCATTAGCGTGTATTGTAACCCCTGTTCTTTGAAACTCGCCACTCGATCTCCTCGCGATCGGAGCTGGGAGCCGGAGAGATTTATTTGTACTTTCTACCGGAGAAAATTCCACCGGTGCGTATCGCCACGATCGAAATTTAACCGAACAACGCGGTTCAAACTAAATTATATAAATCGCTCCCCGCGTCTTAAATATTATCTGCAAGAAGTACAGCTTCTAGCGAGCATCGTTTGAATCTTATATATTCACAGCTGACTGTCATCGAAATTAATTTTTAAATTAGAAAAATTGAATTGCTCTGGTAGAGAATTCGTGTATTCGCAGTTTTGTAGGTCATTGACCGTTTAAAATGTAGTTTGTATGATGTAATTGGACTCCGTATTAATTCCCCCGAGGGTTGACGCGTCAATCGTAATCGAAACTTAGGCTTAACACGCTGAATAAGTATACGAGAGCCGCGATAACGGCGTAGAAGCGCCGCGGTTTGGTCACCGTTGCTGTACATACATATACACTCCGTTCCAGTGATTTCAATGCGTGGTAATAGCGACTCTCGAACCCCGTGCGCGCGTAATCGTCTTGAGTTTCCAGGAGAGCCTCCTTTCATTCAACTCTCCGACCACCTCATGCAAACTATCAAATTTTACACACTCAAATCCGTCGAATCGATCTTCGTACGAACATTGAAGATATTTTCATCCATTACGAGCTTCGTGAAATAATCTCGTCGTCGACATAATGTCTCTGTTATATTTTTTCTATTACCGAACATCTAAATTATATAGTTTGTAAAGTGGGTCACCATTGGTGGTTCCTTATCGAAAAGAATTCGAGCTTTCGAGATCCTACGGTTAACAATTCGCTTTTTGAACAGTTACGCAATACTGCACGCACGGCACCGTTCTCGTAGGCTGTTTGTAAACAGGATCTGGAATTAGGTGGAACGCCATAACCGAGATACATGGAATCCGCCGTAGATCCTGTTGAACGATGGGGCCGCAGGTTGTAATCGTGATCCTTCGAGGTGGGTCTTATCTCCGTAACTGTACCCTGGTGCGCGGTACGCCGTCGTCGTCGCGACTTATCCTCGATCCTCGAAATTCTGGCCACGCGACGACCATCCTCGTCGAGGGCATGGATCCTGACGTCGAGTACGCCTACGTTACGTAAACCGTCGAGCAGGAATTTATTATGCATTCAGTGAAACTCTCGCGACCAAAGAAAGTGCTGCCGGAGAATCTGGACTTGCGATTCAGCCGGGTTCGCGTCTCCCCGATCCGTAACCTTGTTTTAATCGTCGTTCGCGCGACTGAATCTGATAACTTTGCATTTATTAAGATTAAGATATAATTTATTAGGTTTGCACCGCCCCTCTAATCTTGCAAGGTCGTTTTGGATTGAGTTCGTACAAGAAGATAAATTTTTAAGTCATCCGCGTACAATGAATTTCCATTCCAAGGGGGGGGAAAAAGGGAAGGGTCGTGGCGAAAAATGGCGCAGTCGAATTGCAGAAATTCCAGAATGCGCGAACGTGCGGCGGGAGTCGATCCTTCGAGGTGGTCTTATCTGTATAACTGTACCTGTCCACGGCAGTCCGCGATTGCTCACCGCAACGACTATTAGTGATTCTCCCGTTAGGATAAATACGTGCCAGGCGCCACGGGATCGTAACGATTAATGGCCGATTAACCCGGCCGGGTGCGCGCAACGCCGTTCCAGAATTTCACGGAAAATTGCAGTTAGAATTCAACGGTCTCCCCAGTTCCTTCTGTCGGAGCGTATTGTTATTAACAGCGCGCGATCGTTAAACACGGTCGAGAAAATTGCCAGCCGCGGTACGATTCTCTTTGTTTTGCTTTCCCCTCTACCGTTTCCTCCCCGAAGTCGTGACCATCGACGATGGAAAATTCGTGTGTACAGTTAGCCGTGAACCGTAGAAACGCCATTGCGCCAGAGTATCGCTGTTATTATCATTTTTGTAGCTCGGCTCGTTAGACATTCTTGAAAGACGTCGAAACGATACGCCGTTTCCCGGATCTGTAATCACCGGGGACCCCGAAGCGGCTCGTTCGCGATGCTGAAACCTTGAATCGTGCAATTAACACCTCCCCGAGACTTTGGAACGCAAGCTCCGAGTCTCTCCGGGCAACGACTAGCCTCTTCCCGTAGGATGCAACCGATGAGTGCTAAATTTAATGCACCAGTTCATTAAATCCCCGTACGATGCTAGGCTGAATCCCGGCGGAGCGTCAGGGGCGTCGTTCCTAAAGACAGCTTACACCTGGATATCTTCATCAGCGCTAACTTTTATGGACTGGTTCATTAAATCACCGTCCGAAGCTAGACCGTAGCACCGGCGAAACGTCAGAAGACCCTTCTTAAAAGAAGCTTACACCCGGATGTCTTCATCGGGCGCTAGCTTTAATGCACTGGTTCATTAAATCACCGACGGATGCTGGAATACCGGCGAAACGTCGGGATACTCTTCGCGAAGAGACGCTTACGCCTGGGTGTCTTCGTCAGCAATAAATCTAGCGCAGTGATTTATTAAATTTCCGAGGTTCGCGCAACCTAGATTTAATGTTTATGGACCGAGGCTATTTACTTTTCTCGTTGAATACTAATCGGGTATTAGTCAAGGTTGAGTGTCTTCCTGTGGTATCAGGGTTACGTAGACCGTTCGTTAGGAATTGGTTTGTTCGCTTCCCCTATTTCAGGGATGAAACGAAGCTCTCCAGGTCCGATCTGGCGGGTCTATTCGCGAAGTGTCGCGCACGGAGCACCTGGCCAGCGGGTCTCGGGACACGTAACGTATGCTGGCCAGGTGAGTCATTCGCGGGGGACGAAGAAGGACGGTCGTCGGCGACGGATCTAGGGGGGTTGGTTCCGCAGGTGGTTCCAGAGGAGACTGCTCCGCGCGGAGTGGTGTGCCGGTGGACGGCGTCGGTGCCGTTGGCGGTGACGTGGTGGTGGTGTTACGGTAGGTTATGCCTTGCATTCCACGCGAGGTCGACGAACCGAGACGAACGCCTGCATGCGCAGCCACGTTGCTCGCTCCTGGCCACTGTCCGGCCTGCCTTGCCCTTTCCTTTCCCTTCCTGCGCCTCTCTTTTCCCTTTCTTTTCGTCCTTTCCTCGCCAGCTCCCCTCGTTCCACCGTCCACCGTCGCTGGCGCGAGCCACGCGGGACACTTCCTCGTCCTTCCGATCCTCCCTGGCCGCTCCTCTTTCGGGACCGTCGTCCTTTCGCCTCCGGAAGCCGGAACGATCGTGTTTACAAATCCCCATCTTTCGTACGCGATCGAAAATTGCAATTCTTAAAACCTTAATGCTTTCTCTTGAAATATTTTTCTTTGCACCTGTAGGAGGGTGTAGAGGGTAAAAAGGACGTTGTCAGGAGTCCGAAATAAAACCTCCCACTCTTAATAACTGATATATTTTAATAAACGGGTGATATAGTACTAGGGCGCGCGCGAGTGTTCGTGTCAATCTTCGTCAGTGTCCTCGCTGCAACTAACTTTTGCACGAGGCTCGTTATTCGATTGCCTCCTTGGCCTTCCCATCCCTTCGCCGCTTTCCCTTTTTCCAATAAGGAACAACGGCCTACGCTTTGGGCACAGGGGGTTTTTCCCGTACCCTGTCCTTTCCAGGCCAAAAGGCCCGTTAGCCTCCTACACACCCCTCCTTTGATGGCTTTTGAATCAAGAAAGGACCGTGTTTACAAATCGCCAACGGTTTTCTAAAGCGGAGGATCGTTAGAGAAGTGTTTAATTTCTCGAGTTTGAAACTCTTCCGATTGGACTGTCAATATCGGACTCGTTCCGACAGCAATTTTGAAAGCATGATCGATAGCTGGGCGGTGATCGACTACCAGCGAGGTGACCGGTACATAGTTGGGCGCATGTTAAATGAAATTACTACGAATGCAGTGCGGTCTGTGGCGGACGGGTTTCCACCTGAATGGTGGTAGCGAACGTGTTAATCGACACGTGATGTGAAAGTTGTAATAAACACATCTAAAGGTCGGGACGTCATAGTCGAGTACGACTCGCCTGATTAATCCTTTTGCGGGTCGGTTCGAGGTGATTCGACATTTTTAAACTATGTATTTTTGCATTGCAAACGACGACGTGACGAATTCATTCATCTGCTTGTGTTTCGTTACCCCGCGGTACAACCTTCGTTTGTGAGAAAACGAAGCTTGGAATCGAGCACGATTTGGCTGACGCGCCTGTCTGTTTATTGTTGACCGTTTCTACTTCCAGCGACGAACGTTCTTCTCCAAGAAAGTCAGGCGTCCGCTTTCCCGTTTTTTACCGCCAGGAAAATCTAGATTCGTCCGGTCGAGCTAGTTTTTCCGGGGCGGTGTCATTATCGCGGATTAATACCGCGGCCTTTCACCGTCGCAGTTTTCCCTTTTCTTATTCTCGATCGACGCCTCCCGTTTCGAGCGTGTCGCCGACGTTCGGGGTGAAAGTCGTCGATTTTACCAATTATTGCGACGCCACGACCAATGCAACAGTTATTGGTGAAAATCTTTAAATACCGCGTAATGTGAAAACGCTAGAAAGTTGACGACTTCCAAGCATCTCTATAAAATCAACGTCTCAATTATTATCTTCGATCCGCTCTGTGTCGTAAATCCGCTGTCGTTTTATAAAAGTATAATTTCGTTCTGGAGCGTGATTCGGTGAAACGCACATTCGAGGCGACGAAGCGTGGTTCTCGGTAAAATAGTTTCCTGTCTGTTGACGATTTCTTCTCCCGAGCTGTCGTCGATGCGTTCGGTTTTCCACGAACGCGGATTTTCGCGGAGAAAGTCCCGCGTCCCTGGCGTTTCAATTACCGTTTTCACCGTGGTCGGGTATCGCTCGTTTGACAAAGTTGCGCCACCAGCGCCGACAACTTCGGTAAATGACTGCAATTAGACGCACAATCGGTGCAATTAGCGTACCTGCGCGCTCGCAATTGCTATTCGTCACGTGCGTCTCGCGAGCCAGCGTCGAGTGAAAACGTTCGTCAGCTGGCTAAAACTAATAATCGCGGCTAAATATAACGGATAATTGCAGACGCCACGCCGGGGAGATTGATGACCGTGCCGAACAAAGGATCGAAAACAAATTTATTCAACCGCGCAAGAGAGAGTCGCAGGTTATCCTGTTGAAGAACGCGGGCTTGACTTTTATTCGGTCGATGCACCGCTCACGATACGCTGCCAGAATAACTGTTCCGCGTTGTTCGACCATAATGGCAAAAATCGCCCGACGAATGGCGCTCGCCGTGTTTATCGTGCCTTGAATTTATCTCGATATCGGCTGAAACGCATAATTACGCAGTCCAGTTTGAGCAGACGTCGGCGACTAGCACGAACCGCGAGCCTGATTATCTTTTTTTTTTCTTGCAAGAATTCCCGGTAAATAAATTGCAAATTATTTTGCGATTTAGACGATAGAGACTTTTTGACTCGCATGGACAGGCCTTCTCGAGCTGTACAGTTAGAAACGTATCCGAGACGCGAAATTAAAAGTCGGTAATTGCGGGGAAACGGACAAAACTGGTTTTCGACGGTAGAAGATATTCATGTATCGAAATTAATCATAGTTTCACCCGGAAGTCTTAACCGGTATCTGTGAATGGTATTATTTTCTATTCCCCCAATTATACGAGATTTTAAATATTCGATGATCTTCCTTTTCGGGAAATCCGGGAGATTCAATTAACGGGTCACGAATTTTATCAGAACCCCGTTGATAAATGAATCGCGTGATCGATTAATTAATTCAGCGGCGGTAATCGGGGCTGGGGCAGTCGCGGAAAGAACAAACAATCCCCGCGGACCGAAAACATTTATCTTCTTCGCAACGCCTCGGTCGAGATCCGCGTTATTTTATTATCGCGGCCCGGACACGCGCTCCGATTATCTATCCGTTTCAAAATTATTTCCTCGTCGGTGAATATAGGCGGCTGCCTCCGAGAATTTCATCTCCGCGCTGTTATTTATCGTCTAATAAATTGTTGACCGATAAATAAAAGCCTCATTACGGGCAGCGGCGCGTGAAATGCGCGCGGGATGGAAGCGGCGTCGTGGAACAAGCGATCGTAATCAACTGTAATTCGACATCGTGGCCGTGGCGAGGCGCGAGCCGCTCGAATAAATAGAAACGAATCGCCGTGGCGCGCGATTTCAGCTCCGGCGATTCGCGTTTATCGCCCCGCGATGACTCCTCGTTCGATCGAGCGTCCCACGGGCAACAGTTTGCCTAAAAATCAAATTTCGTAGAACTAGTAAGAGTTTGAATCATCGTTTGACAAACTTGGTCAAACTTGGTCAAATTTTTCTGTTCCCCGCTCGGTGTTTACCCTACAAATATGATGGAGTTTATAACGTGTTAAACAATAACACAACGCTATTCTAGAGGCAGAGAGAGAGAGGAAAGGATCGCGTGGAAATTAATTATCGCGCTCAAGCCAGCTCGGGACTTCGGGACCTCGCGCCCCATCAGACGAACCTTTGTTGACCGCCGGAAAAGGGAATGGCATTTCCTTTTATCGTTCCTCTTTGGCTATCCAATTAATCGCATCGGTCCGCGGGAGCCGACAAAAGGATGCGATCGCTGAAAGCAGCCTGTCGAAACCGTAGTGGCCGGACTCCGCGCGCTTTAGAACGGTTCCAGTCGGTTCTGACCGGACCCCGAGGCCACGGATCGTCCGGCAATTAAGCTGATTAAGAGCAATAATAGCCACGCGATAATTGTCGGGCCGTACGAGCAGCCTCGAGACGAATTTCTGGAAATTCGAACGGCGTTCGGCGATCGATTGCCGTTTTCTTCGGACACTCGGAAAATTTACATTTTATTCGCTGGTCGAGATCCTGCTGGGCACAGAAATGATATATTTTACACAAAGAATCAGTAATAAATAAATTATACGAGAATCGGTAATGTCATTTGCTACGAAAAATAATTTGAGATCATCCTCCTGTAGCGAAGATTCGGTTTTATTAATTGCAGTAGACGGTAATAAAAATGATGAATAATGAAGCCCCACGATTTGATCCTTGCGATACACCAGAAGGCACCATAATCTTACGAGTTAATTGATTCCTTCCTCGCGATCCATTGATAAGATAACTGCTTAACCACTCGAGAGGGAGCCCATGAAAACCAAAGTCACGTAATTTGCATATTAAAATTCAGCGATTGACCGAATCGAGAGCCTGTTCGAAGCCGATTCGACTCGTCGACCGTGATCCAAAGCATCGGGAACACGATTGGGAACAATAAAGGGTTTCCTGAATCTTTTTTTTTTAAAGATCAAACCGCTTCTCCAGGTTTCATTATCGTTCGAGATGGCGAAGCGTCTGGCGTTCGGTGCGCAGAAAAGAAAATTGCAAACAGTCGCTAAGTAGTCTGCTGTTAACCCAATTGCGATGTGCCAGTTTCTCTTTAATAAGATTTTTTAGTTCGGGCGAGAATGAACTAGGGAAAGTTGAATCTCAATTGTGAATTCTTGGAAGACGTAGATTGATGGAATTATTAGAAACTGTATCGTTGATGGATTGCTTGCTTAACGATGTTTTCGCGATGTTTTATATTGTAATAATTTTTAAAAATCGTATTCCTAGAAAATCTCGTCCTTCGAGACGTTTGATCGAGCGTCGTTTTCGTATTCTCGTTGGGTGAAATACCTGGCCGAGGCTAATTGAGAGGCGTCGTTGGACGGGGAGAAGAGTTTATTGGCAGAACGAACTTCTCGTTTCCACATTCGAAAGAAGCGCGTCGGACGAATCCTGCACGTGCTCGTTTTCAATCAATGGCACCCTCGTAAGAGCACTCGACATTCTCCTCGCACGTGCCGATGGCAGTAACCTCGAAGACAATGACATGCCGACGACGAGCGCGTCGTCGCATGTAAATGTAACCTTTTGTGAGTCTATGGAAGACGCTGCGAGTCGCGCGAGTGAAAGGTGCGACGTGTCTCGATTCCGCCAGGCCCGAGTTCTTGCTTCTCTGGGGATTAGGAAATGTCAGCTGATGCTGCTAGACGCGAAACACAACTCCGTTCTGCGCGCGATTCGCCTGTCCGTAATTAAAAACCAACGGAAATCGAGAAGTTACCACGTCGAAACCTATTTTTAGCCAATTGCCGATCGCTTGACTCGAAATTTGTCGCGGTACGTATTTTTGCTGTCTCGTCGAAATTCACGAATCCTCTTCACGTTATTTTCTTTAACATTTCGCCTTGAGAATTAATTTTTTTTAGCTTCTCGGTGTAAATTACTATCACTCGTGTTTGGTCAGCTAATGCGTTAACTCGTTGGCTGCCATCGAGACGTCAGAGATGGTCGAAATTTTAGACGAATAACGATTTTTTTATTTATTACTAAATATACCATAGAGTCTTCTCGCGTTAGAAATACCAGAAATCGTCGAACGCGTGGGTAAAAGACAAGTGCACCGACCCATTCGAGATTCGCGTTTCGAAAACAAGCTATTTCGGAACAAGGAGTCGGATTGTGTCGAAGCGAGTCGACCATCAAACTGGCACGATCTGACTCAGGCCGTCGAAACGCAACACGACTGGCGAGGGAACCTCGATGACCTGAAAATTCCGATTTCTTTTTACGAGAGGCGCGTATTCTTGGCTTGTTTTCAAGCCCGAAGGTGAAATCACCTCCCGTGGAAACTTTACGCCTCTGCAAATAATAACGCCTGAAAATACCCCGATCGAAGCTTAGTTTGATCGCTCACGGGACACGAAGTAGTTTCAGCCATCGGGTGTCAGACGTTCCTCGAAAGAAACGGGATATCGGTTAAACCGATCTCTACCTTAAATTTTAACGCAATCGTTGCAATGGTTTCCAAAAGTGTGATCGCTGCATGGAACGAAAATGGCTGTAGAGTGAAACAAAAGGGATACTGTATTGCCAAGTCGCCATTCACCGGCGCTCGAGCGAGGAGTAACCTTCGATCCTTTCGCATCCTTCACGATTAGAATCCTCGTTCGCGCGAGACCGGCTCTGGTTATGCAACGCGATTCCATTCGACGGGGAACCGTTAATTTAATTCGCACTTTCCACTTAATTAATCCCAATTACACGTAGCGGCGAAGCGGCAGCCGCCTACTCGCGCGTGCGCGTGCGCGCGACCGAGTACCGATCTCCTTCGTTGCGCGCATCCACCTGAGTGCCTCTTTAATCCGTAAACACCTCGGTATCCCGGCGGCTCGCGCGTTACTCGCCCCGATAAATTAATGACTGACGCGGTTATTGGCCGTTAAGTCGATTAATGATCGCGGGTTAACGAGGCGAGGCGTCTTTCCGAAAGCGTGGCGCTCGCACCTCGTTGCGAAAACGTTCGCAGCCCGTGCCCTTGGTCACGGCTCGCCAACGCCATTTTCCAAGGATAACCGACACCCCAAGAGGCTCCTTTCTTCTGTTTAAACATTTTTAGAATAGGAATCATACTTTTTAAACATTTGCCCCACCTACCAAGATCCACGAACCAACGATTTATTAAAAAAAAAAGATTGTGTACTTAATTCCCAATCTCAGTTTGAGACGCTTAAGGATAAAGTCGGCATCGGGATCTCGGTTCGTATTAATTTAATAATTTTGTAACACGACTCGGGGCGGACATTACGAGATTACGCGAGTCGGTCGCTTACGTCTCGATTTTTACGCAACGGTCGTTGGTTGCGAAGCCGCCTACTCGGAGGATAATTGGCGGCGCGATTTTCGGTGCCGCGGCTCGCGGTTGAATTTTACGCGGTACCGTGGACAGTTTGTTTAAAAGTCGCCCGTCTGGTTTCCGGCCTCGGCTCGCGAGCGTAACGCAATCGTAATTTCCACCTGCAGCGAGCCACCGGTCGATTTGCATTCGCGTGCAACGGAGGCTGGCCGGCCGGCTCTCGGCGAGGCCTCTCGGGACCCGGACAATTAATCGGTCCGCCATGAGCTTAAAGGACTGTTATTTCGCGGCGTGTAACGCATTTAAATGAGGTTACGTGTCAGCCGCGGTCGTCTCTTTGCTCCGTGCTACGATAAGACCGTTTCTACGCTCGATTTTTCAACCGTTTTATTCGCGTGCGCCTCCTTTTTCTTTCTACCGCTTCCGCCGTTTCGTCGTCCTTCCGTGTCCCGCGATTTTAAGCAATTGAAAGGGTGGTTCCTCCCTCAAAGTCGACGAGTACCATTCACAAATATTTGTGCAACGTTCCTTATCGATTTCCCTTATCGAACAAGGACTGAATGGGTACTTGACGTAAGCTGAGCATCCCCCAACGAACGTACGCAATCGCGTTGCTCTCGGGTGTCGGATGACATTGTTTGGGGAAACGCGAGGGTTCGGGAGGACGTCAGGCGACTCGACTGGCGTCTTTGTTCCTGATGGATGCGACCACCGGTCGGGGAAACCCGAGATTGCATCTGGTAAGAAGATTACGAGGAACCACTTACCCTCGGAACGACGCTATTTACTATTTCTGGGAAATGGGAAAAATAAGACAAATCCTTCTCGAGAATACGGGAGTAGGGGTGGGGAACACAGTGGCCTTGAGCGGCCAATCGAGCGGGTCTCGAGCACAGTGCCCCTTTAGTATGTTAATCGAGACGCAGCGCGGGTAACGGCTTCCTAATCGCGGTCAGGCCCGTATCGAGCATCATTTTTAATCGTTTCGTTTCGCTTAATTGCTCCGATCGTCGACTGAAAACGCGAGAAGGCCGCCTTAACGACGTCGAGTTCCAGCGTGAGCCGATCGCTTAGTTGGAAGGAGGAACGGTCAGGGGCGGGGTAGAATTTAGCCGCGGCCCCACCGGGTAAAAATCACGCGAAATTCCATTCCTTCGCGGAAAATTCCGAGGCAATTTCCGAGCAGCCCCGTCGTCCGTGTTTCTGCGCTCCGCGGGGTGCTTCCAGTCGAACGTAGCGAACGCGACCTTATTTAGCGCGCCGAGAATTCCAGCGCTCCCTTCCTCCGGGGAGCTTCTGCCTCGGCGCCGTGCCAAAGAATTCGCCCGCGAATTCCTGATGAATTCGTTCAGGTGGAATCATCTTGTTCCCCTGCGCGGCAGGACAAGCGAACACGGCTCGAACCGACGAGGATATCCGGATTTTCGGAAGCCCTTTTTTCATGAATACACGTCTGACGAGCAGCCTTCCTCCTCGTATGTATACCCTTTGTCGAGGGGTTAGGAAGGTCTTTTTTAAAACTTCAGTTGCAAAAAGTATCAATTTCACCATCTTACCGGAACAATCTTCAAGTAAAGATATTTACCAAAAAGTAAAAGATTTACTTCGAAAGATCGTATCTTTTTATTGATGAGAGAACTTAAAAATGTTTCCATTTTTCGTGATTGGATGAAACGTCGAGTTTACTGGGAAATTTCGTTTCCTCGAGGTTGAAAGGTACAATTTATTTACGAAGAATCCAACAGAGACGTAGAAGTTGTATCGTCGCGAAAGGTCGGCTCGTTAGGGCAGCGGCTGGTGCAATAATTCGTTGCGTAACCGCGGCCGAAGGCGGTACCTCATCGGTCGTGTGTCGCGGCTCCTGCGTCCGGGATCTTCGGCAGCGTCCTTTAACCTCGAGTGCTCGTGCCTCGAAGAGACTTTACGTAACGATCCCGAAGCGTGTTCGATCGGTTGCGCCGTTTGGCGCTCGTCACCCGTCCGGCGTGGTGTAAATCAATCAGTCAGCGAGATTAACATCGCAGACTTCGGACGCACGACCGTACTCGTCGTTTCCATTCGATGCCACCTGGCAGGCATTACGACTTCAGCGTCGGTGAAACGACTGGTTTCGCGTCGCGTGCGTTACACCTACAGATACGGCCTTCTACCGTGTCCTCCGAACGCCCATGGGCGTTCAACGCACGGTGACGCGTCGCTAGAAGGATCTACGGTATCTTAAAAACTGTCGAAAATATATTCATTCGTCTTGCTGCTTTTACCCCTGAATCTAAGTAGTTAAATCATTTAGGTCTCCGTTTTACGAGTCGATGGGTGAAACAGGTACCCGGAGGAGACGTCGTCGAGTGGTTGTTCCAGAGAAAAAATTCCTCTTGGGAGTAGAAAAACGCGTTCCTTTAATCTGAAACGTTAAGTAGCGTTTTCCTTCTATCCTCAATTAACGGTAGTAGCACGATAGCGGGGAGTTTTTCAGGTGTCCTTTTATCATCGAGTATAGAGCCCGTTTTCTCCAAGACGACGATAGCCAGGACTGCGTGTATCGACCTTCCGTTGTCGACGATACGTCGGTGAATCGATAGTTCGACATGCCTTACACACTTTGCTACTTAGATCGTGTCCTCCTGCAGGACATCCCGGACGATAACGACCCCTCCGCTCCTCGGTGTCTATGCGGACAGATAAGGGCCACTTCTCACCGACGAGGAGAGGCCCTCTTCGGACTCATCCTTATAAAGAATCCCCGAGAATTGCCTCTAATTTTTGTCCGCTCCCGCGCAGTCCGTCGAACGCGACTCTTCAACCATTCCACCGTCCAGGTTTCAGTACTTCCTGCTCGCAATAATAGATAACCAATAAAATAAACGCGCAGCAATTTATTCCTAACGATTATTCGACCGAACGGTTAAACTTTTACCGTGTTCTCGACGCCAAGTAATTTACGTTCCGCGGAGACCGATAATTAAATTGTTTTTGTACAATTATTCTATCGTCGCTAAACGGTGGTAAGTAAAATCACATTTATTAATACCGAAACGTTTTCCTGCGATCCTTGGATTCCTCGATTAATATCAAAAAATATTGTCGTCGGAAGCCAAATACAAAATTAAGTATCGGTGAAATATAGTCTATAATTGGTATCTCGTATCTCGTTTTCACCGACTTTCTTCGCCATTTTTCAAAGCGTATGCAAGACGTTTGCAAGCTAGCTATTTTAGGCGATAAGTATGTTCCATAATAATAGAGTTCGCGTCTTGTACGTGTTTTCCCAATGGACGTCACCTTTCATATTAAATTGGTTTGTACTCCACATTAATTACACGTTGCTATGTAGGTTAGAGGGTTAAATTTAATAGCATACTACCGCCGGGCGTCTCGTTCTTTACAAGACACACGCTAAACGCAAATTAAACTATAATGCACAGTGTTTTAAAAGTCTCGAGGCCTCGAGGGCTCGAATCTTCCTTTTCTCGTGCAGAATCTAAGAATCTATTCCATCTCGTTTATCGTAATTCGTAATTTTTCGAGCTCCCGCTTGGATTTCACTGTTTTCTACGATTTCCTTTACGACTTTCCATCCCAGTACATTCTATTCCCCCTAACCCTCGAGTTACGAACGTCGTTGCGATATTTCAGTTCAGAACCGCTGGTAAAGAATCGTTACTTAGTATCGACGCAGGCTGTAACGTTGGGGTAAATAAAAATGATCCTCGCCAGTGGCTAGAAGTCCGAGCCCGGGACACGCGGCGTGCATTTTGTTTTCGTAACGTTTCGTTGCGCAATACTCGTTTCGAGCAATGTTAGCCGAGTTATATTACCGCGGTAATCCGACCGGTGGCATTTTATTAAGGCTGTATACCTCTTCGCTTCGACTCCGCGGAACGTGTCTTACGACTAGTAGGACGTAATGTTTACAGTTCTCTTGAAACGTAGTTGTCCGTGCTTACGATCGCCGGGCCCCGGTGCAATCTGCATAAACGGTTAGAGGCCGCGCTACCTGGAAGCTGAGTTTTATTCAATTAACGGTATACATCTTATTCCCGGAAGAGTTTCAAATTCTCCGTTTCTTGGTAAACTCGAGGCTTGAAACCGCGCTCCGTTTGATCCTTCCTTTTGTTTCTTGGGCCCGAGTCGATCGTTACGCTCGATGTGTTCTACGCTTTAGCTTAGAAGTCTTCATTATAGCGGGGAGCTTCGATGGAAACACCGACCCTTTGCACGTCGCTCGCGATACACATTTTATAATACAAATTGTAATAGGGTGATTCGATAATGGGACGTCCAACGAGTTAATATATTTCGACGCTGTTTGCATTCTTATTACTCACTGTTTGAATCGTAGATAAGACGTTCTAATCAGGCTGCGTAGCGACCAAGGAGAGATACACGTAGTTAGTAATCGTACAGTTAAGATAAAGAAAGATTAGTCCTGTGCTTCGTGGAATTCGTGACTAAGGAAAAATACATTGTCCACGTCTACAGTAGTGATTATACGATTTGGATAAAGAAAGATTAGTCCTAGAAGGAACTTCGAAGGTCCAAGGCGGTCTAAAATTAGTTGACATTGCCCACATCCTCGTTACCAACTGTACAGTCGGGGGAATTCGACATGTCGTTTTTTACAACAGTCACTCGACATTCTCCACGTCTCTATTAATAATTGTATAGCAGAGGGAACGAAAGGAGAGTCCTGGTAGGGATTTCGAATTCGATTCTGAACGTTTTCTAGCCCTAGAGAGAGTCGCGAAGGAATTTCTGTGCGCATCCCGTGCCGAACAACGGTTACTCTGGATTAATTCGTGACTAAGGAAAAATACATTGTCCACGTCTACAGTAGTGATTATACGATTTGGATAAAGAAAGATTAGTCCTAGAAGGAACTTCGAAGGCCCAAGGCGGTCTAAAATTAGTTGACATTGCCCACATCCTCGTTACCAACTGTACAGTCGGGGGAATTCGACATGTCGTTTTTTACAACAGTCACTCGACATTCTCCACGTCTCTATTAATAATTGTATAGCAGAGGGACCGAAAGAAGAGTCCTGGGAGGGATTTCGAATTCGATTCTGAACGTTTTCTAGCCCTAGAGAGAGTCGCGAAGGAATTTCTGTATGCATCCCGTGCCGAACAACGGTTACTCTGGATTAATAATTGTACGATCGCGGAGAGTTCACAGCACGGAGGAATATTTCACGTGTGCTGCGGACGTTTCGGTGGACGGGACATAAAATGGGTGCTGTCCACGGTTCTGACCCGGGACTGGTCTTGGAGCGTTCTCACAATAGCAACGGGTTCCGTAAGAGCGGTGTTCGGGAAAACGTAGCGTTCGAGCGTATAATCCGTACGCGTTTCTTTACGGCGACGAACACGGAACGCCCGGATAGCCAATAATTCTGCGGCAAGGCCAGACCGGGTACGTACAGAAACCGAGGGCCGGCGACACATTTATCCTGGGCTCTATTACTGAACACCGTCGCGTCGCGCACAGGACGGGCCTCTTCCTGGTGCTAACTCGCATAATCGTCTATGCAGATCGGGGAGGCTCTTCCTGCGGCCGTGGAACGATGACGGCGAATGAAGGAAGCGGTGCACCGCGCCACGCGATGCAATACCAATTACAGCGCCGGACACGTTCAGCATGACGTACGGCCGATGATATTTTATGGAGCCGCGGCGACCGTGCCGGTACGGCTCGCGGAAGATTAGAAATCGAACTAATATATCACCGGCGTGTTGTGCCAGCCGGCTCGATTCGGTTTTCACGGTTGCGGCCGACCGTGATTTTAATTTTAAATGCGACGCGGCGAGGCCCTACGCGCCGATGATAACCGTATTTAGTTCGCGAATTAATTACCACGACGTTTTAATACGCCACGACGAAAAAATACCCGATAGAAGGAGAGAGACCATACACCAGTCCACGGACTTATTCTTGCATCGAACTTCGAGACCTTTAACATCACAATTTTATTTTTATTTTTACACGATATTAAACAATATACACCAACCACAAACACATTATCTTGGACTGCAGAAGATACCGTAAAACCCATTTTAAAAGACAACGCAACCAAGAACCTCCTACAATATCTGTAACTATCAAATAACGAAAAAAAAAAGTTTGGGACCAACGATAGCAGGGACTAATTTCTCGACGTTTTTTTAATTGGAAGCAATTTGAGATGGAGTTATGGAACATAGGATATTTACGAGGTTCTAAAAGAGAAAATTGAATCTTCGGTTCTCTCTGCCTTTCACTTTTCCGCGAAAGAATCGCAAGGATCAATCGAGGAGGACGCGCAGCTGAAAATTCTGACGCGTCCGTTTAAATCTAGAGATTAATGGGCAGTCGCGCGATTTTTACGCACGAGAGAAAATGAATTAGAGTGATTCATAAATCTCGACGGTTCTGTCGGCTTTCGATTCCGTTTAAAATACGCTTCGCGCCGCGCAGCCTAGAAAATTTATATCGAGTCGGTCGCGTGTGGATAAAGTTTATCGTCTTAAAGGCGTCGAGTGGCCATTCTGATCCTAGGCGAATAGGAAGCCTGATTTTTCGAAACAATTTATTCTAGGACGAGTCGTGTTAGGTGGATAGTAGTTTTACGAAAACGTACACGCTTTTCAATTATCGTTGGAGCTTTCTCCCAGCGATTCGAAATCGAACGAAGCTGCGTTTAATAGAGGCCAGAGGTACGATAATTTATCATACGATGAGTCGACACGAAAGGTGTAGATACAGAAGTCTTACGATCTAGGATGAAACTAGGATTATATCAATTATAATATCAATTCTTGTATAGAATAATTACTCGTTAAAATGTATAGATAAAGTTTGATTTTACGCGCGTTGTAAACGTTTAAAAAATCTTATAAATCTTATAAAAGACATTTATGTAGCTCGTAAAAGTGTAACCGTACACAATTTCGTTCTACGTATATTTATTTTGTACGCGTTACGATCAAATAGAAGTTTTTTTTAAAAGCTATCGTGTCCCCGATTAATAATACCGACGCGATTTATGAACTTGCGTCGAGCATGTTAGCTTTAATCCATCTTATACCCAGGGGAAGACCAATGCAACGAAGTTCAGGAAAATTAAGAAAGCAACAGGACTTAAACTGGGCATCGAACTAATAAATATGAATGAAGTTACAAATATAAATTAACTTCATCTTGATGCATCATCAACTTCGCGAGATACTTCGCAAGATACCATCGTTTCTCTTAATAAGGAAGACTGGTTCTGCTTCCTCTGCAACGAAGCACGCGTAGAACTCATGATTTAGTGGATAAAATATGCATTATAAGTCCATGAAAATGATAAGGAAAGCACGAAATCTGTCACGTTCCTAACTTTAAGTTGAATATAAATACGTTATTTAATAATTATTTACATACCTAATCATTGACACAGTTGCGAAGTTGCCGTGAATATTAATGAACAATATTCCAGTAACTTCTTTGACCAGTGAAGCATCAGACTGGTCAAACTTCTTGACTAATCATTGACCTCTATTTTACTAGTAATTTAGAAAATTAAAAGATAAAGGACTGCTCACAAATAAAAATTCGATCACAGTATGTAACCGTTCCCACGAACAAACGTGACGAATAAATTGCTATACGTTGGCTTGATTGCCTATCCATTATTGGAGTAAAATTTTGCTCAAATCTGCCTCGGGCATTCTTGCCAGCTGTCAATGTTGTCAAACTGTCGTTGAAGAAACCTGCAATCGAGCAGACTTTATAGCAACGTACAACAGTCCCACCCACTTTGCAATTGCGTGGACCGAGTCAATAATTTTAAACATTACTTGAAATTCGGATTTTTTATTCAGATCACTTTCCTAATTGCTAGGCTCGATTATCGTTTGGACGGTAACGTCAGCGATGGTTGTACAAATTATCGTGCAAAGAGACCCGTGGGTTCGTGGGTCCTATAGGGCCCCTGGTCTTCTTTCGTCCGGTCGCGAGTGGTTGGCCACGCCGGTCGGATTCCTCTTCTTCGTTTCCTTCGATGCTCTTCGTCTTGTTTCTATTCCGTTGCTGGCATTGTCCTCCCGGCGCGAGGAGTAATGTAATGGGGCCCCGAACGAACGGGCCACGCCATTGTGTCGGGATTTATTGGACGCGGCCGGGGACAAAGGTTTGTCACTGCAAATTATGATTCGTGCACGCGCCCCTCCTCCCGCGACGAGAAAGTCGCTGGCCAATTACCGCCTTTCTATTTCATAGTCGTTCGAAACTGAGGATATCTACACCACCGAATTTCATTTTCTCTTTTTCCATACATTCTCGTTCTCGCAGAAAGAAAATTCAGTTATCGAATAGTAAATAGTAGCAAGCGAACCAGAAAAGAATCAGAAACGTATGTTTCTTCGAGTTTCAGTTATTGAAAATTTTTTCTTTTCTCTCGATTTTTTAATTTGTCGTAACGGTACAACGGAATCACGAGTCCTTTCTTCGACCACGCCATCACCTTCGTAAATCCGACGTATCTGGCGCAGATAAATTACAAGACGGCTGGAAGGTTAGCTCCGCGTGGGCGGAATGTTGCCTTGACGGCGAAATTCGAATTTGCATCCGAGAGAGAGCTCGGAAGCAGCTCGGAAAAGGAGCTCGGTGTGAAAGGTTATCGAAGGATTTCTGCTCGCTGCGCGTTAAACGCTACGGACTTTTGCTCGCCATTTTTTGAGAACTCTCCACGCTCCAGAAATGAATCTTCTCGAAATACAGTTATTCATTTACATTTCTTTCATTCATCGCCACTAAACCTACCGACATTTGATGTGTGTCCATTCCTACCATGATCAGTCGAATGACCAGTAGAAATCGCTGAAACTTCTTTGGGTATGTAACGTCAAAGTAAATGTCAAAATAAACATAGAAGATAGAAAAAATTATAGTAGGTGATAGTGTCATTGGTTAGGGGATGAAATGCCCTTTAAAATGAGCGTTTGTGAGAGTCGATAGCTTTATTAGTTCCGGAGATATGAGGATTTTAATTTCAAGTCGATGCGGTGGCTAGTTTCGGAGATACGAGGGTTCGAAGAGTTTGTTTACGTTCATTGACGCGAGGCGGATGACCGCGCGCGCGTACATAGTAGCGCGTAGTAAATTCTTGGAAACACTACGCGAAACTGGGTCACGATGTTGGGGTAGGCCAGTACGATACACGCGCGAGCGAGAGGCCCGACGCGACGCCTTAGACGGAGACAGCGATAGTCAAATTAAGAAAAATACCCTTTTACATAAATTACGATATCTCCGAAACGGGAAGTCGGATCGTCAAAAACCAAAAACCATTTCAAAGAGGAAGCTTTGCCGCCGCTAACAATGGCTCGATAATGGAGAAAATGTTAATAATTTCGGAACTGCAAGTAATTAAACTTTTAGTAATTTTAACGCGCGTTGGTAGTCCGTTTTAACACGGGAAGCGCTATACCAGTCGAATTAAAGAAATTACACTTTACATAAATTACGATATCTCCGAAACGGAAAGTCGGATTGACAAAAACCAAACGCCATTTTAAAGAGGAAGGTTTACCGCCGCTAACAATGGCTTGATAATGGAGAAAATGTTAATAATTTCGGAACTGCAAGTAATTAAACTTTTAGTAATTTTAACGCGCGTTGGTAGTCCGTTTTAACACGGGAAGCGCTATACCAGTCGAATTAAAGAAATTACACTTTACATAAATTACGATATCTCCGAAACGGGAAGTCGGATCGACAAAAACCAAAAACCATTTCAAAGAGGAAGCTTTGCCGCCGCTAACAATGGCTCGATAATGGAGAAAATGTTAATAATTTCGAAACTGCAAGTAACTAAAGTTTTAGTAATTTTAACGCGCGTTGGTAGTCCGTTTTAATGCAAATGCGTAAGATTTCGGGGGTATGTCTGTTGACCAAAAATGCTTGCAATTGACCCCTGCAACTAAAAATAATTTTTCCAAGATGATTCGAAAATCTTTTTTTTCACCCAAAATTTTCAGCACTTACTCGAATTTTTTTCTCGAAAGTGGGTAGGATTTCGGAGGTATATATAATGACCAAAAATGATTATAATTGACCCCCGTAACTGAAAATAATTTTTTTAGAACGATTCGAAAATTTTTTTTTTCACCGAAAAATTTAGGTACCCTGTCGATTTTTCTTAAAAATTCCTTTTTCATTTTTAGCAATTTTGTTTGACGCCCTACAGAAAAGTTGTCTAATACTTTTTTGTAGGTACCCATCAGCTCTACTTCTGAAAAAGTTTCATTGAAATATATTCACAATTGTAGGAGTTATGGTTGTTTGAAAATTGGACCATTTTTATGGGGTTTTTCTCATTTTGCGGGGTCAAGGACCACCTTTTCGCATATTTTTGCGATTTCTACATATTCTTCATTAAAATACGCGTAGTTTGCTTTTTTAAACATTAAAATCGTCCAATCCGTTCAAAAGTTATGATGTTTTAAAGATTCGCATGAGATTTCAGGGAAGCATTTCTGGCCCCACATTAGATTTTCGGTAAGGAATTTTTTTCTCGAAAATGGTTAGGATTTCGGGGGTATGTCTGTTGACCAAAAATGCTTGCAATTGACCCCTGCAACTAAAAATAATTTTTCCAAAATGATTCGAAAGTCTTTTTTTTCACCCAAAACTTTCAGCACCTACCCAATTTTTTTTCTCGAAAGTGGATAGGATTTCGAAGGTATGTATAATGACCAAAAATGATTGTAATTGACCCCTGCAACCGAAAATAATTTTTCCAGAACGATTTGAAATTTTTGAATTTAACTGTTAAAAACGTTTTAACAAAGCCTTCATCACCAAATTGGTATTCTTGATTTTCGTCTTATTTTGGCCTCTAGAATCCTTTATTAGAATTTTTCCCAGGGGTGGCCGAAACATATCCCCTCCCCATCGTCGAAGGCACGTCAGACGTTTTCCTTGTAATCGTCGTCGCGCAGAACGTGGCCACGGAGCATGATGTTCGCGGCAGGTGTACGAGGAGAAAATTGCGCGTACGGCGGAAGAAAATTGAGCGCAGGTGTCGGGTGAAACCGCGCGCAAAATCGGGGACTAGTTGACCTTTCGTCTAGGCGTGGCCGGTTAAATAATCGTAAACCGACGAATTATCGTGGCTCACGGCCGCCGGAGCGTGAAGATAAAAATCAGCCCAGTCGTCGACGCGTTGATCATCGTCTCGCCTCAGGTGATTTCGCGCGAACTATAGCGCCAGGAAAGCGGTGACCCGCGACACGCTTCGTCGTTTCAGGATAACTAGATCCATATCGTTTCAACGCTCGTTTGTAACTCGGCTCGGAAATTCCAACGGCGATTACTCGAGGTCTGAAAACGGGCTCCGCGTAACGAACAATGATCGACGACTTGCAGTTCCTGATTTGCTTTTTAATAGCTGGCTTTATCTTTCGGTCGAAATCTTCCGCGACAGGCGAGCACGTTGCTCCGTAACGGTCAAGAACGCTTTCGAGACAATTTTATAAACGCGTTTGATAAGCTAACGTGCGTGGGATTAAAAAAATGTATAAATCCGCGATGTCCATGTTGCAAGGTTGCTCGATTTTCAGCTTTTACGCTTCATTCGTGCCCCTCCGATGCTTATCTATTGTATTTACCCGAGGTCTCGAAAGTTTATTCCCGCCAGAGATCTACAATACTTATCTTCAAGGTCCGCTTGACTCGTAGAATGCGAGCATTCAAGGATCATTCGAGTTCTAGAAACTTGCATCTCCTCGGGATCTACAATGCTTGTCCGTTATATATAGGCTCCAGACTCTTCGTGTTCTTGTTTCGTTCGAGGTCTACGGTGTTCGTCTTTGTCGCTCGAGTCCCCAGAATCCGCCTCTCCACGTTCGAGATCTACAATGATCTCTGCGATGCTCGTTTTTCGGGGTTCGTTCGTGTCGTTAGAAAATTCATCCACGTCGATGATTTGTAATCGTCGTCTTAATTGGCGTGGCTCTCGCGGCCGTTCCCTTCGATGCGTTTCGTTTAACAAACGGTTTAATTAGAGAGCCCCGGCGATTTTCCCGCGGTGAAAACATCTCGTTGTTCGAGGTAGATGAACACGCCAGATATTTTGTGTAACCAGTTAGTCGCGGGAGCCGTACACGCGCCGCTTTCATCAAGGTCGTGGATTTCTCCTTCGACTCTCTTCGAAAACGCTGATAACGTCGAACCTGCTCGACCGCGAGTCCAGATTCTGCATTTTTTCCCCCCTCAACCGAGACTGTCGTCGACCGATTTCACCTCTCACGATCGCGCTCGCGCGGGCTCCTCTTTTTCTACGGTCCGGCGCGTGCAGATTTCCCGAAACTCGGTAAAAATTCGAACGATCGATCCATTAATATTCCGCGCGTAATTAATCGCTGGGAGAAACGAAAGAAACGAAAGGATCGTCGATAACAAATCTTTGGTTCCGAATGTAGCAGTGTATTTCGTCGTTTTGCAGATTATATTAATATTGTTATCATTCGCTAATCGTGTCTGCTATTTTTACGCCACGCAAAGGGCGACGTGAACCGTTTGGAAATCTTCAAATTGGAATCAACTTGCGAATAGAGTCGTTGAATCCTTGTAATTTAGGGGTACGTATGTTTTTTTTAAAATTTGTTCCCCTTGAAATGGGGAAAGGGGAGGCTCGTTTCGCGAAAATTTAGCCCGGTTGCGCCAATTAGTTGGACACCGTTCTAAACAACCGATCGGTCTTCGGTTCATGCATCGTCGTCGCGAGATCGGCTGACTTTCACTCGGCTCTCGGGGCCCTCGACATCGTACTTTCTCCGATGCACCTGTCCAACTTTAATTAAAAGCCACGGGACACGGTCGCGTCGTCGATCGTCCGATTGGCTCGTTACATTTCGGATCGATCGCGTCTCGATCGTGACCGCTTCGTCGCACCTGCGCCAGCACGCTTCGATCGGGATCGCGACGACGTAAATTGCATCGCGTAACGGCGGTCGGCGTTCCTCGAAAACTATCGCGATTCTCCGCTGGCGTTCAAATATTAATTATTATCAACGAATTCGGTTTCGGATTTAAAAAATATTGGAATTGTAAAAAAAAAGAATTCTTTCCCCTTCTTGAATTTTTTTCTCGAAAGTGCCTAGGATTTCGAGGATTGTGTATTCGCCAAAAGTGATTGTAATCGACCCCTGCAACTAAAAATAATTTTTTTTTTAAATTTGTCCACCTTCTATTATAGTTATTCGGATAACTGGGTGCCCAGTTTTTTCTCAGAGGTGACCGAACACCCTGCATATATCCTTACCGGAGATTATTCTTGTAACATCGCTAGATGGTTAGGAAATTCAAGAAAAAAAGAAGTAAACAGACTGTAAAGGAAGACTGTAGCTGTTACGAGAGAAGCAATCAACGCTCGGTAAGAATTTATTACCGAGAGATTACGCAGGACGTCGCGGTCGCGACGATAGCCAATAAACGCACGCGCGATCGTCGATCCCTGGTCGTTTAATCGCGGCTGCGGATTAGACGGCGGCGTCATCCTCCCGTGGATCCATCCCTCGCGGGATCGCGATAGGCGATCCATGGACGAGCGTATCATGAGTTGGTCGGGCACCGATCGCGGGGGATACGGTCCGCGGGAGATAATCAGCCACCAGGAAGTCGAAGTGAAGCCGTAACGACCGATCCGATCGTAGATTATCCCGTCAAGGGAACCCGGGAGTCACGAGGAAACGAAGAAGGCGCGAGACGCGGCGGGGGTGTGCCGATCGGAAAAACACGGTAACGATTAATTAATGGACGACGTGGAGGACCGGTAGGTGGCTTCGCGATCGATCGATTTCCGACGGGAACGATGACGGTGGGTGTTTCCAGCCACCGACGGCCCGGCTAGATCGAACACCGTGATACATACGGTAAATTGATATATTCGCGCAACAGGAAAACCAAGCCGGTAGCCTACATTCTTGATAAGACACCGTGACTAAACGCTGGCCTCGCTACGCGAGTCGTTATGGATGGTTAAGTGGTTGAAGATAATCGATAACCAGGAAGCACGGGCGAAATTGGAACGTTCGGCCACCGTCGAGGATAGCAGATCTGCTTATCAAGGTCGATGGGAATCGACTACGGGGGAACCTCGACGCCCAGCGAATTTCTTTTCGTCGTTCCTCCACTGGCAATACGTTATCCAAACTCCAGGAAAATTAAACTTTACTGCAACTCGCGCTAAATCGCTTTTATTGCACAGAGTACATTTCAAATTAAATCTCATTCACAACGTTGTCCAGTATCCGGATCTCTGGGAGGCATCCCGTAAGATCGTCGGGAAAATAGGATGGGCAGAATCGTGGTTCTTTGATCGAAGAATCGCCAGGAGTATCGTCGGGTCACGTTACCGTTGAGGTCAGATTGGTCCCTTCAGCAACCTCGCCCATTCTCCGCGGCAACACGGAGGACTTCGGGTGATAGCGGCCGGTCTATGCATGGTAGCACGCCACGCTATGACCACGCCACGCGAGAATCGTGAGGTAAACACGGACACGGAGTCGAAGAAGATACAAGCTGATCGGTGACCAGGAAGTCGCGCGGGAAGTCGGGACACACGGTGCCAAGTTACAATGTCACGAACACCTTGGATCCCTCCTCGTCCAAACGTTTCCCTCCTACAATCCCTCGTCCCACAGATTATTAACCCTCGGTTCGCGTTACTGGATCCACTTTTCAAAAAATCCTATTAGCACACACTGTCCACCTTCAACCCCTTGCCGTACAATGACGAGTCTGGCTCGTTACAAGTTCTTGATGACACTATTCACTCGTCATCAAGTCTGATATATTAAAAATCAACACATTTTTACATTTACGAGGTATTCATAAAACAAATCCATCCAGTCAATGGGTTAAAAAATGGTACTTAAGAGATAATAAAGAGATCGATCGTTTTAAAACTGGTGTTCGCGACTCTCGAGCGTCGAAATCACTGGCATCGATTGGTTTTTTTTTTTTAAATTCGCGAGGACGGAGGATCCACGCGCAGGTTTAATAGCGTTATCGGGTGCGATCGTCCGCGTCCACGTACGTCGTCGTCCCCGGGTTCGCGCGATCCATTCCACTCTAAATCCTGATCTTATCGCGCGACATTACGTGCATCTTCGCACTGAACATCAAGCGCGCATCAACGCGTCCTCGCGGTATAATAAATTCGTCCGTAGCTCGCGGAGCGTTGCTCAACTTCTCGTGGCCGGACCCCGTCGACTGGACCGCTTTCTAACTTCCGTAATCGATGGATCTCGAAAGGAACGATCGCGACGCGATAATGCGGAGGAGAACGGCCGAGCGGACCGGCGGTGATTTCAACGCCTGCAAAGGAAACGTTGCCGCCGGAATATTAAGTGTACGAGGCGACGATTACCCCGTCTCTCCGAGAATTATTTTACTCCGTCGCGGCTGGGGGTTCCTCGTCCACTTCACCGATGCACCCAGGCCTCGCATAACGATCCTGAGAAATGGAAAATTGAAACTGACACCGGATAAACAAAGGGACAAGTCAGAAATCTAAAATTCGAGGCTACATTTCTCTAATCATTTTTTAAGGGAATACTTGCATTCTATGGTGGATATCTATAATTTACAATGAACATTCAATCTTCGACGATTAAATCGGAAGCATATTATTACGATTTTTAAGAGCAAAATATAAGTTTCAGTGTTTTTACCTGTTCTTTCAATTCAAGCTGATTTGATTGCATTAGGAATTGATAAGCTAGCAAATAAATAGGAAAGGTTTTAACCCTTTTAATAAAGAAATAAAGTGAATCACACAACCCAATAGTTTCGAGCTTGAAATTGATAATTAAGAGAGAAGATGTATACACGCATCCGGGAAATGGAGTCGATACGGATCGACGACGCGTCGTTTCGGATCAACGGGGCCCTCGTCGATCGCGGCGATGCGAAATTCCGCGCGTCACCAATGACAAAGTAGTATGTTCACCTTTTTGCCCACCTTCCTGTCGAGGAAGCATCCCGTCCCGGATGATCGACGCGATGCTCGTGCGCCGATGAAACCAGAAGTCCTTGATCCGTGGGCGATGCAAAACGATCGTCGCTGTACCCGGAAGAAGGTGCGGTAGGTCAGCGTTCCGAAGTCGCCGAGCGTTCGATCCGTGGTTCTTCGTGCTCGACGATTCAGCCGTACGGAAATTGGAGCCGTTTCGCCAGCCACCGTCCGTCTCAGAAATTTATCCGACCTCTCCACGCAACCGGAACCTCCAAACTGGGTCAAGTTTGCCGCGAGAAATCAATTAAAAATATTTATTCACGGAAACAAGCGAACAGCAGATCAAGAAATGTTTACGATCGATTCAAAATTAATACGCGGACTTCCTTGGCGGCCAAAAGCCTTTTCCGTGATTAAGGATGGATTGTACTTTGTTTCGTCAATTTTGGGAGTTATCAAGGCTTCGTTTCCGATTGTAAGAGCAGTTAGATCTTGACTCGAAGCGTTCCTCAGCGAACGAGAGTAAATACTCGGCGAGGAAACGGAGCTACCCGCTGTGCTTTATCGCGTCGTGTACGCGAGAAAGTGTGGCCGACACGCGCGAACGTTAAAAAAATGGGCCAGTTATCTCGTTCGTAACCGTTGGCTGGGTGATTTTGCTCGTCGATGATCGGAACGAACGGAACGGGTCGAACCAGAAAGACGCTGGTGGGCGGTGTTAACGACCGGCTGTTCGAACCAGGAAGATGCGATAGGTCAGGAATATACTGGTCCCTCGATCCACGAAATTACAATATTCTTTCTTGCATAAAAATCTCAGACGCCTCGTCCTCTATTTAGTCGATAGAAATTACTCGAATTACAATTCTGAATAGCTCCGATATTTCAAGTAAAAAAATACCTGTTAAAAACACGAGCGTAAAAATAAATGACACAGCAGCGTTTCTCGGAGGGAACAATCGAGGTTTCGAGCAGAGAGAGAAACCAGGCGATGAACCTAATTTGTTCCGTGCCTGGACAGGCTGAAGTGTTGTAATAACACCGGCAAAAACGTGGAGTTTGCTATCTATTTGCGTGTACGTAGTCCGAGGTAAGACACGACAGGTTCGTAATTATGACAGAGTCTGCCAGGGAACTTAGGAAGGAGACAAAGCGTGAGAAACGATGTATTTCCAGAAAAGTGCAGCGCGCGATGAGCGAAGACGACCATTCAACACTGTCATGTTCTTAGAGTACCGAGAAGTGCTCTTCTATTTCTTCCGCAAACGACGAACCTGGCAGTGACGATCGAGCCTCTTGTTCCCTTGCACTTTCGGGAGACGCTGAGCACTCAAACGCATCCTCTGCAACAAATTCCACTTTGTAAAAGAAAAAATAATCCATACTGAATCGAGTATTCTTCTAGTTGTCGCGCGATGCGGCTGAAAGTTTCCCCCGGTTGTCGTGGTAGAAAAACAATCAGTACCCATCGAGCTATATCCCCCACAATTTTCTCTCCATTAACCTCCATAACGTGCAATTGGCTATCGTAATATGGCCGGCTATAATCTCACGGTAATCGGTGCGTCAGGGATTTAACGACGCGTCGAGTTTTCCGGTAGCAGGGAGGGCATCTGTGTCGAGGATTTTCGCACGTCTCTCGGTTCCATTGAAGCGTAGAAGCCCTGGCGCGGAGGTTGCAGCAAGCGTTACACGAGGAAGAGATTACGGGGCTGGTGTTCGGGTTCCGTGCTTTCTCTTCCACCGTCTCAATCCTCCGGCATTGTTCGGGGCCCCGGCGTCGTCCGCTTCTTCTTCCTCTTCCTCCGCGAGAGATCTTCCCACGCACGTGCCGTGGCTCTCGCACGGGTCCGCGAGGGCCCGCTGAATAATTACCAGATGAAGATACCGCCGCCTCGTGTAGGCTGAAATCTCGCCTCTCTCTCCCCCCCGTGGACGTGGTCCTCCTCTCTCCACCTCCTTGGCTAGCGTCCGACGACCGACGAGGATTTTGCAACGGTACACGCGCGCGCCTAGCCGACGTCGACGCCGTCCCCGCGCCAACGAGCAACCCACGGGGCCCCGTTCGACCCCTCGTGAACTATAACCGATCCGAGGGGCCTGCGAAAACCAGTCGGCACAGTTACGTCGGTAGCCTTATACCTGGACCGTTTCATTCATCGTCTCCAACACCACGATCGCGGTAAACTGTATCTTTAACCCTTCACTGGATAGTCTAAACTAATAATTGTTTAATATACATTAAGTAAAATAATTCGGTTCTAACATTTCGCTTATTGAATGGCTAGTTACGACTGTTTGGCTCTTAGTAACGAAGTCTGTTTTTTGTCACAGAGTTCTAGTGTAAGCAGATACTAAATAAAATGAGATTCGAATGAAATAATATAAACTCTAGACGCAAGTTTTTCGGTGCTAAAGTGCTCAAAGAGTTACAACGTTCGAAAGTTCGCTAGATCGTTGTATATTTATTTCTTTTCACTATTATGCACCGGAATGTTTGTAAACACGAGTCTACACGTAACGTTGATCGACAGAATAACGCAGGTGTCGCGATTACCATACTCGCCAAGTATCGAACAGGGTCAACGAAAAACAGTAAGACACCAGGCGATCGAAATTTTATTCGCAGCGTTTGCTTTTCAATTGCGTAAGCTCGAGTTTACCTAACCCGTAGGAACTTTTCCGAGCGTTTTTACCGTTATTGCGGCGCCTTGCGCCGATAACGCGATCACGTATCGCGTATCTTCGTCGGTGACTCGCGACGAACTTCGATGGAAATGATCGGGCAGCGTTAAAATCTGTCGAGGTCCGTGCAGCGTTTACCGCGTCCGATCCGACGATTAGGAAACAGTCTGTTTAACGCTGGCCGTGACTACTGGGCGTAATGCGCTGGACAGCCGTCGTGCTGATACCACATTGTTAAACGCATTAGGGACGGCACATTTTCTAATGGACCTGGAGGCGTTTAGAAACAGCAAAGTGGAGTACGCTTAACGAAACGAGATCCGAAGATCCGGCGAATAACCGTACGATGCTTTCGGCGTTCGCCAAAATGGCTGTAACCATTATCTTTTAAAAGTAAATAAGTCAAGGGGTTATAGGAGTTCCGTTCCTCGACAGATGGAACATTGTTCTCAAGATAGTCGATCGTAAAAAGCGAGCAGCGCGGACTGGATCGCGCGTCAGCGACGGACGGTCGTTAATGAGCAGATAATCGAATGCGCAATAGGCTGCAAAGAAGTAAGTGAATAATGGATCTGGGTCACGCGAGGCGTACGCTCCGCGAAGGCCAGCCCTCGTTATCACCGCGTGCCACATTCCCGGGAGCGATTCAGCGGCGGATAATCGCGATCGTGGCGGAAAGCGACAAAACCCACGACGAAAAAGCACCTATTCGTTCTCGTTTCCCTGAACTTTCTCCGCGAATTCGTTCTCGTTGCGTCATCACGCGGTCCCCGTGGGATCATCGCGGGAATAAGACGGTCGATCGGAGTTGCGAGCGTGCAACCGAGCGTCCGGCCGCGAACTTTATGCGCTGATTTGCATACAATCGCGCCCCGGGAGCTTCCGAGCATCGCGATCGTCCCAGAAACGTCCTCCTTTGATCCTCGACCGTCAAATCCGCGGGACCGTTTCCCATTTTGCGGGATTTTTCCGCGACATTTGAGGACGATTCCGACGAAGCTTCGGAATAAAGATGTTTTAGCGATCATTTGTGCCTCTTCGATGTTACGGCGCTCGAAGGGAGACACGAATGGGATAAGAGAGAAAAATTTGAAAACTCGCCACGCGGCGGAACGAAAGAGAAATCGCGACGATGGAGCCTCCTCTTTCCTCGAGCTTTGTTTCTAATTAACGGCAGCAGCGTGTTAATTGTCCAGCTGCCGCGTCGGGAGGCCTTAGAGATTCCTTCGTGTGGGTTGAGCAGGTTCAGCCTCGGGTTAAGCGGAATTCTTTTCGCTCGATGCAATAAACGCTTCCGCGAAAACAAATACGCGCCATCGAAACTGAATTTTTTGCGTTCCTGCGTGGTCTTCCTTTTAACAATTTAGAACTGTGCGATAAAGGTTGCCCTCTCTCGAATAATTTATACCTGGAGACCAGATTTTTATTCCTACCCTTGGTATTTTGTTTGGTTTGAAAAATTATTGGCGCTTTTACCAACGATATCTTTGTTTCTGTTTTCAGAGGTGGCAGAGAAGATGGTTCGTCCTGTACGACGACGGGGAGCTAACGTACTCGGTGGACGAACACGTGAGTTTCGCACGCAAGAACCATTTAATGCAAATTTCCGTATTCGATACCGACTACACGCGGCAAATCGAATCCTCTTAGGGAGTCTTTTCGCCGGGGCGGCGCGTATTCGTACGAAATCCACTTTGCCGCTGACAAATCCGTTTATCGTCCTGATACGGTTTCGTTCGGCTCCCTCGAAAACGGTCCGCTACAATTTAAATTTTATATCCGGCCGAAAGCTGCCTTGGAGCAGCCCGTTGCGCAGTCATCCACTTGACAAGCTTCTTATACCAGCAACAGTGGAACGCAACTGTATCCAAAACTGACATTTCGAAACATTTAAACATTACTCAAATTCCTAATGATTCTTTCTAAAATATAATAAGAATCTTTCGATTTTAAGGGGGCCAGACAGTCAGATCGAGCCCCTTTGTAAGGGATTATTATTCTTGCGAAAAGAGATATAAAAATTTCGATTTTTAAAACCTGTCACAGTGATTTCCCTCAAGAAAACAGTGGAACGGGGTTTGCTCGAACTTGTCAGCGATACAATTGAGTAACACTGTCGCGAGTTTCGACGCTCGAAGACGATTTCAGAGGACGGCATTCGGGACGCACGACCGCGCGTCGCCTTTCAAGAATCGCGAACCGTCAGACTCCGGGAACGTTATGGCAGGCAGTGAATCAAACGCTGCCCCATGAAGCGGCTCCCTCGGAGTCTAGGAGTGCCAAAGGTCGAAGTCAATTGTAGTTTGCCGGCTCGTGCACGGCCATCGGCAGCACCATCAATAGCGTCAGCATCCAGCAACGTCGCTGGACGAGAAACGGCCGCGAATCCCGGCGTCTTCTGACGTCGATGGCCACGGTAATGCTAGAAACCGTCAGAATTGATTTAAGCCCGGACAGATGGCCAGGTAATAGGCGTCCCGTCTATTTCCCTCGCGAACATCCACGTTATTCCGTGGAAAAGAAATTCGTTGGCTCCGTTAGCTCCTCGAGCCCTGGATCCATTTTTACTCGTTAACCGATCCCCCCTCGGTGTAATTGGAAGCAAATCTTTGCGAAGGGGGTCACTTAACCGGGCGAATTATCCTCGACTATTACGCGTCATTTGTAATAAATGGTGATGCCGTGGAACGCTCTTTATTCCCGGTAATTTCTAGCCAACGTCTACTGGGCGCTTCATAATACGGCGATGGTGGAAATTTAACCTTGGCTTCGAGATTGATTATTAAAATTGACGAGATGCGTCGCTTCACTCGACAGCCTCGACCAGTTCAAATTTGTTCGTACGAGGAATGGTCGCCATAAAGAATAGCACGAAATGTGTAATTTATGACTTGATGACGAGTGAGTAGCCTCGCGATTGTGAAATTTTACATCAAGAACTTGTCAGACTCGTCACTGTATGAAAAGAAATGATAGAACGAGAAATAAAAATGATTGCTTGGCAATCTGTGGAAAATTGACCAGTTGCAGTCCAAGAATTCATTTTAATAGGAGCAAGTTGTCGAGAAGTCGAGTGGCTACTCGAGTACAATTTTCCGACGCCCTTTTAACGAATATTAATATTACGATTACGAAACTCCACATAAAGATCTTTTGACGAGTCAGAGTGGCCATTGTACGCCAAGGGGTTAAATAAATCCGATAAGAATGGAGGCGAAAGTTGGTATATTTAATCTCGTTGAGATTGTCGAGTCTCCGAAATAAATGTAGCAATAATGGTTGGTCCCAGGGGAGTTCGGCGAGAAGAATTCGCGTTCTCGGTTATTTTCTGTTGTCCTTCGCGGAACGACGACGACGGGTACGCCACCCTGTCGCAGAGGCGTCGCTGTGGACGTCGTGCGCGCCGCCAGGAATATCCTGGTCTCCGACCGCGAGGGGTTTAATTTCAGTCGGTCGGTCTCCGACGGAGCGCAATTTTTGCCAAGCGTTCTATTATTGGCTGCGGACACGCGAAGACGAAATTAAAGTAACGACGTCCGATCGCGAAGGTGATACCCTGTTAAAGGCCCCGGCGCGAGCGTACGACGGTCGATTTCTGCTAGCTGGGCCCGACAACTCGGCCATCTTCGAAGCCAGATTAATGATCCGGTCGCGAGCCTTAAGAGGGCCATTCGTTTCGAGAATAATCTCGGTCGAAAAATGCGAAAAGATAATGACCGGCGTGCAGCGGATGCGCGTCTCTCCCCTTTGGTACCGCCGGACCCGGAGTCGTCCTGGTCGTCCTTGAGGTGGAATGAGAAATTGGGCTAACGGGTCGGAATTATTCAGACGAAAGCCGCCGCGGATCGCTCGCGCTCGCTACCATTGTTTCCACCGAACCTTCCAACAGAATTGCTCTTTCTTTTCACGAATCCCTTCTATACAACGTTTTTGAAGTATTACGTTCTTAAATATTCCCAAAATATTTGATATTTCAAATGTTCTCGAACGAGAGGAAAGCTTTCATGAGCTGAAGCAGGATAAGCTTACGAGAAACATCAGGATCCATCGATTTTCAGATTTAATTGTAGCGAATTTTTGTTCTGCAAATTTCTCTTGTTGAAGTTCCCTTTTCGATGGACTCCATGCTCGAAGATTCCCACAGCGCATTTTTATTCGTTGTTCGCGATGCTGTATTTTGTGTTGTATCGAGAGGGTCGTATCTGGCGTTAGTAATAAATAAATAATCAAATATGGGAGTTATCGAGTCTCGTTAGAATCGCTATCGGGATTCAAGCGCCTGGTCCCCGCCGACGTCGGGGACCAAAGAGGGTAAAAGGTAGCACCACGCGTCCCATCGCGCGCATTTATCAACGTTCTTTAAACGGGACAACCCTAATCGGTCGATTCGCGGGCCCAATAATCGATAGTTAATTGGAAATGGCATTTCTCGAGGGAGCGGCCCCTCGATCGTTCGCGGTAGCGCGATACCAGCGAAATGGTCAGCGTCGGCCAATTATGCAAATCCGCTCGCGGGAAAAGGTGGAACCAGCGAGGAATTAATCGTTCGAGTTGGAACGATTAGCTCTCTCCCTACCCCGTGGAATACGCGCTTTCAATTACCGCGGATCTCTCCCGACCAAGTACACGCCCGGAAAATTGTATCGCTGCCCGTTAATTGCGTCTCGAAAGCTTTTTCTTCTCCGCCGATAACAAGATTTTCTCATCGATACGACTCCATTAAATCTTACGTTTACGAAATGCTATATCTATAATATATTCAGGCGTTACCCAAGGTTCGCACCTCGGACCCTTGCCTTTTATTCTGTTCCTTAACGACATATTCGAAACCTTTCGTTTCTGTAAATATTTATTGTATGCGGATCACTTAAGAACTCATAACTACATTATTATTGTTTCGTATTTGTCTTTCTATTAAAAAAATGAAATACGTACTATCGTTTAATGCATCTTGATCGCAATTTTATTTTTACATTAATCGATCAAGCGGAGTTACGTAACTTTATTTTTAGCGTCTCTGTTTTACCCCGGTCTCCCCTACTTGTATCTCTTTCTGTTTTAATGGATATCCAATCCCGTGAATAAATAAATAAATAAAACGTGCTCGATGTAACGTTCATATTCGTCGTAGCGAATTTCTGTCCCCCAGGAAACGCAAGAAGTCGCGGAAATTCCAGACGCCCACGAGCCTAATCCCGTCTCGTCCGGAAAACCTGATATCCCCCCAGCGTTCGACGCTTCGAACGCGAAACGGTTTACGATCGTCGAGCATCGCAATCAAATTAAAGGCCTAATTGAAACCTCGGTCGCGACCTTACGGACCAGAAGTACGGCTATCTTGTCATCTGATCGTCCTACACGGTACCCACGGTGAAAATTAACGATCCTGTCTCGGCGCGTTTACACCTGCCAGCTGGCCGCGGGGTATGCGAGGCATCTAATTCCAGAATCGCGTTTGACCTTCCATGAGTCGCGGCCTGGCGACGGTAACGGTACCGTTTCCCTTCCAAAAAGCCCCGAACGTTACCCGGCATTCCGATGTGGCCTGCCACGAAACACCGACCACCTCCGCGCAAAGAATCTCCGCTGTTTATCTGGTTTTCCAAATGGACGTCGAGGCTGGAGGGCAGAGAATCGACGCTTAGTTCCGCGCAAAGCGACATTATCGGGAAATTAACGATCCCGTCGCGTTTACACCTGGCAGCCAGTGGCGTACACACGCTCGAACACATACACAGCCATCTAATTCCTGGATCGGCATTCTGTTTGCCCTTCTAAGGCTGGCCAACGGTGCCCGCCAACTCGACCCTTATTCCGGGCTATCTTCATCGCTACGCGAGCTACACTCATGAAAATGCGTCCTGGTATCCCCCTGGACGATCCAGCGCGTGGTCCCCGCGACCTTGTTCGGCTCGTTCGCGGTGCAAAGGTCCCCGCGAGGCGTGGTGTTGCGATTAGGAACCGTTTCGATCGTTATTCCCGCGTTTTATGGACGAGACAACGCGTCGAATCCCACGGTTCGAGGTAAAAGTCCAGCTCTTCGGGGATTCTTAATTTACGACGCTCTTAAAGAGGGAAAGCGAGGGGTACTTCTTTCCCATGCATATGGGGCCCTTTGCTTTCCCTTCGACGCGCGTCACGACTAAGTCCATAAAATATAACGACAATGGTGTTTCGTTCGAGTCTTCTGGGGACTCTTCGTCCTGGGCCTGCTGGTCCAACCATGAAAGTAAAGCAACCCTAGCAGGGCCCTGTCTTACAAAGAGAATACAAGATCTTCGGTTCACCGATTTCATTGAGATTCCGAGCACTGCAAGATCTTACTAATATACAGGGTGTTCTCTGGGAAAAATTTTAATGGGGGATTCTAGAGGCCAAAATAAGACGAAAATTAAGAATACCAATTTGTTGATGGAGGCTTCGTTAAAAAGTTATTAAATTAAAAAATTTCAAATCGTTCTGGAAAAATTATTTTCGGTTGCAGGGGTCAATTACAATCATTTTTGGTGAATGGACATACCTCAGAAATCCTACTCAGTTTCGAGAAAAAAATTCGAGAAGATGTGAAATTTTTCGACGGAAAAAAAAATTTCAAATCATTTTAGAAAAATTATTATCGTTTGCGGGGATCAATTGTAATCAGTTTTGGTCAACAGACATACCCCCGAATTCCTACTCAGTTTCGAGAAAAAAATTCCTTACCGAAAATATAATTTCTGGACAGAAATGCCTGCCCGAATTTTCATGCGAATCTTTAAAACGTCATAACTTCTGAACGGATTGGACGATTTTAATGTTTAAAAAAGCAAACTACTCGTATTTTGATGGAGAATATGTACAAATCGCAAAAATATTCGAAAAGTTGGTCCTTGTCCCCGCAAAATGACAAAAAAAACCCCATAAAAATATTTCAATTTTCAAACAGCCATAACTCCTACAATTGTGAATATATTTCAATGAAACTTTTTTCTGAAGTAGAGCTCATGGGCACCTACAAAAAGTATTAGACAACTTTTCTGTAGGGCGTCAAACAAAATTGCTAAAAATGAAAAGGGAATTTTTAAGAAAAATCGACAGGGGGTAGATGCCTAAATTTTTCGACGAAAAAAAAAATTTTTAATTAATTCCGAAAAAATTATTTTCTGTTGCGGGGGTCAATTACAACCATTTTTGGTCAATAGACATATCCTCGAAATCCTACCTACTTTCGAGAAAAAAATTCCGAAAGGTCTAAAATTTTTCGACAAAATTAAAAAATTTCAAACCGTTTTGAAAAAATTATTTTCGGTTGCAGAGGTCAATTGCAATCATTTTTGGTCATTAGACATACCCCCGAAATCTTACTCAGTTTCGAGAAAAAAATTCCTTACCGAAAATACAATTTCTGGCCAGAAATGTCTGCCCGAATTTTCATGCGAATTTTTAAAACGTCATAACTTCTGAACGGATTGGACGATTTTAATGTTTAAAAAAGCAAACTACGCGTATTTTGATGGGGAATATGTACAAATCGCAAAAATATTCGAAAAGTTGGTCCTTGTCCCCGCAAAATGACAAAAAAAACCCCATAAAAATATTTCAATTTTCAAACAGCTATAACTCCTACAATTCTGAATATATTTCAATGAAACTTTTTTCTGAAGTAGAAGTATTAGACAACTTTTCTGTAGGACGTCAAACAAAATTGCTAAAACTGAAAAAAGAATTTTTAAGAAAAATCGACAGGGCGTCGATATAAAAAAATTTTCGAATCGTTCTAAAAAAATTATTTTCGGTTGCGGGGGTCAAGTACAATCATTTTTGGTGAATAGACATACCCTCGAAATCCTGCGCATTTTCTAGAAAAAAATTCGAGAAGGTCAAAAATTTAACTGTTTAACGAAGCCTTCATCAACACATTGGTATTCTTGATTTTCGTCTTATTTTGGCCTCTAGAATCCCCCATTAAATATTTCCCAGGGGTGGCCAAACACCCTGTATATCATTATAGGGTTAGATATTCAATTAAAAAGCTTCCATGCTCCTTAAAAACTACTTGAATGGACGCCAATAAGTAAGAGGCATAGTTCAGGTATTACGTATCAGACCTAACCCAGACAGCTCAGAATTCGATTCCCCGTTTTCCTGTTTTTCTTTTCTCTATTTCTATATACAAAATATTTAATTGTAAATTAAAAGAAACGTATGAAAAAACATTGTTCGTAGTCCTCGTTAAAATATTCGATAGTCAAACAGCATATAGGAATATGTAGAGTGTAACAATTTCCAACGTCGCTCGTAGATATTATGATCTGCTCAAGCGTCGAGTACTGCACGCTAGGATGCCTCTCGGGGATCGTAATCTAGGAGCAAAGAAATGATTCTTTCGTTTACACCGGTGGAGCATTCGTAGTCGATCGGCGACTGTCGTCGAGCAGCCTCGACCCGAGCCTAATCCATCTTGCTTGTCCCCGAGGTCTAAACAGCGACTTCCTCGTGAGATAAAACGCTCCGGGTCTGGATGCAAACCACCCCCCTCGCGGGAATCTCCCGGTGCTCGGTTATCGCGGACAGTCAGGGCTTCGGGTTGACACCGGACGAGCCGCGGATTAAACGCGCACGTGCAACGACGCTCGGATGCAAATCCCGTGCACGCGTATCGGTATTAATATCGAATATAGGGGGGAGGGGGGCAGTGCACCGCGACGGTGGTAGCCATCGACGGAAAGCAACCGGAATAAAACGAGGAACGAGGGGATAATCGGACCGTGGTTGACGTACCGCGGAACGAGCAAACAGATCGTCCCGATATCTGCTGATTGGAACTTCTCGACGACCACTCGAGGGCGAGGTGGATCCACGGGATTATTTTCTCGGCGTCTAGGCTGCGGATAAATCGTAGGCTACGATTTACAAACACACACGAGGATACAGATTGTTTCGATATATGCTAATTGGAATTTCTCGATGACGAAGGGCGGAGGGGGGCCCATTCTTCGTTTCCGTGGATTAGATTTCGAATAAATTATTGCGATACGGGGACGCGTGCGTACCACAGTCAAGGTGGATCGTTTCGACGTGGATTGTTGGACGTGTCCTCGGATACTTCTGCGTCGAACCACCGGGTAGATGATTCATCGGGGAGTATTCTTTCGCGCTCCGCGATGAAATTGGCCGGCACGGTTTACGGTTAGCCGCAATTAAACTGTACTCTAATAGAGCACGGACACCGTTACGACATTAACGCGAGCGAATAATCGACGAATCGTAGGTGGAACAAAGGCACCCTTAATGGTCGGCCAACAGATTCCCCGGTTATTATCGTGGATCCTATTATGTCACGGTTCATTAACATTTATCGTCGACGCAACCGTTGTCTCGCCCGAGCCAGTCGATGGCTATCGTTTAATTGGGGTCAGCTGATTAACTTCGCGCTGGGATTGAGAATGTATCGCTGTCGGAAAAGGGGTCATTCGCATCGTCGTTGATCTTATCGACATCGTCATCGACATCATCAGCGCGCTGTAACGTTACCGAGCCGACGATGTGTTTCCTATTAGTCTCGGTCTTACGAATAGCTCTCCTCCGCCGGAGACGTTAATGACAGGATGAAAATGATAGGCTCGTCGGAGGTCTTGTTTGATCGTAAGCGTTATTCAGGCCCTGACGGTCACCTGTCGACTAATCTCTATTAGACGTTTCATCAAAACGTTCGTTCTTCTTCCGACACGCTGCTGCCAAATTTTTGGTCGTTTCTGGACGACCTTACGTCGGTCTTCACTCTTCGACTCTTCTAGACTTACCGTACATGCTATAGAATCGGTAAAATCTAAATTGTCTATTTCTGAAAATTAATTTTCTTTTTAGTCCCTCTCGATATTTAACCGATAAGAAATTACTCTTATATTGCTCAAATTAAAAAAGAAATTGATTTTCAATCAAAAATTAAGGTCACTTATATTTTTAAATGGAACTATTTTTGACTTCATGCTACTGCAAGCGACGACCGTGTTACACTATGATTGCCACGATATTTGAAATTACTCGATACATTTCACTAACGCCTCGCATTTGGACTAAACAAATAAACGTAAACATTATTACCAATAATTTATTAGTCGTTCCAACCATCTGCTGGATGTCACAGAAGTAGACTCGCAATGAACGTTTAAAAACTCAGTACCGTTTAAAACCAATAATGTCGAGGAAAGAGAGCAGAAAAAATTGGCAAAAAATCGTGTCGCGGAGTTCGAGTGAGAACGGCGACACCCAGTGGGTCGATGAAGAGCGTCGTCCGGATGGGCTGGCTGGTTTTCCGAGAAGACAATAGCGGATAAAGGCGAGCGGGCATTGGAACCGACGCCGGTTGACCGCGCGATCCGTCGCCTTTAACAGCGGCGCAGATAACAGAAGCTGGTACCGCTAGCGTGGAGATGTGGGCGCCTCCATTACCCAACTGTTCAACCTGTTCAACCCGCAATCAGACTCACGCGAGACCAAGCGAGCCCGACGACGGCTTTAAACTAGACCAAACCAACGACGGGAGGCTATGTTTAATGGGCATCGTTGCCCGCGATTTCTATCCTCGTCCCTCTTTCTCGCGTTTGTTTCTCTGGTCGTTCGTCCTTCTGCGACGGTGTGCACGGTCCTCCGTGGTTAACAGTTAGCCGGAACACGGAAGCTGGGCTTTTACGGTTCAATGGAACGCGATCCAAGGCGAGCCGTATCGATCGGGGATCGACTGTCGATTCGACGAAATCGAGGCCTGCCGTCGAAGGCCGGTGCGTTCGCGGCTCGGTGTTTTGCCCAGGCCGTTCAAACACCTGATTCTCCTTATTTCGTTAATTAATGAGATCTTTAGACGATGGACGACCGCCGTTGTCCTTTCACGAAGTCGCAATTAGACGAGCTTTACGCTAGGATCGTGAACGATCGAGCTGAGGCTTCTTTTGCTTTGGATTGTTAGCTTCGATATCGAGGTATATGTGTACATATTATTATTATTCATTTATTAACGGGAATAAACCCTTTGGTACGAAAGATATAATATGTAAGGGACTACAAATGTGGATTTTACATAGTCAAACATTGTCGGTTACAAAATCTTAACAAAATAACTTGACTTTCTAATGATCGTTCAATTATATCAGTTTTACCGTGTACAGAATTTGCATGACTATTTCTAAATTCTATTTACACAATTCTGAGATCCAAACACTGTGCGGTAACTTTCAAAATAAAGTAGAAACTGATTTTTTAAATATCTACATACACTTGAACGAAAGTTTATTTTTATTTCGATGTAACATGTTACAACGCTAACCAAAGCTCGAATTTATTCCTCCGTTGGCCCTCTGGGGGGATTACGGTTTAGGAAACTCGAAACGGAGGATTCCAACCGGGCCGGGGGGACCAATAGAAACCGTGATTCATCGCGTCGTAATTTGGGGCCCGATTTTCTGTGTGGTCGAATTTCCACGCTCGCGTAGGGAATGGAAAACTTATCGTCGCCGATGTCGGGAGCTCGAACGACCGGTTGCACGAATCCCGCGGCCCGTCGAACGGGGCTGAAACTCATTTCGAAAATTCCTGAGGGAGAGGTATGTAATTATGTGGGAATAATGGACACCCTAGGCGGGCCGAGTATGTTTGGTCCAGCTGGCTGCGGGCAATCCGCTGAAACACCGGCGGATTTATTGTCCAGGTTGACGGCGCAGCGACGTATAAATTATGATTTCTTTTTCTCCGTGCAAACGTCTCCCAGACGCTCGTAACCGATACGAACCCGGGAACTCGTCGATCCTTTCGCGAGACCCAAACTTTCGATCAGTTTCGTGAAATAGAGCTCGAGGTAGTTCGTTTCAAAGATGGACGCGATTCTCATCCGGAGAAATATTCCTATATTCGGTACACTGGCCGTAAAAAGACACTATCGCAGAAAAAAATTAAAAGAATAACGCGCGTCATACGTGTCCTGGTATCGTGTATCGTTTCGTGCGTCTCATACTTCATTGATCTTTCGTTACACGCTAAAAGGATATCTTCGTCGTTCTTCTGCTATTTTTTCATCGAAATTTGCGCAACCTGACGGAAAAGTTTCGGTATTTTCTCGAGGAAACTGGGACCTCCAGAGCAAAGGAAGAATTTTCTGTCGGGTAAGTCGGGTAAAATAAAAGCTGTGTCGAGAGGGGTTCGTGTATTTGCACCCAGAAGCGTCGAAGAAGACGGGTTGGGATGGCCAGGATCTCGGTGGCGGGAGATCCTCCAGGCTCGAGAGGCTTTTGTCGAATTTTCTGTAGCCAGCAGAAGACTGGTCGACCTCTGGTCGGCTGGTTTTTGTTCTTCCTTTTCCCGCAGACATCCTGTTGTCGTATTGCTCCCGTCCATTTGTGGCTCGATCTACCGGGACGGGTAAGAAACGGTCGCGAGGATAAGGGAATCCTCGGGTGGGACGAGGTGTTAGCCAACCGCAATTATCAGTAATGATAGCTCCCCCTTCTCTGTTTCTAGTAGCGACAGTTATTCACCGCCATATTGATGACCGGTCGCGCACGAACGAATGTACGCGATCCCCTCGCGGGTCGTCGAATCGTTTCGATTACGTATCCTGATTTGTCTGAACCTCCAACGGTGGTCCACGTATTTTTTTGAAAGTCACTTTCATCGATAGGAATTTTTAAAATGGCTATTGTAAAATACCCAGTCGAATTATAGCGTGCCCGTGGGGGGATTAAACTCTGACTCGTTCCAAAGAGAAATTTCTAGTCTTCCACAGTCCAGTATTTGCGTTAAAATTTGTTACACAGACTGTACCGATCGACCAAACGCTTATGTAAGACATGTGTATATGCAAGTCCGTGGGGTGAACATAGTGGCTAATTTTAACGACCCAGGCTGGCAAATCTATAAAAGGGATATTTATAGGTTCCTTTGGTATAGTGTTACGGATTTTCAAATTTACGTTGCTTTAGTGGGCGAAAAATAACGATCGATATTCCCATTTTGCTCGTATAAACATCAATTTTCATCTGATACCTTTCGAGAAAATGACACTGGCAGAAATGGTCCACAATGAGAATGTTTCTGTCCAACAAAATCTATTTCAATTCGTTAGTTCCACAATCTCGAAGGGAGAACCGTTTCCAATGTTTTTGAAAGTTCGAGAAATTTTGAGACCACGTCGGAGCAACGATAAAACTTTTATCTAACCGGGTGCACGGTTATAATGTGAGCGATTAGATACAACTGAGGAAACAAACTTTATCTAAGCACAATAAACTCGTTAAATATCGTGCACGGTATTTGCACAGAGCTCGTTCAGCGTACAATAAATTACGCTGGCGCGAACGACGCGCGAAATCGACTCGAAAATTAAAAATATACGATTCGTAACGTGTCAAGTTATAAATAGCAATTACAGAAAAAAGTTTGCTCATAAAAGGCTTCGCGGAGGATTATATTTTGATTTTCTTGTAGGTTATCTCTGTTGGCGCCTACACTTCTAAACATTATCAGTATCATAATTTATTTTGTAGTAACCTCGCTGACTTACTTTTACTTACATTACGAATACCCTATTTTTATCGTTTTATCGACGTGGATTTTTGCGTCGGTAAATTTTAAAAAGTGAACTTTCTCGAAAGCACGGTCTACAATTTTATTTCACGTCCTCTGCTTACTCTTTCGCTTGGAATTACTATTTTTAAAATTTCTACTCACTGTTTGAGATTTTAAAAGGAATCTCTGATACTGATCTCTGGCGAATAGTTTTATTTCGAAGCAAAACAAGATTTACATTTGAACGCGGTTCCATGCAACCTTGACAGTAACTACGAATATCAATACAAAATGCATGAGGGACGTCGTGTTGCATTATTTGCGATCATTGCTTAATAATCCGTGGTCGTACGCACGTAGACTTTCCCAGACGGCATCGTTACTTTGTCCACACCACCTGGGAAGAGCTTAGGCAGCTCCTCGTCTTTTACAGTCGGTAGGATCATCACTTTCTCGCCAGGCTGTAACAACAAATAAAGTAAATTCAGTGCTCGAGTCGTTTCGAATCTCTTTCAGTAGAATTCCAGCAGTCAACGTGTCGCAAAATTGATTTCAAAATATCCACCGGGATCCTAAAGGGTTAATCGAGGATTACGATAATAATAGATAAAGTTTTCTTACCACCCAGTTAGCAGGGGTCGCAATTTCTGGCTTTCTGTCGACCAGCTGTAGCGAGTCGATAACACGTAGTATCTCACTGCAAAGCGATAACAATATCGTTAACGTGTTCTCCATTTTTACAAGTTAAATTTAAATTTCATTTAATGTTCGACGTATATTTCCGTAAAGATTGATACGCGTATTCTCTGGATTGTTTTTTATTTTTTAAAGATACGTCATCGATAGAAAGTTCTGGTTGGTAAAATAAGAAGACTCACTCGACGTTGCGACCGGTGGATGTCGGGTAATGTATCGACAAACGCAGACGATGATCGGGACTGATGATGTACAATGCGCGAACCGTCATTGCGTTTTCTGGGTCGTCTTTGCCCGCTTCGTCGATCATGTCCAGTTTGACCGCCAAGGTGCGATCGTGGTCGGCGATGATTGGATAAGGGAAGGAGCCGGGAATGTCTCGGCAGTAAGATTTAATATCCTGTCGAGCAGGAAACGCGGTGAATTATGTGATCTACGACGGGGGGAAAAAAGTCTGTTCGCGAATTAAACGCGACAATTAGCGTCCTTAAACCAATTGTCGCGTGGAAAGATTTTTTGATATTTACTGGGAGCAAGCTGGGAATATTTCGATGGATTTGTTGCCCGGAAAATATTTTTACCGGATCGTTTACGGTTTGCAAAAGGCAGAGCAAGGTCTCGATCGTCGTACAGGCGTTAAACGTAACCACGCGTTCCTATTTATCAACACTCGCAGCTTATGTACGGACGAATCGAACGATCTGTAACCGTCTTCGGACAGTTTAATTATTCCGCTCGTGCAGCCAGCGATTTCAAACAGGAAAATAACATGACTAACCGCTTTGTAAATCACCGGTGTTGCACGATTATCAACAAAGGAACGAGAATCGGTAGCTGAATTGAATTTAAATTCTCGTTAATGGATTTCTTCGGCGCGTTCGTTCGATATCGAAACGCGTGTTTGCGTCGTGTTTACTACTTTCGTTGGGAATAATTTTTGTCGCATACGTTCACCCAGTCGACGTGGTCCTGCAGATTGTCCACGGAGTGGGCCAAAAGTTTCGTGTTCCGGCGTTCGAAATGAGGCTGATGGACCGCCAAACGGCCCAGCTCGGTGGTGCAGACCGGCGTGAAATCGGCAGGATGGGAGAACAACACCACCCATCTATAAAGAAAATAGATATTAGTTTGTTAGAAGATTTAAATGAAAAATTTAGAACGTTGTTAACGTAAGAATATCACGTTTCCACCGAAACCGTACACCTAAACCGTTGTTTTGTTACATTTAGTTTGACACAAGCACTGTTCGCGATAAAAGTGCGACCACACCGTGTCGTAATGGTTTAATTGTAGCGTTCGCGGTTACTGCCAAGGGCAGGTAAACATAACGGTCACACGTTGGAAGCAAAAGAACGATACTCGACGGAATTATGTTTATTCGTCGTGTCGATTTTCCAACGAACGAAAGAAAGATCCATCCTCTCGATTTAATTAAAGGAAACGTGGGATCGGGTATCGTCGATCAATTTTTTCCCTGCATGGAATTCTCTAATTTCCGTTACGTAACTGCGTCGACCTTTCAAGCGGTATTGCGTCATGAAAAATAAATCTAAAACCAGAAACCGGTCTCGCTGCGTTCGATTCTAATGTACACGTTAACGATTACCTGGTCGAGAGGAAAGTCTTTCGAATCGCGAGCTCGAATATCTTGGAAGCTAATCGTTGAAAAGTGATTTTCCATGATTTCGAGCGACGCGTAGAAATAAATAAAGACTCACGAATTTCCTTGCCACTCGTAGAACTCGATGGGACCCTTGGTGGAGTCCGCGCTAAAGTTTGGAACGATGGAATTGATCCTCATGATTGACTGCTCGCGTCGAAAATTACTCTGGTATTTGATGCGACCACTTTGGACGATGGAGCGCGACAAACTGATCCCAAGTTGCGTTCGAGTGATATCTGTAGGCCAGTGGTGTCCACGGGTGGGCACCTTCCGCGATTTTGCCTCCCTCTACCCACCATGCGTGCCAGTATCAAGTTCATATCGGGCGTGCAAATAGATGGCGGTTGCAACTATTTAACAAGGCCGACGTATGGGAGACAACGCGAATATCATAGCGCGTGAAACAAGCGCGAGCTACGTGATTGGACGCCTTCGAAACGCTTCAGACACGACATCACTCCTAATCGGGAGATCGGAATCGCGCGACAAAACTTTGCTCCTGCTCGAACCTTTCAATCGTGATTGTATCTCGATTGGCAACTTCCGTTTGGATTGTCGTCGAGATTAAGCGATATTTAATTTAGAACGTTTAAAACGATCAGTCTACAAATCGATAGGAGCTTATTGCTAGATAATCAGTTCGCACGGATCGTTCAAACCGTTGAATTTTATTTTGTCTCAGCGTTAAATAAAATTGGATAGATCGTGCGACGAGAAATTTCATCGACGCTCGGAGCATCGTGTATAAAACGTTCTAGGTCCCCATTACACCGTGAAAATGTTTATTACTTAATGATAATGCCGGGGTAAAATAATATCGACGATTTCTATAAATAAATTCGCGGCGTGTACGGCACGACGAAAATTTTTAATCGAGTATGCAGGCCGCGTACAAATATACATAATTGCATTGTGAATAATATGCAAAGCGCGCGCTCGTGGAAAATATGCAAAACGCGCGTTGTTAAAACCCTTAAAAGACGAAACGAATTTCCGTCAGCGTGCCATTATTGTAATATTATTCTATTAAAACGGTGCCATTGATGTCTGCAATTTGCTTACAACCCGTTCTCCGACGTTTCGACTGTTATGGGAATGTATCTACTAACAACAGCGTGCACCATATACGGGCTGTTCGGTCTGGGAAAAATTTTAATAAGAGATTCTAGAGGACGAAATAAGACGAAAATCAAGGATACCAATTTGTTGATTGAATCTTCGTTAAGAAGTTATTAACGAAATTATTCTTAAAAATCATTAATAAAATTTGTCCATCTAAACGAATTTTTTTCTCGAAAATACGTAGGATTTCGGGGGTATGTGTATTCACCAAAAATAATCGTAATCGACCCCTGGAACTAAAAATAATTTTTTTAGAACGATGTAAGATTTTTTAATTTCATCGAAAAATTTCTCCGCTTATTGAATTTTTTTCTCGAAACTGCGTAGAATTACGAGGTTATGTCTATCAACGAAAAATGATTGTAATTGACTCCCGGAACCGAAAATAATTTTTTCAGGGCGATTTGAAACGCATGAAATTTCAAGGGAATCATTCGTTCATGGTCAGACGTTATATTTTCGGTAAAGAATTTTTTTCTTGAAAGTTCGTAGGATTTCGGGGATATGTCTATTCACCAAAAATGATTGTAATTGACCCCCACGATCGAAAATAATTTTTCCGTGAAAGATTTGAAATTTTTTAATGACTTTTTAACGAAGCCTCAGTCAACGAATTATTCTTGATTTTCGTTTCATTTGGGCCTCTAGAATCTCCCATTAAAATTTTTCCCAGAGGTGTCGTTCGAAAATCGAGAACAGAATCAGTTTTTCAGCGTTGTATCGCGTTTGAGTCGGTGGTATTCGGTCTCTGGTCGATGTTCCGGCGTTTCGTAGCGGCGGAGGGCTTCCGACGATTATGGGAACGCAGCGGGAGTGGACGGTTGCGTATTCGGATTGTTTTCTGTTCGTTTTATCTACAATATTTATCCGAGCGGACGTAGCGATTATTCTCGTGGCTGTTGCCAGTCGATCCAGCCAACAACGCGCGTGGCCGACGCAAACATCGATGATAATAATTATCGTGTCACGATGGATGACTTTCTCGTTCGGGCCGTTGCCGGACCCCGCAACCGTAGTGCTCGCGGTGTGTACAGAGATATCGGATCGTTTGTCTCGGTCTGTCTGCCGCTCCCGTCACTCCGTTCCGCGGGATCACCGCCAGAGAACCCACGTAGTACGTCGTTACTCGAGCGGATTCCTATCAGTGACATGCAAATCGATCTCCCCGCTCGACCTTTGCTACGAAACGGACGTATCGCTGGTAGAAGGCGGTGTATCTGCTAGCTACGACGTACATATTTACGTATCGGTATCGTTACCTTCGATCTGTACCCTTCCAACCAAGACCTCCACCCTTTCGACCCTTGTTACAGTCCCTGGAACATCCATCCCACCGATACGGTGGCTCAACGTCTCTCTGTCGGGTCCCAAACCGTTGTCCATTACTTTTATTACACGTCTCCATATCTAGTGGATACCTTCAACCATGATTTGGAATCGTAATAATCAGAAATATTCGATAGTTCGATGGCGTCGTCGGTGCACACTTGCTTAAACCGTTCTCCATAACTTTTGTTCGAGTTTTCCCATACGTAAATATGTACATCTAGTGGATACCTTCATCCATGGTTTCGAATCGTGATAAACAGAAATAGTAAAAATACATAATTAGAGTAAATATCGATACTGATAAATGGTTCAATAACACCATTATTACTATAACGGTTTGAAGAAATTAATGTCATATAAAACATACAAAAATAATTTTATTAATACATGAAAAATATACATATTATGTGTGCATATTGCGATGAGTTGCATCGAACGAAAAGGTGAACGAAAAATGCATTTAGCACGATTATACAGCTCACTTTATCCGCTGTAAATAATATTTTAATATAGTATGCATCGCATAATAAAAAATTCACCGAAAATTCGCTAAAAAAAATTCTGGGAACCTGCCAGAGGTCCGGGGGCAGCCGAAATCATATTCGAGTTCACGAATCGTCGGTCCAGGGCCGTGAAAAGGACTGTCCCCTAGGACAATAAGACGTTCGTGTCTCTAACGTCTCCCCTCCCCGTTCCTCTCCGTGGCTCATCTTCCTTTTGAAAACCGGCCCACGGCCTCCGCTCGGGCTTTATTTGCCCGGTGGTCCTGCTCTTTTCTCGTCCCTCCTTCTCTTCTTCTGGTCCAGATGCTGCACGAAATCACTGAAGTGTTCGACCGGGCCCCGCCGTGGCGCCGAAACGAGTTTTAAATTGCACCGGGCCCGGGCATTTGAATGCGAAAACACGCGAGGATGCAAACCGGGCCGCCTAAACGCACCTGATCGTCCACTCTAAGTCTTCTCCTCTGTCTTTGCCTTCCAGCGTGCTCCACGCAACATACACGGTGGCTCCAAGTTCCGAATCCTTTTCAAATTTCTCGCGTATCTTCCCTCCCCATCTCGCTGATTTCGCAAAATCATAATACTCGGAGTCATCGAAGAATTTGAATCAAACATTGATTCCTTCGAAAAGGATTCTCTAACTTGACCTACCGTTGACCTCGACTCGTTATGCTCGGGATTCGGATGGCCTGTTCCCAGAATCATTTCCATCTTAGCGGTAACATAACGTCCCGGAGCTACTGAAACTTCAAACCAGTTCCGATTCGGACCAACAGTAGGTTTCCTCGGATTCTTCGGAAGAATTTTATAGCCGTAGCGCCAGAGTCAACATAGGTCGGTTCCTAGAATCACTTTCGTCTTCGTAATTTCACGGCAACACAATGGTCCCGGGGGACTACTGAAAATTCATACCGGGGCCAGCGATAGTCACGGTGCTTAATTCGAGTCCTCGTTGGTCCCCGCTGAATTTACGCCCTGTATTCCTCGAATCATTTCCATTTATAGTGCCTCCGACAGTTGTTGACTCGAGTTGCTTCACGCTGAATTACCTCCACCGGTCGAGAAAAAGAAATACTCGATTATTAGCACGATATTAGCACAAACGTCGCGAACACATCTAAAGGTCAATTTATATTATTCAGCAAATCCAGTTGGTGAAACGAAGAAAGGTATATCTCTTTTCTTTCTCTGACTGATGCTTATTTTTTTAATTCGTGACCGTCAGAACATTTCACTAAACCAACTTCAAACGATGCATCATTGAAGCTGTTGGAACATGTTCGAAGGTGCAGTTGCTTACACTGTTAGTTTGAGCGAAATCTAACTAGTGAACGTAGATGTCGAATGTAGACTGATGACTGATCGATCAGAATGCTTTCGTTTGAATCTGATTGTGTTATAGACGAAACGTGTTTGAACAGATAATATAAATTTACCTCAAATCGTAGCATCGTATTGGAATAGGGAGGGTTGTGAGACGTATGATTGATTAAAAACACAATAATTACTGGTAGAATTATTAATGCTCTTTATTAAATACGCTAAGGTGTATCTCAGAGTTTTGAACCGTTCTCTAAGAGATCTGTTTCTAGACTGTGACTTCACTCGCAGAAGAAAGGCGAACTCTTATTTTCGTATAATAAACACCATGAGTTCGTAGAGCCCATGGCCAAAACACATCGTATGAATATAACAACGAGTAGAACGGTTCTACGGTGAGCTACGAGAAGGTTGCTCAAACGTCGAGAAATCGGGCCCCGAAAATAAAAGTGGCCGTCGTCGAATTTATCGTTGGCGAAAATCTACAGCTGCTTTGAGCGCGCGTCGGCCGTAAGTCGTCCCCGGGGTCCCCAACCTCCGCGGCGGTGTTTGCTCGTTGTAAATCAGCCGGAACGCCGTTGTCGTCGTCGGATTCCGCGAAATTTGCGAGCCCCGTCCGGCTTCCTACGATCCGCCGGGGCCTCATAGATCCGCCGCGGGGCCGGACTTAGATCGGAAATTATGCGACAGGTGGCCGGCCGCGCGACGCTTACAAGGTTACAGTCGCAGCTTAATCCGAGTTACGATCTTGCGCGATCTGACCCCCCGTTGGGCCTCATTCGACAATTTTTTTACCGCGGATTTTGTTCTCCGGCGACTTTCGAGTCGGCTAAACTGTCGCGCGACTCCTCCGGTGTCCGTTAAGGAGGGTCGACTTTGTCCAGAAAAAAACATCTAAATAATTACTGCGACGGCTCGTGATAACGAGAGTCCACCGATTATCCCTACTTTCGTAACCTTTCGTTCCCCGACGAGCGGAATTCCCGTTCGCTTAACTCATTCTTCGGATTATAGCAATATTTCAGTCTTTGCGTTTGATAAAGCTCGGTAAATAAGTTTGCTCGAGGAGCGAAAATTGCGTGAAATATCGATACGAAGAATAGAAATATTAATAGACTCTCGCCCCCCAATCTTCGCTCTCGAGTGTTTTGCTCCGGCGATTTCCGTCCTTCGAAGTCTCGTCGACGATCCCCGAGTGGAAATTATGCGATCGACGGCGCGCTAATGCGTTCTGGCACGGAACGTGGCAGGGATTTAGAGGCGTGATTTTTCAATGGACCGTCGTACAGGTACGTTCGAGATAATTTACTAATGGCTGCGCGCGTTGAATCGTAATTAGCGTTATCTGCCGGCCGTTTGGAGGCGAGTCGAGTGACTCGTCGAGCAGAGAATCGTTTGTATCGATATCGGGGTAATGGAAACAAGCGTCCGGCCGGCGACATTAACAGCCAGCGATTTGCATACGTCCGTTTCGGCGAGACACGCGACGCGCTCGAGATCGCGAAGCTTTTCGGAACGTTTAGGATATGTTTTACCTTGAGGACAAATATCATTTTGAGATGCAACTGTAATCACAAGCTTAGTATCTGCATTACCTTATTATCTATGATAATTCAGACACATGTACCGAAGGTACCAAATTCGAACGAAATCGGTAGAGTAGACATTGAGATATCATGGAAGCCAATTCCGGAAAGATAGTTTTGAGGAAAACGCATCTAAACAGAAGGATCGATATGTATACCTTTGTTAATTTTAGGAGTACAGTGATATACTTTTGAAGATTTGAATCCAGCTTTGTCCTTCGAGAAACGAGCGATTCGGTCGAAGCGTGCGCGCGGCTTTATCCGAGCGATCTATCGAGTCCGCGAACGGTTATAAAAGCCCTCGATCCTCCGTATCGTGCTGGACGACTCCCCGGAATGATTCGGCCAATCGGATCGCGGATGAAAAAAATTCAATTTACCGGCTGTCCGGGCTGACGAGGATGAGCCGGGAGATTTTGGCGCAGTCTTTCGTGCAAATTCGCCACCCCGGACGGACGGGACGCACCAGATCATCCTAGATAAAGGAGGGAACGATCCTCTGGGGATAATTTTAGGCCCTCGCGAGACGCAGACGTCTTCGAGATGTTCCCCCGTGCGCGTCAGATACGCCCAGACCGGAGAATAACCCGGTGTTCTTTAAATTCTACGGCGAAAGCGATCTTTGAAGCAGCGCGGAGCGTCCTGTCGCGTTTATTTGCTCCGACGAGCGGTTCGGAAGGTGATCGATGAGTGAAAGAGCCAACGAAAGGGAGATTAGTCGGATACCGTGCAACGACGACGCGCTTTCCAACAGTCTTGCTTCGCACAAAGGTCGCGCGACTGGTTAAATTTACGTGAAAATGCAAAAATCTTTATGCTTCTCGATTTCGTGATTATTTCGATCGCTGTGCTCGGCTACTTCGCGCAAACGATACGAGGCTTTTGAAAGATATACAACTTCATTTTTGATAATAGCGATCTATTAATACCTTGAGAGAAGAATTAAGTCTAACTAGACTTAATTAAAAACAAAGTTGAAAGGAGACTCAACCCTCTGCACTCCGAATTATATTTCAATTTTGTTACCAGCAGCTCCCAAAGCTTTTAAGTGTTTCACTCGAGATTTACGTTAACTAAAAAACAGGGCAATTTAAACAAGTACAGGAAGAATTAAATTCAGTTAAAAATCTCCTTTATTTATACTAATTGTTGAATATTTATTTACTAAATAAACACGACAGAGTTTCGAAAATGCTGTTCTTAGGCTCGGCAAAAAAGAGACGAGACACTTTGCAAGGGAGGGGCTGCGCCAATGGATACAAATTTTCATTAAAAATACATGCATGCAACCTTTATTCTCAACACTATTGCTGTATTTTATAATACTCAAGTGTATGATATCTCTTTGGTTTAAACTTGAAAAAAAGTCGAACTCGACAAAAGGCTGCACAGTGTTGAGCCTCCCTCGCCGGCGAACGTTAGCGATTGCCGTGTTTTTAGTCGCTGAAAACTCTTATTTCAATGGACTTTCGGGATCAGAAAGTTCAGGTACGTTGGCGAAACGTATGGGAAGGGTTAACCCGAAAAAGTGCAACGCGCGCGAGTCAGCGAGGCGCGCCTGGCCCCGCCCCTTAATCGAATTTAACGGACGCGTTATTAAAACGAAAACCCCACGCGAGAGGCGTCCGACGGGAATATCGGTTCGAATTACCCGATCCGTTCTCGTTCGTTCGACGCGTCCTTTTTCGGGGCAGCGTCTCCGGCGGCGGCGAACGTCTTCCTGGAAGAACAAACGGCGGATTTCGATTGAAATCGTCGGTGCGTGCGTGCGCGTGTGCGTGTGCCGGGGGGGCGAGGAGGGGTGGGTCAGGTAAACTGAATTCAGTGACTGGCAGCGAGCGAGTGGCAGCACAAAAGGGCTGCTAATTTGGCGAGGTGCTTCGTAACCGGAGAGAAGACGCGCCGCCAGAGCCTTTTCACTCGGTGATCAAAGGAGCGAGGGGGCGAGGGGTTACTTTCGTGCGACGCGATGAAAAACTCGCAGCGCCCGGAAACGCGACCTCTTTTCAGACCTTTTTCACCGGGGATGAACCTCCTCGATTGTTCCCCGTGGATCCTTCGATCCTCCACGGACTATCTCTTCCACCAATCCGGGCTCCACCCTTTTTGCTTAACCCCTTCTAACCTCCAAAACTGATCCGTTGTATTCTTAATAATACTCTATTAACCCTTAAGTGGATTATTTGTTTAAATGCTTAAATTATATCTCAAATATACGAGAATACACGTAGTAAAACAGTGGAGCGTACCATAAGGTATGAAAGGCGGATAAAACATTCGAGTTGTCGTTTGTGTTTAATGAAGAGACGTGACTTTCAAATTTGCCAAAAAATAATGAAGCATCGTATAAATTGATCTCGCCTACTTTAGCTTTCAAATTTTTAATATCTTCATGTATTTCTAGACTTATTGCACTGTGAAACAATTTCAAAAGAATCTGTTGCGCGGTAAATGAAAGAGAAAGAAGACTTTATGAATTCACCAAATTGAAATTGAGAGTCCACTTAAGGGTTAAACGTCAGAATATTAAGAATTAGAATACTAGAATGGTCGATTTTCACTGGCCAAATTCGAAGAACTTAATTAACCGTGGTCTCGAAACCCGGATGGCGGGGACAGGTTCGTAGGACGTGGACGCTCGCGTTTAGACGCAGCACGGCCAATCAGCGACCGTCGGTGTTCGTTCGTCCTCTAATTGCATCTAATTAGATTAGAAGGCCGTGTTGTCGGCGGACGGTGTTGATCGCGGTAGCAGCAGGTCGTCCTGTCGATCGTCCCTCGAATTAGATTACAGGCTCCGGGAGCTTTTAATCGGCCGATGCACACTTCTGCAACGGCGTTAATTGAAAGCTCGAGGTCCAATTATGCGGCCACGGAGCCACCATCAACAGGGGGGGGAGGGAATTCTTTTCCTCGTCGGGGCGCTGTTCCCCAGCTACGGTTGCATTTTCAGCGATGCCCCGCTGCCCGGTGCCCTTTAAATATCACCGATCAGACCCCGCGATTAGGAGACCTCTTTCGCGGATGAAATTCCTACGGACCTCCGACCCTTCGATGCTCCCAGCTCGTTTCGAAACCTCTCCTCGACGAACTTTTCTCTCAAAACCGGCGGGCAATTAATTATTTCCGTAATCTATCATTTTCTATCTTTATCGGAATTAAAATAGACTTTGTCAGTTCGTTATACAGAGTGTTTCAAATATATATATTGCAGGGATGTCGGGGATGGTTACAAGCTTGTGATCGGATTAAAATTAGGATAAACTATTTGACACAAAGTGCATAAAAGACATTATAAGCGTAAAAATCTACGTATCGTAAACAAAAGAGTCACCGACACGGAGGAAACCAATGTAAATATTCGCTCATCGATTCGCATTTGATCTCAGCCTTCTCTTGTCAACGTTCCTCGGTTAAGACACGTACGTTAACATACATTTCCTGCAATATGTTATGAATTTCATCGAAAAGAAATCACGAGAAAGAAGTCCCAGACAAATCGCCAGAACTTGAAAATCCATTGGTAGACACGAGTCGCTGACTCGTGCTAATTTCGAGGCAATTTTCCAGAGAGGAAGTCGATTAGAAGCGGGACAGGGGTCGATGGAACGCAAGGATGCGCCAAGATTAGCGCCGAAGGTAGAAAAGTGGAGGCCCAGCGAGGCGTTCAAAGTCGCGGCGCGATCGTGTTGCGCAGGATCTCCGTTCCCCTTGGATCATATTTATCGGAACAGTTTCGTCGTGTCAGGCGCCACGGAACGGCCGGAGTAAAAAAGGGTCCCCTGATTTATCACGGTGAGATTCACACAGGGCGTCGCTCGGTGACTCGACGAGGGTTTTCAGGTTTCTCCGTGGGGAAAGGCCGGGCAAAAATCCCCGTCCATCCGTTTTTTCGCGCCGCTCTATGGTCTACTCGTATTATATCGAATAGCACGAGTTGGCCGCGGTGTTCCTGATCGCACGGTGTCCCTTACAATCGCCGTACAACGAGGCTCGCACCATGCTTCAGCGGCCCCGTACGCGCTCGCTCGGCTATCTGTCGGACTTCATTAAGAGGGTCATATACCACTCGGCGTAGAAGGTCGGCCGACGGTACAGTTCGGAGCTTTCCTGATTGTGCGCAGCGACGGAACCGAGAGAAACATATAGTCGCGCTTTTTGACCCCAGGCCGCTCCTGTTAATTCCACCGTAAGCGATTTATCGCGCGTTTATGCGTTTCGTCTTAACGCGGATCGAGCACCCCGACACTAGTTTCCGAACGCTTTCGCGTGCAAAACTCCCGTGGGAAGCTCGAACCACCAACAAAATTGGAACTCTTATAATACGAATGCTTGTAAACAAACAGAATAAAACTCTGTCAGACATCAAATCCTGTCACTTCTATCGAACTAGGTGCATCCGAATGCATTTGTCTTCATTGCATAAGAGCTATAATGAACGATCGAGTCCCCGTTATAACAGTATTGGTGGCATACGAGGGCAATTGAAACGTAATAGCCGTTCGTAGAAACTGTATAGTTGGGTCAAAAAGAGGTGGACGATATTTGGGGGATGCGTTTTCCCATCGTGGACAGGAAGCAACGTTGGACGTTAGGCGTCTAAGTCGCGACGTTGGTCGAAGTAACGACCTCTGGATGGTCCCGAGGCGGTCGGATATTTGCCTTAAACGGCGAACCGGAAGGCGTGCCGCGTCGTGGATTTTTTTTCCGCCGCGTGTCGGTAGAGCTCGACAAGGTAGCGAAGGAAAGAACCGGAGGAGACCAGACCCGCGTACAGCCAGGATCCGCGGGTGCGTGAGCATTGTCTCGACGAGACCGTAAATACTTCAACCCCGGTACGCTTTCGCCCGTCGTTGTCCAGGAGGGCCTGTAACGCGTCCGGGAGAATTTTTCTTAAGCGTGCCGAAGAATTCTGACCACCCAGAATCCGCCAACGACACCGATACGCGCCGACTCCGATAAAATATCGATTTCCGAGCGTCGAAGACACGCCGCGATCCTCGTTAATGTACGATTTACACGAGCCCCGCGCTCCGCGAAACCGATCGCTCGGTATTCGCGTGCTCGTCGATCGTAATTAAGACGGGACCAGAGATTTCGACGATCCGCCGATCCCGGAAACCGCAACGGAACAAACCTCTCAGCGAGACCGTTGCGTCGGTCTGTCTATCGATCGCTGTTTCTACTTATTTTTACGTACCTTTGCCTCAATAATGGCCGACTTAATCGTTCGTCTATCACTTACGCAATTAAAACAAATGCATTCGGATGCACCTAGCTCGATAGAAGTGACAAGATTTCATGTTTAGCTGAATTTTATTATGTTCCGATAGAATTAAAAATTTTCGTACAAACTCTGTAGTCGGTTTAAGAAGAAGACGACCATTGCGCGTAGCCTTTCATAGCACAGATACTTTGGCTAAATCTCCCTCTGAAACGACGATTAATTCCGCCGATGGAAGACCCAGGATTCCACAATTTGAGTTGTTTCGTCGGGAAACGATAGATGTTATCGTAGAATTTAGTCGACTATCGACGAAAAGTGTTCTGGTTAGAGCTGCTTAGACCGATCGGAGAATCCAAGTTCGAGGTCAGAAGGAAAAGAATAAGAAGAGAGGGAGCAGGGGAACGCGTCGACTAGATAAAAGCGCGGGAACCCCTCGGTTGTCGTTCCATTTCCACGCGGGGACGTGGAAACGATGGCTGGCGAAGCTCAGAGGAAGAATCAAGGAGACCATTATCCGATGTACCGAGCATTCAAGCCGACCAAGCCCCCATTACCATTTATCCTGGCAGACCGGAGTGCCGGAATCGGAATTCGTACTTTTGCGGAGAACGAACCGGGCTGAAATTTATAATAACAAGCAGCCTCCTTGTTCCAGGGATCGTAATCGGTATCCTGGATTGCGAAGGATGCGCGTCGACGCGAATGAATCCACGCGGAGAAAGTCCCACCACGATACACCTTTTATCGTCCTTTATACCCGTGGAAGCTTTGGAAACCGCTTGTTTAAATATCGATCGACCGTTCGAGTAATTTCCCTTTTCTCTAGCGCTCCTTTTCTGGCCCCTTCCCCATTGTCCTCGCGATTCGAATTCCACGCGGGGGCAACGAACTCCCAAGATTTGGGCGATCGATCGACGGGGGAATCCGATCGTTGTCCTTAACAAATTGCATTCCAGTCGATCGATTCGCTCAAGAGGACCGCGGGGGCTACGCGAACGTCTGAAAGAAGAAAAGTAAGAAGACTAATCGCGAGAGACGGCCACGGGGCTGGCCGAGAATGAGGAAACCGCCTGGCAGACAATTAACGACGAGATCCGCCAGTCGACGGTTTTTACCGCGTTCCATCCTTCTAGCCGTGGATTCAGGGCCCGCGATGCTGGATAATCGCGGCCGGGGCCCTACGCCTCGACGTTCGCCCGTACGATCTTCGGGCGGGAATATTGCCAGCAGACACGCCATCGAGAAAAAGGGACCGCGGCGGTGGCTCTCGAACACACCGAGCGCACGATTTATCGCGTGGATCGCGCGAAAGTGCGCCGCCAACGGGAGAGCCACTTTGTCTTTATGATTCCTTAGCGACGGACAGCTATGCCGCGCGTCCCTACCGCTCCTCGATAGATCATAGAACTGTTACGAGCTGTCGTCGACGAGCACCGTTCCGCTCGGGATACGCTTCCTAGCGACAAATCGACGCCACTCTGCCCAGCGAGACTGATTAACGCGCTAACGAGCAACGCGCTTAACGACCCTGCGAGAATAAATCCATTTTTCGTCGGACAACTGTTCTCGATCGTGAAAATTTCACTGAAACGAACTCGAGGGACCAACCTTTTCGAGGACGAAACGAGACGACTTGTTTTCTAGGTTCATGTACGATCTATCGGTCTACTAATGATCTATGCTCAACGTCGTCCAGTTTAACACGGATCCGTCACAGTTTGCGTCCAATTCGAGCGAGGTCTAACGCAATCTAGGTCCATTGTGGCTCGAATCCACTTGAACTTAGGTCAAGTGTAACCTAGATCCAGAGTATCGCGAGCAAGAAGCGCGGAGACGGTAGAGAATCGTAACCCCGATCTATCTCGTTCCGGATTTCCCAGCGATGCTAATTCATCTCGATCTTCGGTTTCGTCCGGTAATAAGCGAGTTCGAGGATCGAAGGGAGGAGCAGAACAACTCCGGGGCGGTTTCTTGCGCGAGGCAACGCAACCCGAAGGCGATTTCCAACTATATGCACCCGATTACCAGGAACAAGACCGGCGTTTCTTGTTTCCACCGCGAGCCAACGAGCGTGTTCCGGTCTGACCGATGATGACGACGGGGCCATCTAGCCAGGTATCCGCTCCTCCTCGATCTCCTCGGCGTTCCACGCCGTGGCGAGAATAAAATAACCAACGCGTACGCGCGGGGAACCATCAACAACCAGGGGAACGATGTGATTTATGGAATTAATGGACCCTAATCCTCTGAACACAGCGGCCGGCACCTGACGTACGACTTCGTCAGCTTCTTCTTAGCACGGTGCAAATTGCAATTTCGGTATCTCCGCGCAAAGAACATTATTCCTCGGCCACGGGGATATCGAAACGCGGACAAGGAACGATTTATCAGGATCTTCGACGACAACGCAGCCGCAGATAGCGTTTTGATTATACCAGCCAACGAAACCGAAGTTATTAGCGAGAGACGACGAGCCTCCGGTAAATTGATCCATCGAATTACCAAAGATCCCGCAGGGACGACAGGTGGAAGAGATACGCGTTTGCTTCTGGGATCCTCTCGAATACTTGCGTCTGGAATTCGACAGATTTTTAGATTCGAGGAACTTGCATTGTTCCTTTGTAAAGAAATACCAAAGAGAGCATAAAGAAACGCGTTTTACAGCAGAAGACCCCCTTGATTATGCAACTTTATTATATCAAAGGGTGCACAAAATAAATAGTATTAAAGTATTTCTTGTATTTTTGCATAGTAAGTGCATTCTGTGATTATTAGGTTCCCAACCGTAAAATTTGAGGAATTTTCCAGTTATATTTATTCACAAAGAAGAAGATATTAAATTGTTATAAAATAAGGAAACTATCCCCGGCAGCAATCCGTGGTTGATCCTCGTAGTGGCCATAAATTTAGTAATAATTTCGTCCGATGAAAAACGATGACGAGGTCCGCCCGCCACCCACCCCGGCGATTCCGAGGGAACGCGAGGATCGAGGAGGATAATCGGCTGGTAGCAACGAGGATCGAATCAACGCGTCCAGTCTGGCGCTAACAGAGAGAACGCCAGAAAATTGATGAGCATCCAGCGTCGCCGGGCTCGCGTTTAAAATCGCATCTAAATACAATCAAAAATATATTACACGCCGCGGCTTCTACGTCGCGGTGCGCGTGTTTTCCCGACTTACAGCCGGGAAATAAGTCGCCGGTGATCAATCGAAGGGCCGACAGACACGCGGGGGGGGGGGGGGCTGGATGAAAAGTGGCTGAGCTCCGCGGTTGGCGAGCGCACGATCTTAATACGCTGCACCCGATTCGCCCTGGCAAACGAGATATTAAGTGGAGGGCTATAAAATATCGCGACGCGCCAATTAGGCTACATCGAATGTATCGGGGAAACGCGAAACCTGGAAACCTTCCCTACCTTTCGATCACGCTAAATATCGAACAAAGAGAGTGCAAGTCCTTCGTAGATTTAGTCGTATGATTCAAGAAAATGTAGCATTAGAAGGCCAACTACTCGATAGTTTTTTAAATATTGCCTTTACCACGGATTTATGTGGTTTACTCAATGGTGTTTTCCTCAATTTCTTAATAAAATAATCTATTTTCTACGCCTTCTTATACTAGTATTTGTTACAAAATATTAAGAATATCACACTGTTTACGTCAACAGTGTCTGAAAACGAACGAAACGTAATGAGAAAACCATTCATCGCAGAGTATATATAAGAAAGTACTTATTGCTGATTACAGAAGTGGTATTTCTCGTAGAAAAATGGAAAGCATAGATCGCATCAACGTGTTCTTTTTCTATTTTTTAAAATTGTATATTTTCATGGGCGAGAAGTTAATACAAAATAAAAGGAACTATTAAATTACGGTCAGAGCAATAATAAAGCTATAACCATAAATATTTCAAAAACTATTGAATTGTTGCCCTCATAATGCCACATTTTCTTGATCCGGATGACTAAATCTACAAACCTGCAAAGTTTCAACGAAATCGATGGACCCACTCGTTGAATTTTGTCAACAATTTAATTTCGCGTACACGAAATTTCACGAGTTTCTATCGAACCACTGTCGAGATACGGATCGAAATACAAATGTCCTTTTAACTGTCGCTCGTTCGGGACGAAAGAGTGCCGTTTGGACGGACTCGGAACCGCCGGATTCTAAATGCGGCCGCCGACACTCGAGATCGAGAACGAGAAACAAACACCGTGTGGGATATATTTATAGTGTATGCTGTTTTCATAGTAACTCGCGAGAGACAGTCTCGAAACGAAGCACGAGGCTCTTCCTAAAATATTAAAAACACAGAATCTCGATCGACGCCTCTTTGTCGCGTTTAGTGACAGGGAAATGGCGTGAAACGTAAAACGATCGGTTTTCGCGCGATGCTCGCGTCCCTTGCATCGTAGAAATTACGCGAAATGTAGCGTAATAAAGTATTGTAACGTACGGCCGCGGCGATCGTGTTTTATAACGTTGTGGGCGGCGCGTCGCGGCTAAATCTTGATCAGCGCCTCTAGATCCCCGTCCCTCGAAACTATACGAGCCTCTATCGGGCGACTATATTTTCGTAGTTTTAAGTGGAAAAATTAGAAACGTTGCACGGTAGATTTTTAACGCGTTTGCGTTTATCCGCGATGTCTCTATCGTCCCGCGTCAGATCCACGTGCTTGCACGCTAATAATTCTAACGAAACGAGCTTTATCGAGAAACGGGAATTTGTTGGTTTGTAGAATTCTTCTCGGAAAGAGTCCCGAAGAGTCCTCATCGTATCGAGTTTTCGAGAACCAAGGCTCGAAGGATAATAAATATCCCGGTCGTTCCTCGCTCCTCCTTCTTTACGTGGCACGGTGCAATTCGAACCATGGCGCGTTAAAGCGTCGTTAAAGCGTTGTTAAAGTATCGCCGTCGATTAATGCTAGCACGCGAATATGGACCAGTGTTTCCCAATGTTCCTCCTATCGGTTCGTTCGAACTAACTTCTAATTAATCTTTAACCTAAACTTGCCCAGATAAACAGATTCAGAATCGAGTGTAAATTTTTGTTGCAAAAACAAATGGAACGCGTGCGAGAATCTACGAACTCGTACTAATTAAAATTAATGAACTCCCAATGGTAAGATGGTCCCATAATTCCTTGTTCTCTTCGCGAGCCAACGATGAATTCCCCTAACGTAAAGGAACTGCAAATTATTAACGCCGTTATTGATCGTACAATTACGATATCCGGTCGACTAAAATCGACGAAATAACGATGCAAGTTTGTTTCGCAATTTATCCAACTTCATCGTGGGGTTGTGTTTCGTTTATTTGCTTGAAATTACAACCTACGCGCGTGTTCGCTTCCCCCCTCCCCGGCCGTTTACAGATTGAGAAAATAATCTTTCTGGAATCCCGCGAGCCAGCCACGAACCAGACCTAAAAACGAGAAACTGCGCGAGGACGGGCTCTCTCGGTGCAGCATTGATTAACAAATTACAGGGGCGTAGTGCAACGAATTACACGAAACTACCAAGGCGAGCGCAATTCCGCGGAGGCTTCGATATCGAGGCAAATTCAATATCGAGAATCGAGCTAATGGCCGCGGGTAGCTATGAGCAATGATACCCCCGGTACGACTCCATTACAGAAATTAATCGTCCGTCGAGCGGACGGTGCAAATCGCTTTGGTAATCAGTAATCGCGAAGACGCGCCGATGCTCGCCCTCACCGCGTGCCAGATTTTACCTCTCCTTTTCTCTCGATCGTCGTTTTCCTTTATCCTTGGTGCACGCGTAGATCAGTGCCTCCCAACCGCAGGCTTCTCGATTCGCTTCCGATTCACGTGGGTGGTCCTCGAGACTAGGAAACCTCGCTAAAGTCTGGCAAAAACCATCCAAACTTCTCCTCGACAGACTTTATCTTTCGTGGATCGTATAAGGGACGCTGTTTGGTCAAAATAAATATGGATTGTCCAGATGAATCGCTCTAATTGTTCTCTAAATATATATTTATTCAAAGTTATTCTAATAGTGTCCCATCGTGGTGACAATTCTAATACTAATGACTAATTATTGCGATACTTGTTTGCTACCTCAATACTAAACCTACCGACGCTTCGTGTATGCCCATTGCTACCAGGACCGGTCAAATGATCAATAGAAATTGGTGAAATTACATTGGGTATGTAACGTCAAAGTAAATGTCAAAATAAACATAGAAGATAGCAAAAATTATAGTAGGTGATAGTGTCATTGGATAGGGGATGAAATGCCCTTTAAAATGAGCGTTTGTACGAGTCGATAGCTTTATTAGTTCCGGAGATATGAGGATTTTAATTTCAAGTCGATCGCGTGAGTCCGAAGGGTCTGTTTACGTTTGTTTACGTCGCGAGATGAATGAACTCACGTGACCGTAGTAAATAGTAAACGTGACGTCACTCGGTCACTCGGTCAGTGGGTCAACGTGCGACAAGGAGGTCCGAGCGCGTTAGACGAAGACAGAGATAGTCGAATTAGAAAAATTACCTTTCACATAAATTGCGATATCTCAAAAACGAAAAGTCCGATCGACAAAAACCAAAAGCCACTTTAAAGGGGAAGGTTCACCGCCGCCAACAGTGGTTCAATTATTAATAAAACACTAGTAGTTTCGGAACTGCACGCGTCTAAACTTTTAGTATTTTTAATACGCGTGAATGGGCTATTATACGCGAGCCGGGCAGCGAGACAGTCGAATTAAAAAAATTACCTTTTACATAAATTACGATATCTCGAAAACGGAAAGTCCGATCGACAAAAACCAAAAACCACTTTAAAGGGGAAGGTTCACCGCTGCCAACAGTGGCCCAATTATTAATAAAACACTAGCAGTTTCGGAACTGCATCTATCTAAAGTTTAACTATTTTTAATACGCGTTGTTAGTCTGTTCTAAGACACTGGAAACTGAAGATTCTCTCCTTTCGTCTTTGCTATACATATATTTCCTATTTACATTGGAAGCTAACCAAAATTTGATACCAAATTTTGCCAAGCACTGTATCATGAACGTCGTTCGAATTTTTGTGTTTTGAAACGTTAAAGAACACACGTGGAAAGTGTTGGAAAGTTTCATCGAACCCCTAACGCTGTAAAATGATTGTCAAACGTCGTTTCTCGATTTACCATTTTACACTAGTCCCTCCCTCCTCCCCCTTGAAACGCGCGCAGTTGTATCTCGATTATTCTCGTTGTCGCCTTGAAAACTCCGCGAACGAAGGAATATAAATTATTCTCAGCGAGTGATTTATTCTAGAAAGCTGATGTTTTTCCACGCAGCAGTCGATTCGCTGTTCGATCGCGTAGCCGATGGGCGAATGACGCAACGAGCGCGTAAGAAGATGAAAAGGAACGGCGGGATTCGCACGACATTTGCTCCGCGCCGGGCACCGAAAGCTAGCTCGAGCCAGGAAGAGTTAGAAGATTCCCGGAGCTCCGCCACGCCGACGTAACTATCTCCGATTGCGTAACGGTGAAAATAGAGGACTGCCGGTGTCACGATCCGACCAAGAGGAGTCGTCGTTGTTGCAGGTGCTCTCCTCCCGTCCAGATGAATCACGGTTAGAACAACGAGCCCGACACGCGATCCACGGTGCTGCACCGCTAACGATTCGAATTCTACGCGAATTCGCGCGACGGTTGCGCAACTATCGCGTGCGTGTCTACAGGGTGATTCTAGAAACTGGTACGATTTATAGCCATCCACGGATCGAAGAAGCATCCAAGGAGAAAGTTAATTCTTTTGTGCTAAAGTTTGGTTTAAATATGCGAATCTTCGAGCACGGACGACGTTACGTAATTTGTAACAGTGGGGAAGGTTGGTCAAAGAACCGGACGAGAGGAATTCTTATCGCGTAAAAGACATAGGTGGTTAAGTAATGCTCATGGGCGTAGTTCGACGTCAATCTTTGTTCCCCTTTCGTGGTTGGTTCTCTTAAAAGGTATCGGAACGACACTCGCCTGGGCAATGCAGGAAGAACGTAGGAACACTCCTGGATTAAGGGGAATGTGGAAGTACGAGCAACCGGAATGTGGACATCGAGCAATTTTGCCCTGCGAAGACCGACTCTGCAACGACCCAATACGACCAGGAGCGTTTCTTTTCCGTGGGGCTATAAAGATCGCGCTTCCGTAAAGCGAAATCCATCTACGAGCCTGCAAAATGCGTGAAACTTTAGCAAAAATTCCGATCGATCTCTCCAAGCTTCGAATATCAATCATAATCGATTTCTTTTAACCCTTAAATGGACTCTCAATCTGAACTGAATTATTTTATTCAATATTGATGTTGACCAAATTGGTAAATGGGAATAAACTTTCCTTTAAAGCGTTTAAAAAATAATGAACTAACGAGGATTACATAAATTTTACATACATTAAATAATCGTTAGTTTAAACTTGCAGAGGGTCCCAATAATCCACTTAAGGGTAAAGAATGTTTTGTTAACAAGAACTGGTGACTGGTACCCCAGAATCGTTAAATCGGCCCTGCGTTCTTGGGGACGATAAAAGGTTCTAACATCCCTTTTATAGGCGGCTACAACAAACTTTTAATAAATTTGTACCGTATTGGATTTAGCAAACATAAAGTCGGCGCAAGTACCGTCGGTGCAGCGTCGCTAGGCAATCGAAAACGAAGATTTACGAGCATTTCGGCGACGTCGAGGAACACACGGGTTACGACCGTGACCCCTCGAGGCTCGAAAGACGCGCCGGATGGAGACACCTGCCAGAGTCTGCGCGAAATCCGCTCGTAAAGATAGCCATCGCGGTCACAGGGTGTCGTAACCGCGTCCTGTTAACCAAGTCTACGCCTCGTGATCCGTCGTTTTCGATAAAGGCACCGATCGTCCGCTAAATTCTATCGGGAAACGCGCCTCGTTGGCTTCGTCGCGCGGAAACTCGACCGTAACTCTTCCGTATCTCGAGCGTTTTTATCTTGAATTTAACTCGAATAACGGATAATCGATAAACCCAACGCAATTTATCTGTTTTCTTTAAACGCTTGAAATTCTTCGAAAAATCCATCTTCTCCACAACCGACGAGTCTAACGAGATCCGAAATTCGCGATGAATCAACGCAGTCCCTTGTACATCTTCGATCTTCGAAAGAAACTAGAGGATTCCAGGGGCGAGGGCAAGAAAAGAGAATTCCACGGTCCGCCTTTCACGGGGGCTCGGATTTCCTGCTACGCCCGGACAGTTTCACCGGAAAGGCGATCGTCGACGGTGCGTTACGCCGCGTGGAAATCGTTGTTCCCGGTTTCCACCTCGCAGAGGCGAGCTCCGGGTAGTTTTTGCCGTACGCTGGGAAGACGACCCGATCGAACGACGCGGTCCTCTTCTTTTCCGAGAAACGCTGGCGATGGAGAACGGAGGGCTCCCTACAACGGGGGATAGGTTCGAGGATAAGTAGCGCGAACCGCGTGGCAGTAGGTAGACTACCGCGGCCCCGGGGGCAAGAAACTAGCGGCAATAATAATTTACAGTACTCTTTGCTCCGTGCTTGGGCTCCTCTCCGCCTCTTCTCTCGCGTTCTTTTCGTTCCTCCTCCGCTGCTCGTCTTCGTTGCCCCCAGTGGCTAGGTGGTTGTTGCGGAGCAATTCCATATTAGGAGTCGCGGTGCTCGGTCTACCGCGATGCGCGGGCTATTGAGACGTAGTTACCCTTACTTATCCTGTCGGTGCAACCGACAGCAACGATCCTGGCAAGAAGAGGACGAACGAGCCTCGACACGTTCCTCCAGAAACAACCTACGGGGGTCTTTGTTTCCGTTTCGTACCGATTTTCCCCTCCGTGGCCGGTTCTGTTGCTCAGAGTGTTCGAGACATCGTAGGCCGAAATTCTTAGGAAGGTGGAAAAATTTTTCGTTGAAATTAAAAAATTTCAAATCGTTTCAAAAAAATTATTTTTAGTTGCAGGGATCGATTACAATCGTTTTTGGTGAATAGACATACCCCCGAAATTCTACGCACTTTCGAGGAAAAAATTCTTTACCGAAAATACGATGTCTGACTGACACTGTCTGATTCCCCTGAAATTAAAAAATTTCAAATCGTTCTAAAAAAATTATTACTAGTTGCAGGGGTCGATTACAATCATTTTTGGTGAATAGACATACCCTCGAAATCCTACGCAGTTTTGAGAAAAAAATTCGCGTAGGTGGATAAAATTTCAAATATTTAAATCGTTCTAATAAAATTATTTCTAGTTGCAGGGGTCGATTACAATCACTTTTGGTGAGTAGACGTACCCTCGAAATCCTACGCACTTTTGAGTAAAAAATTCGAGTAGGTGGACAAAATTTCAAATATTCAAATCGTTCTAAAAAAATTATTTCTAGTTGCAGGGGTCGATTACAATCATTTTTGGTGAGTAGACATACCCTCGAAATCCTACGCACTTTTGAGAAAAAAATTCGCGTAAGTGGACAAAATTTCGGTGAAATTAAAAATATTGAAATCGTTCTAAAAAAATTATTACTAGTTGCAGGGGTCAATTACAGTCATTTTTGGTAGGCGTACCCTCGAAATCCTACGCAGTTTTGAGAAAAAAATTCGAGTAGGTGGATAAAATTTCAAACATTTAAATCGTTCTAAAAAAATTATTTCTAGTTGCAGGGATCGATTACAATCATTTTTGGTGAGTAGACATACCCTCGAAATTCTACGCAGTTTTGAGAAAAAAATTCGAGTAGGTGGATAAAATTTCAAACATTCAAATCGTTCTAAAAAAATTATTTCTAGTTGCAGGGGTCGATTACAATCATTTTTGGTGAGTAGACGTACCCTTGAAATCCTACGCACTTTTGAGAAAAAAATTCGCGTAAGTGGACAAAATTTCGGTGAAATTAAAAATATTCAAATCGTTCTAAAAAAATTATTACTAGTTGCAGGGGTCAATTACAATCATTTTTGGTGAGTAGACGTACCCTCGAAATCCTACGCACTTTTGAGAAAAAAATTCGCCTAAGTGGACAAAATTTCGGTGAAATTAAAAATATTGAAATCGTTCTAAAAAAATTATTACTAGTTGCAGGGGTCAATTACAATCATTTTTGGTGAGTAGACATACCCTCGAAATTCTACGCAGTTTTGAGAAAAAAATTCGAGTAGGTGGATAAAATTTCAAACATTTAAATTGTTCTAAAAAAATTATTTCTAGTTGCAGGGGTCGATTACAATCATTTTTGGTGAGTAGACATACCCTCGAAATTCTACGCAGTTTTGAGTAAAAAATTCGAGTAGGTGGACAAAATTTCAAATATTCAAATCGTTCTAAAAAAATTATTTCTAGTTGCAGGGGTCGATTACAATCATTTTTGATGAGTAGACGTACCCTCGAAATCCTGCGCACTTTCGAATAAAAAAATAAATGATTTCCCTGAAATTTCATGCATATGTTCGACCCATCATAACTAATGGAAATAACCAGTAATGGAGATTTTTTTTTTGAATGAATCATAGCTCGAAATTGAGATGCAAAGATACGAAAGCATCGATGAATAGGAGGGGGAGTTTGGGCTCGTAGGCTCCCGGTATCGACGCAATCAGAGTTCTGTTTGCCGAAGTGTGGGCCGAACGATTCAAAGACTGATGGAGCGAATTAATCACGGGCCGGTTCACGGCTGGATAGAACCGATCCTGTAAAACACGCTCTATGAAGTCGTTCGCGCCTACGAAAATTCAAAGCGAGTCGAGGGGACGCCGGGGAACTGGAACGAAGTGAATAATTCACTTTGTAAACTGTCACGATTCGCTAATATGAAATCTAAATCGAACGCGGTAGTCCGGCGACTGTTGTCTTTGGATCTAGCGTTGCGATCGAGGCGCTCGTAATCGTAAAATCGATTCGATCCGAGGTGTCGTTGGACGATATCCGAACGATTGATAAGTCGAAACGTATCGTAACAGCGGCAGACGATAACAAATCGTGGACGTCAGACGCATTCGATGTTTTTTATTGTGTTTATTTCGAGTCGAGATATGACGTCTCGAAGATCATGAGTTTCTGGGATTATTTATTAAGAACAGTGGAACGATATTGGTATGGGAAACGATTCCTTTTTGTGGTTGTTAAATAGAAGTCGCATTCCAGGATTAAATGCGGTCGTTAATACGATCGAATCCTGCTTCTAATTATTGCGTTTTTAGAACACGGATAGGATAGCGCGTTCGCGACAAGAATCGACGCGATGATCCGCACGAACGGCAAGTAATCGCAATTAAAGGATCGAACGCAACGATCGCTGGTGAGAATTTAACGATCGCCGGATCGGAATTAACGCGGAGGATTGACGCGCGTTTAATTATCAGCGACGATAAAACCAACGTTCCCTCCCACTCCCCCTCGCCTCTATCTCCCTTTCTACCCGGAAATTAAAATTAATCGCGGATACGATTACGCTAACGCGGTGTTTAATGAAACTGACCAACTCGACGGCGTTGCACGATTTGTCGATCGTTATCGGCGGCTTTAAGTACTCGGTATCCGGTCGACTTCGAATTGAGAACTCCCGGGCAACCTTGGTAGTCGTGAATGAAAGATTCCGCGCTTCCGCGATAAGTTTATCGAAAAACCGAGCGCTCGAGATACGACGATCGCGTTATCTGAAATTTTGCGAATATATTCTTCCCGATAATCGATTCGAGAAACATCGAACGCTAAATAAAGTCTGGGGAAAAAACTTCTAAAACGAGACTCGTCGAATGACATAACAGAAATGTTCGAGGAACAGGCTCGCGCTTAATCGAAACGTAGATCAGAGCGGCACGCAACCGTTGTTGCGCGTTGGTCGCGTGAAATTTCCATTCTGGCGAAATGATGCAACCGGCGATGAACGCGGACGTAATCCTAAACACGTACTCGACGACAGAATCTGGAATTGCCAATAGCGAACGTCCGCAGAGGTATCTGCTCGTGTTCGACGGCGCGTAACGCTCGATTCGTTGCGCAATCGTCGCGCGATTACCCCACGTGGACGGTTACACTCGCGTTTTTTCGCGCGTGCAAGTTTTTCGGTGTCTTTCGACGCTCGACGTAACGCGTGGCTTTCACCAGACCCCGTTCTAGCCTAACTGTGCGATCGTTTCCCTATTCGCGACCCTTTCGATCGGTTTGGTATCCAGAAATCGAGACAGTGGAATTGTTCATCTACTTGGGTCGTGATACCGTTTCCTCCGGTCAAAGTCTGTTTATCGAGAAATCTTTTTAAGTATACCGTGTGGAGGGCTCTTGGGAAATATCGATGTAGTTTATTCTTTATTTCTATTGGAATTGTGGGGCTATGGGTCAAATTTCAGTGGAATACGTTCACTATTGTAGCAGATATTCTCGTTTGAAAATTGGACCAGTTTTATGGGGGTTTTCTCAGTTTACAGGGTCAAGTAACAACTTTTCCAATATTGTTAGAATTTCTACATATTCTTGATTAAATTACGCGTTTAAAATCCTCCGATCCGTTCATGAGTTATGACGTTTTAAACATACACACGAAATTTCAAGGGAATTAGACTGGGTCAGGCATTATATGGACCGTTTATTTTGAAAGTGGTGTAAGTCCTTTTTTTAAAAAAAATGAGATATGATGTGATTTATGCTTAATTTAGTGTAAACTTTTTGTTTATAACTAGTTAGTATTTAATATCTTAAAAAATGCTAATGCTTTGTTCAATTTAAAATTTGCCAGTAAAAGAATTTACGTAACCATTGATTATGAAAGTGGTGTAAGTCCAATTTCCATACTTATGTTATTGCATATAGTGATACGTGTACTGGGCAAAATTGAAATTTACAAATGGCGTTGATGTGGTTGAGGGTTGTCCAGTCTTTGAAAAATAACATTGAGGTAATTGATCATAAATTTTTACTCTCCGGACATTCGTATCTTCCAAACGATGCAGATTTTGGTATCATAGAAATGGCATTACGAAAAAAGAATTTCCTGGACACACCACAGGATTATTATGACGTTATAAACCAATGTAGGCGACATAATAAATTTATTTTACACGAAATGAAACGAGAGAATTTCGTTTCAACAAAAAATCTACAAAACGCAATTAAAAAACAGATAAGAAGAAACACTAATGGAGGAAAAGTAAATTGGTTGCAAATATGTTGGATGAGATTCTGCAAAACTGCACCGTATACTATTTCATATAAAACATCAATGGAGGACACAGAATTGAAGATTCTAAATTTATCACCTACATGTCGGGGAAGACCGCTAAGATTTGAAAAAATCGCCCTGGCGCCTTTGTATCACGATACCAAGCCTATTACATACGAAAAATATAACGATATGCAGCAGCTATTACCTTATATACCTCCTGTGCATCATGAATATTTCAAAACACTGCCACATGAAGAGCATAAATAATTAATAATACCAATATCTTGTGTTAAGTTTAACAATATATAAATATAATTAACGTTCAAAATAAAAAATGCTAATCCTACTTTATTTCTTGTTATTATTTATAAACAAAATTGGATTAATATGAGATATATTTTAAGTGATATTTGTTATTTCAAAATTGAAATTAAATGATATTTACAATTGACTAATTATGAAAGTGGTGTAAGTCCATTTGCAGCCTGGAAATTGTACATTATTTTAGTTAAATTCGCCTAAAAGAAATTTATATAATTAAATTACATATTGATAAATTAGTACAAACATTCCCAGACTTCACATAATTAACCTATATTTTTTAATTGTCAGATCTGCTAACATTCAATTTTCTCGAAACAAAAGTAAATGGACTTGCACCACTTTCAAAATAAACGGTCCATATTGTCAGTAAAGAATATATTTTCTCGAAAGTGGGTAGGATTTCGGGGGTATGTCTTTTCACCAAAAATGATTCTAATCGAGCCCTGCAGCTAAAAATAATTTTTTCAGAACGATATGAAATTTTTCACCGAAAAATTTGCTCACCTTTTATTACAGTTATTCGAGCAACTGGGTGCCCAGTTTTCCCCCTCAGAGACACGGTTAGGAAATTCAACAATTTGAATTAAATCTGTAGGGAAGCTAACCTTGGGTCTCGAGAGGGATACAAGCTGGGATTCGGTGTTAATTCTAAAAATATTTGTGTAAAAGAGCTGTCAAAAACAGTATCCTTGTAATGTTCCCTAAAAATCGTGTTTCCCTTCTGAGATTTATAGGAATAGCTTGGTCGTTCCCGCGAGTTAAAAAAATCGTAGGCGTCGATTCGTCTGCGGAGTTCAACTACCCCCATGCAAAACTCGCCGGATCGAACGCGTGGAACAATTCAATTACAGGGTATCGCGTCAAGAAGCCTCGTTTCGCCGAGGCGACGCGACGTCCACGTACGTCTAATAACAGGTAACGGGGACTGTTGCTTCGACTTATCGATAGATCGTCGCCGCTCCTCGGGCCCATTGTAATTTCGCCATTGGCTCTCGCGCACAAAGGGGGATAGATACACGTACCGGGTTGCGAAACCAGCCTCGATATTATCTCGCGGGGACGATTACGCGCAAATACGCGCGTACTTTCTAATTGCAAGAGCCTCCGCGGATTCGCGTCGCCTCGAGCCAAGTTCGTGCACGATAAGTGAAAATCCTCGGGAATCCAAACTAATCCCTAGTCATCGATCAAGCAGAAATCTCGATTAATTTATGGGCCAGCCGGGAAATTGGAAAACCAAACTCTCGGAGGCTCGATAACGAAACAAAGTTTGTTGCAAAGTATCGGGTTAAAAATATGTGCACGTATAACGATGCAAGCGAATACATCAGCCACCGATACGAACCCCCAACGTACATAATTAAAATTTGTTTTCTAATATGCGTTCGATGGGCAGGATAAACCACATAAATCGTTGCGTGCACGCGTACGGATAAGAATTTATCACATTATTTACGTACTCGCGATAAATATAAATTACAGAACGTGAATCGAATACCGAATCCGCGAGCAGTGGTCACAATGTATTCGAGAAAGTGTTCTCGAACCTATCGATAATTACAGTTATTACCGCGATTTTGTTGTGAGCTATCGCCGGGAGCGCGGTACGCTCTTATCGGTAATTACACGGTGAGAATGTAAATGACGATACCGTCCAGGGCGTCGTCGTTTTTCCTGTCTCTATCCGTTCGGGAAGGAAGATCGTTAGGGGGTTTGAAGAAACGCGCGATAGCGATCGACCTCGCTCCCGGATCGATTCGAGATCGAAACGATTTCCGTTGCCGCGATCGGAAACGTCGATAAGAAAATGGTAGCCTGGCACTTCTGACTGTTCGTTTAACTGTCCGTGGAACGAGCGGAGGCCGATTTTGGCGTTCGAAGACGGTGAAATAACAGTGTAACCCGTTCGCGGGACCGGATCGACCGTTTCAGGATACCAATTTCGATCCAACCGCCGCGACGCTTGAATTATAGCTCGTAGCAAGATTTACGGGTGGGGGGGGAAAAGTTTATTTATTTAGTAGTTTTATCGGGAAACGCCCCGTTCGTTTTCTTGGTGGAAAACAAACAAGAAACTTGTACTTTCGAAAACGTGTACTGTTGTTTACGTTCTCTTTCCGAGATCAATTTTAGTATCAGTTCCACGGTTCTGCGTTATCGTGGAATTAGAAAAATAATTGCGAATCTTTATTCGAATCGCATAACGTCCACGTCCGTAAATAAATTTCAGAAGACGGTTCGAACCAGCCCTGTTCGCGCGCTCGAAATGGCCCCGGAAGGGGGAAAAAGTGGCAGGAGTGAGAAAGGAGACGTTGAGAGAGACGGAGCGTACGAAGAGGAGCCCCATAGCGGAGAGGAGAGGCGTGACAAAGACTGCACTTAGCATAACAATATTTACTACTAGAAGAAACTTGAGAAACTTGAATATTCTATGCGATGGCCTCGCCCATGCGTTGCGCAACCACTCGCGGCGTTCTGTGTAATTATGCGTCGGAGATGGGACAGGACCGTCCATACGTCGGCGTCGCGGGGGCCGGGAAAGCCGGCTCGCGTCTATTGGCATTGTTCGATCGAATAAAATAAAGATTATCGGGCGTGATTAGCGATATTAAATCGAAATTACGACCCACGAGCGCAGGGAAACCGTTCCGCGTTCCGCGCTTCTACCCCCTAGAAAACAAAGTCGACGATTGAAACGAGAAACGTCTGCGAGCCGAATAAAAAGCGAACCGCCAGGAACCACCGCGCGACCATAAAGAATCACCACGAACTATTAAAACCCGCTCGACTCGAATCGCGAGCAAGAAAACGACCGAGTCGGGCATATTATTAACCCTAGAAAGGATGCAGTACTAGGAAACACCACCCAATTACGACCGTCTTGGAAACTTTGTTACGACGATATTGCCCAGTTCTTTCGTTCTCTGATCCCGATCGAGGTTATTACCGATGCACACGCGACGTTGGCAAATACCGTAAGCCGCGTAATTAAAATCGTTGCTTCCGGAGGACGCAGGGTAAACCTAACAAACAGCAAAACAAAAGACAAAGAAGCATATAATATATACAGGGTGTTCAGGCCACCTGGGGAAAAAACTTTATTGGGAGATTCTAGAGGCCAAAATAAGGTGAAAATCAAGAATACTAATTTGTTGATGGAGGCTTTGTTAAAAAGTTATTAACGTTTAAAGTTCCGCCCATACTTAATTTTTTTCTCGAAAGTAGGTAGGATTTCGGGGGTATGTCTATTGATAAAAAATAATTGTAATCGACCCCTGCAACTAAAAATAATTTTTGTAGAACGATTTGAAATTTTTTTTTTCCCCTGAAAAATTTAGGCACCCCCTGTCGATTTTTCATAAAACTTTGTTTTTCATTTTTAATAAACTTATTCGGCGCCCTACAGAAAAGTTGTGTAATACTTTTTTGTAGGCACCCATGAGCTCTACTTCAGAAAAAAGTTTCATTGAAATATATTCACTATTATAAGAGTTATGGCTGTTTGAAAATTGGACAATTTTGATGGGGTTTTTCTAACTTTACGAGGCCAAGAAACAACTTTTCGAATATTTTTATAATTTCTACACATTCTACACTAAAATACGCGTAGTTTGCTTTTTTAAACATTAAAATCGTCCAATCCGTTCAGAAGTTATGATGTTTTAAAGATTCGCATGAAATTTTAGAAAAGCATTTCTGACTTCAGATTAGATTTTCGGTAAGGAATTTTTTTCTCGAAACTGAGTAGGAATTCAGGGGTATGTCTATTGACCAAAAATGCTTGCAATTTACCCCTGCAACTAAAAATAATTTTTGTAGAACGATTTGAAATTTTTTTTTTCCCCTGAAAAATTTAGGCACCCCCTGTCGATTTTTCATAAAACTTTGTTTTTCATTTTTAATAAATTTATTCGGCGCCCTACAGAAAAGTTGTGTAATACTTTTTTGTAGGTACCCATGAGCTCTACTTCAGAAAAAAGTTTCATTGAAATATATTTACTATTGTAGGAGTTATGACTGTTTGAAAATTGGACCATTTTTATTGAGTTTTTCTCATTTTACTGTGTCAAGGAACAACTTTTCGAATATTTTTATAATTTCTACACATTCTACACTAAAATACGCGTAGTTTGCTTTTTTAAACATTAAAATCGTCCAATCCGTTCAGAAGTTATGACATTTTAAAGATTCGCATGAAATTTCAGGGAAGCATTTCTGACCTCACATTAGATTTTCGGTAAGGAATTTTTTTCTCGAAACTGAGTAGGAATTCAGGGGTATGTCTATCGACCAAAAATGATTGTAATCGATCCCTGCAACCGAAAATAATTCTTCCAGAACGATTTGAAATTTTTTAATTTTGTCGAAGAATTCCATATCTTCTCGAATTTTTTTCTCGAAAGTGAGTAGGATTTCAGGGGTATGTGTATTCACCGAAAATGATCGTAATTGAGCCTCGCAACCAAAAATAATTTTTTCAGATAGATTTGAAATTTTTTAATAACTTTCCAACGAAGCCTTGATGAACAAACTGGTATTCTTAATTTTCGTCTTATTTTGCCCTCTAAAATTTGAATGAGAGAAAATCAAGAATACCGATTTGTTGATCGAGGCTTCGTTAAAAGGTTAACGTTTAAAATTTCAGCTTTAATGGTTCTCACTCACAAATCTTTCAGACTGTCGATACATTTAGAGTCTTCTAACCAATTAGAATCACTTGTAAACACAAGTAGAAACGACGAGTCGATTATCATACAAATTTTTAATTTTTATTTTGTCTTCAAAGGGATTGGCGGAGGGTTTGAGAGGGAAACAAGAAAGGAGGAAGAAAGCTGTCGAAAGAGCTTTCTCCGTACGTGGCCCTGTCCCACGCGTCGGTTTATTATTGTTCATTATCGGGGCACAAATTATAATCCGCAAATAGCGTTTGGCGTTTATGGCGGCAGCCACCATGAAAACTAACCGGTACTCTTTATTCGCGGCGTATATTGTCGAAGCCGTCGTCGGGTCGAACAATGCGCTCGTCCCACGCCGTGGGTCCGCTCTGTTCCGCTTGTACCCGGGTCTAGGTGCCCCGCGAACAACACGTGTACGCTCCAACGACCGCGCAGAACGCTCGCGGAATCTAATTTATTGGCGCGACGGCCGCGCGCGAGAAACGAACGCCTAGACAATCGACGAGAAATTAAACTGGCCGACGCCGTGGCTTTCGTGGGCGTAATTGCCGGCGACATGGGCCAGCGGACCCGACGAATCGACCCTTGGGCCCCGACGGGCGCGCCCACAATTTTACCAACGGGGGTGCAATTAAAAATTAACTACGCCCTGGCGAGACAACGCGTGTGCTCGTGTACGATCGCGTTTCACGGTTATTTATTTTTCTATTCACGGGACTAAATAACCATTAATACAGAAAATGATACAAAAACTAATTATTTCCTTTTAGCTCTATACACTTTTCCAAGCGTTTCTCCAACCTTTTTGTAAACCAAAAAGTAAGCATTTGTAGGTACGTGACGAATTTTTCCTCACTGACCTTTCTTCATTCCCGGAAGTGTCTTTCGAACTGAACAGACGTGTCCTTCCAAGTTTAGTGTAAAAGAAATATTTGAACTGTATGTTTTATTTTTCCACCACCTATTTCCAATAGAGAGATCGAAGAACTGAGTTTCGTTGGTACAGGTGCCAGGTGGTAAAAGTTAATTATTTTTTTCAAATTGTCCGACCAAGTTGTTTTCGAGTCGCAGTAAAATCGTCAGGATATCTCGTGGGAGGCGTCATGGAAGCGGCTCGGTCTCAGGGAGCTTCTTCCCACAGTATTTTCAGGATTTTTCCGGCGTAATTACGTACGGTGGAACGGAAAAACGATCTCATTTCGTGGCTCGGCGGCAGTCTCGTTAGTAGGAGACCGATAGGAATTCCATCGAAGGCTCGCGGAGCGGACGCCTGGCGCGTAAACTCATCTCGCGCCGAGGCGCAAAAGGCACTAGGCTCGGCCCGCGTGCATTCCGTCACGTTAGAGGGGAGGAGCCGCTTGCACCGCGAGGAAATCCCTGGTATTCTAATCAGTTTCTAGCCCCCTATCTCCCGGCAAACGGCCGACAAAGGCGCTTCGTGGAAATCGATGGATCGTCGCGACGCGTCGTACCGATTGTTAAAAGGACAGCCAAGTTCGGGGGTGGATTGGAATATTGAGCAGCGATCGCGATCGCGGGTTCGCGCGTCGAATGCGCGAACGTGTAATTTAACTCGGCCCTGAGCGGGGAAATTTCGTAATTAATAAATCTCGGTGTTCGGTGCGTGGTGGGTTTCGATCCCGGCGTGGCACAATTAAATTAATGGCCCCGTGTCCTTATTAATTGACTTCGTCCCGGTTACAAATTGCTGCTTTCGTTGCCGCGACGATGGCTAATAGGAGATCGCGGAAGGTCGATGTTAACTGGCAGTAACCTGAAACTCGGAAACTCGAGGAAATCGGATCGAAGAAACTCGCTCGTCCGTGGTGGCGACAAACGAACGAGAATTTCCTTCTTCGATCATTGTAATATTCTTTTTGAAGAAACTGTGATTGGATCGCGAATTAGAAGCGTAACGCGCTGCCGGCGAACGGTAGTATCTTTGCTAATAACCAGATTGATTGTTTCAATCGCGGCCAGGCCGGTCTTCTTGGAGTTTTTCTTACGGCGTGCAGCGTAGCGCTCGAAAGTCGATTAATTGCGGTCGATGATTCTATCACGGCCGCCGTTAATGTTACGTTCGGAAGATTTATCGATGACGTAAATAATATGCAGACAGTCGTTCCAAGTGACGCGAGCGTTTGCTTATCTCGCGGCGAGTGAAGATTAATGCGCGTGCCGACCGGCGCGTGTACAGCGGTTAATAAACATTGCGAGCAATAATAGTACGGTCCAACGATGGGGCAAACCTCGAATCGGTGCTCACCCGCTGCACAGCGTTGCCCAGTTGTCAAAACTGTCGTTTCAATCGTCTGCGAATTTGGTCGTGTTTCTAATAGTTTTCACAATTTTTTTGAAAATGTCGAGAACAATTTTAATTGGAGATTCTAGAGGCCAAAATAAGGCGAAAATGAAGAATATCAATTTCTTGACTAAGGCTTTGTTAAAAAGTTATTAAAAAATTATTTTTGGTTGCGGGGGGTCAATTACAATCATTTTTGGTGAATACAGATACCCCTGAAATCCTACCCAGGCTCGAGAAAAAAATTCGTTATCGAAAATGTAATGTCTGATCATGAACGAATGATTCCCCTGAAATTTCACGTGTTTCAAATCGTTCTGAAAAAATTATTTTCGGTTGCAGGGGTCGATTACAATCATTTTTGGTCAATAGATATACCCCCGAAATCCTACGCACTTTCGAGAAAAAAATTCAGTACGGGCGATACTTTAAACGTTAATAACTTTTTAACGAAGCCTCAGTCGAGAAATTGGTATTCTTGATTTTCGTCTTATTTTGGCCTCTAGAATCTCTCATTATAATTTTCCCAGAGGTTTATCAAGCTTATTATTGCGAACGACAGGTGTAGCGGAATAATATAGCGACACCGTAATGACCAGACTGTGTATGAAATTTTAATTTTCAAAAAACTAAAGTAAGATACGAAATATTATATTTAGGGGTTGAGATAACAAACCTGATAAAAAAGTTGAATTTTAAAAGCAGCCAACGATGGAGAAAAGGGTTACATAAGACAGGGACACGAAGGGGAGATGTAGTGACAAAATGTCGAGGCGATATTGCGCGATCTCAGGATGGAAAGATCGCGTCACGAGCCCCGAGGATCATCGGGGTGGTGTCCTTGATCCTCCGGCCTTTTTCCAGATTTCACGAACGATCGAACAGGGACGACACGATCGACCGGTGGCTACCCCTCACCTTTTCCATCGATCGACAAAGATCCGTTCGAAGCGTGGAACATCGTTAACCTTTGAGATCATCCTCTCGCGCGCGCGTGTTTCTGCCAGCGACACGCGTGTGTCGTTGGATGCATTCCGCCAGGACGACTGCCTTTTCCCTCGCGGATAGAGGTGTGCGTACGCGCGAGAAGTAACGGGATCGAGGGATCGATCGCGCGCCGGAGATCGAAGGTCCCCCGAGATTCGATTCGATCGTGGAATGGCGAAGGTCGCCGGGGAAAGGAGTACCGTTTATAAGTTATCGATCGCGCCGGGGTCCCGTGGATCGACGGAAAGCGCGGGACGAAGGAGAAGGAACCTCGAGTTTCGCAAAAATTCGTTTACGCGATCGTTGAAGAGCAACGTCTCAATTACACCCAAACATATGCCCAGAAATCGCACGGAATATCGAATATCCGTGGCCCGATCGAGCGTAGATCTCTGGGACAACGGTCCATTCGAAGAGTTGCTACGATCCGTCAACGTCTCGCGCGGAACGACGAAGCAAGGATGGGAACCACGCACAAATCATCGGACAATGCAGCCAACGACACTTTGTAAATACGGTAGAACGCGTCCTAGATTTTCGTAGGCCAACCGATTAGTCCAGAACCCGGAGTCGCCCTAATGATCATCCTGCAATCAATGCCCCAACCATCCATCGCTGTCACGAGAAGGATTACGAGGCAAGAATAGACTACGAACGATCGAACGACTGTACACAACTTCTAAATGTCAACGTCCTACATTTTCTCCGATCGACGATCGATCTGAAACTGGAAGTCACTCTGTGTACCAACAAACAAACTCTCCTCGTAATTTTAAACAAATTCATTCGAAAAAAGTTACTTTCCCGTTCTTAATGCGAACGATAAACATCCGAACGCCGCGTGGTACGATTATTCCACCCGTAGGACTGGCGATATCGTTCGAATTAATCACTGGGGATACGAGAAAATTAATTCGACTCATTGTGTGCTGGGCTCGGGAATCGACCGGTGCCTCCGTTATTTCATTACCCATGGCGTCGATGGAGGATCGAAGAAAATGGGTTACGGTGGCTGGGAAGATTAATGGTGCCACCTGCTCGCAATTATAGTAGAGCGAACGAGGGATCGTCCTTCCGTCGCGAGAAAATTCTAATTGGTTCGAGCTCGCGACCTACGGTATACGAAATATCGTTACTTTTAACTGAATTAATCGGCATTGAAAGAATACGTAACAAAAATTTAGCAATCCGTATAACATTAAGTTATCGCAACAGCGATCTATCACTCGTCGCTCTTAATAACAAAACAAGTAACATTGTGGATTGAATCCACGGGAGCCTTCCAGTTCCTGGCATCTAAGATTCTCGACAAGAACTGGATCAGCCATCGTTTCTTCTCCTAAACTGCTCTGGCTACCGATGGCAAAAGTACCCCGTCGAATAGCGGATCATAATGCGTATCGAACAAGACGTCAGAGTCCAGGTGACGGGTCTATCAAACGATTGTATAATTCTGTATTCGATTCCACTTCCGTTTCCACCACACCTGCGTCCACGGAATAATACGACAGGCGTCATCGAATGGGCGATGGTATCCATTTTCTAGAATTTACGATTGGTCACGAGGAATTATTGCTACTGGTAAACGAAAAGTTGCAAAGGGACTCCGCGAAGTGGCTGAGAGTCTCGTAATGTGTATCAGAGTAGACATCAAAGCGTGTCCACGTTCCATGGACTCTGAACGCTTTGGTAGAGCACCCAGCCGCGCTTCGACTTCCATTTCTACCATTAAATCGCCACAACAGTATTCTATTACATCCGCCGTTTGCAATAATAAGACGACTAACGACGTCGACCGGACACCGCTATCCACTTTCTGGCCTCTGGGATCCTCCTTGTACACCGTCTCGGATATTATTGCTGCTTCTAAACGAACAGCTGCGACCGACGACATCAAAAGGACTTAGGATCTCGTAATACGCATCAGGGTGGACGTCGAATCGTGTCCACGTTAAACATTTCTCGGTTTCTGACGTTCATTTACAACGTTACCTGTTACAATCTGTTACACCTGTTGCTGGCAATAATAAGGCGAGCAACATTGTTGATCGAACCTAGACCAGGGTCTCTGGTTTCTACGATTCGCGAGAAAAACTGGCTCGTTAGTTCTCCTGTCCAGACAGCGAAAGTACCTCGTAAAACAACCGTGTGGATTTCATAATCAGAGATAGGAAGATCTCGTCGACGACTCGAGGATCTAGTTCTTAACTTACGAAGTTACTTTTGCAATTAAAAATATGCATCGGAGAAACTGCTTCGTTAGAAATTAATCTTGGGCTACTAGAACGCGCACTTTATCAACAGGAAAAGAATATTCAACGTAAACGGACGAGTCCTTCGCAGGAATTATTTTAACTTTTCTAACACTAAACGAGTCCTATCCTAGGTTTGCTGTGTCATTTCTGGTTCCTTCGATTTCAAACTTCTAAGCTGGGATTCTGCGATTTACTCGTAGACATCGTCCTACCAGGATTAAGTTCTCTAATTTTTGTATTTTGTTCAGAAAAATAAAGCACAATTTCCCAAAGTTTGGAGAGCGAATATTAAAGTCAGTTTCCAAGCAAGGTTTCCCACCTGACAGCGGGTTAATAGACTGTTACGAATAGTTATCACCTTATCACGGTTATCTTAACAACCTCGAGGGGCTGTTGGAGCCACGCTGACGGGTCGAACAATGGCGTCCGGGGCCCTTTCAATTTTCCGAAGACTAATTGTTTCCCGCGATGAGTGATCGCCGCGTAAGAAAGCCGAGCCACGGTGTTCCCCATCGCGTAATGCGTGCTCTTTATTCTCCCTCCGAGATTATCATTAAGACGTTCCGCGAGAGTACCGCTGGTCCAGCGAGAGGATACGAGATAGATGACGCACGATGAGGATGGCCAAGACGATTACGGGGACGAGGAGGAACAGACGAGGATGGCCTCGCCCCGTTCCTCTGCCCAGCAAATAGCTAATGACGGGATTAAATGAAACTCACTTAACCCTACCGGTGGGAGGGAGAGAGGATCCTCCTCGAGACGACTCCCGTGACAAAGCCAGCCGACACGATCGATTTCAATAACTTCCGCTTTAATGAACCTTTTTCTAAGGGTTTATTAAAAAGAAAATGATTAGGTATTGTTAGATATTCAGTGGAAATAGGCTGTGGTAAATGATCTTTATTTTTGCACTGTGTGTAGTAGGTACGTTCGTTTTGTTTAGAGAGAGTGATTGAAATTAGTGACGTGAAATCGCGTGAACATAATCATCCTTGTTGATGTAGAAGTGGGTAGATGGTGACGTTGCCAAAAATAGCGGATTCTCAACAGGTATAAATAATTTCCCTTTTGTAACGTCAGCCGGTGAAATTGAGTAAAAATCGGGACGTTCGAGTCGCGTGAGGCTCGCTGCGAGTTTATGCATATTCATATGGTAGGAGATGGAATGCCAGTGATGTCCAATACGCGATACAGAATGGCGTGTGCGGCATCGTCCAAGTAGAGGCTATTCGCTCACGGTACACACGCACGTACCACGCGGTCGCGTAAATACGTGATAGCCAGGACGCTGCACACGTAGTCGCGTACGCTCGAGTACGCCAACTACGTTTCCTGGTTGCCCTCGTGGCTGGGCGTGTCGCAATCCCGACTATGGGTATTCATGCTACAACTACTCCTAGTTCACTGTATTCCAATATCCATCCAACATTTCAACTGTCGCGCTGATACGATTACGAGGTGGTTCGAAAACCTAGACTTCCAAAGATGCAAGCATCGGGGAATGCAAAGATTCGACGATCACAAAGTCCTAATCCTCCACGAAGATTCGTTATTCTAATCAGCGATGAGAAATTTGTATTTTCAATGTGTCGAAGTGGTCCAAATAATTCGTTAAGGATTCGAAATCTATGGAAGATACTCAAATACTAATATTTAAAGATCCAACGATCCCAGTGTGTCGATAAGCTAGACTTCCAAGAAATCCAAAGATGCAATTCTTGATGCAAGATCCGTTATTCTAGTCAGCGATGAGAAATTTGCATTTTCAATGTGTCGAAGTGGTCCAAATAATTCGTCAAGGATTCGAAATCTATGGAAGATACTCAAATACTAATATTTAAAGATCCAACGATCCCAGCGTTTCGATAAGCTAGACTTCCAAGAAATCCAAAGATGCAATTCTTGATGCAAGATCCGTTATTCTAGTGTGCGATGAGAAATTTGTATTTTCAATGTGTCGAAGTGGTTCAAATAATTCATCAAGGATTCGAAAACTATGGAAGATACTCAAATACTAATACTTAAAGATCCAACGATCCCAGTGTTCCGATAAGCTAGACTTCCAAGAAATCCAAAGATGCAATTCTTGATGCAAGATCCGTTATTGTAATCAACGATGAGAATTTTGCACTTTCTGTGTGTGTCGAGTGATTCAAATAATTCGTCAAGGATTCGAAATCTATGGAAGATACACAAATACTAATATTTAAAGATCCAACGATCCCAGCGTTTCGATAAGCTAGACTTCCAAGAAATCCAAAGATGCAATTCTTGATGCAAGATTTGTTATTCTAGTCAGCGATGAGAAATTTGCATTTTCAATGTGTCAAAGTGATTCAAATAATTCGTTAAGGATTCGAAATCTATGGAAGATACTCAAATACTAATATTTAAAGATCCAACGATCCCAGCGTTTCGATAAGCTAGACTTCCCAGAAATCCACAGATGCAATTCTTGATGCAAGATTTGTTATTCTAGTCAACGATGAGAAATTTGCATCTTCAATGTGTCGAAGTGTTACAAATAATTCGTCAAGGATTCGAAATCTATGGAAGATACTCAAATACTAATATTTAAAGATCCAACGATCCCAGCGTTTCGATAAGGTAGACTTCCAACAAATTCAAAGATGCAATTCTTGATGCAAGATTTGTTATTCTAGTCAACGATGAGAAATTTGTATTTTCAATGTGTCGAAGTGGTTCAAATAACTCGTCAAGGATTCGAAATCTATGGAAGATACTCAAATACTAATATTTAAAGATCCAACGATCCCAGCGTTTCAATAAGCTAGACTTCCAAAAAATCCAAAGATGCAATTCTTGATGCAAGATTTGTTATTCTAGTCAGCGATGAGAAATTTGCATTTTCAATGTGTCGAAGTGGTTCAAATAACTCGTCAAGGATTCGAAATCTATGGAAGATTCTCAAATACTAATATTTAAAGATCCAACAATCCCAGCGTTTCGATAAGCTAGACTTCCAAGAAATCCAAAGATGCAATTCTTGATGCAAGATTCGTTATTCTAATCAGCGATGAGAAATTTGCATTTTCAATGTGTCGAAGTGGTCCAAATAATTCGTCAAGGATTCGAAATCTATAGAAGATACTCAAATACTAATATTTAAAGATCCAACGATCCCAGCGTTTCGATAAGCTAGACTTCCAAGAAATCCAAAGATGCAATTCTTGATGCAAGATCCGTTATTCTAGTCAACGATGAGAAATTTGCATTTTCAATATGTCGAAGTGGTCCAAACAATTCGTCAAAAATTCGAAATATATGGAAGATACTCAAATACTAGTATTTAAAGATCCAACGATCCCAGTGTGTCGATAAGCTAGACTTCCAAGTAATCCAAAGATGCAATTCTTGATGCAAGATTTGTTATTCTAGTCAACGATGAGAAATTTGCATTTTCAATGTGTCGAAGTGGTCCAAACAATTCGTCAAGGATTCGAAATCTACGCGAGATACTCAAATATCATCTAACATTGAAAGACTGAACGATCCCAGAGTTGCGATAACGTGGTCCTCCACGAAGATTTGTTATTCTAATCAGCGATGAGATTTAGCATTCGAGTGGTTCGAATAATGCTGGATATTTCGAGGCACAGTTTGCTGGAAACGACGGAGATTTTCGATGCTCGTGGAGCGTCTGTTCTCGCTGGGCTCGAACGATTTCTATTACGTGCAAGCGCTGCGATCATTACCCCCTCGGCACGGTAATGTTCGGTAATCAGGTGTATTTTAACGAGTAGCCGCAGCGGTTCGCGGCGTGCTAGATGCCCGTGCACACACTCGCGCGGCCAACTTGCGCAGGTGTACATGCAACGGCAGCTGAAATGCCATTTCTGAACAACACGGGATCGTTGCACCCATCCGAGCGGGAGAACTTCCTTCGACGACCGAGAATCGACCTTTTTTCCTCCGCCACGCGTTCACCAATTTATCGTTCGCTCGCCAAAATTGTCGATCGAGTTGCAATTTCGGGAGCAAACCTAAATTATTTGCAAGATCTTTACTCCTCGACTTGTTTAAAATAGCAACTTGTAGGATTTTCCTACTGTTTCAATGGCCAATCGTTGTCTCATTTTTCTCGTGATTAAGTATTAGGAAGAGATGGAACCTCGTTATTCCGCTCTGCTTTGCGAAGCTTTTAAGAATGTAAAACGACGAAGAAAATAATTCAGGAAGCGTATGAAAATCCAAGTCACGGTGAAACACAATTAAATCCAACGAACGAGATCCGTATCGTAAAATAAAAATAGTGGGAGCTGAAGTAACGCAGATTATTCTGAATCACAAAGACTAGATTAGGATACTGTAGATCATGCTTGGAGTTGGATCGAGTCTAAGTACATTCTGACTCTTATTGTCGAGCTTTTCGACGTCTAGATAAGTCCCTTTTTATCTAAAGATGTAGGTCTTCCTAAGCGTGATCCGAATCAGGCTCGAGCTTTCCTACGTCTCATCCAATCGAGGCCTGAACTTATTTAGATCCGATATAAACTAGACTCAGACCTATCTAGGACTCATTTAACTCGGGTCTAGATGTTCCCTGCGTCTATTCCAAACTGGGCTCGAGAATTTCTAGGTCTCGATTATCTAGGTCTAACCCAAACCGAGCATAGTCTTCCTCCGCACCAACTTGGCTCTAGATTCCTCGAAGCCTAACTGCACCTGAACCTGAATAACATCTTAGTCCAAGTCGAGGATCTAGATTAAAATCGACTCCAGTATTTTGGATCCAATCAAAACCTTAACGAAAGTCAATTTAATTAGAGTACTGTGTAATGATTCATTTAATTTTGTCACGCTGGTTTCCGCGAAACACGAGAGCCTCGGTGTGCTAAAAAAAGATGGCGGACGCGATAAGTTGAACTCGAAAAGCTACCGCATAGGTGGAAACCTAATTACAGCAATAAATCAGGACAATAAAGCATACGTAGCTCGTTATACTAATTAGGAGTATCGCGTTAGCAGTTCGACGAGCAAGAATGTATAACCGAAGATACGGGGTCGTCGACACACGGGCTCCCCGTTACAATGTAAATATCGTACGCAATGCACGCGAGGAACGTGCTCCTATTATACCTTTCTCCTTTTCTACTCCTCGTCTCCGCGGGAAGAGTAATTAATATTAATGGGGGGAACTCGTTCTACCCCGTTTTTAAGCGCCATTTCCAAACTTATCTCGAATTCAGACTCAGAACTCCGTGTGTCTCTGGGCAGAATGTTTCCCTAGTAACTCACACGCGTTTCTCACAGCCTTCGTAACGTAGCTTGGCGTTTCGATTCTCAGATAGTCGAAAATAATTTTAAAACACGTATATTTACCCCGATTCGCGAGGGTGGAGCTTTCGAGCAGAAAAGACACTGGAGGAGGAACGTTTCGTCCCAACGATATCGAGTTTCTGGTCTAACGACAGTCGCGTTAATTACACGTTGCCTGGCGCTAATTACATCCGCGGCGGTGTGTGTGTGTGTGTGTGTGTCGAGAACGAATCGCGATTACGTAAAGGCCGATTCCCAGCGTATTCTCGCGCGCGAGAATCGTAAAGCATCGTTCGTGCCACGCTCGAGGATTCCCTCTGTCGGGAAAATCGAATGAGAAAGAAAAACGAGCACCCGGCTCGCGAGAGTAAAAAGAAAAGGTGGAGAAAAAGAATCGAGGCCGATTATCGGCGCGGTGGCGTCGCGAAGCGTTTCGCAAATGAGATTTCGCAGTCGCTCGTTTCTCTGGGAAACGTTGTGTCCGTCGCGAGAACAATGCCGCGACCCACGCCGACTGTGGGACACCACGGTCTCTAAACGCGTTGTCGCTCTCATAGAAACCGCCAAGCAAGGATAGACGAGTAGATTTATATTATACAAACGTTATTACATGTATATCATGACAAACAGTAACCGCTAATAATCGTTATACGTTGCCAGATATATCAGAAGTGGTCAAAAGTGGTCAGCAGTGGTCAGCAGAGACATGCAGAGGCAAGCAGTAGCAGATAATAATCTTTTTACGTTGTCAAAAGTATCACGAGTGGTCATCAGTGGTCAGTAGAGGCAAGCAGAGGATAGCAGTAGCAAGTAGTAATCATTATACGTTGTCAGAAGTATCGTGAGTGGTCATCAGTGGTCAGTAGAGGGCAGCAGAGACAAACAGTAGCCACTAGTAATCGTTAAACGTTGCCAGATATATCAGAAGTGGTCAGCAGTGGTCAGCAGAGGCAAGCAGTAGCAAATAATAATGTTCTTACGTTGTCAGAAGTATTAGGAGTGGTCATCAGTGGTCAGTAGAGGCAAGCAGAGGATAGCAGTAGCCACTAGTAATCGTTATACGTTGCCAGAAGTATCGTGAGTGGTCATCAGTGGTCAGTAGAGGGCAGCAGAGACAAACAGTAGCCACTAGTAATCGTTATATGTTGCCAGAAGTATCGTGAGTGGTCATCAGTGGTCAGTAGAGGGCAGCAGAGACAAACAGTAGCCACTAGTAATCGTTAAACGTTGCCAGATATATCAGAAGTGGTCAGCAGTGGTCAGCAGAGGCAAGCAGTAGCAAATAATAATGTTCTTACGTTGTCAGAAGTATTAGGAGTGGTCATCAGTGGTCAATAGAGGCAAGCAGAGGATAACAGTAGCAAGTAGTAATCATTATACGTTGTCAGAAGTATCGTGAGTGGTCATTAGTGGTCAGTAGAGGGCAGCAGAGACAAACAGTAGCCACTAGTAATCGTTATACGTTGCCAAATATATCAGAAGTGGTCAGCAGTGGTCAGCAGAGGCAAGCAGTAGCAAATAATGATCTTTTTACGTTGTCAGAAGTATTAGGAGTGGTCATCAGTGGTCAGTAGAGGCAAGCAGAGGCTAGCAGTAGTCAGTAGCAATCGTTATACGTTGTCAGAAGTATCGGGAGTGGTTAGCAGAGGTACTCGTGATCTGGCATAGTGTGTGAAAGTGGAATGAGGTGTCCCCGGTGCACCTGGGGCTCCGTCTGGCATCTCTGGTGCACGCGAGAACGACAGGTCTACCACCGTGGGCCGCGAACGTGGTCGTTTCGTTCAGGGCTTGTCTAGATTCGGCGGAAGATACGTCTTTCTTCCCGTTGACAGATATCGATTGCACCGGTCACTCGGGTACCTGTACTTTTAGGTGGGCTCCGCTCCTGATAGAACGCTCCTACAGGGTGGCCCGCCGTTCCACGACTCGCTCGATACCGTTAACCCACTCTTTTATTATTATTATTCGTTTATTAACGGGAATAAACCCTTTAGTGCAAAAGATGTTGTTGAGAATAAGCATTGCATGTCCCCTTCCTTGCTACCTGAGGAGGACACTCGTTTATTGCACCCCCTTCGAGCGTGAGCAGAAAACTGTCAAGCTGACAGCATTTTAGCAAATAAATATTCAACAGATGTAATATCCAAGGAACTACCGATGCGGATTTTATACCAGAAAGAGATTTGTGACGTGTATTTAATGTTTCAAGAGACTCTGGCGGTCAGAGATTCCCTGAGAAACCCAATCGCCGAGGCTCTAGTATGCTTCGTAGGGCTTTCTTCCTTCTGGCCGCGATATATCGATTTCCGTGTCGCGGAAACCGCAGAATCCCCAAACAAGACCGACCACTTTCGCCCCCAAAACTCCGAAACCCGAGACGCGCCGGTGTGTGTTCGGCAGAAGAAAGAAGAGGATGTTTGTGGTTCGTCATGTCGCTGGAGGAATCACTGTCGGCTTGAATTCCTGTCAAGCTTTCTCCGACCATTAGGTCCTCCATCCCCTGTGCACGGTACATTAACTCACGAAAACGCGTACGAAGAAACTCTTTAAATAGTCATACCATTCATCTCTAAGCATAATACATTCAACTCCGGTCTCTGGACTCTCTAAATCCTGAACAACTCTCTCTGTAACTGTACCAATATTCTTTGCGTTGAAATGCAACGCCGATACAACCAATAAACTCGATATACCGTGACACGGTATCGACAACCGTCGTTTGTTTTTCCCTTTGTTTGGTGAAACCAGGGAAGCTTAACTCGAACTTGCATGGTACTACTCCGAGAATCGTGCTCAATTACTCGACCAGTCTTTGGCGGCGCAGAACGTGGAATAACGCTAATTTAGGATGATGCGAACCTTGCATAAATTGAATCATCAGATCGGAATTTACAGGCGGATTGAATAAATCTTTGGGCAGGTGTAATTTCAGCCTGCCACGAATTGGACCGATTGCAGCTCAGGGCTACTATAATTGTAGTGTAATACGTTATTTTGTCCGAATATAATCACGTCGTAGAACAGTATATATCTCAACCATTACGAAGCACGACCCAAATTGCATAGTGGCCAGTTCTTTACGACCCGTCGTAAAATTTTTAAACGAACCAGCCGATTTTATGAATGGATATTTGATATCGCACGAACCGTACGCGACAGTAATTGCGTTTTAATGTACGAATTTATATATCCCGAGGCACGGATCGAGTCGCAAAACGTGGAACTGGATACAAAAAATTTGTAATCAATTTGTCAATCGTTCTTTTCTGTGAAAGAATTTTGGGTCACGATCCAACATCATCGATGATTCGGATATCTATCGATCGAAGGTACAGCCCGTGCCAGATTGCAAACGATAATCGTGATATCGTTTCAACGTTATTAGCATGCACATAGATGGTATCGTCGGATCGCGATCCACAGATGGATTCAATAAAGCGTTCGATCGGTGTAACTCGCGTATTACGAGCGCAACTTTGTTCGAATGTAATTGGAGCCCGTAACAGCTTATGTCACCGATTGACTTAGGGCTGCCCGGTTGTTTCTTACAATGTAGATGAAGTACAACCCCGTGGCAGCCATAATTTAGATAAACGCTTCAGATAGAACTTAGGACCATCGCGACTACGATCGCGCGCAATTTAGACGAAATTACAACCTGTAACTCGCGTAACTCGTATCGAGCGCTACTCGATCAGCCATTACTTAGGGGCTGGCATAACTTAATCCAATTATAACGTCGAGACCGACGCGTCTGGCGCGTCCTGGCGGATTAAGACTAGCCGTAACCTGCCCCTCGTATTAGATGAGATCTAGTATAATCGAGGCTGGCAACAAATCGATCCTATCGGAATTCGATCGTACCAAGTTGGCCGTAGATCGAGCTTCAATTTCGCCGTTTCTAATTTAGTCCTCGCGATTATCGATGCTGTAGGAGCTGCAATTTGTCGTTGAATCCCAATGAGCGGGCGCAGGAGGAAGGGCGTCGGTGGCTCATCGTTGCCCAGGACTCGGATGGGTTCCGGTTTTATCGATCGTTTTTCGTGGCGCGAGCGAGAGTCCCTCTGGACACCGGTGGGACCTGTTTCCACCGATGAAAAGTTACCAGATCGTTCAGCGTCCGCGACGATACGCCCGACGAGAGACCCCCGTTGCTTTCCCAGATGGAACTGGTCGACCGTGCGAAAACGACAGCGCAAAATCACGAATACGCCATCGCTGTAACCGACGGATGCATTTGCATTCCGTAAAACGTGCCCAAAATCCATTGTCTTAGCGTAGAAGAACTCTTGGGACTTTAGAAAATTTCAGAGGACTACTATAATGTATCTGACTCATCCAAATGAGTAAACACTTTGTCATCCTAACTCTAGCATTCTTAACGAACATTCCTAATCACCTTTTAAAAACCCAACACAGTTCCTCCACCAAAGATCTGGATTCGTAACTCTCTGTTTCTAGAATAAATCCAATGTTTGTCCAGAATAAAATAGTTGTTAAAAATCATTCTCGAAATAATACCATCCATTACACTACGTGTAATTTTAACCTAGACCATAAGCGACACACCGATCGCCAGTATCGTAAATAAACAACGTGCACGAGGAGCGTTGCGTTTCTAAGTACCGCGATACGTCTCGATCGTTGTTCGTCTCCGTAAATTACGCTGACGAGAGTCGCTCGTACCCGAGACACGGTACACGGTCAGAAACGAAGCTGGACGGGCCCGATAAGCGTCGCTAATTTCCGTAAATTCGCCAGCGACTCTGTCGGGGCGTTACGTTTTAATTGCTGCAATTAATTAGACCTGGACGGAGCCGACCTCGGTCCGTCGAGCTGGATCTCGCGCCGCTCGTAGCCTTGGATCGCTCGCTCTGGACGACCTTGCGTCTTGAAGAAGACTCTCTCCGCGAACCACCCGTAAAAATCGCTGTTAAACGGGGTAGTTCTTCGTGGGAATATGGAAATTCGAGCACAGGGCGACTGTTATCGTAAAATAGACACCATATTGGTGCCATATAGGCTTTGTAAAAGCGCTTTGCGCGTTGTTGACTTTCACCAACCAACATTCTTGGGGATCAAAACCTTTCGAAACAATGTTGCAATCGATAAGACCTAGAAAACTGTCAACGGAAACAGTCGATGGAATATACGCGGAATAAGATGACACCAAGCGCGTTGACCGTCTTTTTCCCCAGCAAGGGACCTGTGTAAGACGAAGTGGAGGCGTCTGGGAGTAAGAGAGAGGGTCGAGAGATGCGGAGGAAGATGAAGAGACTGCCACGGGGCGCGACAACTCGTGTTTTACATAAGCAGCGCGGATCTTATCTGCGGTCTGGTGCGCTCGGAACACAGCAACCGGGTCACGAAGAAGCCGGGTACGACCTGGACCAGCTGTTTTTATTTTTGACACTCGTCCCCTCTCGCCTCCGTATCGGTTCTTGCCGCGGTTTTGCCACCTTGTTCGCGTTCAGACTGCCCCCGCCTCGGTGGATACACCGTTTTTGCCGCCCCGTTCGAGTGATCAATCGGTGGTCCCGTAGAATTTATCGCGCGCGAACCGTTCGATTTCTTTTCGCGAGGCCGAAAATTCCAGACGAGAGGGAGGGGGGTGGGCCAGAATTTTCAGAATGTCGCGGATGTAACTGGCTGGGGCGTTAAACGTCTTCATTAAACGAGGAAGCGTGCATAAAATATCGCCGTACGCGCGGAGGCAAAGCGCAGTTAACGGGTACCGTTACGGAGCTTAATTCCAATTTTTATAATCGGTCCAAAGGACTGCAAAGTAGCAGAGCCTTCGAACGGCTCGTAGAACAAGTTGTTGACGATACCTCGTAGCTAAGTGATTCCACGCAACGGGTAAAAAAATCCAGCAACACGGTAATATGTTTGCGTAGGCAGAAAATCTAAACGTTTCAACTTTGGTTTCGAGTCCCCTGCATCGGTTTTTGCAACGTGCCTAATTGACGGTGATGGGAGATTGATCGACCGCTGTAACTAATGGTGATGGAAAATTGATTGACCACCGTAACTAATGGTGATGGAAAATCTGCTTAACGCTCGGCTGCGGTCAAGTTTCAACGTCCTAATTTATTTACGCGTACGTTTCGACTGCGTAGCTAATCCTCATCAACGCGGAGTAATGGAATAGCCTCTATTGACGTACATTTAGCCAGCGAATATTAGCATGTTGCAAAGAAATCGAAAACGAGAAAGAAAATAAGGGTATTTTTCACGGCTTATTAACAACCGTCGATCGAGCAGGTGAATGCACCGTAACGACTCGCGTACCTTGGGAACGGTAATGGATGGGACTTTATATTTCGAATTATCTAACAATTTTTCGAAACGTGGTAAATTTTTTATTAAAAATTCAATCCCCCGGTAACGGGACAAACTATGATAATATTAACGCGAGCATCGGCCGGTTCGCGTAGTCGAGCAGACCTCTCGAAGACAGGTAAATTAAGGTGACGAGGGCCTCCATTAAGCTCGATTTTCTAATCAGTCGATTTCCCACGCTTGTAACCCCGTCAGCCACGGAAAGTTTTTCTGCGCGGGACGCGACGAAGCTCTCGATTAGACGCGAACGGAGCCTCCTCCGAGCGACAAAACATCGGTTTGTAAATCCGGCTCGTTACGAGGGCCGAGCTGATCGCTGACTGTAATCACGGCCGGGGAGAGAGTTAATGACATTCCGAAGGGGGCCGTTCGGAATAAATCAAAAACCGTATCCGCGCGCGAGGACATCTCTCGAAGGAACCCTTCCCCGCTAATAAATACGTCGTACGAACAAAAACGCCGTAGCAGGGCGGTCTCGTGTACATAACGACCGGACACACTGGCCATGATGTATCGCCGTGTCCGACGCGTCTGGGCCCTCGTGTGTACCTGGCATAATCCGACCACTATGTGGAGCACGTAAAGATCCACGTCGAAAACACTGCGAGCGATTTTACATCGAGACGGTATTCACAATATCGCGTCGAAGGAGCACCTTTCGAGCTTATCGATCAAATTATTTAGCTTCTGATCTCTCCAAGTTAGGTAATTATTTTTTCCTGAATGCAAGAATTATTCGAGCAGTTCGCATATTAATTCTGAATGGTTTCGAGGGTGTATCGATGTGTTTGCGTTTCAAAATAAACATAAATAGATATTCTTATCCTCGAGAATGACGATCGTCGATACGTGTATCGATAATTGGGACATTTGATTGTTGGATGATTTGATATCTTTAATACTAAACCTATAGACGCTTCGTGTATAGCATTGCTACAAGGACCGGTCAAATGACCAGTAAAAATCGCTGAAATTTCATTTGGTATGTAACGTCAAAGTAAATCTCAAAATAAACATAGAAGACAACATTAATAATAGTAAGTGATAGTGTCATTGGATAGGGGGTGAAATGCCCTTTAAAATGAGCGTTTGTACGAGTCGATAGCTCTATTAGTTCCGGAGATATGAGGATTTTAATTTCAAGTCGATGCGGTGGCTAGTTTCGGAGATAGGGTTTGTTTACATTTCGATGCGCTCGCGCGAGTTCATTCATCCCCCGCGCGCGTAGATAGTAAACAGTGCGTAGTAAATTCTTGGAAATACTACGTCTTCCTGGTCACGTGACTGTCTCGACTCACGCGCGACAAGGAGGTCCAGCGCGACGCGTCAGACGGAGACAGCGATAGTCAAATTAAGAAAAATACCCTTTTACATAAATTGCGATATCTCGAAAACGGAAAGTCCGATCGACAAAAACCAAAAACCATTTCAAAGAGGAAGCTCTGCCGCCGCTAACAATGGCGCAATAATGGAGAAAATACTAATAATTTCGAAACTGCAGGTAATTAAAGTTTTTAGTAAATTAATGCGCGTTGGTAGGCTGCCGTAACACGGGAAGCGCCATAAGAGAATTTTCTAAAAATTACCTATTTACATAAATTACGATATCTCCGAAACGGGAAGTCGGATCGGCAAAAACCAAAAACCATTTCAAAGAGGAAGCTCTGCCGCCGCTAACAATGGCGCAATAATGGAGAAAATACTAATAATTTCGAAGCTGCAGGTAATTAAAGTTTTTAGTAAATTAATGTGCGTTGGTAGGCTGCCGTAACACGGGAAGCGCCATAAGAGAATTTTCTAAAAATTACCTATTTACATAAATTACGATATCTCGGGAACGGGAAGTCGGAAAGTCAAAAACCAAAAACCACTTTAAAGAGGAGGCCTTGCCGCTTCTAACAATCTTTGAATTATTGATAAAACACTAGTAGTTTCGGAACTGCACGCGTCTAAAGTTTTAGTATTTTTGATACGAGTTAATAGGCTATCGTACGTAGGCCGGGCAGCGAGACAGTTGAATTGGAAAAATTAGCTTTTACATAAATTACGATATCTCCTAAACGGAAAGTCGGATCGACAAAAACCAAAAACCATTTCAAAGGGGAAGCTTTGCCGCCGCTAACAATGGCTCAGTTTTTAATAAAACACTAGTAGTTTCGGAACTGAACGCGTCTAAAGTTTAACTATTTTTAATACGCGTTTTTGGTGTTAATTCTATTTTAACCGAGTTCCTCGGTTCCGGAAGTCGGTCAGAGACCGGAAGGCAGCCACGGGACATAGTACGCGGCCGAGTCTTGATTTAACCGGTCATAAATCGCAAGTTTAATTAACAATCGCCTGTCCTTGCTCGTTCTTTCTCCCAGCCGCGGAATAATTATCGTTCGCGTTTATGTCGTCCGAAGGTCCGCCACGGAAGCCAGCTTTCCGGTGGTCCGGCAACGTGGAACACGAATCAGATCGAACTCGCGACGGAGTTTATCGGTCCTTGGATTCCTCCGGGGCTTTCGGGAATGCCAATTATCGTTTAATCCGTTCGCGATTCGGCGTTATATGTACGGTATAAAAATTCGGGGAATCCACTTCTGCGGGAATTCTTTCGGATACGTTCCCCCCGAATCAGAGAAAAAACATTTCAGATGATCGGCGTATCGATCGCTCGACGATTTTCGGGGTTGCTTCGACTCTGCTTTCGCTTGGAGTACCTTCCGAAGAAATAATCTTGAAATTAATCGGTGCACCTTTACTCGACTTTACAATGGTTTCGTGATTCGTGAATTGCAAATTCACAAGTTTGCTTCTTAAAAAACTGGAATCACACGAAACGTGTAATTGAAAAGAAATACTGAAATTCGACAAGGACGGTCAGATTTTGCCCACCGAGGGGTTATTTCCTCGACGATATAAATCGTTGATCGTTACGTAATCGCGGGGCACGTGTTGCGGGCTTAATGCCTCCCACGCGTAATGCCCGTCGCGCACCGGCGTTGTATAAACAAATAACAAATTGTAGTCGCCGGGCAACAAAGTGAACCGAGCCGGGAGCGCTGGACGGTTCACGATCGCCGTGTACGAACGTCAAGTGTACTTAATTGTACGGTCTCCATTCAGTCGTGGCGAGAACGCGGATAATAGAAAGTAAGACGCCAGGGCTGCGCAGCCCGGCTGGAATTTCGTCGACCGCGATCGTTTCTAAATCGCGGACTTTATCGCGGCCCCGAGGCTCTGCCTTTCCAGCCACAAACCGGGATCCCGATGATTTCGTGCACCGGGTGAAACTTCCGTCCACGGTAAATCAGAGAACGTTTATTATTTAGGCAAATCCATACAATACAGTTGAATTATTAGTAAGCGGTGTTACATTCTTAAAAATAATTTCTAGCGATGTTACAAAAATCATCTCCAGCGAGGACTGTACATGCCTAAAGTTTCTATTCTGTTTTAGGTTTTACGAACTCACGTTCATTATACAAAAATAATCACTCTTCACTCTCAAAGGCTGCAATTCCAATATCTAGATAGCAGAAAAAATTGTACAACTTGGGGGACAAAAAATACTAGCGATAGTTGAATTTTCAGGAAATTGTTCCCCTCGATAAAGGGATTTTATTCGTCGAATATTCTCTTTAAAAATACAGGGTTCGAACTAAAATATCGATCTCTGGATCTCCGCGGGTACACGTGTCCCGCGGGAATCGGCGCGTGATTCAACGCGCACAGGCGGCAATTTCTCTCGCGTTCAAATCGACGACATTATTCCCGAGCACGCGCGCCAATATTTCTCGCGGTCCTCGCGTGCAGGCAAAAATTTACATTTTACAAACGCTCGCCTCCCGCGTGCCCCCGCCGTTTAACGTTGCCCTTTCAGCCGCTCGCCGACGAGAAGATGCACGATTCGACCAGGGGGGGGGGGGATATATTTTTTTTTCCTTTTCGTTACGTCTCCGTTAACCAGCGTTAGCCGCGAGTCCTCTTGTTTCACGCGGCGCTTGATTAAGCGGTATAAGAGCCCGCTGACGAACCGTTACCGTTACCGGGGCTCTTTTATTGCGAGGGCAGGCTAATGAACCGCTTCCACCGCGGAGGAATCTACATTTAACAAATTTCGCTGACCGCGCGACGGAATAAACGAGCGTGCCGGATAATTTAACGCGCACCGCGCGCGATGTTTCTCCGACATTAACGGAATGTCGTTCCCGAATCTCGAGGATCGTTCCGTGCGTCTTCGCCCATTATTCGAGGCGCGTTACGTGCCGTCGCGAGGACTCGTGACTCGTAACTCGCGCGTGCTCGTTCCCTTTGGAGCGATAAATCAGCGCCCGGGACGACCCGCGTTTGGATAAACAGCCGGCGGAACTTTGAAATTCCTGCTCGATCGCGTCTTCGAAACTGCCCAGTCGCGATAGTTCGACGAATCAACTTTGAGAGACAGCGAGGCTGTTATAACTTACGTAACATATATCGATGAAGGTGAATTGCCGAAGAAATGTTGTTCCGTGAATCATTAGAAAGCACCACTACCTCCAAAGATACATGCATAGGAAGCTAAAGAATTACTTAGGTGTCGGTAATATACTAATGAAACGTGTAACATCTTGTGCTGCAAGATGGTGCTATTAATATGATGGGAAAGAAAAATGGTTGCTTAAAATTTATGGAAGATGAGAGTCCAAAAATGCTGCTTGTATACTGTGTTATTCACAGGGGAAACCTGGTTCTGAATGAAGCACTAAATTTAGGTATAAAGTGTATCGATGCTATTAAAGCTGGTGCCAAACGTCTCTTTAAGTTATTTTGCGAACAAAATGAAAATCATGTGAGACTACTCGAAAGGGTGCTTGAAAAGATTTATGGAATACTCTCATTGATTTTTAAGCGGCAAACCTGAAACGAAAAATCTGTTAACGGTCGATGGCCAGGCATTTGTGAGTTGTTCGATCGATAAAGTTAAAATTGCCAATTAATCTATGTAAAGATCTCGTTCCTTTCATAGTAAATAATGGTAATAACGATGCAAAGTAGAGGTTCAGCGGTAAGCTGTTTTCGACCCTGAATGATACTCGCGAGAGGAAGGAGTAAAAATGTTAGTGTCGCGGGAAAAAGTGATTTAAAAGCTGCGCGTAAGGATGCTGGACGGGTTAGGGTAGGTTGAGCCTGCGTCGCAAAGTGAATATAACTCCTCCGCGAACGGCTACTCGGCTCCTCGGACAACCGAGATCCCTATTTAATTTTCTTTCGCGTTCAGCGTCTGACAGGTGTCCAGTTTTTAATGCCGCTCGCGTCCCCATCGATATATTACTCGTCGCGTCAATCGCGTTCGAAAGGTTAATTGCCGTCCGGGACGATACTTTGTAGCAGTCACGACTACCGTTTCAGCACGAGGCATTTTTCCCGTCACCCTCGTCCTTCCCTTCCACCCCGGTTACCTTTAACGATCGTCCTCGTCGCCGTGGGCGACTTCGTTTGCACGATCCCCGGCCGCGAATCGCGGTCGACCGCCATTTTCACGGATCTTTCTTTCCTCTAACGACTTTCTACGACCAATATGGAGGGCCTCTTTTTTTTTACCCAAGGCGACAGTAACCGGTAATCGAAATACCACGAATCGTTTGTTTATCGCGGCAATTCCTCGCTCCAAGATCGAATTTTCCCCTCGTTTGCAATCGGTATCGAAGCCTCGGAAGTCAAGGCGATATGTTGCAGCAGTGTTTCCCAAAGTGGGGATCCATTAAATAATTTTGGGTCACGGTCTTTGCATTGGAAACGCCATTTACACGAAAATCACTCAGATGCCAACAACGATGTCAACGCTAATATCTCTGCTTGGAAGTTTAGATGTGGCAAGGGTTCCATGAGTCTGACTGCCTTGAAAAACGATATTTGTTTAATCCAACGGTTTAAGGGATGATAATATTTGTTTCCCTTCAAATCATACGTTAGATACAACATTGTAATTAACAAAAACTGCATTTTTAGAAACAAATCCAATAAAGAAAACTGATCATTCTTGGTTAACCCGAAAAATATGAGCGTTGAGGGGTTAAGGGTTCCACGAGAAAAAAAGTTCGGGAATCCCTGTGTTAAAGTTATGAGATCTCGAGGAACCGTAATTGTGCAACATTTTTAGAAGCACGCGATACTCAAGTAACATTTACTACAAATTATTTTTAATATGGTTCGAGAGGAAATCTTAAAACCGACGCGAGCAGACTCGATGACTCGATTTTACCACCGCCATATACATAATTGCAATTTTTTATGGCCCAATAAAGGCGTAAAACGCGAAATAAAGACCGTGGCCGCCGAATCTGCGAAATAATCTGAGAAGGTCGAGTGATACATGCGTTTATGCGCCAATAAAATAACAGATTTCTCTATCGAACATTTCATCGGAATAATAAATCAGCTGGACGATCCTCGGCTTTACGCTTGTCTCCTGTTTGCTATTTCCTTAACTCGATTCTATTCGTCGCGATAAAACGAATGGGGAATAATTAGTCGAAGGCGTGCTCGGGCGTTCTCGAGCCATCTACTTTCGGTTGTAAACAAAATTTTTACAAGAATAACGCTCGTACATTTTTCTCGGACCTCTCCGCGATCGCGTCGGCGATCTTTGGATCGATTTCGTTTTACGAGGCGAGAACTATTCGTCGACATAGTAATAAGGCGCGATTCCCCGTGGAAGCACCGCGTTTACGAGTGGCGAATAGTCGCGGTCGTAACAGCGCTCGTCCACTTATCCGCCCTGGGAACGACGCGTTTCCGGGCGGGGCGTCGCGACGGTCACGCACCGAAATCGGCGACAAAGTAACACCGGAAGACTTTATTCGACGCGTCGCGCCAACTTGTCCCGCGGCCTGCCGCGGTTTTTACTGTCGCGCGCGTTACGGTTGCACTAAATTATACGCGGCCGTAATAAAACCGACGTCGAACAAATAAACGCGAAATTACGGCTGTCCGCGGCTTAGCCAGTTCCACGGTGCTCGTGAAAGCCATCGAAAATGGCCGATAAAAAGCTCGTTCTGTTACGTCCACCGTTTCCTGACGCTATTTTTTTTTTTCAACGACGTCGCAGTGAAAAAAAATTCATAGCGTACGTTGTAGTTTTCAAAGTGAACTAAACAAGGTACGGTCATCCGATTGAAGCGGTGCTTCGAGGGACGACGTATATTCAAGTTTATGTTTCCTTGTTTTGCAATTAAAACAACGAAGACAAGACCGGCGTTCCTGCGTCTGTTTTGATTGTTTTTGCGAAACGAGAAAAAGCTCGCTGTTGGGCTATCTGAAACGCTTGTACACCTGCATTCGTCTACTATTTGCGGATAATGTTAAAATGTTTTTTGATATTTACAGACGTTACAAATCTCAACTGGTGCGAGACCAATCGTTTGAGTTTCAATATAAAACTTAATAAGTTTTAAATAAATAAATTTCACGGTGGCTAAAATGAGTGTTACATTATACTCGGGAAAAGATTCGTATTTCCGCGGGTAACGATAGGTGTGTTGCCGGGATAGAGATGGCAGAAAGGCACTGAAGGTGCTCTCTCACACTATGTCAGATCACGCGTACGTGAGCTCGTGGAGTTTCGGAAACCAGACAAAGGCAAAATGACGCATGCCCTCTTTCTCGATTCACCGAAGCTGCCCAAAGTAAGTTCGGACCGTCTCGTGGGAGTCGAGAGAGAAAGGCTCACACTTCCCTTCTCGCTCTTGAACAACTAATATCCGATCTCCCGTCAACAGGTCTCCACTGGCCCCTGCTGACCACTGCTGACCACTCCTGGAATTTCTGGCAACGTTTAACGATTACGACTGGCTACTGTTAGTCTCTCCCAGCCTCTGCTGACCACTGCTGACCACTCCTGGAATTTCTGACAACGTATAACGATTACTACTGACTTCTGCCTGCCTCCACTGGACTCTGCTGACCACCCCTGATGCTTCCGATAACGTATAACGATTACTACTTGTTACTGCTTGCCCCTGCTGGACTCTACTTGCCTCTGCATGCCTCTGCTGACCGCTGCTGACCACTGCTGTCCACTGCTTATATTTCTGACAACGTACAACGACTACTACTGGCTACTGCCACCCCCTGCTGACCTCTGCCAGCATCTCCCGATCTAAGCTGGCCTCTGGCAACATCTCTCGACGTCAGCTGACCATCGCTGACCATCGCTGACCACTGCTGACCGTTGCTGACAACTTGTCACCTGATGCAATATAATATAATATGTTTATATGTATTAAAGTTTTGTATAATGTAAATCTATGGCAATAAATGATATAATTTCAAAGAATTCTATGTGTTCTCGTCATTTTTGACCCCTCTTTCCCTCTCCAAATTTCCCGCCGCCAGGAATATCTGCGATTTCCAGAAAATGACGTTATTTCTAAGAATTTCTGAAAATTCTCGGATCCCTGAAACTTACCGGCGTCCCTGAAACTTCTCGGAATCCCTGAAATTTCCAAGAAGTTTCAGGCAGCGGCTAAAATTCCGGCCTGAATTTTTCGGCAAAAATTTAAAGAGCTATTACGTAATATTACGTAATATTACGTAATCTTACGTAATAGCTCTTCAAAATTTCTCGCGGCCGGAATTTTTCGGCAAAAATTACGTAATATTACGTAACATTATGTAATATTACGTAACATTACGTAATAGCTCTTCAAAATTTCTCGCGGCCGGAATTTTTCGGCAAAAATTACGTAATATTACGTAACATTATGTAATATTACGTAACATTACGTAATAGCTCTTCAAAATTTCTCGCGGCCGGAATTTTTCGGCAAAAATTACGTAATATTACGTAACATTATGTAATATTACGTAACATTACGTAATAGCTCTCTAAAATTTCTCGCGGCCGGAATTTTTCGGCAAAAATTACGTAATATTACGTAACATTATGTAATATTACGTAACATTACGTAATAGCTCTTTAAATTTTTGCCGAAAAATTCAGGCCGGAATTTTAGCCGCTGCCTGAAACTTCTTGGAAATTTCAGGGATTCCGAGAAGTTTCAGGGACGCCGGTAAGTTTCAGGGATCCGAGAATTTTCAGAAATTCTTAGAAATAACGTCATTTTCTGGAAATCGCAGATATTCCTGGCGGCGGGAAATTTGGAGAGGGAAAGAGGGGTCAAAAATGACGAGAACACATAGAATTCTTTGAAATTATATCATTTATTGCCATAGATTTACATTATACAACACTTTAATACATATAAACATATTATATTATAATTACATCGTGTCACAATTTGTCAGCAACGGTCAGCAGTGGTCAGCGATGGTCAGCGATGGTCAGCTGACGTCGGGAGATGTTGGTAGAGGTCAGCAGAGGGTGGCAGTAGCCAGTAGTAATCGTTGTACGTTGCCAGAAATATAAGCGGTGGTCAGCAGAGGCCAGCAGTGGCAAGCAGAGATCACCAGGAGCGAATAGTAGCAAGTAGTAAGCGTTATATATTGTCTGAAGCATCAGAGGTGGTCAGCAGCGGTCAGCAGAGACGAGCAGAGGCATGCAATGGCAAACAGAGATCAGTAGGGGCGAACAGTAGCATGTAGTAATTGTTATACGATGTCAGAAGCATCAGGGGTGGTCAGCAGTGTTCAGCAGAGGCCAGCAAAGGCATGCACAGGCAAGCAGAAACCTGCAAAGGCAAGCAGAGACTTGTAGGGGCATGCAGTAGCAAGTATTAATCGTTATACATTGTCAGAAATACCTGCAGTGGTCAGTAGCGTTCGGCAGAGGCCAGGAAAGTTCAGCAGAGACAAGCACACGCTGACAGAGATCAGCAAAGACCAACAGAGGTTAGCAGAAGTCAGTAGTAATCGTTATAGGTTGTCAGAAATATAAGCGATGGGTCAGCAGAGTCCAGCAGAGGCAAGCAGTAATCAGGAGCAGTCAGTAACAGTCGCTGTATGGTGTCAAAAGTTGTCGGGAGTTCTGTACTTTTGTCAGCACTGTAAAACGAATACCACAGATGTTTTAGAATAATGTGCAAAATGGTTTTACTCGCAAAGGGTTAATTGAGAAATAAATGCTTGATAATTAAAAACAGCAGTAAGCAGCTCAACCGGCTGGGATTTTCGCTAAAGCAAATTGAAAACTCGATCCCGTTTGCCAGTGTGATACGAAGTATGGGTTGGATTTTAAATTTTAAAAGGACATAGTCGAATATTTTTAAAGGTACAGAACATAGCGTTTCATTCTAGAACAGTAACATGAGTTAGCAGGTACTATCATAAAACTGTCGCCGCAAATGCAACCGATTCGCGATGGGACTCACTCTCTGCGTAGCGAGGTACCATGCGAGACTAAAAGTGTAGATGCTTAATCAAATATATATATCGACATCACGAGCTGTGGGGCTGCGTGTTTCATTTAATCATCCTATATACAACAATGAGTTAAGGAATTAATCGTGCGATCCCGATCGGTTTTCTGTGTTTGTAGGTCCGCGTTCGTCAGAAAACGGGCCCCGTTGTCCCGTGCTGACATCGTTCGCGCGACGAAGGCCCCCGATCGTCCGGCCATTACGTCGCGCTATCGATCGCCATCGAATTATTATATTATTAAGTAAAATTGCACGGCTACCGTGCGCGATTACTCAATTAAGTAGCCATCTACGCGCGGATTATTAAATCGTCTCTGGTCTAGACCCGTGATTAACCGTCGATGCGGCCTTTTTGTTGCAGCCCGAGACGGTGCCACAAGCGAGGATCGATATGACCCGCGTCCTGGAGGTCGCCGCCGCGGAGGACGTCACCGGGCATCCTTACAGCCTTGCTGTGACCTCGCCCGAGGGCGTGACCTTCGTGAAGGGCACGTGCCGCGAGGAGACAAGATGGTGGGCCGACGTGCTTCAGGTCTACTCGAGGAACAAGGTACCTACTTCGAGCCTCCGCCATTTCTCGCGGGACGTTCGAATTTACGCCCCGTTACGTGCTTCCTTTCACGAGATTTAATTTTCTTCCATATCGTAAATAGAATTCTTTTAACCCTTTGCACTCCGAGAGTCTTTATTAATATGGACGACTAGCAATATCAATTGCAATTTTGTGATGTAACTTCTAAAAATAAAAAATATTCTTCTCACAAGAATGTTTAAATATCTATAATTTAAATTTTATTCCTGTATCTCCCAAACTCAATTTGCGTTATCATAAATGAAATTTGAATTGAGCCATGGTATGTTTTAGGTATGTTTGTCGCCATGGCGGCGCCAGAGGAGTGCAAAGGGTTAATTACGGGGCAAAAAGTGATATTTGCTCGTTCGTAGTTTCAACGATCGACGGAAATACGAGATATTTTGTTAATTTTTGCGAAAGGTCCATTTTGATGTCGAATAAACTCTAAATTGCAGTCTCGTGTCGAGAATGTTCGTTCACGTTTGATCTGTTAACTGGTTTCCAACAGCGTGTAACAAAGTAGGCGAAAATTAATGCTCGAATCGTGTGAAACCGGACGTCCAAACCTTTTTCTCCTCGTTGCGCGTCCAGCGATTTAAATTCGCGGCGCGGAGTGTCATTTTTCTCGAATTACACGTTCGCAGATCCAGTTTGAGAAAAGGAAATATCGATTGCCGCTATTATTCGTTGATTACTGTGTTCGAGTAATCATTGCTGTGTCCTTCTGCGTCGCTCTCGTTACGCGTTAATACCAGTTAATACCAGAAATACATAGATCCAACGAGGCCCGGGAACATCGATCGGGTGTGCGTAATCGTCCGTGCGGGTACTCGAGGCTCAACGACGTGGACTGCAGTCATCCTCGAGCAATCCTAATTTTCTCTTACGAGAGAAGAGACAAAGAGAGGAAAGTGTATTCCCTTTGGCAAGAATTGGGTGAAACGAGGCGCTAGGTCGTCGAACCTCGTCGATCGTTTCTCACGCGTCGAAGAAGCGCTTTTCTATTCTTCGATCGATCATTTCTTACGCAATACGTCGAGTAATGCGGCGAATGACAGCGCCTCGACGACAGGATACACGATTCCCGGATCGATCGCGGCGAACACCTCGGCCTATCCAGCGATACGATCGATTCTCATTGTTCCAACGTTGTCGTTAATTCGCTGGAACGCGCGTTTCAAATATTTCGAAACGAATTATTCGAATGAAAGCTACCCAAAAAAGACATACGATCGTCCCTGATTTCTCCCAACATCGTTAATGGTAGTAAATAACACTGGGAAAAATTTTAATAGAGGATTCTAGGGGCCAAAATAAGACGAAAATCAAGAATACCAATTTCTTGATGGAGGCTTCGTTAAAAAGTTATTAAATTCAAAAATTCCAAATCCTTCTGGAAAAATTATTTTCGGTTGCGGGGGTCAATTACAATCATTTTTGGTGAATACACATACCCCCGAATTCCTACTCACTTTCGAGAAAAAAATTCGAGTACGTGCTGAAAGTTTTGGGTGAAAAAAAAAGACTTTCGAATCGCCTTGGAAAAATTATTTTTAGTTGCAGGGGTCGATTACAATCACTTTTGGTCATTACACATACCCCCGAAATCCTACTCAGTTTCGAGAAAAAAATTCCTTACCGACAATCTAATTTCTGGCCAGAAATGTCTGCCCGAATTATCATGCGAATCTTTATAACGTCATAACTTCTGAACGGATTGGACGATTTTAACGTTTAAAAAAGCAAACTACGCGTATTTTGATGGAGAATATGTACAAATCGCAAAAATATTCGAAAAGTTGGTCCTTGACACCGTAAAATGAGAAAAACCCAATAAAAATGGTCCAATTTTCAAACAGCCATAACTCCCACAATTGTGAATATATTTCAATGAAACTTTTTTCTGAAGTAGAGCTCATGGGTACCTACAAAAAAGTATTAGACAACTTTTCTGTAGGACGTCAAACAAAATTGCTAAAAATGAAAAAGGAATTTTTAAGAAAAATCGACAGGGGGTAGGTAGGTACCTAAATTTTTCAGGGGAAAAAAAAAATTTCAAATCGTTCTACAAAAATTATTTTCGGTTGCAGGGGTCAATTACAATCATTTTTGGTGAATACACATACCCCCGAAATCCTACTCACTTTCGAGAAAAAAATTCGAGTAAGTGCTGAAAGTTTTGGGTGAAAAAAAAGACTTTCGAATCGTCTTGGAAAAATTATTTTTAGTTGCAGGGGTCGATTACAATCACTTTTGGTCATTACACATACCCCCGAAATCCTACTCAGTTTCGAGAAAAAAATTCCTTACCGACAATCTAATTTCTGGCCAGAAATGTCTGCCCGAATTATCATGCGAATCTTTAAAACGTCATAACTTCTGAACGGATTGGACGATTTTAACGTTTAAAAAAGCAAACTACGCGTATTTTGATGGAGAATATGTACAAATCGCAAAAATATTCGAAAAGTTGGTCCTTGACCCCGCAAAATGAGAAAATCCCCATAAAAATGCTCCAATTTTCAAACAGCTATAATTTCTACAATAGTGAATATATTTCAATGAAACTTTTTTCTAAAGTAGAGCTCATGGGTACCTACAAAAAAGTATTAGATAACTTTTCTGTAGGGCGTCAAACAAAATTACTAAAACTGAAAAACTAATTTTTATGAAAAATCGACAGGGGGTAGTACCTAAATTTTTTAGGGGAAAAAAAAAATTTCAAATCGTTCTACAAAAATTATTTTTAGTTGCAGGGGTCAATTTCAAGCATTTTTGGTCATTATACATACCTCCGAAATCGTACCCACTTTCTAGAAAAAAATTCGAGAAGGTGTGAAATTTTTCGACGGAAAAAAAAAATTTCAAATCGTTTTGGAAAAATTGTTTTCGGTTGCGGGGGTTAATTACAATTATTTTTGGTCAATAGACATACCCCCGAAATCTTGCGCATTTTCGAGAAAAAAATTCAGTACGTTCGGAACTTTAAACGTTAATAACTGTTTAACGAAGCCTTCATCAACAAATTGGTATTCTTGATTTTCGTCTTATTTTGGCCTCTAGAATCTCCCATTAAAATTTTTCTCAGGGTTGGCCGAACACCCTGTATAATAGTACATGGAATTCGCGTATGCAGCGATAGTGAAATAAATCGGTATATAATTATGAACTCTTAAATCTGTGACTGTTCTGTACATTAGAAGGTCCTGCAGACCCAAATGACTCCCAAAGCTCGTAAGAAAACCAGTTAAGTTTGATACAGTCTTCGAAATTTGTGAAATCGAAGGGATATTGGGGACGAAAGATCCAGCTAGTAGTCCGTGCCTAGTAGGCTAGTGGTTCAATTAAAATTAATTGAAATACAAACGCCCCGGTACAAAGCTAATCCTCGCGAGGCTGAATGCCTGTCAGATCGAGTGAATCGCTCTGAAATCGAATTGAATCGTCCCAGGGGGATTAACGAACGCGGTACGAGTCGCTGGAGCGTTCATTGTCCCTGTTTCTCTCGGTCCCCGCGTCGCCCGCATAATCGGCTCTATTCCAGCCACCGTGTGGCGAAAAAAGAAACGATCAGAAGAACCGGGCGGGGAAAGGAGCCCTTTGAGGCGCGCGGAACGACCGGGTGAATCGCAGAAAAGCGCCGATCGGTGGACGCGGTTCTGCACGGCCGCGACTCGCATTATTTCGAGCGGTAACGAGCGTGACGCCGCGACAGCTCGCGCTAATGATCGAGCATTATCGCACTTTTGCCGAGCCCGTTTCTTCTTTGCTCGCCTTTCCACCGCGACTCGCGGGAATTAACCCTGCCTGGCGAACTCGACGTTTGCAAACCTCGTACCGTCCTTATACGGACCACTCGCGCTCTTTGCTCTCCCGCAATCTAGGGTCAGGCATATCAACGAGAATCTAAACGCAGTCGAGTACTCGTTCCTCCACGCTTCGAGCAAATTTAGGTGGTAATAAACGTGCAAGACACAGTAGTCGTCTAACCCTTCCTTTCCAAGTCCAAACCAATATATAACAAGTACACTGCAATCTCGATATTCCGTTCAGAGATTGTATAGAATCAGTATCGATTGTCCAAGAGAAACTGGACGTCGTGTAAACGGCCTCTCAGCCAGTCGTCGAATCATTTCGCAATTAACGAGTCAATTAATCGCGTTAGAACAGTACTGGACGGGCGGCAGGTGTCTGTTCGCCGCGGGAATGCAACGATCGCCACTTTGTTGCGCGCGTCCGCGGGCAGGTTTGCGATGAAAATAAAAAAGATAAGAAAAATGAAACTGGAGGCCCTCCCCCCGTTTCCTGCGCGTTCTCCATTCTCGTACTCGCGTATTTACGTGTTGGCGTACGTACGCGTCGCCTTGGCCTCGTAACGTAATCGTACGTTTGCACCGGGCAGGTCCACCGGCGTCGACGAGGTGTTTCCATTTACCGATCGATCATTCCTTGCGTAACGGAATCGACAGAACGCGGCTGGCGATCCTTCGAACAATGCGTCGAACAGGCTGGATATACGCCTCGTCGTACCGCGAGCCGATGCTCGTTCGAATCGATCATTTTTCTCCAAATTGGACACCTCCTTTCGGTCTTTACGATCTTGCAATGCGAAATATCAGAAATATTATTTTTTCAAATTCGATCCTCGAGGTAATTTCATTCGAGAAAGCTCCAAGATTGTCGTTATTGGTACACTAGCATACTCCGATGGATTTACTTAAAATATACAGCGTTTTGCAACCCCATTACCTTTACACGCGTCGAGAATTCTCGGACTCTCCGAGCGATCGTAGCGAGTCGAGTCGCATTCTAGATGGACATTTTATTCCGGAACTATTACGATCTACTTTCGTTGACGGATCGAGCGTTATTACGGGCAGAAGCGCTATCGTCCGCAGTTCCGTCGAAATCACCTTCCACCGACGAGAAGATCGAGCGTTTATGGCTATCAGGCTTGGCTACGGTCGATTGAATCGTTCGTGTTCACGTTTGTTCGGCATCGTCCGCTACACGGACCCGCGGTCTTATGAATTATGCACGCCGGGAAGAGCACCTTCGCGGAATATTATCAGTGTTACTCTTATCTGGCATTATTACGGCCGCCTACCGCGACCTGGTCGCGCGTATGCGTGGCCGCGTACTGTCGCCCACGTAGAAATTCTACGGCATTCCGTCCTCGAGTCGCGACGTCGTCGATGCAACCCGCGAGAAGATAACGACCGCCATTTTTAATCGAAATCCGCGACCTCCGTCTCAGGATTTATTTCAGGAATTCATTTTTCGCTTTCTCCGATATTTTAAGGTATAAACCCGAAACGAAACGTTAATTTTGCTCTTTATTAACTCCTTCACGCACGATCTAATTACGAATAATTTTTCAAACGTATACTATTTAATTTTGTTCAAATTTCAATGAGATACGTTCACTATTGCAGGAGTTGTAGCCAGTTTTATGGAGATTTTCTCTCTTTACGGGGCTAAGGAACAACTTTTCGAATATTGTTAAAATCTCTACATATTCTTCATTAAAGTGTGCGTTGTTTGCCTTTTTAAACATTAAAATCGTCTAATCCGTTCAGGAGTTATGACGTTTTAAACATACGCATGACATTTCAGGGGAATCATCTCTTCTGGTCAGACGTGTTTTCGGTAAAGAATTTTTTTCCCTCAAAAGTGTGTAGGATTTCAGGGGTATGTTTATTCACAAAAAATGATTGAAATTGACCCCTGCAATTAAAAATAATTTTTCCAGAACGATTTGAAATTTTTTAATTTCGCCGAAAAATTTGTCCATCTTCCTGAATTTTTTTCTCGAAACGGCGTAGGATTTCAGGGGTACATGTATTGACCAAAAATGATTGAAATTGACCCCTGCAATTAAAAATAATTTTTCCAGGATTATTTGAAACCTTTCATTTTTGCCAAAAAATTTGTCCACCTTCCTGAATTTTTTTCTCGAAACGGCGTAGGATTTCGGGGGTACATGTATTGACCGAAAATGATTGAAATTGACCCCTGCAATTAAAAATAATTTTTTCAGAATTATTTGAAACCTTTCATTTTCGCCAAAAAATTTGTCCACCTTCCTGAATTTTTTTCTCGAAACGGCGTAGGATTTTGGGGGTATATGTATTGACCGAAAATGATTGAAATTGACCCCTGCAATTAAAAATAATTTTTTCAGAACGATTTGAAATTTTTTAATTTCGCCGAAAAATTTGTCCACCTTCCTGAATTTTTTTCTCGAAACAGCGTAGGATTTCGGGGGTACATGTATTGACCAAACATGATTGAAATTGACCCTTGCAATTAAAAATAATTTTTCCAGAATGATTTGAAACCTTTCATTTTTGCCGAAAAATTTGTCCACCTTCCTGAATTTTTTTCTCGAAACGGCGTAGGATTTTGGGGGTATATGTATTGACCGAAAATGACTGAAATTGACCCCTGCAATTAAAAATAATTTTTCCAGAACGATTTGAAATTTTTTAATTTCGCCGAGAAGTTTGTCGACTTTCTGTTATACTTATTCGTAATTGAATTTAATTTCTACCTAGATGTGCACGCGAAACGACGAATTAGAAACGTGGATCCGCTCTGACACTTCAATCTGTCGATCGTTTCTTGCGAAAGGGAAGATTCTTTTAATAAAATAATTCGTACCGTAACGGGAAGCGTAACATTTTCTGGGACGCCCTAATAATACGTTAGGTAAATCGGTACGAACCGAACAAACGAGAGTGAATATTTTTTTGAAATGTTCCAGGGTCGACACAAGCGGAACGCGACGTTCCCCGGCGGACAGACGACCATTCTTCAGGTCACCCCGACCATCAGAAGTAAGTAATTCTTGCGCCATTAAAGTCTACTGTCCCTGTCACTTACGCGAGCGATAATTCTCGAACGACCGGCCAAAGGCTGCACTTTGAATGGATTTATGACGTAACGTCCCGTCGAGTGACAGTTAAATCGATGACTCTGCGCGCGAACGTTCGCTCTTGCTACGCTCGATGAATCGATTACCAGAAGGGAAAAATGGTTATCAGCGGGCCCGGCCTCCTATAAATAATTCTATCAACGTCCAGTTAATGAGAAATAAATTTTGAAACTGTGAATCCAGCGATGGTTCCGCTGGTTGAAAGAGGCGTCGAGTCCGTAAATTCGATCGAAATTGAATTCGCGGCGAAGAATCGCCGGGCAATTGAGCTATTCAGGCCATTGACAGATTCCTCTTGTAGGCTAATACTCCCAGTGAATGCCGCTGGCCAATTAACCCTCGACTGCTCGAACGAGGTCACAATGATCTACACTGGTTCATTCATGCGTCATATCTCATTGATTCTAACAGTGTATCTAAAATCGTCCTCTATCGCGTCTCGCCTGAAAACATCTAGACGCAAGACCTAATCAACAGTTATAAACGAATTAGACTTATTTGATAAATAAATGATTTCAGGCAACACCCCGAATCCTCCGCGACCGCGTTTCAACAGCTGTCGCTCGGAGCCGCGCAGCAGCGCGTGGATCCCTGAGACCAGCGTCTCGAGCGACCTTTGCCCTTCCGTGTTCTCGTCGTCGCCGTCCCTGGTGACCAGCAGCGTGGTGACGACGTCCAGCAGCCCCGCGATGAGCAACGGGAACGCGGAAACCAGCAACGTGTCCCCACTGAGGAGCAGCACGCCCCTGGAGAACGGTAGCACCGGCTACCTGAGCCCCTCGACGTCCTCCATGAACGGGAGCGTCGTCAGCACCGTTTACTCCACGGCCTCGACCAGCGTCTCGTCCACCACGATGTCCACGTCCTCCTCCCTGACGGAGAAACCACCGATCGTACCCAGCGAGGGCAGATCCAGCTACAGGGATCAGCCGGCCAGCAGCGCCTCGCCACCCACCAGGGACAAGCTGAGGGCCGAGGACAAGGCCAGACGCAGGATGAATCAGCACGGCGAACGGACCGCCATCGACACTGGGCCTGCCTGTCCCAGCGAGAAACTGGGTCAGTAGAATGCATCGTCGATATTTTTATTTACCGCATTTTAATTTCCACCGAAAATTCGTGGGGGGAGTACCTCGGGAGTACCTATTAGAATCTTCAGAAAAATAGAAAATTATATTGTTTCGAGGCACGCATTATCTGCTGTAATTTTTCTTAAACCATATATTTTTTAATACTTCAACGTAGATATTGAAGCTTCTATATTATTAAATATTTTGTAAACGGCTTTTTGGTGTAAGTAATCCAGGACTTTCTTACTGAATGTCATACGAGGGACAATTAAGGTTTTTTTTGAATCAAAACAAATAATATTGTTATAATAGTCAACTGAAACTTTGGTATAGGATTTGACCAGATCACTAGACATAGCACAATCAAATTTCCACGTGATACAAGTTTTGACTTTAGTCGGTCGCTATCGAGAATTTAGAGTAATTTTGAAATAGTTTTTAATGAAATGTCAGTGTTCGTCGAGCCTCTCACTAGAAGTAGATCAGAGCAAGTTACTGTTCGAATTAATAAATATTGAAGAGTACAGTTATTAGCAGCGTAAAATCGTGTAGGCCAACGCATCGTTCGTCGGAGGTTTGTAATAATGGTGAATCGGAGTCCGCGTTCCCATGAAGATCGGTCGACGTACTACATTTTAGATCCATTCTGAATCGATTTTAAGTTTCACTTAATAGCGACGATTTATTGCCCGGACGTTCGAATAGAAATTTTATCGCGCTACCATTCGAGAGAAATTTGTTTGCAACAAGATCTGGTACCACGATTCGGTTCTACGGCAACAATGGTATCGCGTTCAATTGGTAGGGGAAACTGGGTCGTTGCAGCGGCGACGATGATTTGCGGCTCCGCGTTAAATCGTACCTGACCCATTTCCCCGTGACAATTGACGGTATAAACAAAACAGTTAGCGCGCCAATGGAGCCGGGGAACTAGCCGTGCGAGCATCCAGCTGGTTTCCATACTGATTCAGGTACGAATTAGAATTACGTCCCGTCCAATTGGGGAGTTATTGACTCGTCAGGCCTATGGAATCGTCCATTCGTCGAACCTGCTAACGAGTTACAAGCTCTTCTTCCGAAAGATAATCCATACGAGACGTTTAATGCTCGAAAGATTAATAACCCCAGGAAATATTCACTGCTTAATGAAATTTTCAAATTGTATTCGCGATACGTCACGGGCGGCTCGTGTCGTTCCTATCTACCGTCGATGTTGTTAACTCGTTTGATCCTAGGAGTCGATTAATCAAGTCCCTTACCGAACACGTGTTCAACTTCTGACGGCGCTCCGAGTTGCAACTTCCTCCATCGTTTGGAAAAGCAACCAGTGGATACAAATAACACTGGTTTAATCAACGATCCTTTCATCCTCTGGCGCTTGTTCCGAACCTTGAGACGAAGCGAGACGAACCTTGTTCCAAAATCGACCGCGAAAACTCCAAGTTGCAGTTGCAACGTTTCGTTCTTATCTACTTCGATGTTATTAACTCATCACGTCCTTGGGAAACTAATTCATCGAGATCCGTATTGCAATTGTGTTTGACGTATGATATATCCGCCGTGCCACAATTTCCTCCTGCAACGTTCTAAAAAAGAACTGGAATAGTGTGTTTTAGAATTGCAATGCCGTTTCCAGTAAGTTGCAAGCTCGTTACGACCGAGTCTAGTCGTTAAACCACAGAAACGAATTCATCGAGAGCCACGGTAACGAGACTCTGTAATCCACGACGAGCGCTCTAAACGGCGACCAGTTGATGGGAATAAGAGTGATATAATTTAATCGCCAGGGGAAACGTTCATCTTGTGGTTGAATCTCGGTAACTCCTAAGCAGAGTGTCTCTGTCATTACCACCATGAGATTCGTTGCGGCTGAAATTAATCAACGGCCGTTACCAGCGTCTGCTCGTTCGACTCCGATAGGGGATTCCAATTAAATCCAAAGGGGGTTTTCTACGGCGGCGTTCCCACCACCGGGTATCTCGTACGTGCTTTCCAATCGGCGATAAGTCAGCTTGTCGTTTCTAGTGAGCTACGAGCCTTTAATCGCGATATGATTCGCCCCGGCGAGCTCGCCAACGTTTTCTCCCCTTGTTCGGTTGATTTAATACACCTATCCTTGGATTCCGAATGGAATTTTACGGTTTCCGTGCTCTAACGGAGAAACATAATTTTCGAAATGATTGTACTAGGAAGCGTTACTCGTTTCCCTTCCGCTGGCAAAGAAATCTGATCGATACACGCGCTAATAATTCACTGGTCGATTTTGGTAGGACGTTGGGGATGAAAAGAAGACACTGTACCGTTGTACACAATAATTAGGCACTGTTCTAACTAAAATTTTTATTCTTCCCTCTCGCGAATATCATTCAGGGTTGAAAACAACTTATTATGATTATTTACTATAAAAAGGAGGAGCCCTTTAGATATATTAACCCCTTCCTCTGGCCTGTACTCTTTAAGGGAACACAATGATATTATTGTTTTAAAGTGACAAAATACATAAGCAGATATTTGCTATCTATTTCGTAAGAAAGTGTGTTTGAGTCAGTAGCAGGTGTCTCCGAGTGCAAAGGGTTAACAGAATTAATGAAATGGGAGATACATTCGCAGTCTAATAAGAATATGCCAATCTGCGAGGCATTTGCCCGAATAATTCCGCGAGAAAGAAGAAGGTTGGATTATTTACGAAGCGGGGAGGTATCTTTGGGCAATCAGCGTCCGCCGTAAATCGCTGTGGATCGTTGGGTGGATGGCCAGCGTCGCGTTGCTGGTCGTTCGTCGGACGCCAATCTAAATGAAATCTACGGATCAGACCGGGGGAGCAGAGATCATGGCGCACCGTAGTGCCGGCAGATTTTCTCGGAGATTGTACGCACGCAATTACGCAACGACGTAGGAAAGGGAGGTGTAATAGCGCCGGGAGAATTCCTCTCGCAGTCGAAACGAACGGCTGCTGCCCCGGGCACGGGTTAGAAAGTTATCGAGCTCGATACTCGTCCGAGTTGTACGCGAACCGGAAAGAAAAGCGAGTCAAAGGGCTGACCAAAAACGAAAGGGATGAAGCAACGTTTGGTATTTTACGAAAGAACGAGTTCTGAAGACTGTAGCAGCCTTCGAAGATAAACAACGATGCCATAATATGTGTAGATTACCACGCACTTCATCAATTCTAAGTGTTGCATTTCGTAAACTCACTTATCGTCGAATTCGACTTTGAAATAAAAAAATTGATTTTTTTGTTAGGCGAGAATCCCTCCCTGAAACGGTAAGTCTATTGTCGATCACGGCGAAGATCGGGCGTTCCCCGACGCGTTACGGGAAATCGTCATTAGCATAGTAATGGCGGTTAGATTTTCGATGGAGGATCGATAAAAACGCGGATAAACGAGGGAGATAAGGCCTCTGTCCGACGCGACGGCGAACGGGGGCCCTCCGGTTATTAATTAGTCGGCGGTCAATTAACGGAGTGGTCGCCGGGGCGTGCTGGGATCGCCGCGCCGGGCGTAGGTTCCACTCGGATGGAAAAGAAGTTAATTGGTTAAGCCGGCGACGCAGCGAGACGAATGTTTGATAACAACTAGCGTGCCATCGTCGGGCGCGCGTGTCGATGTTGCACTTGGTTGCTGTTATTCCGCGGCGACTTTCTCGCCGTTGCAATTATAATGCGCTACGCCATTACGGTGCTACGTCTTCCGTGTTCGCGGCAATCTCGGTGTTTTTCTTCGGGGAACGCCCTCCATCGTGCATGGCTAACAGTCGTTTCTATGAAATCGCCGCGGCGCGGTGCACCTTCGACGGTCGGGCATTTTTATCCGGCAAAGTATCTATAAATATACCGTTTGAGATAATTACCGCGCGCGGAGAACACGAGAATTATGAAACGACGCTTTCTTCGACGCTGGTCTTTGTTTTGCCAAGGTTAACGGAACGTTAGGCTCCTTTTCAAGCTTCGCCGTGGCTCGGTGACAATAAAATCCCTGTTGCTTCAGACGACGACGCCTGTCGAAGAATCCTGCTGGAGCACGAGAGGGAGAGGGAGGGCAAGCTGCGGGACATCGCGGCCTCCTTGACCCAGCCTCGTGCTCGAAGGATCAAACCAAGGACCTCCGAACCCACCAGGGACGTCGTCGACGCTGTAAACGCCGCGTATCAGGACAAGCTCGTGAGCATTTACGAATATTAATATTAAACCCTTGGACTTACGATTTAATTCCACAGAATTTTTCAAATCTACACCTTCAGAATCCTTATTCTTGTCTCTGTTGGTCGAACTAAGCGACTAGGGAATCGCGAACGTACCGATTTCGCGTTCGATGTTAACAATAATAATTTCGTACAGATCAGAGGAGACCCCGACGGATGCGGGCTGGACATTTCCGGCATCCGGTACTCCCCCACTTCCGAGTTGAGGGTCGATCTGCCCGCGGAGGATTTGCTGAACATCAAGAAGGGCTGGCTGATGAAGCAGGGTCTCAACAAGGTTCGTTCAGGCTGACATTTTTCGTTTCCCGTTCTCACGACCGGTCCCTTTAACGAATCGAACGTTGCTCAGGAATGGAACAAGCACTGGTTCGTACTAAGAGGCTGCGGCCTCATGTACTACAGAGATCCTTGCGCGGAAGATAAGGGTATCATGGACGGCGTCATAGATCTGAATACCGTTACCGCCGTCACGCCCCTTCAAGTCGCAAGAAATTATGGATTCCAGACTGTGGTGAGTGTGACTGGAGAATTCGCTTGGCCGGTGATTTACAGTAATTAACATTCCACGCGGACGGAAATCCAGTTAGGCCGTACGGGAGGAGCTGTTCTCTCGCGCAATGAAAACACGTGCGATGCAAACTAGTCTCGGTCTACATTGTCCGCGAGTCTCGGCGGAAGGATTAATCAGCGGGCCGCGTCGGTTGGCTCCGGGAAAGGATTGTTAATTATTCGTACATTTGGAATTTCTTCGACCGATGTGTTAACTAAAACCTGCAAGAACCCAGTCCTACAGAAACTAACATATAATTATACGCTGTTACACAAATCACCCAGAACGTTAAATCCTTCGTTATGGAACTTCCTTGCAAGACGCATTCTCGATAAAAACGTGACCCTTTCGAGTGGAAAAATTTAACCAGAAGAATAACCAAGGCGATGGAAGCAGTCACCGGACTGGAGCGTAGATTTTCTAGGTGGTCAACCGAGCAAAGAGTTAACAAGGATCCGGAGTAGGCAGCGTTGTAACTGTCCGCGAGAGCTATAGTTACCTCTGCCGTGAATCAGCCAGCGGGCTCGCGGTTCAATTGGATCGCCGGAATTAACTTCCGTGCTTAGGAGTGGCTGGAAAAAGTCGGTAACTCAATTTCACGGTAGAACAAGTCGGACGTTCGCGGTTCTTCTCCTATTCGTGTCACCGATTCCTGTCGTCCGACTGTCCCGCTGATCGGCCTAGATAGACAATGGCGTTTCCGTCTTGTTACATTCTCGACGGTTCACTCTCTTACTTTTCTCCCAGGCCTGGGACGACCGAGGATCCACCGTCCTGTCCGCGGTCACCGCTGGCATCAGGGCCTGTTGGATGTCCGCCATCAGGAGGGCCGCCAATCTTTCCGATCCCGACAGCAACGCCGACGCCCTCGCCGTCTGCCAGGACACCCAGCAGGACAACACCCCCCAGTCGCCTACCGCGTAAGACGATCGCAAACTAGACTAGTTTTTAATAATATATATTATATATTTCAAAACTCGCTCGAACGACTTAAAACTCTCAACTCTAACGATTTTTCGACCTGGTCGACTCACCGAAGTCCAAGCAACATTCAACCGATCATTCGTTCTTATTCACACACTTATTACATAATAACATCCTACTGTACTAGACTTCAGTACCTACGTTTGCTTCGACTCGAGGTCCATCTCTGCTCCCCAGGTCCATCACAGACCGCGAGAGGGATTCCGTGGTACCGTCAACGTCTGTGACCCCGCGATCGGTCCTGTTCTCCTCCGACGAGGAGTACAGAACAGCGTCGGAGGGTGGAAGACGGGAGTCTGGCGATTGGTCGGAAGTCCCAGTCTCGCCGCCGTTGGTGAGGAACGGCGACTGGTCCAGCGCGCTGAAAGGTTCCAGCTGGTCCGACTCAGCGACCCACGAGTGGTCCGAGCTACCACCGTCGCCACCGTTGACCAGAACCGCGCTGTCGAGGGTGAAGGCGCGCTCGAGGTCGAGTTCCAGGTCCAGGGTGTACAAGAGGAGCCGCAGCTCGCCGCCCAGCTCGAGAAGGAGCACCCTGGACAGCGTGAGGTCCGAGGATCTCATGATGGCCTGCTGCGAGCTAGGCGAGGACGAGGAGCAGTCCAACGGTCATCTGCAGAGCAACAGCTGTCTGTCGAGCGCCAACGACAGCCCGTTGATCGTCGAGCTATTGGAGAACCAGGTGTCCCTGTTGCGCGACCAGCTGGACCAGAATCAGTCCCATCCGAGTACGCTACTAGTCATTATCGAGCGTCAGGAGAGCGAGATCGAGAGCTTGAAGTCACAGTTGAACGCAGCGCGGGCGGACGTCGCGAACGCCGAGAAGGAGCTGTCCAGGCTCAGGCAGCAGAAGGCGGAGGCTTCCATCAGGGAGAAGCAGGTGGAGGAACTGCTAGGCACGATACAGAGGACGGAGCAACAGAGAGACAAGGACCTGGACGACCTGGAGAAGATGAAGAAGATGTACGCGAGGGACAAGGAGATGCTCGAGTGCAAGCTGTTGGAAACGGAGGCAATCCTCAGGGAGACTAGCGAGAGGTGCGAGATGCTGACCAAGGAGCTCGCGTCGAGTCACAGGACCGTTGAACACCTGCAGACGGAGATAGCTTCCTTGAGCGACAGACTATCGCAAGGTGAGTTCAAAAAACAAACTAGGATATATCACGGATGCTATTATTGGGGTTTATCGGTTCAGGAATCGAGGAAAACGAGCGTTTGTACGGGAAGGTTAGAGATCTGGAAGAGAAGGGTGGACTGTCCGCCTCGAGGGAGCGCGGGAGGAGCTTCGACTCGCTCAGCGACTTGACGAACATCGAGCTGGACCTGGACTTGACTTCTCTCGATAAAGAAAGGTACGTCTATACTAAGTGTTAAGTTTCGTATATTATTAAACTCGCGATCGTTCTTCCACAGAATCATGGAGGAGTACGACGAGCTACGAAGCCGGTTCGAGAAGGCGATCCTGGAGATCCGCGCGATGCGCAAGGAGCTCCGCGAGGCTCACGCGATGCAGGACGCGCTGGAGCTGGAGATGTTCGCGCACAAGCAGGACGCGGTTAACGTGAACGAGACCAACCAGGCCCAGGTCCAGCTGATGGCGGCGAGGATCCAAGACCTGACGAACAAGCTGGCGGCCAGCGAGAAGCAGGTCAAGACGCTGAAGCAGAAGCTGACGAAGGCGGAGACCAGGGACAAGAGGAGATCGCTGTCGCTGAAGGGTCGCGAGTCCTTCCAGATCTCCCAGGAGATGGAGGACAAGTTGCTGGACCTGGAGAACAAGATCTGCGCGATAGAACGCGGCAAGAGCATCACCGCGGTGGTCTCGTCCGGCATCGGTTCGAAGGAGTCGAGTCCCAATCCAAAGAAAGAGAAGAGGAGAGAGATCAAGAACCTGGACCGCGCCAGACTGCGCAGGAAATCGCTGGACAGCGCGACGAGCTCCGAGCCGATGAAGGTGCTGATCAGACTGAGCACGCTGGAGACCAAGGTCGCGAACGTCACCGAGAACATGGCCAGCGACGCGGAGAAGGACTCCAGCGAGTGCAGCGAGGTCAGCGTGTCCTCCACCAGCGAAGTGTCGCTGGAGATCATCGCCAGGTTGAGGAAACTGGAGAGAGTGGTCTCGAAGTCGAAGAGGAGGCTGGAGAAGTGTCTGGGATCCACCCAGGCGGAGGACAAGGCGGAGAAGTGTTTGCGCGAGGTGAACGACATCCTGGACTCGTGTTTAGAATGTAAGAAAAGCCAAGCTAGCGCTCAAGCGACCGAGTCAGTAGGAGTAGTGGTATCTAGACTAGAAACTATACTTAAGGATAAGCTGAGCGAGCTCGCGGCGAGACGGCAGACCCTAGCGCAGAACAATCAGCTGGACGATAGGGAGAAGACGAAGCTGATCGCCGAGAGGGTGGCGTTCGAGTTTGTCGTTCTGAGGCAGATCAAGTGCGCGATCGGCCGGTCGTTCGACAGGAGCGCCGTTCTGAGTGAATTGGTCGAAACTAGTCAGCTTGCCTCAAGCCTAATGCGTAAGATTCACGGAACCAAGCCCAAAACGTACCAAAACACGAGTTACATTCAGTATCTTACTAAAGTGTTAGCGAATAAGTTAGTGCTGGTAGGCGGTATACCGGCGACGGAGACGACGACGAAGGAGGTGGCCGCCGCGCGGGCCGAGAGCCTGAATTTTCTGCTGCAGAAGCAGCGGGAGGTAAACGAGGTGATGCGACGATACAAGGAGACGAAGCTCAGGCAGCTCGCGGAGGCACTGGCCGCGGAGACGCTTAGCATGTCCGACCAGGAGGACCTCGGGAAGCAGGTGCAAGGCTCGAGCAAGAAGCTGCTGGAGGATCGACACATCCGCGAGGCGTGGGCGTTGGCCCAGGAGACGGTTAGCAAGGAGCTCGTGCAGGCCGAGGTGTCCCACGTGATCATGCGTTGCGGTCAGATGTACGAGCAGAACGTCACGAGCATCACCGACGCCTGCCTCAATTTCGAGGGCACGGAGAGCGTGACGCTGGAGTCTTGGATCGACGGGACCCAGACGAGGCTGCGTCAGGAGATGGAGCTCTCCACCCGCGAGCTGTCCGACGCGTACGAGGAGTGCCTTCGTCTGATGAAGAAGAACAAAACGTCGATAGAGGCCAAGTACGAGTCCAGGCAGCTTCTGACGGACTACGCGGACGTGGTCGCGCACAAAGCTTTAATCGACGCCAGGATCGGCCTTCTTCAGGAGAACAACAGACAGTTGGCTACCTTCCCTGGTGAGACGTTCGTATCTAGTCTTATCCGAAACGACGACCTCCTATCGTGCCTGTTGGGGGACGAGCACGAGTTCCAAAGCGATCCGATCCTCGACGCGGAGTACAGTTACCTTTACCAGCAGTTCGGCAAGGAGTGCGAGGAGAGGATATCCGGGAAGCAGGGCTCGAAGGAGCAACTGAAGAGCGTCAGCCAGAGTCTCCTCTGTCTGGAGGAGGACCTCACCGAGCTGGGGAAACGTTTGAGGGAGAAGGACGGCGTCGAGGGCGTCGTTTGGTCCAAGTCGACGACCGCCGCGACCGACTGGTCGACCGTCTGCGAGAAATGCTCCCAGCTACGCGAGCAGATCAAGAAGCTGGGCGACTACATGAACAGCCTCTCCTGCAAGCAGTGCGATCAGCTGCAGGAGACCATCCAGAGGATAACCGCCGAGCACAACGACGAGCTGGAGACGCTCAAGCGCAACCAGGAGAGGGACATGATGGACGTGAAGGGCGAACTGGACAGTCAGAGGCAGTCGTTGACGTCTCAGTACGAACAAGAGGCGGCGAGTCTGAGAGAGAAGGCCAGGAAGCTGGAACACAGACTGAACGCGATGGACTCCGAGCACTCGGCTCACGTGAACGAACTGAGGGCCGCTTATCAGAGATCGATGAGCGCGGAGCTGGACACCGACGCGGAGACGCGAAAGAGGTACAAGGAGGAGATCAAGCAGCTGAGAGCTTTGTGCGAGAAAGGGTTGCTGGCGATGGAGAACTCCCACAGACGCACCATCTCCGAGATGGAGGAGAAACACCGACAGGAGCTGGAGAACCTCAGGGTGGAGAAGGAACAGGCGCTCTCGGAGGAGACCCAGGCCACTCTGGCGGCCCTGGACGCCATGAGGAAGGCCCACGAGCACGAGGTGCAGAAGGAGATCGCCAAGTTCAAGCAGGAGTTCCTCAAGCAGATGCAGGCGCGCGAGGACATCGGCGTGCTTCACAAGGAGCACGAGTAAGCGATTGTCCGTTTCGTTTGCTATCGTTAACTCGACGATGTATTAAAGAACCGTATAACGATTCGCAGGGAAGAAATGGAAGAGATCAAGCAGGAAATTCTATCGTTGTCCGCCAAGTATTCCTCCAAGTGCGTGGAGACCGCGGCCATGGAGGAGAAAGTGGGCTCTCTGACCAAGCAGCTCGCTCAAGCGCAACAGCACATCATGCAACTGGACGCCCGCAACAAACAGCTCAGGGCACATTTGGTGTTGGAGACCAACGACACCTCCATCGACGCGATGCAGCTGCTGAGGGCCAACGAGATACCCGAGCCCAGAGAGGAGATCCACAGACTCCAACAGCTGAAGGTAACGATAGAAACCCGAGACCCGGTCGCAACGTAGATTCGTGGTTAACAAAATGTACATTACTAAATTGATTAACTCTCGCCCGCAATTACGTATATCATGGTGTTCCCCTTACGAGCTTCTCGCCAGCGTCGAGGACCTGGTCGTTACCGTTTGCCCGTTTAAAGTGAAACTTTACGCTTTTAGAACGCGGTACCCGACTGACGCAATTGTAAATAAATGATAACATCAGCTAGAGACGCACTTAGGTACAGCAAAGCTTTTGTGTTCGCAAGCTTCATCCGTTTTTGATCCTCTACTGATCGGACACGCACTTTTTGCAATAGCTAATGATGGGACGCTTTGATCAAAATAAATATGGATTGTCCAGATGAATCACTTTAATTATTGTTTACATATATATTTATTCAAAGTTATTCTGATAGTGTCCTATTGTGGCGATTAACGAAATGAATTTTTCTCTTATGCTGTAGAAAAATTGTCAAATATTACTTCTCGTTTTACCATTTTATATGAGTCTCTTTTCTTAGTACAGTGTTCGAAAATTATTGTTGAATTCGTCCCATCGCTAGTTGTTGCACAGATGTACAGCACAATCACTTTGATCAGGTAAAATGTATATCGTCCTATCAGTCGAGGTTTAATACAATAACCCGTAATAGTAGACATTTGCAATTACTCGACGATATCAGTGGCCATGGAGGTTTTACTGTACCTACACTACCGCTCTGGAGTTTGGGTACACGTACGGGTAAGAAAGAAGTCCATTGGAGTCCTAATTACGATATGTCCCTTACGTCTTCCTCAAATACCAAATATCAAAAATCGAATCTGATTTTGAACGAGATGTTCCAGCGTGGCTTCCTGTGCAGCATTATTAACGATTGTATACCTTAAAAATTACATCAATAAACCTTCCATTCCCTTGTCTATATTCGTGAACGTCAAGAAGAAAATAAGGATTCGCTAACACTAGCATTTGCCATGACAGAAAATAGTTCGAGGATCCCTAACAAGGGATTTCCAGAGTTTCAAAAAATTAAGGCACACCCAGGTACGTAATACGTAATATTTTTTAAAATTAACCACTCAAAATTCCACTATTCTTTACATAAGATACGTTCATCTTTCCATGTTTGTACTCGTGATGTTTACGTTTGGGGCAAAATCTTCATCACGAGTCAGACTCGTTAAAGTACAGGAAGGGGTTAAAATCAACACATTTTTCCATTCACGAGGTATTCGTAAAACAAATCTATTCCTTTTCGCGACCATTCCTTGTGCGAACGAACTAAATTAAACGGTATACGTTTGAAAAATTATTAAATCGTACGTCAAGGGGTGGTTCAAGTTTGATTCAGATCTGATCCTGTAGACACTGATTCCTCTCCCCGCCTTCGTCCAAGTCACAATTAACAAGTAATCGTTCAGAATTGCAAATGGAAGTACTCAAACCCGGATCGGTAGGGTGCTCGACCGTAGCGCGAGTACCATAGTAATTGTCCACCATTGCCCCACCCAGCAGCGATTTAACGACCGTTAACAGCCCAAATCGGCCGCACTGACGCATATTATTTTCGATATTTCACTAACAGCATGGGGACGCCTTTCGTGACACGTTCGGCGCGGCGTCGAAAACTTCGTCGCTGAGCTGCTCGCCGGCGTACTCGCCGCAGCGTGTCAGAAGTAGTCACGAGTACCCTCTGATCAGACCTGGGGGCGAGGAGCAGAGATTAACCGTCGAACGGCCGAAAAGCTCGGTGTCCACGTCGCAAATGACCGCGGCGGACAAGCCAGCCGCGTTCTCGTACAAGGTTGAACGAATAAAGTCGGTGTCGTTGCCTTATTCGAGCAACTTGGTTAGGCCGGGGAGTAGTTCGGGCGTTCCGTCGCACGATAGGAAAGAGGTGAGCTTAGGGCAAAAGAGTCAGGAGCGTAACGGTCTGGCCTCGCCACTTTGGGACAGCTTAAGACCCAGGAGCGGATTGCCCCATCAGTATCAAGGTACAGAAGAAAGATGAACCGGAAACGCGCGAAAGCAGGTGGTGGATTGCGTTTTCGATCCCCTTCGAACGACTCTGCTTCTCTAAAACCTTTCAAGTATCTGTTGCATTTGTTCGCGGGTACGTTGCATCGAATGTCGAACGATTCGTTGCTTTTTCTTCCTGTTTTTTTTTTTTTTTATTGTCGATGCTACTCTAGAGGAACGTTTCGACGAAGCCACTCTTTCGCCCGCGGTCTGGCATGCCGACGAGAACGATCTCTGTTTATCTCTAACAACGTGATCGGGGTAGCTTATTTTGTGATTTGTTGATTATGCGTTTAGGAATAGAAAAGGGGAGACACGTAAGACTAACCGGGTGCTTTCGTTTAGAAATTAACCGCTTACGAAGACATCGATCGTTGGCCTGCGGATTTTCTGCATTTGTTATTCCTTTATTTCGTTTTGCGTATCGAACGGTAAATGTTCGAGGGATATTTTATTAGGCTACGAGAGGAACAATGTACTTCGTAGGAATTAAAAATCAATTAAATATATAATTAAAAATAATTGTTTTTAAAAGTTTCATAGAATACGCTTGTTGGACGGACAATTTTAATACGAACGCATAAAATCCGCAGTCTGGATCGTTTACTAAATGGACTGCGCGTATTCGGAATTGACATGTAACCGTATCGTTGCGCGATAATTTGTTTGTATGTGACGCGGATCGATCGGTTCGAGTTTCCTAGGCGAGAGTATCGACCGTCTAGGATCGATACGACTGCTAATAATCGCTGTTTGTTAAGTATAATACGCATAATTGTACTACTCGAAGGTTGTCTAACCCGGCTACTTGCTAACTGGATACATGTACTATTAACGGTATGCAAAAGTAACGCAAAAGTAACCCCTGCCTTGTGACGAATGTGATTCTGTACTCCTTAATCGTCTAATCAACGCGTCAGCTGATTTGCTATACGGAACACTTATCGACGCGTCACGGAAATGGCGGTGCGCAGAAATCCAACAGAAACCATGTCACGGACTCGTCGCATTTTTAAATACGCTATTCTGATAGAACCTTTTGAACCGTTTTTACCGGGAACCTATTTTTACAACGTACAGTAAATATATCGTAACATTGCATATCCCAACGTTTCTGCGCACTTCCGAGCATCAGCATCGAACGATGCGAGTATATCTTCACTGTTGGGAACATCTTAGATGCGTAAGGAAATCGAGTCCCCTGTTCTACCCCTCATATCATCTAGAAAATAATTGATAGCCTCTGACGGCAGCGGAGTTACTAACTTCGATTCGACTGTAGCAACCAGAGTCTCTTTTACAAAGTTTTCGATCGCTGCGTGGAGTAAATTGGGGTAATTCCTGTTTTCAAAACTTGAGTTAAAGGATTGTCAAGACTGTGGTTTGGGGCTGTTCATACACATTAGATAATAAATATCACTTTTTCTCAAATTGGGGTTCACAGAGGGTGGTAGATACAAAATGATCGGAATTACCCTAGCTTGCCCTGAGAGCACACAGACCACGTTTCCTCTTAAAGCGATTCGTAACTCTATTTGTAATAAGGGTAAGAAACAAAGCATTCAAGGCAGACGTGGTAATCGTATTTCGACAATTATTTGATACGAAAGGTGGCACAACAGAGATGCGAGTCGGCGGCTCTGGTACCCGGTGGCAGGACAACAAGCAAAGTGAAAAGCAGCAACAATCGGAGGCTTACGGCCTCCGTGCCGACGATCCTCACACGTCCCGCCTCACCGCGGAACCCCCAGCTCTCTCCGTTGCAGGTCCGTTTCTATTCTTTGCGAATCTAGCGAACGTCTCATAAAATCACCGCTGAAATTCGTCCACGGTCGTTTCGCCACGCATTCCGTCCGCTTCTGCGCTTCGTTATTTTTCTAAAGCTTCTGGGGGAACTCTGGGTTTACTATACCAGCTCTCTGCCGACGAGAAGAGGATTAAAAGCAAAGAAAATTTGAATTTTCATTCGTTTAACAAGAAAATAATATGAGTAGTCGAGGACCATGAAAGCTAAACATTGAACTCAATTTCGTTTCCTCTTCTCGTATGCCTAGACTTGCCTAGATTCTCGGTTTCGTTGGTACCTGTCGCGATTTTCCAAGCTTGCTTAGAGTACTCTGGGGGCGCGTAGACTCCAAATTCTGGGGGTTCGAACTCGCGTAACGTTGCGTGACTCTCTTTGCAGAGCTGATGAGGTCTCCAGCAGTGAGGTGGTCCAGCAGGAGTTGTCGCAGCTTGCCTCCCACACCCACACCGAGTTACCATCACCCGCTCCACCCCCCACTGCCAGCGGTGGGCATGGTCGCCGAGAGGAAGAAACGTTTCGAGCTCTGAATTCTGCCGCCACCTTCCGGGAAACTCTGCTGCTCGTTGAAAACTCGCGATGATTTTCGTATGGTGCTAAAAACCGGTTGCTCGTTCGCGCGTCGAAGACCAGTGATCCCAAAGATGGGCAAAATTCTTCACCAGAAACGTCTCGAATAATATTCGTTCCTCGTCGAGTAAAATTTAGAATTTGTATCGTATTTAGAATTTTGCTCGTCTCTGCGCGAATCCAGCCGTCACCCTGTTGAAATAGCGTCTTCGAGCGTACGTCGACAGCCACACGAGTAACCCTTTCCAACAGATAATCCACAAGCATTCGTCACTGCCATAGCGATCGAGCTTCGATGGTAGAATGGAGCGAGACGTATTCTCGCGTTAATTGATACGGTCGTACGGGATCGAGCTCGTCGTCACGTGACAATATTGAGCATGTTTATCAAGTAAACATGATTCAATAGCCGGAACGAGGCTGGGATCCCGATGGCTACGTTCTTCGTCACGGTGGAAAATCGCGGATCCGTTTTCGAAGGGACTTTTTATCACTTGGAACTTTTGCTAAGCACGTTTACAAGGCTGCCGTGTCACCAAACGGTCGTCGTTTGATATGCATTTAGACTTTGATACATGAATTTTTCCGTAGGTGCGAGTAGTAGTCGTTTTCGATCGACCTTCGCGAGCGACGCGCATTTTTTCGGGCATTATTTCACTGTCAGTCGTTTCTCGTACCGGTATAGCGATCTCAGGAGACCCGTCGGTTCTATAATTACTGTAAAATCCATTGGCTACCGAAAGACACTATCCCTATTCCGACCACAACAATCAAAAGTAACCAGAAGACGTAGCTGAGTGGTTTCGAGCAGTCATTTATTTTTGTTCCAGCTGTGGTAAATATCTTTCAATATATTTTACTCGAATAAGGTTTACTTAAACGATAGTATGCAAATGATCTAATGGAGCAATGTATAGGTAACACAATTGAAAATTTATTCACAAGGCTATTTGCTAATTATCTTCGTAACCAGAAGAGTCGACAAACGTTTCCTGAAAACTATCCCTGGTAGCGAGAAACGGCCAAAAAAGCTGCAGATGCGAAGAGAGTACAGTAGAACGCCAATCAACTGATTTCTTCAGGGCAAATAGTAAGAAACTGTTTAATTGATTAAGTCGGTGTTAATACACTTCTTATTTTTACAAAGAAAAGCTACATTTTGTAGCACCAAATCGATAACGCTGTATGGTTTATTTTTGAGTCTCGAGTGCGCGAATCTCTGGAAATATGGCCCGAAAAAGATCAAAGGACAGAATTAGGCGTTCTACGTTACCGTACAAGTCATATATACAGGTGTCGTGATAGTTAAAACGCGTTATAATGCGTACGTGTATCGGTGTGAAAACGTACGAACGAATCTGTTCGTCGAAATCGTTGAGTTTGTCGAATTGCGCTGTGTTAAGTTCTGAAATCGATTTCGTACAATTGCAAGATCCGTTCGCCATCTTGTGGCTCTACGAGGGGGCTAATTTGAATCGACGATAGGCTCAAAGTTCGTCTTTTAGGGAGGCTTCTATTTTCAGTTTTCATTTGTTGACCACCGTTGATCGCGACTACCTTTGTTTCTCTTTCGCTCCCTTTGTTTCTTATTTGTTTTGTAAAGTCTGTCGATGTTTTGTAAAGTCGTTTAAAGCGGGGACACGAGAGGACCAGGAACGTAATATTCTCCGTTTCTTTCGATTGTTTTTCTGTTTCGCCTATTCTCCTCTCTCTTTTCTTCTGTCTCGTTAATTCGTTCGATGATCGATAGAAAGTATTTTTACGCTTGTTTCGCTCTTGTTATGTATAGATTCTGCACATATGAATATTACGGCGTTGTCACGTTGCACTGTGTATTACCGCATTCTCTCATCGTGTAAATGTTTTTCTTTTTTTTTTTTTTTTGTCGGATCGCGATCATTTTTTTGATGTTAATACTGTATAGTTTATGACGTTTCAATTTAAGGAGCAAAGTATAAATAGCCTAGGAATTAACCCCTTCCATATGAAAGTGGATTGTTTATATTATATGTTATTATTGTATTTCTATATTATATGTCGTCGCGGTTCGTTCCGGTGACGGTGTCGCTCGACCTGTCGTGGGCGGCGTCGAAGTAAGCGAAAAAAAAATGAAAAATAATCGATAACAATACGATTCATTATCTCTTATGTAGAGTAATTACTCAGGATTGTTTAACATTTATAATATATTACGATTATACTTATTGTATTTGTATTATAATTTATAACAACGTTTGAAATAAAATATAGTAACCATTGACGTGAACAATCGCTGCTCAAATTCATTTGTTATAATTCTTTTTTAGGTTACCTGTTAGCTGCAAGTAACATACTTCGAATAATTTCAAGATAATTGTCTCATGCTTGTTGATACGAAAAGTTTAAAGAGAAGATTCAAATCATTTGCGATTCGAATTGTCGCGGGCGAGCACTGCGCATGCGCGTGCAGTTCCGACTCACGACTCACGTCGTACTTTTCGAACAGACGCCTGCTCGTGGCTGATAGAGTCGTTGCTAGTGCGCGGTACGTTTTGCGAAAAGTGATATATTCTGTGAGAATGGAGCCGACGTTTCACTTTTACTTCGAGGACATCGATATTATGCTGGCGAACGTGAAACGGAGACTGATGCTGCAAGACGAGACTGCACAGGTACGTAAATTAGGTTAAGAACTTGCCAACGACAATGCTCAGCTTATGGCGGGACACGCCGCGTGTAAGAAAGTTTTCAACTATTGAAAATTATTCACTTTCGAGGTCATCGGAATCGTGTAGACATTTACAGTTATTAATGATACGAACGTCGATCGAAATTAAGCTGGAAAGCACAAGGTTAATACGAAATTCTGAATCGCTGACATAAATTTCATTAATCGATAAAAATCATTGAATTTTCGTTTCATGATATCGCGTAGACAATCTCATGTTGGAATTCAGGTTAGGTAGGAAAGTTAGAGTATCATTTAGGACAGATATTAGATGCGATAGAGTAGGAAGAGGAACAATTTTGCAGATTACGTGCGTCGAGCGAATATCTAACCTGTTTAAAAGTGGTGGCGCTGCGGGCAGCGAGGAGGTTCTTTCGAAGCTGATAAAGTACGATGTGCTTTCGACAGTATTCGAAATTATTCACACTCCCAGCAATCGTCTTCTCCCGTACGTTTCACGTCAACAGCAATAATAATCACTATAGCAGATTTTAACTTTCTCTAACAATGATACTCCCGTTACTTTGACAGTTGTATTCTCGACTTTTTGAGCTTGATAAGCGCCCATCGAAAGTTTTACGAACAACACGTGGTCATGGACGCCATGGACGCCATCTTGAAAGTCGCAATTTGCGTTTTCAAATCTCGGTGCAAGGAGACGCAATTATTAGAGAAACTGATTCAGGCCATTCACAATATAGTATACAGGTAATTAAATACGAAAATTGTCGAGACGTCTTTGAAAGGTCTTTCTATTATTTTGAACGAAATAACAAGAACATTTTCTTTTATTTTTTTAAACTATGTAGAAATTTCTATAGCATATCCAAGCGTTTTTAAATACTTTGGGACATTGTATTTTCAGAGCAGTAGAATTTAACGTGGAACTGAACGCGGTTTGCGTTCCGCGGCAAGTTCTGTGCCTTTTGAAGTCTTTGATTTTGGACGATAAGTTGGACAAGAAATTAAAATTTACCGCTGTCGCGGTGCTGAATGTCGTTTTGGAAAACGTGGACGTTGACGAGTCGGAGGACAGCGCGTTCGAAATTTGTCATAAAGCTCTTAGTTTAATGAAAGATATCGTCGAGTACAGCGACGACGATGCCTCGATCGCGCTCGCTGCGAACGCACTGTGCGCTGTTTGTGCTTCCGGTGCTCGGTGAGGCTGTGCACTTTGAGTTTAAAGTTACATATAGGATGTTTCGAACCAGGGTTGCAAACAGTACTCGTTAGAATTTTCAAGGAAAATCTATTATTTCGAGATCCAAGCGACCAAAGTCTACTGTTTCAAGTCAGGTTTATTTTCGAACTTTTCGTCGACAAAGTTTGCAAAAGATCGTTGTTCTCAGGTTGTGCAAAGTAGACAGCAACGTCCGCGGAATTTTCGACAAAGTTCAGGAAAGCAGAGCGTCCTTAACGAAGACGATCTACCAGGCGACGATGAACACTCTGATACCTTACGTGAAAGTAAGTTACGAAACGCGAGATCGGTGTCGCGTTACTGGACCGTCTCGATCGCGATGCAACATATTTAATTACAAGCGTCAAAGGCCCTTTTATTCCTCCGTTCGACAGAACACGGAACCGAACGAAACGGACGGGGTCAGATTCCACGCGAGCTTCGTGACTTGTCTGAACAGCCTTTACAAGCTGGCCAACTGCAGCCACGACAACTTGTCAAACCACTTGACCGCCAACGGATATCTGAAGTACTTCTTGCTTTTAACCACCAAGCTTCCGTAAGTCTCGTCGTTTCCACCCAAGGGGAAATACAATGAAATTGATAAAACGCCCGTCGCTGATTAAATTTTAAATTCAGTATAAATCAGGGTTAGATATATAGGGAGAATCCTCTATAGTTTTATTCCGAAGATAGAAAGAACCTTAGAAATCAATTTTAAAGCGTTATTTAAAACGTTTTATTACATTTAAAGGTCTGTTATTATGTAATAAAAGTCTCTTCACCGTTTTAGAGAAAATTTGCGCCGCAGCACTTGTGCGCTTCTGTCGCGAATTATAACCACTCTCGGCGATAAATCACTGTCGATTGGCCAGTGGCCCGGGGGCGCGACAGGCTTCGAGAATTTAATGCACCGCGGACTGCTCGACTTGCCAAGAGACTCTCAACGGTGGGGCAATGTCGTGGCTCATCGAGGAAACAACGCGATCGCTCTGATGGTGTTAATTTATTATCATTACCACGGCACCAGAGAGTACGAGTTCCATTGTTCGTTGCAGGGAAAACGAAAGATCGATAAAGGGAAATCCGAAAAATATCAAATAAGTTTTGCAATTGGGGATCTTTCCTTTTCCACTTTACGCCTCTTCCCCCTAGATCGAGACTCTAACTAAAGTATTTCAGGAGCATGATATGTCTGAGGTCTCTGATCTCGGGGATCGTCGGTATCCCCAAGTCTGAGCAGATTTCGGAGCAACTCCTGAAGGTTCTGTGGTTTCTATTCGCCATCGCGTCTGTGTCGCATCCTTCTCCGAACTCGGAACAGGATTACAGCAGAGCAGCGACGCGATTGGCCGTCGCGTTGCAATATTCGCGATTGAACGATTGTTACACCCACCACATAGACCTGCTTCGCTATTGCTTAAAGTGTCCCGACGTTCCCAGAGATCTCAGGGACAAAGCGTTGGATCTCTGGCTGGTGGAGTCCGACGGGGACATCGAACCATTGTTGACGTTGGATTGCGATCAAGTCGTTCGGCATTATTTATTGGTATCCAAGTTTGCTACATCGGACCTTGGAAATTAAAGAACGACTTCAAGTTTTGCTTTGTACGCAGCTTGTCATACAGAATGGTTACTCGGAGAGGATCATCAACTTGGCCATGAAGGGAATTCGCGAGATGATACGCGTCGATAATGCCAAGGAGGTCGCTGAAATTGCTTGGCACATGCTACCTACTCTTCTTTCCACCCACCGACAGGACAAAGGTTCGAATATTTATCTAGAGACCCGACTTTTCGTCCATTAGATTTAGAATGTACTCGTCTCCTTATTCTGATTCCAATCTTTATTTAACTTTAACATTCCGAAAGAATTATTCTCCGTGGTGCAATGGGTTAGTTTGAGTTTGATATTACCATTTAGTCGGTCAGTGGTACGTACATTCGCGTGGATCTAAAACAATTGAGGCCCACCGTTGAACTTAATAGCGGGATCGTCGATCGCGATTCCTCGCGTGGAATCGGTGACCTGAAATCTTCTCTTTGACCAACCGACGACGAACGAATACGAACGCTGTTCGCAGACGAGCAAATCAAGGCGGTGCTGGAATTGACAAACATTTTTATTCCGGACTGCCTGTCCCCGAGCGTAAGGAATCGTTGCGCCGACAGCCTCGTGGCCATCGTGCTGAGAAGAGACGCGGACTTGAAATTGAGGACGCTGGCAGTGATGCAGTCGTACGTCCTGTTGGCCACGTCCGCGACGTTCAAACCGTTCACGAGTAAATACTCCACGGATACGTACGAGAGACGAGAGACGTCGAAGGTAATCCTCTCTCTCTGAAATTGCAGTTTTCGAGAGGTGTATCGCGACACCGAATTTCTTGGAGGAGCTGCTGGTCCAAGGATTCTCCGAGGACACCCCGGAACTGTCGGCAGTCTGTCTGAAGCTGGTCGCGTTTATTATTCACTGCCAGGAAAAATCCTCCGTCAAAGTAAACATTAAACGTGCACCCTCTGGATCAGACCATCTTCTCAAATAATATGATTTTGCTCCTGTGCGATCTCCAGCGCGACAAGTCGCTGACGATCGACGCTCAGAGCTTAGCAGACTTGCTGTTCAACGCGAGAAAGTCTCTTCACTGCTCCATCAATGGGATGCAGCTCGCGCTGGAACTGCTCACGCAGAACATCGAAGGGTCAGCCGTCAGGTTGGAGGTCACGAGCAACAGCGATCGCGCGAAGGGAGTTCTGAATCTCTACGAAACTCTGCACATGATGCACGGAAAAGTTAGTTCTCGTCACGCTGTCGAAGAGATTTTGTTCTAATCAAATACAATTTTGTTTAACAGAGCGACCCAACGCAAAGGGATCTCGTGTACCAGTGTCTCGAAGGCGTGATAACTTTCTGTCACAAGCACGTGGAGTTCTTGTTGTGCCACGTGTGCACGTCGATGAGCAACGATGGACTGGTGGCGAGCACCCTGGCCACCCCCTTCGTGTCCTGCCACTTCCTGGAGTTCGTCTCGACCTGGCTCCGCTGCAGACGAAGGTACTGCAACGACGAAGCGCCCTGGAACGAGAGGTCCCTTCGCAAGACGCCCTTCGAGGAGACTCTGGACCGAATCGAGAAGTACGTCGACGCCACGAGGAACTCCAGGACGGACGCTGCGTTCAACAGTCTTCTCTACGCGGTGAGTCCTCCATTTTGAACGATACTTCTTCGATTTTCAGTCGTTCGTTACGAAGGTGATGCAAATTCGTCTAGGGAAACATCGAGTCCCTGCGAGCAACGATTCTGTCTCCTTCGCAATATCGCAAAATATAAAAATATGATTGTTTTTACAAAAATCTTGATTAGATCGGCGCAGACAATAACGACGAATATATTACTGAATCAAATGGAAATATATTTGTTACAATAACAGAGAAAGAAAGATTGCACCACAATCATAGCGAACAACTCGTTTATAGAAGCGATTGCTAGCTTCGACGAATTGTATTTTTAGCTGTCGCAATTTAAAGATTGACCGCAAGGGACTGTAATGGACAGAGGACGGACGTTTGTTTTAACAGTTTATTTTACCCGTGCAACATGGTTCGTAACATTACTTTAACATGGCAATACGTGCGTACAAAAAGTAGAAAAAGATTATCCAGGACGAATTTAATTCGTCCGCGTGTGACGCGTGCGCTTCTGTGATTCTGAAATATAGCATTAGTTTTGGTTTTGTATCCGCTAAATTATCGCTCTCCTCGTTCTAATCTCCCTAAATAATCGGAGCTGTTCGGAAGCGCTGCGCACCTTTGGCCTTTGCAATTTTTTTTTTTTTTTATATAGTTTTGGATGGCTTTGAAATCGTTTTCGTCTCCCCTCCCGGCGTCGTTTCGACTTCTCGTCGGCTGGTCTTTCGTTACTTCCGCGGTCGTCCGTTGCGTTGCATAAAGCAACCCTTGAAGGAGTTCAATCTCACGTCGATCTCCCCTTCTTCCAGCTGAAACGAAACCACCCTCGTCAGATCACTCGAAACGTCATGTTCTAATCCAACTTGGAACACTCGTAGTCTATCTTTCGTCCATTTTGGTCAAACTTTGCGAAAAAGACCGACTTTTCCACCGCTATGACTCAATCTCGAGGGATGAATTTTAATTAGAATTACTCTTAAACGTTTCCTCTTTGACGCTACTTTAAAATCCACTTTTCAGTGTCTAGCAAAAATTTTCATCCCTTAAATTTCTGTCACAGTAGCTAAGAGATAAATACGTATTTCAGATTGATCTATCGATTCGTAGAGTTTTGAATCAACGTAGGATAGTTTTCGAGTGTCCCTTGGGATCACGGTACAAAATGGCGCGTATACCTGGTCGAACAAGTAGATCTCTTTGTAACAGGACGGTGACACGCACTCGCGGATGCATCTGGTTTTGGCAATACTGTTACTTTGCGGTGGAAGCATCTTGCAAGCGCCGCTTTCTTCACAAGTCTGCTCGTATTGCCTGAAGAGAAGTTCCTGCGGGGAACGTAACATCAGTTTTTAGCGTGGCTTTATCATTAAATGCGTTTCTATATCGAATTAAAGTTAAAAGTAAAAGTTTTCTATCGAATCAGTCGAGGGTATCTGTTACTTAGCGAGCTCGAGGGACTCGTACGACGTGGAAAATATAAACGACGCTTGTGGCTCGCGATAACTAGATAAAATTGAGCGCAACAATTGGTTCGAGCCTCTTCGGAGATTAACCCCAATTAATGCTGGCATGGAGTTCTATTATTGGTACCGCGGGCGCGTTCAATTTTCTTCGAAGACAGCCTCCTTTCTCCCGGGAGATCAAGTCGACGTAAAAATTAAATTCATTATTGCTACGAATTTATTTATACGAGGAACGTAAAAATTATAATTTAGTACAAATATCAAATATACTTGTTACTTAAACGCACGTTTTCTGTCGTATTCACGATGGTCTGACCACAGACTGTCCACTTCCCCTTACGCTTTTAAATTCTCCAACTTCACATTTTTCCACGCGTTGTTTAAAGCACGCTCTATTTCTTAAAATTTCATTTCCACCAACCGTGGCACTCTGAAGTCGTAGCAATTTTTAAATATTTAGTTCTGTTTAAGATCGTCAAAGTAACATCCAGAGGAGGATTAAAAATTTTCTCTTTCGCGCGAAATTAAAAACCCATTCATGCGATTAAATTTTAAAGAGAACACGTTCGTAGCAACTTCTTGCAACGGACTTTCCGGGAGCACGTAACGCGGTAATGCAGATTAAGTAAAAATTCCACCTTTTCACCTTTGCTTCGAGCTCCTTTCGCGAGCTCTCTTCCATTTTAATTCTGTTATAAAAAGAAAATAAATACACAAAGACTTGCGAGTCTTTAAAGATGGGCCTTCAAAGAGATCAAACGTAGGTAAATACGATTGGAAGGAATTGGCAAAACGATGTGCATCGGGCGTAACAAGTTGGTGCAACAAGTGACGAAGAAACGAAAGTTTGGACACTCGTGTTTACGACAGAGTAAACAAAGCTTTGAATAATTGATTCTAATTCAGCGAAATCTTTTCCCCATTGATCGACACGGTACTCTTTGCGCCGTTCTGCCGCAATAACCGTATCGGCGACCGATACCATCGAAGCACGCCCTCGAGCACTTTGACTGTCTTCGGGTTAATGCCAAATCGATTTCACCCCTTTGGCGAAACCACCCTCGTTCTGTTACGTCCCCCATGGGAACGTTAAGTCGAGCTCTGCGACGGTCCAACGTAATGCGTTGCTCAAAGGATATCGCAGGAATCGGATCAAAATTCGAAGCACCATCTTCGATACGACAATTTTCAAAGTATGGCAACAAATGCGATCACAGAGGAACTGGATCGCCTTTGGTGAACTGCTTGAAACATTGAAATTACGTTGCAATCAGGCAGCAAAACAATACAAAGCAATTTTCTACTCTTTGGAATTTATCAGTCCTATTATTCGCTAGACTATTTAGAACGTTATATTTAGGTTTAAAATAGAATAATAATAGGGCAATATTTTATTTAAGAGGTCGGTTCTAACGATCAATATGTGAAATAATTATCGCGATGGAAATGTCACGCATATGCACGTAACTTCGTTATTCCACACGATCCAGCTTGTACGATAGGTTCACGTAAATTTATAGTATTCTATAGTATTGAAATTCGTACATCGATAGTCACGATAATCTAGAAATCGAGTCGACTTTGGAGAACCGAAGTAGCAGGGTGTTGAAAACTTAAACGCGATTCGAATAATCGTCGCAGGTTAGGTTGATCCTTCTCCATGGGGGGATGTTAAGCCGATCGACCCTGGTCAACCCTCTTAATGTAACCAGTCGATTCGAGGACGTTGCAGAAATCGGTTTGAAATTCTATTTTCCTCGGAGAGCAACGAAACTATGCTTCGAAATAAAAAAGAAAATGGAACGATTGCAAACTTTATCGAGATCCAAACGACCGCCCTAGGTTAGGTCGACCCTCCTCCGAACCAACCCTCTTCGTAATCGAATTACTCTCAATATACCGCGTCAATCTACTCGAAATTCTGTTCCACTCGAACCCAGATCCACCATCGAAGATTCCACCTTGCAAAGTATACTATTCACCTACGTAACTGTCCTCTACCACCGACCATAACAATCGTAAAAAAATTCACAGAGCTCTGTTTACGTGATATCGTCTCGCACGTTCGTGGAATTCACTGATCGCGGGTATAGTGATCGCCATGCATTCGTGGAATTTCCTGTCGCGCTATAGAGCAGCTGTCCCGGTGTTTGGGGAAAAGCGCCACCCCCAAAATAAAGATCGCCAACCATAACCTATACCAGCGGATGAAACGCGTTTCTGTCTCGTAGTTCGCGGTTAGGGTTCGACTTACATTTTTGGTGGTCTCCTTGTACGGGTACTCGGGGAAGGTGAAGGTTTTCGCGTGGATTCCTGGCCCCTGTTGTAGGTGTCCGACGACGAGGATCAGACCGATCGTGAACGCCATCCCCGGCGCCATGTTGAGCAGCCGGCTACGAGATCAATACGAAGGGGTGGCGCTCGCTTACGTTCGTTTTCCTTCCACGGGCTTTTCTACGAGGCGGTTGTAAAAATGCCGAAATCGACGGGGTGGATACGCGCCCAATCATCCCTCGATGAACCTGTCGATTCCCTTTAGCCGCTTGTCCCGCGAAATTGACTTTTTAAGATCCCCTCTACGGGGTCGGAGGGGGTCAACCGGAGAGGACTTTGGCGCTGGGGGCGACATCGACGAGGATTCGGTTAATCCCCCTCAGTGTCAGTTTTTGGCTCGACCAGTCGACGAGATTCGGTTTTTATTTTCCTCCCAAACTGGATACTCGAGCCCCAAAAACGGTTGGAACTGCACCTCGAGATCCATAATTATACGAGCTAGTAGTCGTACTTTGAATTTTCTTGCGAATAAATCGGTTAGACTTTGGTTGAAGAGGTTTGGACAACCCTTAAATGGACTCTCAATCTTGACTGAATTATTTTATTTAATTAAAATAGTAAGTGGAAATCAACTTTCCTTTAAAGTATATTATACAATATTAGTTTAAACTTGCGGAGGGCCGCAATGATCCACTTATGGGTTAATGAAATTCGTTTCTATTAGATAACAAAGCTTTCCATATAAATCTATAGAGATATGAGTTTGAAAATTTAGATGTGGCTAACATCCAATAACTCTCGAAGCTCTCGACCGGTGCTTCGCATAACATTGTCTTTGATATGCAGATTCGCAAGGAAAGAACGTGTCAAGTAGCCAGCGCTCGTATTATTCACGTTTTCGTATTTTATGCAGCATCGTCGCAACGAGGTTGTTCATGCTCGCTAATCCTAATTGTTACTGTCTTCGGCAGTAATAATTTCCCGCGATGTCGGATTTTCAAAGCAGACCGAACGCGTTGCCTGCTTTAATTACAGCGAGCCGGGAGCATAAAGAAAGTTCCATTAAATTCTTCACGCTCTTTATACCGGCGATGATTAAAGTAGAACGAATTTCGACTAATTCCATAGTATGGGATTGGAAGAATTTGTTAATACTGCAGAGACGAGGATCCTCTCGCAATTAAATCGTGCACGTCTGCCTCCACCGGCGGGCTGATAAAATAATCACCCCGCCCGGAGTGACTTCTATTTACCATACAATTTTAATTCGGTGGCCAACGCAAACAACGTTTGCCGGAAATGTTTCGTTTGCGAACGAAAAAGTCTCTCGAATCGAAGCACAAATATTATGACTGCGTCCATGAAGGGACCGCCGATTGCCGATAATTTTGTATTAGTCGTGATCGTTCCTCCCCCTGACGGGAGGAGGGGACGTGTAATCCGGCATCTCGTTAATCCTCCGACGTTCTTCAGCACGAGACCGCCCTCTAATCCTTTTCGGGAACGGTTGAAAAAATTTTCCACCGACGCGGAGAAATCCAAAATGCGTCTCCCACCCCCTTCGAGAGTTGTGGCGCGTTCATCTTGTTTATCCGCGCGCTGGAATTCCGGCGGAATCCGCTTTATCCGCTCGAAACAATATATTTAAGCTTCCTACGGCAGCAAAAGTATTCGTCGGAAGCGAGGGAGAACGGAAGGACAACGAAGACGGGGTACGCGGGATCGTCTCGTCGAGCGTACGCTCGAATTCATCGATAAATCCGCAGCGTACCGACTCGTCTGTTTTGCATAAAACGCGACGGAGCTCGCGCAACGGAGCACGATGGCATTTATCGTCGCGATGCACGCGCTCGAACGGGACGACGTTTTTGCCAGCCGTTGCGCACCACCAGCTCCGCGTGCACCGAACCCCCAACCCCCCTGCTCCCATTAAATCGAGATTTCGGCGGTGATTAGCGCCAGTTTGCCTCGCCCCACCACCCCCCTCAGTCGATAGACTTTCCCGATAATTTTCCCTCGGTTCGAGGAAATTTCGATCCGAACGGGAACGTTGGTTTCCGCGGTTTCCGACCGCCGCGTCCATCCATTCTCTGCCCCCCCCCGGAATCGCGTTTCCATGAAACTTGGCTTTCTTTTCTTCCATTTAATATGTAATTTTTTTCTCATGCCCACAGAGGCTATTTGAGCACCGTATTTCGGGAATTTCATTAAATAGATCAGGTTTTCGTGTTTTTGGGGCAACGGAGATTAAAAATTCCGACGGTGTCCGTTTGTCCGGAAGTACCATGTAAGATACGCGAGTACAATAATACGATTCAGCAATTTCCGCGACGCTACGCGATACGAGTGAAATATCATTTTTGGGAACTCTGTTTGCATACGTAATCCATACCGAAACAAACGGGGAGTATAATATTCCGGTACCGTCACAAAATTGATTCTTAAATAAACAAAAACTTCCTGTAAGAGTCTCGAAATGTTTCACGATATTATACAAAATTGATACAGTTATTTGTATCGATAATTAATTAAAATAAGATCGATCGTCCCCTCGGGAGGAATTAAAGAAATTCAAACGCGTTGTAACGGGGGAGAAATGAAAATCGACTGACGAATTTGGACCGCGAATTAAAATTTTCGTGCATGTCCGCGCGTAACCGAATGTCCGGGCTAATTAAACTTGGAACCGGAAACGGGAGAACGAAAATCGCGGACTCGAAGCTTTTTCCGAAAGTTTCGACGTCCAGCGGAAAATCTGCAAAAACTCGAAATCCTGGCCGGCTTTTTAATTACATGCCAGGACCCGTTCAAACGACCGAATGCAAAACCGATGCATGATGCACGAGGTACGCAACGTTTCCGCGCGAAATTTCATCGATTTATCGGAGACCGCGCTCCGCGTTTCTGTCTGGACCGATACGAATTTTTTCAGTGGACAAACGATCGCAATTTCGAGAGTCTTTCGATGATTAAAATTGGAATTTATTGCGTATTTATCTGATACATAAATAAACACGTGACTCCTCGAGTTATTATCGATCTTCTCTCTCAGCTGTTTTCCTTTTACAACATACACAGACATCGCCTAACAATTTTAGAGAATTACTAATCTATTTCTAGTGCAATACTCGTACTAAAAAATCGAAAACAGCATTCCTTCTGGATCTGGACGTTCCCTCGAAAATTAAAATGGCAATCCGCCTATCGCGTGATCTTCCCGTGTCACTCGTAACCATACTTATTTACGAAAATTTATTTTACATTATCTCTTCATCGCGCTCGTCTCGTAAGTCAAAGCGAGCCGTCGGCGTTCCAGGACGTCCTTTAACAATTTTAATTGCAAATTGTTTATCGTACGATCTTGTGTCACTTTGTAACCCACGCAAGCTACAGTAAAGCGCTTCTATCCTTCGAAGCACGTCGGTCACGCGTTCCGCGTCGCGTGACAACTGCGATTGACGTTTCCTCGTTCAACCGTGAAATAATATCCGCATTGTAATTACCATGCAAATTCGTAAAACACCGCTTTGCCCATCGGAAGATACTCGATACTTCCCGTAAGGAGCGTTTAGAAATTCACGATCGTTCCCCAAGGATACGCGTTAAATAAAAATCTTTGTTTATCAGAGATCGTCGACTCTGTGCCTCGAGTTTTAACATTCGATTAACCCAGCGATCGGAGAAAGGTGTATTATTTAAATCTGCTCGTCGTCCGCGCTGGAAGACAGGGGCGGAAGTTGATTTAATTAGAGTGTAATTAAGTACCGGATGGCAGGCGGAGTCGGTTGATCTAATTGCAACGATTAAGAGAATTGTTCGCGCGTTCGAGCCGCCCGACAGGACTTTTTCGAACGGCTTTTGTTTCCGCGCAACAGAAACGTCGCCCGTTGGGAAAATTGCAAGTGATAAATTCAAAGTTTCCCCCCCTCTCTCTCTCTTCCCTACGTCGACGGTGGCCGTTATCAACGACAGAAAATAAGATTAAAAGCGTCGGGCACCGAAATCGTGGAAGCGAATTTAATTACCGCGTCCCCGTTGTTCCCACGGCAATTTAACGGCGAAGGTTAGTTTGCAAATTGACGGGGAAATTAAACGAACATTAACGCGGACGCTGTAACCATAACGACTCGGGCGAATTTTTATTTCCACGTTTTTTTTTTTTATTCGATCCGCGAAACCCAGCAACAGGTTTTCGGAAAGCGCCCGAGTCGCGAGCTTTTTTTTATTTATTTTGTCACTCGTAGCAACGGTTGCGACGAGTTGAATATTTCAAAACGCACGATGCACGCTCGTCCACTTTTGTAAGATGTTTCGCGGCGTGTGTTTTCGAGAAAAAGAGTCTCACATTTCGTTGTGGAATTATTACAATGTTTCCTGTGCCCGTGCTCTGTTTTTGCCTTCCAGCGCGGCGAATAAAGCCGTTGAATAAATAAGGGGAATACAATAAACACTGGCTGCTTCGGGGATAAATGAGTCGAAACTCAGGGGTAGGGAGCACGGAGGTGAATAAAAAGGATTGTTCGGTGTTTCGCCGTTGGGGTTGGCCGCTCTGGCAATTCTCCGCAATTGCGAATCGTAATTACGTCATTGCGGCCGCACGCGCGTCTATCAATATACCACGCGACCGGAGTTGATTTAACGTTAAAGCTATTACCGTCTGATCGTTCGCTGCGCCCAGCCGCTCGATAGCGTCGCCTCGGAATAAATTATTCGTTATTTTCGAGCCCGGTCACCGTCACCAGCGTTTCCGGCGATATTTTGTTCGAACATTAAACGGAACGCGGCGAAAATCGTCGGGGGAATGCTCTCTTGCCGCGAACGCGTCCTATTCGCAATTAACGCGAGTGGAGAATAGGTGTGCACGGAGGATTATACGCGTTGTCGGGCCAACGCGAGAAAAGCTGGCGGTAAAAACGGTAGAAAAAATTAATCCGATTGCTGTACGCGTTGGCGAAACCATACCGCTGTACAGGATGACTGAAAACGAATAACACGAGCATAGGGCGATTCTTTGTATAAAAATACGTCGAAAACGTGGTATAACCTTTTTTCGATATCAGGCTTCGTTTCGGAGGAAATCGATTTTCAAATTCCTTGGGGCACGCTGATCGATGTTTCCACTTGCGTCAGTGTTTTCGAGACTTTGACGCTGGTATCGGCTGTTTTAGGTGGGTGGATCTAGTTAGAAGATAGTAAGACTGTCGAAAAATAAATAATATTGACGTTAATTACTGTTTATGTACCCCTATATAAGTAGAAATGATCGCACGCGCTCCAAGAATCTTCGACATTGATTCTTTCGAAAACGGCACATCGTATCGAATAACATTATTCTTCGTTTTTCACTTATTTTTTAACAAGGAACCATACTACTGTCTTAAAACAAGGGATGCGTTCAGGAATTAAAAAATTAGTATGTAATTATCTCTGAATTTATTCCATACTTTTAATATTCGAACAAAACACGTCGTAACTCTAATCCGTTCGAAAGTAACGAGCAATTTTTCACCGGTCGTCGCTGTCGATTCGAAAAATTAATCCGACAAGTGCGCGTCGTTTTTTCCTCCAAGGAAAACAGAACATCGATCCGTGTCGCGGCGAATGTTTCGAGTCGCTTGTAAAAAGTAGAATGGTTATGTCTGCGCCCGACGCATCGCGACTGCATTTCCTTTCCAGCGTATTGAAAAAGCAGATCGTTGGTCGCGATGTCGGTCGCGTATAAATCAATCTCGACGCGACGTGATAAATAGTAAAGTAATAGTGACACGGGCATCGGTTTTCGAAAAAGGGAATTCGTGTAACGGGCATTGGCGAACGGAATATTTCGTAGCGATGGGACCGAAGCCCGATACGTCATCGGGAATTCGAGTAAAATTTAACGCGAAATTTTTGATATTTTAAATCCATTTTCATTTTAAAAAAACTGAACATTTACGAGGAAGTCCTCTGTTCTGAAAAATCTTTTCCTCTCGTTGTGGAACAATAATAATAACATATCTGTTGAGGGATCAACAAACAAACCGTGAAAGGAGCGAGGGGATTCTCTTTAATTAAATCTCTGTAAAAGAACATAATTATTTATCTCTTTTGTCATCCTCTCGTCAATTATGACAGTCCAAATATTCAGACCATTTAATTTCCTCATGCACGGACGATTCAATAACTTTTTGCAAATACAGTGTTCCGGGAAAAGTTAATTATTTACAGCGGTGCTCATGGTCGTAAATCAGTTATTAAATTCTGTTCATTAATTTCGTACGTAGCTTCAACTTCTATTCTTCGTATCGTATGTTTCTCATTTTTCTACCAATTAGGGGAACAAAATATTTGAATTTATGTTTATTTTACGAAAGTTTCGTGGAATCGGACAATTTTAGTGCATTCGAACGGACGTGGGAGCATCGATCTGCTGACTTTTAGGGTCAAATCGGTGGTGTTACTGACCAGCACATCGACGAACGTCGATAACGTGAATGATCACCTGCGTGAATAGAATCTCCAGAGACACTGGCACGAGCCGCGGTCGCAAGAAACACGAGAGACACGAGGTATGCACCGAACTGCAGCGAGTGCAACATGCAGCAGGTGCAAGGGGTTAGATGACAAAGCTCTCAAAGGATTTGTTTGGCCTTGCGTCAACGATTCCTATTATTGTCAATCCTTATTTGCTCTGTCAATAATGGGGGAATCTTGTAGCCACGTAGAATCACTGTAGGCGATGATACCTTCTCTCTCTCCATAGAATAGATAAATCAACGACAGAGAAGCAGGGATGGGATCGAATCCTGATAAATCCGATAAAAGTGGATTTGTTTATGCATTAAGTACCGAAAGTACCTCTAATGTTTGTCAAAAAATTCGTACCTTTGCACGCGTTACAATTAATCCCTTAAAATGGAACAGTATCTCTCACTGTAAGAGAATTTTTACCTTCATTTTAATCCGCGTCTAAATTTAATGGAACATATCGTTACGATCGTCGGCGTTAAAATATTTTTCCGCGCGGTTCCATCGACGTATCGCAACCCACGTGAAATATCGGTTCTCAGTCTCTATCGGTAATAAATTATACGGTAAAATCGCCCCGAGCACTCCCGACGTTTCCACCGTTTCGTTCTGTTCCTATTCAGATACGATATGGAAAATTAATTCGAGGATATTTAAAGCAGCGTTTAGAAAACGCGTGGTGGTCGTGCAATTTAGCCTCCCCTACCGAGTCGTCGTAACGTTTAATGGCGTTTAATAGGCGCAGTTAACTAGCCCTTACATAAACTTGGCAAACATGGTAATTTGTGGTGACGCTGGGCAAATTCTACTCGACCGATTATTAACTCGGTCTCCAATTAAACGCGCCAGACTGCACGATGCCCTATAATGATGCGTATTCCTGCCTCAAACGCGTCCATCGCGTTGCACGTCATTATATTACAGCCCAGATCACCTGAAATTAAAATATAAAGGACGACGAATAAAAACTCGGCGCGGCAATCTCGTCCTCTTTCATAGCGAATCGCTATAGTTTACTGCTTCATCGACTTCGAAGAAAGCGTGCCCCGTTTCCGGTTCCAGCGGCGCAGATAATTTCTACGGAACTTTGTTGGAAACGTTGTTTCGAATAAAATGGTAGCCCGACCGAAGAAACGGGGGAACAATATTCCAAATGGAAATGAATATGAATGCGGCTCGGAGAATTTTGTCGTGGCACTTCTAACTTCGCTGCACACTACTCTGGGCAGGATGGACAATAAATTTAGTCAAATTAACGTTCCGTCTAACGAAGACGGAAGATTGGGCGAGAACTGGGTCAGAATATCCTCTACGAAAAATAGAAAATCCTCGAAGTCTTAGCGAAGAAAATAAAAATTAATTCTACATTCAATTGGCGTTGCCCTATCGTCGTGAGTGTTGTTTTTCAGCAATTCATGTTGAATTTCATTGATGTATCGATACGATTGGATGTTAAATAAATTCTTAAACTGTGATGCAGGTAAATAATAATATCCAGAATGATTGTATATCTAAATTGGTATTGATGTTGTGAGTGTTGTTTTTTAGCAATTCATGTTGAATTTCATTGATGCATCGATACGAATGGATGTTAAATAAATTCTTAAACTGTGATGCAGGTAAATAATAATATCCAGAATGATTGTGTGTCTAAATTAGTGTTGACGTTGTGAGTGCTGTTTTTTAGCAATTCATGTTGAATTTCATTGATGCATCGATACGAATGGATGTTAAATAAACTCTTAGATTGTGATGCAGGTAGATAATAATATCCAGAATGATTGTATATCTAAATTGGTATTGATGTTGTGAGTGTTGTTTTATAGCAATTCATGTTGAATTTCATTGATGTATCGATACGATTGGATGGTAAATAAATTCTTAGATCGTGATGCAGGTAAATAATAATATCCAGAATGATTGTGTGCATAAATTGGCGTTGATGTCGTGAGTGTTGTTTTTTAGCAATTCATGTTGAATTTCATTGATGTATCGATACGATTGGATGGTAAATAAATTCTTAAACTGTGATGCAGGTAAATAATAATATCCAGAATGATTGTATATCTAAATTGGTATTGATGTTGTGAGTGTTGTTTTTTAGCAATTCATGTTGAATTCCATTGATGTATCGATACGAATGGATGTTAAATAAACTCTTAGATCGTGATGCAGGTAGATAATAATATCCAGAATGATTGTGTGTATAAATTGGCGTTGATGTCGTGAGTGTTGTTTTATAGCAATTCATGTTGAATTTCATTGATGTATCGATACGAATGGATGTTAAATAAACTCTTAGATCGTGATGCAGGTAAATAATAATATCGAGAATGATTGTGTGTCTAAATTTGTGTTGACGTCGTGAGTGTTGTTTTTTAGCAATTCATGTTGAATTTCATTGATGTATCGATACGAATGGATGTTAAATAAACTCTTAGATCGTGATGCAGGTAGATAATAATATCCAGAATGATTGTGTGTCTAAATTGGTGTTGACGTCGTGAGTGCTGTTTTTTAGCAAATCATGTTGAATTTCATTGATGCATCGATACGAATGGATGTTAAATAAATTCTTAGTCCGTGATGCAGGTAGATAATAATATCCAGAATGATTGTGTGTTTAAATTGATGTCGTAAGTGTTGTTTTTTAGCAATTCATGTTGAATTTCATTGATGCATCGATACGAATGGATGTTAAATAAACTCTTAGATCGTGATGCAGGTAGATAATAATATCCAGAATGATTGTGTGTATAAATTGGCGTTGACGTCGTGAGTGTTGTTTTTTAACAATTCATGTTGAATTTCATTGATGCATCGATACGAATGGATGTTAAATAAATTCTTGGATCGTGATGCAGGTAGATAATAATATCCGGAATGATTGTATATCTAAATTGGTATTCACGTTGTGAGTGTTGTTTTTTAGCAATTCATGTTGAATTTCATTGATGTATCGATACGATTGGATATTAAATAAATTCTTGGCCCGTGATGGAGGCAAATGATGATATCCATAACGTTTGGAAAAGGTGTGTCTCTAATTGGGTGAGTTTACCTTTTGTCGCGAGGCGTGGTGCATAATAGGAAGAGCGAATTCGAGCGATGCGGGCCGTTCGTCGGGTGCAGATACGGCTGGATGAGGGACGAGGCACATATTTCTGGCCAGGATGGGAATTATCTGTTTTAGAAGCACGAAAACGGCGGACGCGGAGCCCCGTGCTAGGGCGCCGTTTGTCAAACGTTTGGCACGCCGCCAAATCCAGGCCCGTGTGCCACCTGACCCCAAGTGCAACAAGTACAATTAGGAAAAGCAGAACTTACGGGCGAACTGACCTGCGCACCGTCGAACCTCCCCCCCCTTCGTGCAATCGATATAGGGAACCGCGATAACGAAATTCTGCTGACCGGAACCCGAAGGAACCCGCTCGTTTCGCACGAACGGTCATTTTCCGGGCGGTTCCCGCCTCGAGATCGAACACCTCGATATTAAACGCGAAACGCCACGGCGATCGATTAATTAAATCTCCCGCTGCCCGTGAATTTTAACGCCGCCGGGCCGCTCGAGCAATTTTTGTTCCGTTTATCGGGTTGCACGGCAATTAACTCGAATCGTACGACTTTGTACCCCCTACCGCGATGGAATTCTACCTGTTGGCACTCTCGATCGTTATATCTTAAGACCGTAACCTGATTATGCGTCCCTGAATGTTTACTAACGCGAATATTTCATTAATTTCACTGTGATATCGCAACAGGCCATTTTTACAGAGATTACCATTTATTTTGGTAATTAAATCCTTCGAAATTTGACGGTTCTTGATATTTAGCTGTTAATATCAATTCCCACGTTGAATGCGAATGCTTTACAGTAATCTGCATCGTGTAATAGGTGCTCCAATAGCGATTTGATACGATAACCTTTCGCGTTCGAGATAAACGAACCTGTATCGACGTAATATGCAATATATCCGTGCACACGGGTTATTCGACCGAAATGTGCAAAATAATTATCCGAGGCCCTCCAAAGACGGAACAAATTTCGGTATAGGCCCCACTCTGTAATCACGCTGTTTGTTAATCCGCAGCGATCATAGATAATTTACGAATTTCAAACTCTCTGCGCTGCTCGAACCGGACGGGGCGATAAAAATTACGCCAATACGGTTCTGCTTTCGCGTCGGAGGATATTGTACGGCGTTTACAGCGCGAACCACGTACTACGCGTTGTTTAGAAAATATATTTTTCCCGACGATCGCGGTAATTACGCTTTACGGTGCTCCGTCTCCGCGACGGTTTCGCGGCGCGGCGGAACTCCTCGCGCTTTGTTTATTATTTTAATACGAGCATAAATTAGCCGCGGGTCACGCGCAATTTTGCTCTGTCGCGGTATGCACGGGTCACAATTTGTTCGCAGTTGCAAACCGCCCCCGTGAAAACCGTTGAATCGCGCGCTCTTTGTTCACCTCGCGGACACTCTCGCTTGACGGCTCATTTCCTTTCCCGAAATCACCGAAAATTAAAAAGGAAACAGTTTTTAAACCGTACCGCGTACGAGAAATTTGATTCAATTATGTCCTTCGAAATCATCCCTTGTGACAATAATTGGGACCGAGTCGAGTATCGCGATAACATTAGATTAATTTATATGCAGTACAATTTGTAACGAATACCATCAAAAATTACAAAAAAAAATAATTTTTAAACCGAACCGTAACCGAGAAATTTTATAGTGGAAATTTTATTCCGCTGCAAAATAATCTGTTGTAATAATAATTGGGATTTAAATTAATTTATATGCAATTTGCAATGAATAGTGTTTGTCTTTTCTCCCCAGTTTATTAAAAGTTGCCTAGATTCGGTTGCAATTTCTCGTTCCTCGGGATCGTAAACAATGCATCTTGCAGCGATTATTGCAGTTTAAGAGCCTCCTGCGTCTAACGTTCGCAACAAATCACTTAACGCCGTAAACTGTGGAACAGGGTTCCGCGGATCGAACTCTCGCCGCATTTCCTCAGTTAGCGAATCTCATTACCGAAACGCATCGGCCGGCGGTCGGCGAGTGTCATATAAATTTGCAACACAATATCGCTTTATCATTGCCTGACATTCGCGGAATGAATTATGGAACGACGTAGCCGTCAGACTTTGCTGGAACCGGCAACGAAATCGTTAAACCGACCGCGTATTTGGGTCAGATTCGACCCAGACTCTTCTTGTTTCGCTTCGGAAATTTGGTTAAATTAATGTTACGTTGCTTCATAATTGTCTTCCAGCGGTTACGTGCTCGTAAAACGAAGAATAAAATTTGTATAATTCTAGCATTAACGGAATACAGGATATAATTCCATGTATAAACAGATCTTTCAGCGGTAATAATTGATTTCGTAATGTAAACTTCCGATTGTTCGATAAATAAGTAACGCGGGCAAATATTTTGCTTATCGTTAACATTATAAATAATGCGGGTAACGTTCGAAATTAAATATTGCCACTGACGAACCATGTGTCGCGATCCGAAGTATTTCAATTTCAGCAGTGTTTCACCAACGCCACAGTTTAAAATAGAAAATTGGCAAATTGTCCCGATAAATCGGTACTGAAATTTAGACACCGTTTTAGCTATTAGGGCAATAACTGAGGACGTGTCGTATCCCCATCAGAAGCTTGTGTCTCGAGGACCACGGCGAAAGTGGTTTAGGGCTAACCCTCGTGCACGGGATACAGAGGGATGCAAAAAGGTCTGGGTAGGATTTAAAATGCGTTCTTTCGTATTCAAAGAATTATTAACCCCCGTAAAACTGTTCCAAAAATTCTGAAATGGTTTAGATATCTCTAAAAATAAATGGTTCTATTGATTTAACGTGAAACTAAGAAGGTCTTGGATTATAACGCGTTGCGTTTGAGGAAGCTTGAAAGCAATTTTCTCGAAGTTCAATGACACTCTCCGGAGAATTCGAGGCACGATTCCGCGGGATTCTAATTAGGTCCCGCGGACGCGTTCATGGCCCGACCCCGGCAGTATCAGTCGCGATCTATTTACAACCGTTCCCAGAACGAGGGGAAGTATCGCGAAAAGCCATCGGGGAGGCGTCGTCGTTTGCAGAATGTGAAAGGAATACGACACGCGACGCGGACTTTAGCGAAGTTATACGGTACGTGACGGAAAATCGTGTTAGTCGTACTTCGTAGGCGCTGCTCAACTTTCTCGCGAACGTAGCGACGGCTTTTTTCGAGCCCCGCAAAAGGAGACTTTCACCAGGAGGCCTGGAGGTCGTCTCCATCGATCCGTGATTCGAGGCTTATACAGAATACCGTCCTCCGCGGATTTTCCGTGCAATTTTCCACGCGGCCCTCGATATCCTTCGAACGTGATCCGATCTTCTCTGATTATTTACGGGAGAGGAATTTCTCGGAATCAGCACTGAAACGGAGAACAATGATCGTAGAAATAGCGAAAATCGAAACGTAGAATAAAAATAGTCCGAGTATCTCGCACAGTTTTTTTAATTTGAGTTCGAGGGGACAGAGATTAGTCACTCGAGAGCCGTTGGTAAGGTTTATCCTCTCGTTGAAAATATTTTTTGGCTCTGTTTCGAGTCCCTCCGAGTGCCACGGAGCCGGCACAATGGCGGATGGCTGAAAATATTGGCCAAGTAGGCGTGCGCGACGAAAGTGTCGTTGTTCAGGGGGGAGTTTTCAAAGCCACCGGGGGCGCGTAAAGCCTTTCAAAAGGGACGCCCGGAGCTTTTATTTCGCGGTTGAACTTTCTTCGTTTTCCCTTTTTCCGTCGCGAACAACGAACGAACGCAAACGGACCGGCAAATATTCGAAAAGCAGGCGAACGACGCCATCCGTGAACGACGGGACCGTTCTTGGGCGCGCGTAGCAATCGTAATCGCTGCAATAAACGTGAGAAAGTAAACCGCGACATTGCCGTGGGAACATTTTTCACCGCGAAGAAGCATATTTGTCGTCGTAACAGTACCCGACGTCATCGTGCACGGAACAGGGGAAGTCGAAGAAAGTCGAGTCCTCCGCGGAAAATTGATAACTTCCGCCGTGCCGTGGACGTTCCTTTTGTCTGGCGATACACACTGCCGCTCAAAACTTTCATGTAAGCTTCGATCTCCATAGAAACGGAGCCTCTTTGTGCACGCGTACCTCTTTCAGTCGAAGGTTTACCGTTTCGTATTGAAACGATAGAGAATCGAAATATAGAAATAGTCAGGGTTGAGAAAAAATCAGCAGCACCGAGAGATAACGAAGATAATAATTCTAATTAGATGCGTGTAATCCAAACGACGATCGTGGAAAATAAAATCGGAGTTTGTCGGGGCGGTTGTATTTTTTTTGATTTTTTTTTTTCTTGTCGCGTTATAACGACAGCTTTTGTGCGAAAAGTTCTCCATTTGTCGGCGTGCCATTGGAAACGAATCGCGGGGTACGTGTTTGCGCGTGCACTAGGAAATGAATAATCCAACTTTCGGAGCGAGCCTCTATTACCCGGTCGAGTTTTCGCGTTCGAAATTTTCCTACCGCGTTATTCGTCGATTACGGCCGCGCTAATTCGCCGCGAAATTCGTTTTCGCCGGTCGCCGGATTAAGGTCGATATCCAATGTCGCAAAACTCCGTTATGCCGTCGACTAAGCAATTTAATCGGATAGTAAAATTAACGTGGGAGGTGGAAGAACATTTTTCAATAAAGAATAAAGGAAAATTGGAAAATATTACGTTTGGTAACAGCGATGGTGCAATAAACTATGAAGATACTGTCAATGTGTGATCTATACAGGGTGCTCAGACACCCCTGGGAAAAATTTTAATGGGAGATTCTAGAGGCCAAAATAAGGCGAAAATCAAGAATACTAATTTGTTCTTTGAGGCTTCGTCAAAAAGTTATAAAAACATCTCCGGCCACACGGTATATTTTTGGTAAAGAATTTTTTTCTAGAAAGTGGGTAGGATTTTGAAGGTATGTCTATTCACCAAAAATGATTGTAATTGCCCCTGAAATCGAAAATAATTTTTTCAGAACGATTTGAAATTTTTTTTTCGCCGAAAAATATAGGCACCTACCCCTTTGTCGATTTTTCCTAAAAATTCGTTTTTGATTTCTAGTAATTTTGTTTGACGCCCTACAGAAAAGTTGTCTTATACTTTTTTGTAGGTACCTACGAGCTCTACTTCAGAAAAAAGTTTCATTAAAATATATTCACAATTATAAGAGTTATGGCTGTTTGAAAATTGGAGCATTTTTATGGGGTTTTTCTCATTTTGCGGAGTGAAAGACCACCTTTTCGAATATTTTTGCGATTTGTACATATTTTCCACCAAAATACGCGTAGTTTGATTTTTTAAACATTAAAATCGTCCAATCCGTTCAGAAGTTATGATGTTTTAAAGATTTGTATAAAATTTCAGGGAAACATTTCTGACCTCACATTAGATTTTCGGTAAGGAATTTTTTTCTCGAAAGTGGTTAGGATTTCGAGGGTATGTCTGTTGACCAAAAATGCTTATAATTGTCCCCTGCAACTAAAAATAATTTTTTTAGAACGATTTGAAATTTTTTAATTTTGTCGACAAAGTCCACCTACTCGAATTTTTTTGTCGAGAGTGCGCAGAAATTCGAGGGTATGTGTATTGACCAAAAATGATTGTAATTGACCCTTGCAACCAAAAGTAATTTTCCCAGGACGATTTGAAGTTTTTTAATTTAATTTTTTAATAACTTTTTAACGAAGTCCCCTATTAAAATTTTTCCCAGGCGTGGCCGAACACCCTGTATATCTATGGATCTTCTTCAGAGACTTACTTAAATTTAAAAATATAAGAAAATATTACAACATGAATATCCGCCCGCTAATGATAATAAATAAGAATTATTTACACATACACGAGTCCGGTAATAACAATAAAATGTAACAATGATACGTTATTCGGTTCGTTTTCCGATATAAATGCTATATAACGCTTGATGCGTGATTTACACTTGTAATCCGTGGACTTGTTACTAGTTCTGTAAATAAAAACAGCATAGGATGACGCTGGACATATCTATAATACAATACTATTACATAAAAGAAGCAAAATAATAAAAATTCTGAAATTCGTTAAAAGTTTACCCGCCACTGTGCCAAACGGATTCATCGGGTCAGAGGCCAAAGAAAATATTGATTTTATTAAAATAAATTGCAACGGCTCGGTAAAATCCTGGCAAATGTGCAAATACACCGACCGACGTATGAATTTACAAGATAAATTTACAAATAAGGTAATGAAATTGCCCCACCCTGACTCATCTTTTTAATGAATGCGCGGCCCAAGCATAGCTGAACTTCTATTTAGAAAATTTATATCCTGCATCGCGTAGACCATTTGATTATTGAATTAACGTGACCCTATTTCGGCGCAAAATAATGCCAAATAGTAAATTAACACCCCATTTATACGTTGCAATGATTTACAATCAAATTTTAATTTAACAGAGTCACCGTTTGACTAACATTATCACTCTCGTGATAATTAAAGAATAAATTTTATTAACTAAACGCGATATTTGCAACGCTCATAACTGTTTTAACAGGAGGAAATAATTCATCCTCCAATTTGGAGCCTCCTTATTTATTCATTCGTCGACGCAGTTTGGACAATCGATATAAAAGTAATTAAAACAACCCATTTCGACTCCAAGAATATTTTATAAGGCCAGACTTCTGCATTATATTTTCGTTCGCGAACTAAAAAATAAATGTAAACGGTAAAATTATATTTTATCGTTCCGTGGTGGATGATTTACGACGCTCGCGAGGTATCAACGACAAATAAAATTCTTTCGAGGTGGCGATTCGCGGTTCGCGAAACTCTGTTACGGTTTGTCGCGCTCGAAACCTAATTTCGATAGATTTTAACGTATGCCTAGCCGGCTAATTTCATTTGTGCCCCAGCGAGCGCATCTGCGCGTCATCGGGAACGCAATTACGCGCGTTGAGTTCTCATTATGGATGTCGTTGAAGACAATATCGGCCGATGTAATTTGATTTCGCTAACAATATACGTAAACGAATGCGGCGGGACAACTAATACGGTGTCCGACGAACATTGGACGCGTGAATTTAGCGTCGACAGACTCGCACAGTATATACGTACGTATACTATTCATGAATAGTAAACATCTGGGAAAGTTATTTTTAATATGGCGGTAACATATCATAGAGAATGAATAATTAATTATGTGCTTGTTTCGACGTACGATCTTTCCTTTGAATTTAGTTTTCACAAACGAATAAATAAATAAAGAGTTCCCATTGGTCAACGAAACGAGTCATGCAAAGTGGAAAAAGGAAATTGCAAGCAAATGTTTCCTTGTTTCCAGAAACGTTATAACAAATTTGAAATTTTTGACAAAACCTTGGGAGACGGAAGAGATCGGACTGATTAATTTAAGTTTTGCTTACGAATCGAATACTCGACTGTCAAATTAAGTACGAGTAGCGGCTGGGATCACCTTTTAAAGAGACGTAGTAATACGAACGAAGTCCTCTGCATGCGAGCAAGGGAGAGACGTAGTACTACGTGAAACTCTCGCAGTGAGAACCGATGAGATAATTCAAGAGACTCTTAACTACAGTTGCAGTTGAGACTGGCTCTTGCATCCGAGGGAACGTAGCACTGTGTTAAGATTCATCAGCTGCAACGTCTGATTTGGAAACTCCAAATTCTATCTAAAGAAACTTGGCACTATATTAAGCTTCACAAACATGTTTTAGGTGTAATCGTTAACACGGTTAGGCTCGAACGAATGTGAAATACTACGAACTAAACAACGTAGAATTAAGTTACGCGATTCCCAGTTTATTATCTTGCAACGGGGCTCGGAGTTTTTCGAGTGTGCCCGGCAAGAAGATACCACGGTAAGAACTTTCAAGCGTACCTTGTTAAACAATGCAGTGCTACGTTACGTTGTCTGGCTTATTAACTTCGAGCATGACGTAAAGTTTCGTAACTGTACCTAATAAGAAGATAATTGAACAACGTAGCACTACGTCAATCTCAGTTTTGGTACGCAACAAGACTTCTAAGTGAATCTAACAAGAAAATCAATCACGTTACGATGTTAAATTACTAATGCTTGATTCCCTCTTAAAAAATCGATTGTAAAATGTTCGTGAAATTCTGTAGTAAGCATTTAAAGCTGGCCCAATATTGGGGGTCTATAGGTCCGCATCAGTTTTACTTACAACTCTTTCCTGGGGACCTGGTGTAGAAAGCTCGTGAAGTGAATAGAAAAAAATACATTCTGAAATACACATCTAAGGGGGGCCCGATATTGGGGTCCATAGGTTGAGAGATACTCCAATATCATCATTTTTGTTTAGAATTCCCTCTTGCTGGTGTAAAAGGAACTCGTGAAGTCAATGAGAACAAAATATTGTGTAGAAAAAACCAGGGGCCCAATATTGGGGCCCATGGGTCGAGAGGCGCTGGTCTGTGCAAAGTACTCGACATTGTCGAGCATGGAGGAGCTGAAAATTGTCGTTTCGAAACGGGCTGTCGAAATGCCGTGAAACGGGGCCTTAAACCGGTCGAAAGGCGGGAATGTTGGGTAGCGATAAGGCTGCGCGCGACGCAGCGACGGTTGCGGGCGGCCTTTAAGGTCGGCGCGAGCCAACGACGGCAGAATCGCGCGAGCCACTGTGCCAGTCGGACACGGAGCTTCGCACTCGCTACGATCGGCCGCGTTGTGTGCAACCCTCGTCGTGAAATCGTCGTGAAAACCCCGGGGGCATCGTGTTCCCTCCGATTTCGTCGCGTTTGTGCCCGTTCTGTGCTCTCACGGAAGAACCGTCGTCGTTACCGATCAGTGATCACCGTTTGTTTGTTTGTTGTTATCGTTGCAGCAGTTATCGATTACCGTTCCCTGGATCGAGTTCTTCGACTGTGCGCCTAGTTTTTGGTGGTGAACGACGATCACTGTGAACGAACCAGTGCAACCAGTGTTTACGAGGACCAGACAATTCGGAGTGGACTCTAGGGATTCGTGTACCGTGGGTATCTTCGTCGGTGAGTCGATCTTTCCATACCATTAGCCTACGTAATATTTTAAGTTATCTTCTGACCTCTTTCTACCCAAACAACGAGGATGTTTCTCCATCGATCCGCGGTTCGATCGATCGCTTCTGACCGAGAGAGACCGCCGGGACAGGTCGACAAGTAGACCAGTTTAGGAGAACATATTGGAGCAGATCGCGGTATCTTAAACTGGTAGCTGTTGTCTCGATGGTTAAAAAAGTTAACGAGCGTCGCTGGAGCGTGTATCCAGACAGCTGTTCGCGTACGTCGAGCGCCAATTGCATCCAATAAGTCGTCGACACGAACTTGGCGCCGTTCGCGTTCGTTCGCTCTCGAGAACTCGCATTGAAATCGCGACCTTTCGCCGGGTCAAGTGTTCGGGGCCGAAAGTGTTTCGCCGAAAATGTCCGCCGGGGAACGTTGATCGATATTCGCGGCCTCTGCAAATAAACAGACTACGTTTCTACGTTTGTGTTTGCTCGAATATTAGCTCTCTCATTCGAAATATTACGAACGTCGCACAATGTCGCGAGTCGTTAACCTCGTGGGCGGTTCGAAGGAACAAACGGAATCGTAAGAGAAAATTTCGTATCATTAGCATAATTGCAAAGCGTGGCAACGAGTACGGGCAAGGTTCAGAAATTTCACGAGCGAACAACGACCTAGGGCAAGGGTATTGGCGAGCACTTTGGACCGTTGCCCTCGTGGCTGGTCGGTCGCGCGTGTTTTTGGTCCTCGAGCGGTTTCGTTCTTGGAAACCTGTGGCGCTTCGCGGAAACCAATCGGCTCCGGTGACTTTGGCCAAGACGGTGCCGGACCGTGGCAATTCCTTTGTTCGACAAATTGGACGCGGTCGTAGCGTGCTTACGCAATTTAAACGGCGCACCGTGACATCAATGTTTACAAAACGTCGAAACCGTCGCGTACCTCTGCCCGTGAAAGGATTTTTCGAGCAGAGGCCTGTCGTTCGGAACGAGTTCTCGGAGATTAATGCGCGCCTTTTTCCGCCTGTGTGCTGGACATTGCGAAAATACTCATGAATGCTGATCAGCCGACTAAATTAGGGTTCGAAAGCATGAAATTCGGATGCAGCCAACCATCGAATCGTCGAAATCGACAGCAGAATTTCCTGCGTTGGTCGTTGACCAATCTTGAACGAATTTTTATCGATATCAGAAACCAAAAACCATGGAAATATATTGTTTCGAACGAAGGAATAAATAGTAACGTCTGACAAATAAGTGGAGCCTTCCGGTCGAAAATACGAGACGTATTTTCTATAATATGGATTTCCTTTCGACGCGACTGCTGCGTTATAGACTAAGCTTTCGAGACACTTTGAATTTATAACGACGCGATTTATCGATACGCTCGGCTGAAATGTTTCCCAGCGGCGTCGTAAACATTTCCAATCATCTTAGCGTGCAATTCGTTGCGTCGAACGTCGATGGTTCGCAATAATATTAAGTCACTTCGTCGCGCGTTCACGGTGATATAATAATTTGCATCGTGGCTCCGTGGAAAATTAATATTCTATTTTTACAAATTTCGTTTCGTTGATATTTAAATCCGTTTCGAGAAAAAACGCAACACAGTGTCAGCGTATTCTAGCTTTAGCTTATGCAACGAGTCCTACGTCAATTCGCAGCATCCCAGTTTCACCTTAGAAATTATCGAAGTATTTCATCGAGAGCTGCTAGATACTTTTCGTCGAACAACGTACGTGTGCAGTACTGCATTGGAATCCTTCGCTTATCCCAAAGAAGGCTTCGTCGAGTAATAAATCTTCCGTTTAAACTCCTTTCCTATCGAAAAGGAGTCGAACTTTTTCCTTCTCGCGAAATTGGATTTTTTTTCGAATTATCCGGCAGAACAATTACCCCGTACTAAATGGATTAAAGGATCTCGGTTTTACTCAGTCAGCTAACGTTTATAATTAATGAACTAGTCTTCTTAGAGAACATGGTGCTACGTCATTATGTCTACATCTTGTCATTAACGGAGGCTTAGCATTAAATCGAACCATTCCAGCCTTGATTTAGAATACAATGTATCGCTACGTCGATGGTTACAGACGTTTTGCAATCAGAGACATTAGTGCATTAAATTGTTGCGTCCACGCCGTGCCATTAAAAAAATCCCATTCCATCGAGCGATTCGGAATTACGTAATTGGCGCTTCCTTTTCCTCGAACGATAGAACAGCCATTGAAAAGTATCATTTCGCGAGGTGGACACGAAAAATCGGCTCGAGAATTAATATTTTTCTTCGTGTTGTCGTTGGAATTCCAAACGTTCGACGACTATTTTTATTCACATCGAGGAAATACGATCGTAGAAAATTAGGTCGGAGAAAAAAATACAAGCCTGCTTTAGATACAGTTTATTCTGAGATACGTAGTTCCCTGTTATTTGTGAATCTCGTTTAATATCGAACGTACGTCTGAAATAACTGTCGGTCATCCTTTATTTTGGAGTAATTATAGTTCACCGTTTGCAGAATTTTTAAGGAATCGTTATTCTCGTTTTGTCGATGGAACTATGATGTAAATATGGCCGAACGAAGCAACTTTGAAAGTTCGCGACGGTAGTGTCGCCGGGCGAAAAAAAGGTTTTCCATTCCCGCGCAAAAAGAGAGCGGTTTCGGCGACTGTCGCGGAACCGGTATTCGCAGAAGGTCTTTCTCGATCGTATAAAGAGGAGATCGGGTCTCGATCCCCGTAGCGCATCGTCGAGAGAGACTCGATCGCGTCGTGCAAGAAGTTGACTGACTCGCGCGACCGCTCCTCTTTTGTCGACGTTCCAGATCACGTTCGACCGGATTTCTGAAGGACTGCTCGCTAATGTCGAAGGCTTGGCCGCGGTATCGATGTCCACGGCTTATCTATCCTCCATTTCGATTCGTCTTATCGCCCTGACGCGCTCTAGCGTCTCGCCATTTGCTATCCGGTGCACTTGTAGCATCGGAGCCCAAGAAATCTACAACCGACGCTCCCTCGATCGTAACGGATAGCCCCGATGCATCGTTCGAATAGCTATTTTGTATCGTTGAAATTAGAACCGCGAATATACCGAGTGTCCAAGATTTCTGGGTCGCCTTCGTCTTTATTATCGTAACCACGACTTGGAAAATTTGGAGACGCGATAAGAAGCGTAAAAGGTTTTAGTCTGTTAGCCTCTTATTTTGCCACCGGTCCCCTTTGAACTATTTTTTGTTGCTCGAACTTTTAAGGTATTTAGTTTCCCGTTTTTTACGGTTTCCCAGCGACAGGAAACTTTTTAACGAGTGTTTTTAATAAGAAAATACTACGAGGACTCCTTTTTTATCCCACTGCATCGTGTGCTTCTTGTTTGTTCCGAGAGGAACCCTCGAGAGATCCTCAAATCCCAATTTGAGATACACTGGTATAGATCACAATCGTTCGAATTTCATATGTTTTATTTACGAGTACGAATCCTCGTTGCAAAGTCGTTCCGACTCGCAAAGCATTTGCTCTTTTCTTTACTTAGGAGAACAAACAAGGGTCTGCAATTTTCGAAAAAGCGTCGAATTAATATTCAAGTGACTGTTACGAACACGCGATATTCCGCTTTAATTGGTATTAATTTAATTTGATGATAATACCATACAACGTTTCGCAGCTTGACGCTCGTGCGAAAGTAGCCAGGCGGTGGACAGAAGTCCCAGTATGAAACTCGCTGCCGCCGAGACGTTAAAATTCATTATCGTTAAGTCGAGTTGACAGCGGTGCGCTGCATTTATTTTCTTCGCGATGCAGCTTCGCGAATCGAACGACACACTCGCGAACAATCTGCCTCGCGTTTCGTGCAATTTTTTAAGACGGATCTTCGTGGTGATCGAATTAAAATTTATCATTCTTTGCTTCGAATTTATATACGTCCGATGCAATGCAATGGTGCAAAATTGATAGAAGTTTGGCAGTGTACGCGTATCGACGTCATAACGCACGTGTTCCCGTGCCGCGTCGAAAGTCATCGGCGTTCAAGGATTACCGACAATTTACCTCACGTCGTTTCGATGAAGCGAATAATAACAGTAATGCCAGCCACGGCGAACGGAGCGTGGCTGGTGAACCTTCAATCAAAGCAACCGACATTTTTCCTCGCAAATGGCGGCTGTCGTTCGGAGCGCGCCGACTCGCCCCCGTGAAAAAGGAATCGTTCACCGTGCTCCGCGTCGCGCCCACTCGCTCGACCCACGATCGGGCTCAATGTCTCCGCAACAAAATAAAACTAGCCGAAATTACAACGCGCCTACGTCCCTCGAAACACCTCCTTGCACCTTCGACGAGCAATTAATTTGATTTTAAATCCCCAAGATTTACGGTGCTCGATAAACAGAAGCGATAGAAATTTTTGGAGGAGAGCTGGGAACCATATTTTCCGTGGCAGGTTTTATTCGCAAGGATGGGAAAGCTCGTCGGGGACGGTCGTGTCTATGCAAATGTGTTTCGCGTCGTCTCGTCGACGGATCTCCTCGGTCAGGATCTCGGTCAAAGGAAAACAAACGCCACTCGGAAACTCTCCGCGGAGGTTTCGCGACACCGAGGATCGAGAGATCGTCGCGCGTCGAAGCGGAGCGCATTTATGCAAATCGCCGTCCCGTGTCTCGCCCGCGGCGACGCTACGCTGTGTATAAAGCGACAATCAAAGCGACGCCGTGTCTCGAAGAGTCGTACGAGACAGCCGAATCTCGCGTTATTTTTCTCGCGTCTTCTACGGAAATGAATTTCGTCGACGAGCTGAACACAAGACTTGAGGAAACGATCCGTGATAATTTCAAATAAAAATACCAGCTTCTCGCGGTATCTTAGCCTCGTCTAATTTTACTAGCCTTTTCATAACAGTCCGAAGCAGTGGATCTTCTTTGGTGAGATTTAAAACTAGTATTTGGAAGGGTGAAAACTTGGGTCATTGACTCAGTGGTTACAGAAAATATCTGCACATATTCTACTGAGATGATAATTCCTCCGAGGATGCTGAATTTGATTGTCTGTTAGCAATTTTAATAAAATGCTTTGGGGTGCACAGATTCGAGTCATCGATATTTAAGATTGAAAAAATAGATTTGACAGAAGTGTTAGCCTAAAATTATTATTTGGAAGGGTGACAACTTGGGTCATTGACTCAGTGAAAAATAGTAATAGAGGTTATAGAAAATATCAGCACATATTCTACTGAGATGATAATTCCTCCGAAGATGCTGAATTTGATTGTCTGTTAGCAATTTTAATAAAATGCTTTGGGGTGTACAGATTCGAGACATCGATATTTAAGATTGAAAAAATAGATTTGACAGAAGTGTTAGCCTAAAATTATTATTTGGAAGGGTGACAACTTGGGTCATTGACTCAGTGAAAAATAGTAATAGAGGTTATAGAAAATATCAGCACATATTCTACTGAGATGATAATTCCTCCGAGGATGCTGAATTTGATTGTCTGTTAGCAATTTTAATAAAATGCTTTGGGGTGCACAGATTCGAGACATCGATATTTAAGATTGAAAAAATAGATTTGACAGAAGTGTTAGCCTAAAATTATTATTTGGAAGGGTGACAACTTGGGTCATTGACTCAGTGAAAAATAGTAATAGAGGTTATAGAAAATATCAGCACATATTCTACTGAGATGATAATTCCTCCGAGGATGCTGAATTTGATTGTCTGTTAGCAATTTTAATAAAATGCTTTGGGGTGTACAGATTCGAGACATCGATATTTAAGATTGAAAAAATAGATTTGACAGAAGTGTTAGCCTAAAATTATTATTTGGAAGGGTGACAACTTGGGTCATTGACTCAGTGAAAAATAGTAATAGAGGTTATAGAAAATATCAGCACATATTCTACTGAGATGATAATTCCTCCGAGGATGCTGAATTTGATTGTCTGTTAGCAATTTTAATAAAATGCTTTGGGGTGCACAGATTCGAGACATCGATATTTAAGATTGAAAAAGATAGATTTGACAGAAGTGTTATTCTTGAATGTGGCTGAGGAAAGCCGCCATTGAGAGCAGAGATCACGTTCTTCGATCTGAGCGCGTGTCGACGAGTCCGTTCGTGCGTAGGCCGTTGCATCGTGCTGTCTGGTGCATAAACTCGGTTGCATTCGCCGTGGCGGGCTTCAGCCAGGATGAACTCCATTGTGCGGGCGATAGCTTGTATTTGATTGCAACTTGCGGGAAAACCGCGTTCCGTGCTCGCGCCGGAATGACTTTTTCGATCGACGGGTTTACAATTTGAACCGCGAACGTTTGATCGAACACGCCCGGGAATACGTAAATTGCGAAAATAAAAACGACTTTTCAACATCTTCCTCTGGTTTCCACTGTAACGTTTAGCACGATTTTTAAAAACTTTAATTATAAATTATTCGAGCGTCATTATTCTCGTTATTATAATTATAAATAGCGCGTCGTATCGTATAGAAATCTCAGTTTTCCCGTAAGCAAGAACACGGGGAGGTTGATATTTCATCCAAAGCGCGAAGTCAACGGAAATTTTGCGAGTTGCAAACCGATACCGGGCAAACTATCCGCGTCAAATCGCTCGGAAAAGCAACACAGCGGTTTGCAACTTCGTTCGAACCCGTATTTATCGATTATCCCGAAAAGGAAACAATGGATCGACGATAAAGCAAAGATTCGTCTTCCGTTCTGGGAGGCAGGCACAAAGAAAATCGAAAAGGATAGGATTTATCGCGTCCCGGATGACTGCCCTAATCGACCTATCCAGGTCAATTAGCTGTCCATCTCTCCGAGTCCAATATTCTAAATGGCCGCCGCCTATACGGTTTACTTCGCGTGCTCGTTCGCCAGGCTGCCTCGCTCCGTAGACTTTGAATTATAACTTCGAACAACGGTACAGACGTGGTTAAGCGCGAACAAAAATTCCTATAAAAATACCTGGCGGCGTGGCTTCAATTTTTGCATTCTTCGCGACTTTCCTTGCGCCTAGATTAGTCCGGGATTATTTTATACGGCATCTTTCACCTTTCCAAGGCGCCAATTTGCCCGGAGCCTCGTCCATCACTCTGTCATCCGTCACTTTCTCCTGATTAATGCGAATTCCCCGCGTCGACTCGCGGCGTAATAAACCCCCTGTCGTTATACCGGAAAAGAGATATTCTCGTTCGCGGGGGCGGTTCCGCGATGCTCCGTTTCCCCGTGTTTTCCGGGTAGGCACGTGTAACGAATTTCGAGGCTCGAAAGCGACGAGCTCGTTAAATATATTGTAGCTCGGTTCGGCGCGATTGCGAAACAAGCACAAGTGGTATCGATTAGCCCGTGTATGGATATAGATACAGGGGCGACACGACGAGCCAGAGGCGTGCAAGCTGTTGCATTCTGGTGCATCCACGCTCGGTGCAGCTGGCCGTGAGTCCGCGCGCGCACGTGGGGGACTCGTCAAGGCGCCATTCATAATTTATGACCCTGGATGGGATATAATAATCGAATAAAATTAGCAGTTTCGCGGCTCACACCCTCCGATCGACTGCTAAAATGACCATTAACCATAAAATCGCGCTGGTTTGTCGAAAAAGGCTCCGAAAGTTTCTTTTCCACACCCATCTGTTTCTCTGTATTTATTCTTTCATGAAGGAAGTGTGTCAAGCCCTTGAAGGGGCGAAATTCAGTCCTTAAGTATGTCATGATAATATAACCTACCCCAATTGTTTCTGAGTATGGGGTTGCAGAATCCTCGATACTCCGGGTGGCTCGTTGAATTAATTCCCAGCGATCTTTGGCTTCTTTCCTCGACGGGCGTCTTTTGTTGCTTTCTTCGCGCGGGAGGGAAAGATTTTTGGCACGGAGTATCGTTCGTGCTCGGTCCCATCGATCGGCCAGACTTTTCGGAAGGGCGCGCGCGCGTGTTCACGAGAATGAATCGATGTGCAATAGCATTCGCGGTCGATGTGCACGCACGGAACTGCCACGCTTCGTAACTTCGTCTTCAGCGATAGACCAATGTTTCTCAAACGGGAGATCCTTGGGTGTTCGCAACAATAGAGAAGCTTTAAAATTTTTGCACGCAATTCTGATTCACGAATAACATTATTAAAGATATAATTATTCCAGGCAGTTTTAATCGAAAGCTCGATAACGATGTTTCAATATTATATTTAAACGATATTAAATGAATCTCGGTAAATTTTTTCACGGTTATTTTCGTGTATTGCTTCCGCAAACAACGGCAGGGGAGGTTTAAATTGAAAAATATAAAGCCATTCGCGTTGCATAAAAACTTCCGGACTCGGGGGCCGAAATTTTTGCGAACAGTTTCAAAGTACATTTTTATTATAATTTAATATATACTCCAGAGGGTTAATCAAACGTTTCTTTGCATCCAGGCGTGCTTTTAATTCCGTCTCGACCACTCTCGTCGTTCCCCATCGACGGTTTTAATTTATTAACAGGAAAACACGAGTTTGTCCGCGTGTTTAAAAATTTTTCCTTTATTCGGTCGCCGCAGAGACGTATAATTATATTTGAATTAAACCTACCGAAAATATGGCAATTTAAGACGCCACTTAGAAAACACTGCAAGCTAAACCAAGACCAGATAGTCCAGAAGGAATTGCATAGCGATTACAGTGACAATGGAAACATAGCAAATGCTCCACAAACGCATCGTAGGCAAAGTTTCATCAAGAAAGGAGAAAACAACATCAGCGATTAATCATTTCCCGCCCGTGTAAACTTGCCTCTACCAAAGAAGCAAAAGCTTTCGTAGCAACCCGAGGCTGTAGCAAAGAGGGTGGACGCACTCTGAATTATTCAGTGGAATGCAATCTTGCTTAAGGAGAAAGAAAGTCTCGCAAAGAACGCAGTACTCGATTTATCTCTGCAAAAACCGCGGCTAGAGAACCAGTACCTATAAAACTGTTTGGGATATCAATGTTGAGAAAGCAGGACTCTCGACAACAGTCTATACAGGGTGTTCTCTGCGACGGTATTTTCGAGCTTGACGCTGTTTACCCCTTGGCGTTTCCGAGATTCGATGGGGTTAGAAACGCATCCTCGTGGTATCGTGTATTCTAATATCGGGCAACGTTGATTAGAAACGGAACATGTTGTTAGAATTTCGCGTCTCTGAAGCTCGACGCAATTTGCTTCGACCCGATGCGTCCTCGACAAAAGTTCCCGCCCGTTGTCGGGCGTCGTTGGAAAGCAGTTTCATAAAATGGGAACGCGCGAAACGAGAATTCAGGACGAGCGTCTCTCTTTCTCTCTTCCTCTCCGTCAGCTCTTATGCACACACGTGACTTGGAACAGCTCGCGGATCAGCGACGATGGCACAGGAGTTTCGAAACTCCGTCGAACTTGTCCGCACCGGAAGTGCTAGTATCGCGCGATCGACAACCGGGACGATACTTGACTTTACGGTGGAACTTTGCGTACCGTCAACGATCGCGTTTACACAGCTGCTTTCGACCACCTCGTTTCCTTCTTTCTCGTCGTGTTGCATCGATTATTAACCCTTTGGACGACGCCTCCGTGTTTACTCGATTCAAACAAATTTTTAAAATCTCTTTCGAGCTTGATTTTTTACGTACCGTTAGGTTCTCAGGTTACAGACTCGAACCAGCGGTAATTCGCGACTGGACAGCATATAATTAGCAGTTGTTTAAGCCCGATAAAATTGATACGAAAGTATCCGTCGTTGCATTTAATGATACACCGTGGAAGACACTGATAAAACGCGTATTTTGACGCGCGTTATGTAGATGATTCCACCGGGACCAGTTTACCATAAATCGCGGTTCCGTAATGACATCGTTCCGGTCCTCGAGTTTTTATTCACTTATAAAATTACCGCGAAGGACCGTGAAAATTAGTGGTCGAGACTTTCGAAATAAACTCGCGAAGAACGCTCCGAGCGTTCGATGTTTTGATTCTTTCGCGGTGACTGTACGCAACGGTGAAACCGCGAGATTATTGCGACGAGACTGCGCAGCGATTAATGGTGACTGCAACTTTTCGTGGAAGGTCTTTGTCGAGAAACCGTGGTTCTCTATTGGCGTCGTAAGAATCCTGTACTCTTTCTTCGCGTATCCACACGATTATCAAAATCAAATAAAACAGAAGCTCGTTAATTTAAAGTTAATTATCCAGATGGAGCGTGCGATAAAATAAGCAGGAGATAAATTGAATGTTATTAACCCTGACAGTAACATACGCGCACAGGGGATTTTACAGTCAATAATTTTTTGATTTATAATGCACGGTCGAGCGCGAATATATCGATTTTTCTCTCTTCCGTAGAATTTTTTGTAACTTCTCGAATACCGTGGATATTCGAACAGGTATTAAATCACGAAATATATTTTTATTTGGTGTTTTCTACGCGCAGACGAGCGGAAAAAAGGTTCGAAAGTGGTTTTTCTAGCTCGAAGCGTTCATTTTGCGACGCGGTGGAAAAACGACGAGGATCCCGAGGCACGTGAAAAGGGTAATATCGGGCAGATTTTGGTTCGAGCGGTCGCTCTCTTATAAAACCTATACTTCATTCGACGAGCGTCGTGTATCAACACGTGGGTACTTATCGGCGTCGAGTTGCCTGCTATCGGCGGTCTTGGAATACCGAAATGAAGTCGCACTGGCTTCCCGGCGGTTCTCATAACAGCAGCCAAATGTAATTCCCGTTATTGCGTTGGATTTCCCAGACAGGGTCGCTGCTCCTTGGAGCAGGCTCGAGCTCGTCGATTTCGATCGTTCAACTTGCACGAGACGCTCGAAAAAATACGAAACATAACAGAAATCGTCGAAAGAGTCGAAAAAAAAAAAATAGTAGCATCCTCCGTGAAAAAGATCAGTCGATGGTCCGCGAGATCGAAGTACTACAACTATACGAAAGTTAAAAGGGAGCTTCTTCTGGCCTTTAATGAGTTTACTGCTTTAAAAATGGCAATTCGTGCTTTATTTCGTAAAACGAATCAGAATTTACAAGTTCTCGTGGAAAATCGACGAACGAGCGAATTTTCAGCATCGAGTTCTATTTCGGACGTTTCGAGGTTGTTCGATCGGTCGTCGGAGAGTTTTGTTCCTCGAATTTTCTTTTCCCCTTTTAGGATTCAAACGGGCGACCGGCAGACGCGCCGAAGACGCGAGATGCGGGTTATAAAAAGTGCAACGAAACGGTTTGAAACCTGTTTCCCTCCCGTCCGAATGGCAGCGAGAAATGTAGGACAAAGCGATAAAGTAAATCATTCGCGCGTAGCTGCGAGAGACACGAGACTGCGACGATAAAAGCGGGGAAACAGCGAGCCCGGCGACGAAGATTGCCGATATATTATTACGCTTTTTACGACTCTTTTCGCGCGTTCGCGCATCGATTTCTCCCGCCCTATCTGCATGCAACGGAGGCTCGATGAAATATGCAAAGGAACGGGGGGGGGGGGGGGAAATCTCAAAACCGATCCCTGGGAAAAGTCGGCTATGGCGAGAGAGTTCTGCTTTTATCGTCGTTTGATTATGCAGTGTCAAGGCCGTTCTAACAATCTTCTTCGATTGAAATTCGTTGAATAATCCATGACATTGTTTCACGGTTTAATAGTTCCCAGGATATCGGTGCTCTCGATTTAATTGGTAGCTGGTTTTAATCACAGCAATTTGCCTTCTAATTTTTATACGATTAAAGTTTAGGGTTCAATAACAGCACGCTGGTCGCATTGTTTCGCGAATTTCGTTTTTCCCGGTTAATTTTATGAGCTCGTAAAATGCCCTGATCGATATTAAGAGCGCCTCTACGCTCGTCTGATAAGAAAATTGAGTAAACAACGGGGAAATAAATTGCAACGCGGGGGCGTACGCGTCGCGGGAATTGTCCCTTGTCAGAGGAAAGTGGAACATAGGGAAATCTAATGTACCGTCGTTACTTTCGATCGATTACGGGGGCTGCTTCCTCGTGCACCCGGTAATAACGTAATTTGCGGTTCCTGAAAGTGCATCGTGGCACTTGACGCGCGCACGAACCGTCGCTCCTGATGCACTTCGACGTTGCCACCCGTTAAACGAGGCGTGATTCCCGAAAAAGTCGAAAATATCGCGCCTAAATTATATAGTTTGCGATGCAATTATTGCAATTTAATAAACGAAGATACGAGAAACCGTGTAATTCTTCGAAACTATGACCGATAAGGGGATCAAATAAAATTTGAAGAATGTAGGTAACGAGTACGCGAACTCGGGTTAAGTAGAATGTGGACGTCACGATGTCTGACCTGATACGACTCGCAATTTCTCATAGGATTGATCTTTGATTCTCCAGCGCAATATAACGCGACCAGCGACTCGAAACAATCAAGAACGGGCACGTTCTAATGATTTTTTAACCGAATACGCGTACCGAATGCGTCGAACAATTGACGAATAGACTGATATATTGTATTCTAAGGTGATCAAGTATCGACATTCGTTCGTACTATCGCAGACGAGATATACGAGTAGACCTCATATCCAATGTATTTTTTTGGCCCATTTTTATGGGGCTCTAGAGACCCATTACCAACTGGTTACACAAATGAACGCAAGAGGAAATGAGACAGAAAATTAAATTACAGAAATATTCCAGGCCATACATTATATTTTCCATTAGGAATTTTTTTCTCGAAAATATGTAGGATTTCGGTAGTATGACTATTCACCAAAAATGATTGTAATTGACACCCACAACCGAAAATAATTTTTCCAGAATGATTTAAAATATTTTTTTTCCGTCGAAAAATTTAGGCATCTACCCCCCCTGTCGATTTTTCTTAAAAATTCGTTTTTGATTTCTAGTAATTTTGTTTGACGCCCTACAGAAAAGTTGTCTCATACTTTTTTGTAGGTACCTACGGGCTCTACTTCAGAAAAAAGTTTCATTGAAATATATTCACAATTATAAGAGTTATGGCCGTTTGAAAATTGGACCACTTTTATGGGGTTTTCCGCATTTTACGGGGTCAAGGAGCAACTTTTCCAATATTTGCAGAATTTCTACATATTCTACACTAAAATACGCGTAGTTTGCTTTTTTAAACATTAAAATCGTCCAATCCGTTCGGAAGTTATGATATTTTAAAGATTCGCATCAAATTTTAGAGTAGCATTTCTAGTCTCATATTAGGTTTTCGGTAAGGAATTTTTTCCTCGAAACTGGGTAGGATTTCGAGGATATGTGTAATGACCAAAAATGATTGTACTTGACCCCCGCAACCAAAAATAATTTTTCCAGAACGATTTGAAATTTTTTAATTTTGCCAAAAAATTTCCCACTTTCTCGAATTTTTTTTTCGAAAATGCGCAGGATTTCGAAGGTATGTCTATTCACCAAAAATGATTGTAATTGACCCCCACAACTGAAAATAATTTTTTCAGAACGATTCGAAAATTTTTTTTTTCACCGAAAAATTTAGGCACCTACCCCCTATCGATTTTTCTTAAAAATTCGTTTTTGATTTCTAGTAATTTTGTTTGACGCCCTACAGAAAAGTTGTCTAATACCTTTTTGTAGGTACCTATGAGCTCTACTTTAGAAAAAAGTTTCATTAAAATATATTCACTATTGTAGGAATACGCAAACGAAAATAATTTTTTTAGAACGATTTGAAATTTTTTAATTTCACCAAAAAATTTCAGTACTAAAAGAGCCACGACAGTCCATATTACACTCGTATTATGTCACGCGTGCACCTGTATACGTAATCATGCTGTCGAGCATCGAATACGTATCGTTCGATACCGAGTATACCGTTTTCCATTCTACGTTCGATTAACAAAGAATGCTCGTACGTTGAATACCAAATACGAGACTGTTTCATGCCCCGTTTATCACACCTTGCAAATAAGATTTTGCATAATCTAATACTTCCCCCGTACCCTTGGACCAGTAATAATCCAAATGTTGACAAACGTTTGGACGAGGTGTACAACGAACGGTCTGTCGTGCATCACGAATACGCATGCGATCGTCCGGAGACACGCCAAGATTAGGTTCACAGACGAGAGGCTGAGGGTGTGCCTATCGTCTGAAGCGCGGAGGACCGCTTGGCCCTTATCAGCGTCATGCACACGCGTGTCTACACGTGCTGGGACGGTGATAAGCGCGACAAAACGTCACTGTTCTCTCGCGAACGCCCGGAGAGGACCGGGTTCCTCTAATCGCCGCGAACACCGAGACTGTCTCGTCAGTGTCCTTAGCACCTACGTACTCTCGACGACGGAAGACGCCTCGTCCGGGCAACCAGAGTTTACGATTACGTCGAGGACGCTTGTTTAGCCGAGCCTCGACACCCACGAAAAGCGACTTTTCCCCACGTCGATCGTCTTTCACTTGAATTTTTCCTGGTTCCTATACTCGTACGTTTCAAATTCTCTCGCTTAGTTAATGGCGAAACATTTTAATAGAAGATATTAGAATTAAAGAGAAAATGTGGCGACCGGGGAAACATATATTTCACACACGGAAAACACACGGCAAAAAACTACACGCTTGGACCATCGAGGAAAGTTTATTTACGGTTAATAAGGGATGCGTGGTTTCGTTAAAAACGAGAGAAAAAACGATATCATTAAAATTTCAACTTTTCCCTCCATCAATTTTAATTTTTCATACGCGCTCGGGAACGAGTTACAGTCTGTCCCAGTTTCGCGGTTAAAATAATTAGCGAAACGTCGATCCAAAATGGCTGTGGGTCTCGGGACTCGGCGCGCCGCGTGAAATGTTTGGAGAAAACGAGGACGACACTCGAGATTCGGGTTACCAGGAAGCCTCCTACGCCGCGAGGTCCCACGAGAAGGATTTCTCGGTGGTTATTCGAAAGATACGCCATTCTTTATCTTTCCTTGACTTTGTAGCTGGCGGGTTTCCGCGAAATTGCGTTTCCTCCGGTTCCCCGACGACATTGGAGCGGTTGTAGATCTTGTTCAGTGCAAGGCAATTTACATAAGAGAGCGCCAACGCTCTCGAGAGTTTTGTTCGCCTAATCCGGAATGAATTTCGTCGGTATCGTACACAGAGAACGTTCAACCGCGAGAGCGAACCGTGATTTGCGGTTCGTTTCAACGTAACCGGGTCTCGGGATAACTCATTCCGGGAGGAACGTTTTTCGTAATGCCGCGATTACGCGACGAAACATCGCTAACGCGTTCCCCCGTCCGCTGAATGCTTTTCGTCTGACAAATATCGCACCGTAAAGTCGAATCGAGACCCTCTTGTACACGTTTTTTACCGGTACAGGACATAAATTTCGATTGTTGAGAAACTACAGCGACGTCATGCTCGAGTTCCTCGACTCGCAGCCGCGAGAGTTATGAATTAGGGGGAGCAGGGACACGCGATACACGATTGCTTGTTGACTGTGTATCGATCGAAGTTGTAATTCCGTGAAAAAGAAAAGTATCGATACTGTCGCAAGCGTTGCAAGAGTTTCTTAACGACCCAATGCCTGACCTCGTTAACTCGAACTTTAAAATTTACTTTCGCGACTTGCGTAATTGCATTTTTATACGTTACGACGAAGGGACGAGTCAAAGGTACGATATTAAAAGGAAATCTTGAATGTTTGAACGTGCCAGGGGGAAAAATTCGACAGCGAAATGATGAAACTTCGAAGTACCGTCCGTACGTCGGGAATGTCGAGTATCGTAGAATGTGGGGGGGTAGGAAAATATCGCGATGGAAATTTTCTAGACGCGAAGGGGTCGGGTCCGGGGAAATTGAGGTCGCAAAAACGTCGTGACCCGAACTTCGCAAATTGAACGCAACGAGCGTGGTTTTCACAAGCGTTTTATAAACTGCGCGATATTTTCGTTTCTTCCGCCTCGAACGACGAACGATTTTCCTTGTTGGGTAGGTAAATCGACTCGCGTATGGAGTATCGATTGAAACGTTTCGCTCGAGCGCCCTTATCGAACCGATAGTTCCAACTAGGCTGCATTCTTCCAATTCGCCGAGAGCGGAGTCATCGATCCACTGAAACTTTCATTTGCCAATCATCGAATAAATAAAAATTACTAGTCTGAAAACGATATTTCTGTTATTTTGGAATTTTCGGTAATTAGTCCGCGACTGATAACGACATAATAGACACGCGGAACGACCTGGATACGCGATTAACGACGAGGAATGGAATTCCACCGTTTCGTGTCCTAATTTAATGCGCGAGGGTGCCGTCGACGTCGATGAAAACAGCGAGGCACGAAATGTAAATGGGGAACGGAAATTCGCTGGTAACCCGAAGTACAAAGTGATCGAGAAATTTGGAGTTAGGCGGGCGCAAAATGGTAAAGTTGAAATTTGTTTATGCAAAGCGGGGAACAGTGTCTGTCTACGCAGGACAGTGTGATTGTTTGCAGAGACAATGGTGTGGAAATGAGTTACAGCGATGTCGAAAGAATCAGAAAATAAAGGAAACGGTTCTCTCGCGGGGGCGTATAGAATATTTCTTAAAGGTCACTACGTGCTTTCAGTTTAGAAAGATCACGTTCGAACGTGCAGAAAGTACAGAAGTAAGATACTGAATAATATTTCTTGTATTCTCGATTCCCTTTTCCACGTAGAATACCGTGTATCACCGTTTATGCTAGTTTTTTAGCGCTCTGATGGTCTCGTAACACAGGTGAAGAGACCTGGTCGACGCGTTGCTCTTTAGAAGCCCGCAGCCACGGCCGTAATGGATTCTAAAGCGGTAATTGGCAGCTCGTAGCGCAGAAGGAACAATCGGTTTGCAAAAGTCGTGATATTTCGAGCCAGGTGTTCGTCGACCAGGTGCGTTTCTTTCCCGAGTCTCTTTCCGAGCAACCATTCGCTTCGACTCCGTAAGACGTTTTCGCGTCTGACAGCTCATTCACTCACACGAAATGAATGAACGCCGCGGTGTGCGTGGTCGTTTTCGTTCGAGCTCTTTGCATACAACGCGTGTCGGCGATTCAGTCTGGCGCGCTTTCGATCAATGTACCTTTGCTTCGCGAAATTTCGTCGTTTCAAAGCGACCGTCGAAAAGTATCCGCGTGTGTCGTCGAAATTAATTTCGCCCTCGAACGGTACGAACGCTCCTGTAATGGATTCTATCGTTACGTTTCGACCAATTCTCTGCGTCACGAAATTAGCTACGTTTAGGCGTCGACGTTTCGTATTAATCATTCGACAGAAAGTCGGAGAAATTTCTTTTCGTGGTACGAGCTTAAAAGTAACGAGTTTCTCTGCTCTCGATAAATTTGTCACAAAACAAACTATTATTATCATCGATTTGGTGATTTTTTACGTTTGAAGAAGCAGGAAAGATACGAAGAAGTTTGGTATAATCAAAAATCTAGTCATCTACAGACAGTTTGCAAAGGATACCATCCCAGAGATATTGAATAAATCCAACTACGAAGTTAGTCTGGAACATAGAATACAGACAGTTGAGGACGCAAATATTCCTTCGCGTGTATTTTGCATCGATTTTATTAATGTAACTATTTAAATCGCGTAGATCTCCGGAGTAGTCGTGGTTCCTCGTGTCGAAAGTCGACGGTACTTGGGGGAAGTACGGGGTAACCAAAATTCATAGTAAAACGCTCGGAGGCAGGCGAGGGGGGCGTCGCGACGCGTTCGAAGCGCTCGACAAACGAAAGAAACTCCGGCATCGCGAATTTGTTTAAACAGCGGCCCCGGAGCCGGTGCTGGTATATTGCGCCCGCGGTCCTTTAGCATTTGCCGCGTAATAAAACTTTTGGCTCGTTTTCCAACGGCCGCCCCCCCACGAAGCAAACGAAAACTTTCGTAGCGGAAACTTTAAGGTCGCGCGTCTCGCGACGTGGCCCTTCGTGCACGATGTAATCTTGCAAATGGACGGGGTTACGGGGGGGGGGGGCCAACAAATTGCACGCGAAATGTTTAAGACGCGCGCGGAAACGGACGACTGCGCCCGCAGATTTGGCAAACGTTGGCAACAAATTAACATAAGCGTACGAGATACGCGCGGAATAATATTTCGATGCTTAGAAACGAAATAATAAACATTGAATCGTTGTTATTTCGTTGGATGGGAATTGCACCGTTAGGCCTTTTGAATAAAATTTAATTCGACCCCGGTTGCGATAATCAACGAAACAAACGCGCATATTTAATTCCGAGCATAGACTGTTCGTTTCGATGGACGATGAATCAACGTGGACGATTAGGCTGTAATTATATTCATGAGACGGGCGTGCAGCTGGCAATCAAGTTGTATCGCCCAGTATGAGAATTACAAATCTCCGACGGTGTGGATCGATCGATGTATTCGGATTTTATTTGGGGCAAACGGTGTCCGTATGTATGGTGCATAATGAGTACCCACGACTGGGGAGCAATTTTCTCGAAAAAGAATTTTCAACCATGATTCGCACAATATACGGAGCTTAAAACAGGCCACCTAATTATTTTCTCCAATTTCGAGTACGTGATTCGAATGCCTTGAAAGGCTTCAAAGACATACTCCGCTTGAAATTCTGCAGGCCAAGGTTGTGTCGAGAATACTATAAATACATTATAGACTGGCAACGAAAATATAATTTAATTTCGAGATTGAATCTGCTATTTCAACGCTCGATTTGTTAACGCGTCTCTCGCAGAGCTTAATACTCGTGGAAGGCAATCGTTATGACGGATAACGAAGGCACAATCGATATATAGAATTACAATAATTTAATCGCTTTGGTTCCAATTACCCTCAGAAGATATTAAATTTAAATTATCGAATTAACGAGGACGTATTAGAAATTAATAATATCGATCGCTGTTTAAAAAAACAAATCCAAAATGGACCTGTAGTTCCTCCCGTTTCTATGTCGTTTTTGAACAATTTTAGAATCGATTATGATCAGAAACGGTTCTCGCGATTCTCCCATCGACGCGACCATTGGAAACCGGAAGTTCGACGGCAATTATCTCCCGGGGTACGGTGACCATCGTGCGCTAGACAAAAGCACCGCAATAATAATTCTCGTATCAGATAGCGGCGTACCAGTCCCGTCGTCGCCGCAAACCTAACCGAGATCAGGATCGCGAAATTAATTAGGATCGGAAGCGCGACCGTTGCTCGATCGACGCGTCCTTTGCTCGGTGATTCGTTTTTCGCGAAAACTCAATTTGCCAGCGTATATATTCACGCCCACCGTCGGTTATCGTCGAACGCGTTTCGTATCGAATTCGCTGGAACGTTTCGTAGATCGAATTGCGTTCCGGCCAGCCGAGTGCCCATCGAAATTTCCGATCGCGATCGTTGACGATAACGAGGCTCCGCCAGCATCCTGGGACGCACGGTGAATTGCGTCGATGAATGGCGCCGCGATGCTCGCTCCAAGGGACATTCCTTTTTTTTTCCACACCGATAAAAAGCTAGATAATACCCGTGATTTTCCTTTATAAAGAATTTCGATGCACAACACCGTACGTTCATCTTCGGGAAAAGTTTGAAAATTTTCGTCTCGAATGGGCAATCGATAATCGAGGGAGGGCTAAATAATTCTCTAATTGCGCTCGAAAAATCTACAGAGAATTTTATAATCGTGAAATCGAAGGATCGATGGTCTGGGTCATATTTCGCAAGGTAGTTATGCTTTAACTCCGCGGATCGAATTCCAAACGGAGGGAGGAGGAAAAGTGGAAATCGATGCGTTTTCCACGGAGGCTACGCGTCGCTCGGAATTGCGTGCAGATGATTTCATCCGTTTTACGTGAGTTTGCATACCTTCGAGGACGACGAGAATATCCTGGAACGCGGATCGAGCGCGAACTGCTTTATCGCGGCAGTGAGAATATAAAGATCGTGTGATTGTTATAAATAGCCAAAGTTTAAATATGGAGCACCGTACTCGTTGTTCTTGAAACGTTTTCAAACATTTTCTTGTATCAAAAAAGAATCTAACCTTGTTTATAAATCACAAGTCAAGTGGTCCCTGTCCAAAAGAATTTCGTTTCCGATAGTAAAACTGGCCACTCTCTCTGGTCATTCTGGATCGTCTCGATCGTCGTGGATCGCGCTAACGACCGTCGGCTCGGTTTCTCCAGGGATCTTGGCCGGCCATTTCCAGCGCCATTGTTCGACTGGAACGATCGAAAATCCGGTCGGTGGAGTCCTGGGGTCGGAAAAGTCATCGTCATCGTTCCGGGATCGTTTTGGACGACGATGAATCGCTTCTTTCCGCGGTTTCTAACGGCAATCCATCATCGACCGGTAACGAACTGTGCTAATAATGGCGTGTAAGCGTGATTGCGTAGAAGCCAGTCGCGACGAGCGAACCATTAGCAAATTGAACGCGATACGCGATTACTGACGGACGACGTAGAGTTTCCTCGACCGCCGTTTACCGATCGACGACGTCTGGGCTCGATACGATTCCGCGTATTTAATTTCGTGATCGTTGTTCCGCGTAATCGAATTCTCCGTTGGATCTTACGAGATCTCGAAAGTAGATACAAAAGGGAATGGAATTGCGAGAGGTTTGTAGATATATTTCCTTCGATATTTAAATACGATGAAATTATTATTAACAAGCGACTAACTAAAAGCACGCGTTACAAACTTAAAGGCTGCTTGCGAAATGGAGTTTTGGGGCATTTAGAAGTATTTCCAAATAATTTGAAGGAGAAGAACTGGAGTGAATCCTCGTTCGTAGTCGGGCCTTAGCCAGGAGAAAAATATTTAGGGGATCGGTAACGATCCGGCGCTCGAGTGTCATTGAATTACAAAGTAGTTAGGGTCGGTTGTCGTCAGACCTTGATCCGCTCAGAATATTCATTCGGGGAGACCGATATCGGTGCTATTTTCAGTATCGCGGACTAGCAAGATCCGACAATTTGAATACGATCTCGAATCGATACGGAATATTTAAAAGCCCCAATCCGACGGGGGACATTAATTCGAGATAGAGGGATTTACATTACAGGTGGGTTTGCTCGCGTTGACAAACGCGAATAAAACTAAAATCGTCCAGAAAAAGCTAAGGTCTCCGCGCACACCTTTTTCGTCTACTCTCGTTTATTTATTGCGTCGCCTGAAATTTTCTTTTATCGAGAGCCGGTTGAACGGGAGTTGGAAACGCGATGGACTTAATTCCGCAGAGTGCAGTATCAATTCGTCGAGCAAGTAGACAGTTCATTTTTCACCCCCGGTGCCGTCGATGAAGAGCGATGGAACCCGGGGGCCGCGGAGGGGATGAAATTTCGCAGTCGCGTCTGAATTAACGCGCGGACACGCCGGTGTGCAGTTTCGCGTATTATTCGGGCCATTAGTCGCGCTACTGTTACTGTTACTGTTACGCGATCGCTGGCAAATTATTTCTAAACGATCGAAACGGAACAGCGAGCCGGGGAAATCCGATCGCGGAATAATCGGCGCGACACGCGGAATAAAAATAATTGTAACGGGGCGAGAATTTTTATCGAGATCTCGAAAATCTCGAGAACTCGTCTCGTCTTAAACGTTAATAATTATTTTTATAAATGGCGTTTCCCGAAAATCGGGGTCGTTGGTACGATAATTTGCAGGGGAATAAGGTCGCGAGGGAAAGGGGTTTAAGATACGGTTCCGTGTGCAATTTGAAAGAAACGTCGTTGGTGCCCATCAGCCACGAAACGCGCGCGGCCCTTGGAAAATATTACGCCAGTCGTTATGCTCGGCGGCTTTTCATATCGAGAGAGAGAGCGGGAACGGGTCGGTCAGGTGAAACAGGGACACTCTGTATCACGAAGAATGAAAAATGGCCGGGCGTTTCTCGGTCGCAGGTTGAATTCTGCAAGCTGAGCCCCGCGGGCCAACGCTGTGTTAATGCACGCTGAGAGAGTCCGCATGCGAGTCGCCGTATTACCCGCGGCATATTACCCACAATGCAGTTAGAATCTATACGTAGACCGCGGTGACCACAATGGGGGTCAGTGACGGCATCTACGTGCCACGGTACCCCGGGAATAACCAGGGAAACGAGCAATTACTGCGGCCACCGGAGGGGCTGCTCGAATTTATGGCCCCGATCCCCTTGAGCAACCCTTCGAATGTTATCCACCCTCGTGGAATTACCTGGCAAACCGAATGCAACCCGCTCCACGGCCTGCTTTCTTATGATATATCGACGTACCCTATTTTGTTTCGCGCTAATTTTATCGCCACGCTGGCCATTAACTCCTCCGACCCTCGTGATAAAAACCAAAAGCGTACCTGGGCCGTCTCGATCGCCGATTACACTACTAAAACTATCAAAGGGACGAAAATCATCCCCAAAATAAGTTGAGAATTAAAAATAATTAGGCTCGACTATGTTTTCAACTTTGGTGCTATGCATTTAGCTCTTTGACACCACGTTTTCCATTTCTTCCCTTTCTTATAAATAAATAACATCTAATAATATCGTGGTAAAATTGAAAAAGTGCTATAACATTGTAAAAATTCGTACACAAAAAATAGACATATTCTTACATTTAATATTTGATACTTCACGGTCTTATTTTATTTTATCTTATATCTAGTTTGCTCTGATAGCCTCTTCCTTTCATTTTGCTTCTAATCGTATTAAAGTTTCCACTAAAATTCGAATTTAATTCGTATAATTGGTACTCGCGTAGTCGAGTAATCACCGAAGTGGCGTTTGGTTCGCTCACGGTTTACCCGATACAGGATATTTCCACTAAAAACCAACGATAATATCTGAAATTTCCAAACGGGAATCATCGAATTCTCAATCGCTTGATTGGGTTCATTTCCGTACGGTGGAAGTTTCCCGTGAAAGTTACCGCGGAAATTCGAATTTATTTCCCCCGGGAACTCGTAATCATCGAAGTAGTACGCATCTAGTTTAATTGATCGTAACCGATACGGAATATTTCATATTTCCCCCGGAGAACTTTCCGTGGCCTTTCGTTACAGTGGATTTCACGAGGAATTCGTTTCGAGGGCGGAGAAAAACAGTTTTCCCGCCTGTTTCACGGCACGATAACAAACTTTTTCCCTTTGCTCGGGCGCAGTTCGATGGCACGTAGCGTATCGTATGTAGCGGAAGCGCGGGGGTGAAAAAAAAAGGTACATCGTTGCTCGAGGGGGGCGCGAGGACAGATATTTCGGGGCGCGGATTGGCGTCGATGGCTTTGTTAGGGGCAGAGTTTTGTTAAACTCCGGCCGTGCAAACATTTCTCGCGTACGCATACACAGCGTGAGCGTCGGGGCTCCGAGCAATCGGCGCTTTTTAGCCGGTACATGCGTGTGCATTCGAAAATGAGCTCGATTGTACGTCGCGATGACAAAGCGGATGCGCGCTCTCGCAGAAATCGCGGACAAAAAACTCGCCGGGACGGAAAGTTGACGTTTCAGCAAATATTCCCCACCCTTTGTCGACCAACTAATTGCAACGATAATTCATATGTATCTTTCCACCCTCTTCCAGGCATTAATACGATTCGTTATTAACCGTCAACGCTGACCTGCATTCTGTCGCTATTATCAAACTCGTAGGTTGTTTATTTTACTGCTTCGTCTCGTTCTAAAAAGTGTATAATCAATGCGGTGGAAGATTCTAGAGGCCAAAATAGGACGAAAATTAAGAATACCATTTTGTTGATGGAGGCTTCGTTTAAAAGTTATTAACGTTTAAAGATCCGCCCGTACTGAATTTTTGTCTCGAAAATGCGCAGGATTTCGGGGGTATATGTATTCACCAAAAGTGATTGCAATTGACCCCCGCAACCAAAAATAATTTTTCCAAAATGATTTGAAACTTCTCAATTGTCAGGGTAACAGACAGTTCTGGTCAGACATTATATTTTCAGTAATGAATTTTTTTCTCGAGAATGCGTAGGAATTCGGGGGTATGTCTATTGACCAAAAATGATTGTAGTCGACCCCCCCAACTGAACATAATTTTTTTAGAAAGATTTGAAATTTTTTAATTTAATTTCGTAATAACTTTTTAATGAAGCCTCAATCGAGAAATTGATAGTCTTGATTTTCGTCTTATTTCCCATTAAAATTTTTTCCAGGGGTGACTGAACATCCTGTACAATAAATTGCATCCGTAATTGCATTTATAATACCTTGGATGAGAAAAATTTTCCGAATAAATCATTAAAGCTTACGAGCGTGGGTCAGAAGTCACAAATCTGACCACCATAATAGTCCTGGTGTTCCAATAACAAAGTTAATTATCCATCCGTAACATCCTATAGCCAGCTTTCGCAAATTAGTCCGATAATAGCGGAATGAACACTAACGACGACATTAACAAGTCTCACAGGGGTGTTTTTTCTGTTGCATTGGAACCTTTTGAATCGCCGCTAATAATCACGTCAAGATCGACGACGATAAAATTTCTCGATCCCCGGTCTTCCGTCGTCGCTGGAAAAAGGGATCGACTTTTATTAGAGTTTCGTCGCAGTTCCCTCGAAATTGGCAGGAACGGTTCGTTAGTCGTTTTGCTCGTCTGGTGCTCGTTATTAGCCGCCAACCTTTCGGAACATGATTTATCGACACCATCGTCCGCTCGAAAAAGAAACGAACTTCGTTACGGTGGTTGTAGTCCGACTGCTTCGTAATTCAATCCGGTTCGCTCGATTACAAGGCAATCGTCGCCAGGGTTCCCCACAAGTCCAGGTCGAGCAACGTTTTTCGAGGCAAATATGCTCACAGAGCTCGTATCAAAGTTATCATTCTCCAACGTCCAACTAAAAGTAAATTCAGAGTCAATTTCGCCGGGAATCTTTTACCAAGTTCTGACTTTCCTCTGTAGTCGTTCCTTAACTTTGTAAGGTTGTTCCAGAACACTTGGAAGTACAGCCTTAGCCGGCTCCAATCTCGATTTTCATCGCTCCACATTAGTCCGTTTCGAATCGCGTTAAAATTAAAATATCGTGCTCGACGCTGTGTAATTATCCGGTCGATACTCGCGTACTCGAAGGAATATCGCAGGCTTCGAATCTGCTCGGGGAAACGCAGCCTCCTTTCCACCATATTGCGATCGAAAAGTTACAAAATTGCGTTCTCTCCGCGTTCGGACCAGTTTCTAACGCGCTGCACTCGAAACGTACTTTTGCGAATGCTGTAGCCACGGAAATATTATCGTAGCAATCTCCGGAAGAAATGAAATTCCATTATGCAAATATTCCAAAAAAATTCCCGTTCTCCCCAGGCTGTTCTCTAACGCGTTACGAAATAAGAATTCGACGATTTCGAGTGAATTCCCCGCAAACAAAAATCCTGAGTTATTTCCCAATCAGCGCCACGGATAATCCTCGAGCAACCCATGGCTGGGTGTCTTCGAAACTTGCGAACGCAACGTGCATAGTCCCTCAATTCCCATAAACCGGTCGAAAAGCCTGCGGCCACAGGCAGATTCGATATCGTGGTCCCAGCGACGCCATCGCGGCTTCGATCCGCAGGGATCAATCGCGGACGGCCATCTTGCGGCGCGTTGGAACGCTCGTGAGGCCGTTCTTGTCTCCCGTTTGACCCCGGGACGAACTCCGAGATTGGCTTCGTTAAGGAAAGGCACGGAGCCCGTCGATGTCCGCACACAAAAACCATCGACAGTCGTACGTACACGGTGTACTTAATTAAACCTCAACCGTGTGTGCACGCTCGATCAGCCGAGGTGCATTAATCCGCGTCATCAGCGTTAGATTCGTTGCATCGTCGACGAGGCGTGCAAAACGAAACCAAAACTTTCGCGTCGCCAAACAATACGAATAAAAATAATTCCACGAACAATTTGATCCAATAATTATTTTTTCGTAAATGAAAATAAAACCGAAACTAATTATGTCGTGGTATGTTGCTCGTGAGATATCTTCGTTTCGTGAAATGATAAATTCTGTACATATCGACGATCTCGAAAGAAAATTTTCGCCCTCTGCGATTCGACTAATTCAGGAATTCGAAGTTCTGGCATTGTTAAACCGGACAATAACTCGCATTCGTGAGTCGAGCTTGGAGTATAATGGCCATTGTAATCTGTCGTATACACTTATGGTTTTTGGCGTAAAGTTTGGAATGGAAAAAGACATTCGACGTAAGGACGATATATAATAATAGTGACTATTATTATGATTTATGATAGTTTATAAATATTCGTATTTAAAATTGCGAAAGCCTCTTAAACAGGCTTAGGCAATTTTTAAAAACACACACCTCCGATGTTTCTTTATAAAAAGAGGTCTCGAGTGAAAAAAGTTTAAGTCTCTGGTTTATAGAGCATCACCAGGGAGTGGTGAGTTCGTAAAGAAATTATGCCAAGCTGCTCGCGTCTGAATCAGCAATAAAAAGTCGGGAGTAATGAAAGAAAATGGAGAGATCCGCTGGGCGGATTATGTCCGCGACAAAGTTCCAGGATACGTTTCGTAAATTGGCAATTTTCATAGGGAATTCCCCAGCAGTTTGGTAAAACGCGTTTCTCGGTCGAAGGACACCGGGCGTCGTGATTTTTGAGGAAATTCCCGCGCGTTGGTCTGGCAATTATTATTGCGTCGCTTTGAAACGCCACGGGTCCCCGTATTATTAACCCGTTCGTTTCCGCGGCGACCGGTCTATAAAGTTTCCGTGTTCTCCATTTTAATACGACCAAGTACAGGGGAACGTCGGAGTCTATGAAAGCTTTGGCCGACTCGATGGCGCGTCTCGAGTGTTCGCCTGGCAAAGATCCAGTACGTATTAACGCTGGCAGAACGACGTATGTGCTTTCGGGTAGAAAAAGCCACGGGCGACTTCGTCGAATTGGGTATAATTACTTTAAAACAGCCTTTAAACTGTTTTCTCCTCCGATGGATCTCTCCCGCGTATACAATGCAATTAGGCTTTTAAATATTAAAGACAGGGTTTCTCAAATACAGTTCCAGAAAAGATAAAGTTGACATCTCTTTCAGGTACACGAGCGACTGGATTTTTTTATCATCCGTGAAACCCTTGGACCCTTTTCCGCGTCACCCTGTATTTAGCAGACGAGCATTCCAACAAGGGATGCTTACTCTGCCGCGTGATTCTTCAAGTGAACTCTGTCGGGATTTTCGTCCCTTCGAGAACAACCCTTGTTCCTTTAGGGTGAAAACTGCCAGTGACGGGACATCCTGTAATTGGAAAAGCGAGTAATTCTTCCGTCGGTCGCCAACGCGATTCCTTCGGTTCTTCTCTTTTGGGTCGAGGTTTTCCTTTGTCCTTTGCGACGAATTCGAGCCAATATCGTTCCATCGATCCCCTCCTCTAACGCGATTTCGATGAAATTTATAGCGGTAGTTTTTTAAATTCTGTATTCGAAAATCCCTCGTTAGAGTTTAAAAGACGATTTAAAAGATTGAATTTTCGTGATTCCTCGATGGAGGTCGCGACTCCGAGGACCTCCCCGAGGTTGCATCGAATTACGAGGAAATTATGAATGGCTCGTTCGATCCCGGGATTACGTGTCATTAATTAAACGCCAGTTTGCCCGTTAAGATCGCGAGGCACGGGTAACTCCGGGGAATCGTAATTTCGACTCGCCTGGAACGAGCCACGGCAGCTCCCAGCGTGCTGGCGATTAATTTCCCCGAAGTTTACACCGCGTCGCCGCTCGACGAGCGTGTACATCGTTTCGCTTTTATCTTCTCGCTCGCCGAACTTTTCCGGACCGCCCAGAACTCGCGAAACCGGAGGCTGGCGAAGGACACGTGCACGGTCACGACCTTCTATAAATCGGCGGATTTTTCCGCCAGCAGGGAAGCTTTTAACCGAAACACATCGAACTTACGACCGTTCTCTAAAGAGTCGGCGACAAAATATCGTTATTTTCTCTAGTTTTCCGATCGCGAACCGTACAAGCTCGCGTAATAAGCGGAGATTGGAACGAGCTTTGTACGATCCCGGTGCTTCCAGCGTCGTGCAAGAAGCGACCCTCGAGACCGCCTTAATTCGTTAGCTTTTTTCGCGCGAAGAACACTCGAGACGCTTCTTACGCGCGCGACGATCTTTCATCCGATCGTCGTATTAGCGTCCGACGTCCTCCAGCCTCTATCTCTCGTCATACGACGCTTTTTACCCGAGCTTCTTGCGAGCAACACAGCAATTCGTTTAGCTAAACGACGACATTGGTTATTGCGAACGTAATATAACACGTCGATCTATTTAAAAAAAATCTGCTCCTCTGAAACACGCGGCGAATGTTCACTTGTGATCTTCCAATTTGTTACATATTTAAAATAGTTTCGCCAGTAGAGTGTTTCAACCTAGAAATTAGCAACTGTCTGACGACATTCGCGGTTTCTCGGCTGACTGGAGCAGACTTTTATCGGTTTCGAAGTCCCGAAACTCGATCGTCGTTCCGTGACATCGCGCGCTCTGCTCTTTGATCCGTGGCGAGTCGCGTGTTCGCCAATCGAAGGGTGAAATTAATATTCTAACAGTTTCCCCGATATTCCGGAGACCTACATACCCGGTATAATGTAGTTTCCGCCAACTTACCAGGAACTTTCCACTCGAAAGACACTTGGACCCAACAAGGACGTCTCGAGAATTTCGTTGGACGACCCTCTGTTTGACTTTTGTCTTCGACGCGAAGGGGTTGCATCCTAATGCCCCACGAGGAGACTTTCCGGGCAATCATCGACACGTGTCGGTCCAAGTTGGAAATGAAATTCCTTCGATGGCCCGGAAGGGAGCCTGATCGAGCGTTAACCTAATCGAGCCCGTGCTTATGGGAAATGACTGATCGGATCGTTCTTAACTCGCTCGTTTACGCCCGGTTATCTTCCGATTAATTTCCCCGACCTCCTTCGTCCATCGTTTAAAAATTTCCGGAACGGACACGCTTCTTGTAAACATTTTTGGATAATTTTAATCGTACGCGATTAAATATATATTTAAATATACATTTTAAATATCTTTCGTGGATCTTCGAAGGAAATTTTCCGATCGTCCGAGAATTGTCAATGACATCTGCTCCCTGGTTCGTTCCATCGATGGACGAAATAATCACAAAAATATCTCGAAGCGTCCGTTCGTCGGAAGACGCTTTGAAGGATTACTTATATTTTTCATTTCTCAACGTTCGTTGACAGCCGACAGCGTTTAATCCCTCTAGGAGAAATCCCTTGCAATATTATTTCCACGTTCTTGGATTAATGGCGACTCCCACCAGATTCGCGAAACTTGTCGGTTACCAAGAAATATTAATTATCCTACGAGTGGTCATTTTATATAATTTCTATCTAAATCATAATTTGATGGAAAATGATTAAGAAATTTTTCGCGATAGCAATCGTCGGTGATTGGAGCTGATTCCAGGCGCGAATTAACGACGTGATCATCGCGGTTGGCCGTCTCGGTAGGCACGGTAAATTTGCACGGTCATTTTTCATCCGATAATTGGCGAGACGGTCTTTATCGACGAATGAAATTGCTGGTAGGCACGTCGTTGACCGTCCACGAGGCGGTTTTATCGATGTCGCCGGTACGATCGGTTTTATCGTCGACAGTTTCTTGGCCGGGGCCGAAACGAAAGCACGATTTGACGATCGTGGCCGTTGAAGGGAAGGTCTCGGGGCCAAAAATGCGACAGAGATCTTCGATTTCCGCGCTCGCGTTGCGGTAAATCTCCTACCGGGGGAATTTATGTTCCGGAAACCGGGCAAGTCGCGGACAAAAACCGGTCGGTGGACGCACCGATTCGATGATTAATGAAATTCCATCGTCTCGAACTGATTGGGTCGCTGTCGATGACGCGAAACGTTCCTGACGAGTTACGCGATCCGTCCCGTGGGAATGCTCGAAAGCCATCGGTTTTAACAATGCACGCGTCGGGCTTCCTAACACGCGATAGCGCGTTTAGAGTGCATGTTTTAATGCCGCCGGAGACGCCACGGGGAACGCGATGCAGTCATTCGTTTAACCTTTAGCGGAAGCGTAGTCGCGCGACTGGATATCATAGTGAATGGCTAATGAAACGATATAAACATCTGTCGCTATTTTTATTTACGCGACTCCTCCTCAAAGTCGTTCGAAGGTCGCGTTATTAATATTAAAGGCCCTAGAAAGCAACGGAGGAATCATAAGATATTTTCTGTTTCGAGAACAATTTTTACATCGAATTCTCCCTTGCGTGATTAACGACGGAACTGGGATTTTTTGTTCGTCAAAGGTTCCGTTTGTCCCTTATTCGCCCAGGATTCGGAATTCCTTTAAGGACTCCGTCTCTTCACCGAGTTGAACTCGGATGGTTCTGAATTTTTCTCTCGAGTGAGCTTAGAATAGCGAGGCAGACAAGCCCGCCCTTGGAGGGCTAATCCAAGGAGATAGAATCCGAAAGCAACGGCTTGATTCGCGTTTGCACGGCCCTGGGCAGTCTATACGCATCGCGTGCACCGCGCATAATGCAGCTCGACGATGTCTGAGAGCACAGAGCATGCCTCTATTCCCTCTCGACAGAAATGGCTTTGTGCGCTCCCCCGACCACCCCCCGCCCCCGTCTTCCGTTTCGCCTGCTCGACCCTTTGCCGACCGCCGTCTGAGCTGAAACTTGTGTCGACGGTGTGCTGAACCAGTCGCCGATTCGCTGGTTAATCCGCTCGGAGCTAATATCGAATACAGTCCAGTCAATAAAGTGCGTTTCGATGTACGCTACCCGTCCTAATGGCTTCTTTCAACCACCCCCTAAACGATCTCGCATCGATTCGACTCTTAAAACATACTGTGATAGCCAATTCTTATCAATTTAGCATCTTGGATGAATTTCCATTTAATCATCTTGTACTTGCACTCTTTTCTACGTAAATCTTCTTTTTGTATCTCCGTAATTTCATAGTTGATACGAGTCGAATTTACATTTATATACTTTTGCGTATGTTCTTTTGAATCGACCGGTACACCCTCGCGACGGACGTAAATTGCAGTTGCGCTTCGGAAGTAGCTACAATGCCTTAAATCTCACGCCAAATTGGACTATGAATATCATCACTGACTCATGATTATTACCATCGAATAATCGCGCATATTACATTTCTATTCCAGCTTAGTGTCCCGGAACTAAGCAGTAATTTCTAAATTAATACACTTGAGGAGACATTGATATTATAGTAAAAGTAAATACAGTCTGATTTATCAATGATAAAATGAATTTGTAGGGTCCACGGGACGCTTCCACAGCGCGATAGTAACAGTTTCGATGCCCTACTCGGTCTAATTGGCCTAACGGGGAAATTCGTGGGCAAAAAAGCGCTATAAAATTTTAATTACGCGTCCGGGTGTGCCTTTGTGCATCTACTCGGGCCGCATGGTCGCGCGTCGAGTGGTTACCGTCCGCAAAAACGGGACGCTAATGGGGAAAACTTTCGTTTCCGACGTCGGGGCGTCGGGGTTCGTGCGTCCCGGAAATTCGTGATTATTTTTTGTTGCTACGACCGATGCCGCGACCGAGGTCCTCCTCCGGAGTGCAAAGTTTGCCTTTTTGTTCGTGGACCGCGCGCGCGCGGAGCCAGCAGGGCTAAAAGCACCGCGATGGTAATTGAAATTAATAGTACGGCTGTTTTTACAAAATTTGTTGCCCCCCCGTTACACGAGGAATAGAATTAGAAAAACACCAGGAACGAACGGGAATAATTGTTTTCCTTCGACGTTCTTAAAATAGTGGCTGCGATATTTTTTAGGAAATTGATATCGATCAGGTTTTCACGAACGAAACTATCAACTTTCGAATCGATATCGCGATCGGGTTTCGCGCGAGGCTTCGTTTTCATTCCGCTTCTCTTTGAGCGAAGTTCGCCCGGGAACGCATCGTTTATGATCGATATAATCGTATCAAGGTTCTAAGTAGTCCATTACTGGCGCCATAGTTTGCGTCACCCGGTCGAAGATTCTACCGTTCCCCTTAACGATCCTGCTGACCTAATTAGCTGTTCAGAAGGGGAGGTGAAATTCGTAGCCTGTCAAACGGGAGACGCGTACTCGATGCTCGCAGTAGAATGTGCCCGAAATATCGTGCATGGTCAGACGCGAGGTACAGTCTCTCACTGGCTCGAAACTCGATCGATCTTTCCATCTTTATTCTCATTTCGAACAGTATTTATGAAATCAATTATCGAGAAAGCGTAGAATGTCCAATTTCGCAAAGTTACCGCTTCGAAACCTATTTTGACGATTGATCTGCCCGTTGTCGCGCGTACAATGGTGCATAACGTGCCTCCCCCTGCTCCTGATGCATGTGTAAAATCCAGTTTCCGAAACGTAATTGGGAAACGAATATTTAATCGGCCAAACTGCGCGACTCTGCTTGCCCTGGATCCACCGACCGGTCGAGCTTCCGTGCTTCGAATTTCGGTGGACATAAAATATTCTCGAGACTTCGAGCTTTCAGAAAACGCGCGAAAGAATTTAATTTCGGGGGCAAAGGGGAGCCTTCGTCCAGGACCTTAGCGCGGTCTTTTCCCGGGTGTTGTTAGTTTTTTCGCGAAAGCAAATGGAACGTCGCGCGATCGCCTTTGTTCGCCGGCGATCCGATCGAACAATGCCCCGGCTAAATCGAATCCAAGAAGGAGCCGATGGAAAACGCCATTATATCCGCGACGACCTCGATTTGCTTTTCCCCGTTGGTCGTTTCCTCGAGATCCAGCGCTGCCTCTGATGCGAAGGAAACGAGGACCGCCCTCGGGGAATCGAAAACACGGCCGATCCCCGATGTCCTCGCGTAATTTTCTCGATGACAAATCCGTCGACCTACAAACTCGGAACTTTCCGCGGTATCGATCACTCTTAGGAACTTTGCTCTCTAATTTTACGAGCTTCGACGTCGTCGCGAACGTCCCTCGTGTGGAACCTTGTCCCTGGCGCGATCCTGCATCGCGTGACGAACGCCAGCCATTCCTATATCGACTTTTTAAAAGCTTGGACCGCGGTTGGCACTTCGAGCGAGCTTTTCGTACGGTTTTGGTTTCGCAAGGAAGAAGATCGCGCGATCGATGGCGGATAAATTACGGGAGCCGAGTGGCTCCGGAAAACGCAGGTGTTGCGTGCATGCAATCAGTCACGATAGTGTACGTTCGTGCTATAAATTACGATATTACTGATCGGAGAGGTCCCGATAACCCTGTAGGCATTCAATTATTCGTCGGTTATGGATACGATATCCTGAAACTTTGAAATCTCCTCATTTCGATTGTTTTTCTTGGATTTAATAATGCAAGGGGAAGTTGTTTTTTCTTGTAAAGTACGAGGGCATCTTTATTCGAGCGGCATTACACGATACGCAATTATTTCTTCCGATAAGTTCCATCTGTCGCTGAAGTTTGCGCTTTGACCTCGGTTCCAAGGCACTCGCGGAATTCATAATTCCTCCCTGCGATCTTCATATTTCTGTGCAAGGAAACGTGAAGGAAGCAAATGGAAATTCCTGCCCCGAGAAACAGAATTTCTGAACGCACGGGCACCGAAAGGATTCGCTGAATTGGTAAACAGAGGCTTCCTGCAGGGAAGAGACGCTCGAAGGAGCGTGCCATTTTAGCCATCGGCGAAGAAAACATCGCCTCGACGCTTGTTTCATTAAGATCATTTAAGAGGGTCTTTTACTCTAGCTGGGAAAATTCATTTTACATTCACTTTTTTCGAGCTTCTTAACCTTTTGACTACTCAGTCAATCGGTTGAAATTAATTGAAATTAAAAATTGACCGTAGTCAAAGGGTCAAAGAGAACTTTAAAAAATCACAATTCAGGAAACATTTTGTTCCAATTCGTTCCCGATGTTCACGAGTATTTGAGGGGCCGAGTCTTTAAGAAAATCTCGCGATAAAGAGGGAATTTGTTTTGCCTGGGAGCCGGAGGGACTCGAGTCGAAAGAGCCGATGTTTCTTCCTTCCGGTCGTTGCTCGCGAACTGGAGGAAGATCGCGGGAGTAATCAGCGCTGGAGACTCGTAGCCGGCGATCCAATGTAAACGTAATCACCGGGGCTCGGATTTTCCGTGAAACGTCCGTCCCGCTTTGATCTCGGCTCCTTTCGAGTCGCGTTCGCCCGTCGAGGACGACTCGCCGCAGGTGGCGGAAGGAAAAATCTGGCTTCCGCGGAGCGCCAGGCCGGGGCTCCCGTTGCCAAAGACATCCCGGTGGGTCCATTAACCTTCCGCGGGGGCCAAGCGCGGGACGGGGGAAAAATAAACAGACGGGAGTACCGTCGAACGGGGTTGGGAAAAGGCTCCGGACGGAACGGGGTTGAGGAAAAGAGGAAGGAAGGGATCGAGGGGAATGGGGGAGGGAGACAGCCAGTCCAGGGTGGTGATGGCGTGTCTGGATATCGATCCTGGCATCCGGGATGTTACCATCGTGGCCCCTTTGCGTGCGGCCCACTCGGTTCGACTGTGTGCGTCACGCTGACTCGTGTAAATATACCGATCGGTCGAGGACAGGTGGTGAAAACAACCACGGGGGATGATTCCTTGGGCAAAAACGAGTCGAAAGTGTGGGACGATGTTTTCCCCTGCGAGGGCTCGTTCTCGAGAAAATCGACCGCGAAAACCGTTGGCGCACCCGTCTGACCAACGCTCGATTTTTCTACTTGCGTTTGGCTTAATTTTTATCGTGGCTACTTAGAACGGCGTACAATCGACAGGAAATGGTAGTATTTGTCTAAGAAATTGAACATTTTAGCTATTATATTAGCTCAACATAAATCGAAATTAATTTCGAGAACCAAATAAGAATGTAGGTATATTCTCGTCGTAAACTGTATATTGGATTTTGCTAGATATTTCTGTTATATTATAGCCCCGGATAAACAGAGAAAAGGTTTAGTTACGATGCTCAATACCAGCCTTAATGGCTTGAGGTCAGGCTTTGTTCCATAAATGTGAACCACCAAACTGGTCCACCCCTATTATTTTTGGCCTTAGTGGACCGTAAATATTTTCCCATGGTCGACATGATCCTTCGGGAGCCTTTTAAACGATAATACTAGATTATTTGCGCGCGTTTTCGGCAAACCTCTCGTGTTCAACCCTGCGTAGTTTCTCCGATCAATGAGAACACAAATACCATGATTATTTAAATAATCTTTGACAAGAATGGCATAGAATATAGATAAAAGATTGAATAATATCCTATAAAGAGGCACCGTATAAAAAATTTTATACCACATTTTCCACTCATTTTTGCACAAAGTATCATCCTATGCTCGACTGGTGCCATAATTCCTCGTCCATCTTGAATAGTTGCGGTGCAAAGACGCGTGTGCTCGAGTTCCTGCCCCGCGAACGTGTATGCTGTTGTTCCAAAAGTTTGGTTGCAACTCGACTAGGGAAGGAACTCTTGCATTTTGTGATTCTAGGAAGGTCGACAGCCTTCTCTGTACAGCAGTGGCGTTATTGTTGCGGGAATCGTAGGCACGGGTAGCGAAACATAATAGCGAGCAGTGTGCGCGCACAAATACTAAACAGAAAATCGATTAGAGTAACTGAATTTACGTTCGCGATACACACGAGCCTGCTTTTGTTAGTTTCGATCGATCGATTCCGTTCCATGCATCGTGTAACGCGTGAAATTGTTCGAAACGTTAACGAAGACCTCGATTTCGAAGAATATTTGTTATCGAGGTTTCCTACAAAACTTTGGATCTTGAAAAAGGATCATTAGTAAGTGTAATCATGTACAGAAAAAGTTTACCACATACTTTACCGATGTTTTATAGTTTATCATTATCGATCACTCGGTAATCATTAATCACTGCCTTCATCACTCCGGTAGCCGTAATCGTAAATCATCGATCTTATTACGTTTCGATCCGCTCCTCGTGGCAATTATAGCCGCTGGAATTTTCTCGTTGTTAAGGTTGGTCAGATGTAACTCATCGACGTCGACGCGTTTTACGACGAAACGAATCTTACGAGAGAAATACGATACGCGGACCGTGATCCATATTTATACGAACGTTATTTAACTGAAATATGCAAAGCATATGCGTTATGCAAAATATGCAAAATGTAACATACACTTTTAAACACCTTTTAATGACGAAATAAATTTCGATCCAAGCCCCACTTCCATATTTATTTTATGTGAGAGTGTGCATTATAAAATCGCTCTCGAAAAAGACCACGCTGAGCACCGTGAAGGCAACATGGACGAACAAACAAAGCAATTTCGCGAAGCGACGTAATATTTTTGAAAATTTCCGCGAGGAAACTGAAACCTTGGGAGGTAGTTTCACCCCGTGAGACTCGATTAGCCGCAATAAAAATTAGGGGCCAGTGTTGCTCGTTAGTTGAATTCCACTTCCGGCGGTCCAAGTTCCCAGACCTACCGTTGTGTCTCTTAAAAAGCAGAGAAGTACACATTCAGACGCGAAACTGTACGCGAGATCAAAGGTCAGATTCTAATTAACCGCGGCAAAGGGCGAAGATTCAGTTTCACTCTGGCCAGAGGAGGGCCGAATTCCGGGAATTAAACGCGAAGGACGGTTGCGTGGCACGCATAATTAAATCAGGAGTAAACTCGTCGGAAATTTACGAAGTGGAAAAGTGTCTGAATAAAATATAAAATCGTATCCCTGTACGCTGGCCACGTTAATTGTCCGTTATGCGAATAAAATTCCCTCGATACTGAAATAAACGTCCGCGTGATCCGCCATTTAGATTCGCGATACGTGTAATAGAATCGACCAAATTTTATTAGACTAAATAAATTCGTTTCTAAATAAAATTTCCGTGTTCCTTGGCCAGAAATCGCGTCTGGCGCGTGGGTGTTCGCGAATGTGCACCGATTTCATACTCGCGGTGCGGAATGCGGAATAAACGCATAACAAACAGCTGCGACGATTCCCACGAGCGTTGCTTAGATTTCGGGGGGAATTCGAGATACCCGATTATTCTGGAACGCTCGTGGCGTTAACGATTAATTTATACGTTTTAAAACACGTTGCTGACGTTTTCAATTTCGCCCAGCGGCGTTTACCGATGTTTCTGTGAATTAATTTGAGAAAAAGCAAACGTTTCTCTTCGAACCGTTATATACAGGGTGTTCGAACACACCTGGGAAACATTTCAATGGAAGATTCTAGAGGCCAAAATAAGACGAAAATCAAGAATACTAATTTGTTGATTGAGGCTTCGTTAAAAAGTTACATATATATTTTCGGTAAAGAATTTTTTTCTCGAAAGTACGTAGGATTTCGAGGGTGTGCGTATTCACCAAAAATGATTGTAATTGACCCCTGCAACCAAAAATAATTTTTCCAGAACGATTTGAAATTTTTGAATTTAATTAATAACTTTTCAACAAATTGGTATTCTTCATTTTCGTCTTATTTTGGCTTCTAGAATCTCCTATAAAAATTGAAACTGTACATGCAGTAATTGTATTAATCGTATCCTTGTCCAACCAGTTTAGCCAGCGTCTGGACTTCTTTAGCGGTTCTCTGTATTCCCTCGAAAATCATGTCACTAGTTACGCACTGTATCTCGTAACATACGCAATTAACGAGACTTTTACGCACGTTATGCAACCGTATTATATGAAAGGGAGTACAAACTCGTGAATAAATGAATGAATAATTAAATCGCGTTAAAAATTTCGGTTTTGGAGTGCCCGGTGATAGTATATTATTGATAAGCTGCCAGAAGAAGTGGCTTATCGAGGAGTATACGGACAGATTGCAACACGGACGCGACGTAATATTTCAAGCCGCTGTCAAAAAGGAAAACTTGACCTCGTATCCTTCGAAATTCCTCCCCGGGTGCTGGGGCGCGTTACGTGTCACGCGATATTAAAGCAGGATCCTTTGGCGACTGGCCAAGTCGATGAAAACCGAGGTTATCGTCTCTCCACGGCGAGCGATTTCATTTCAGGACTTTTCGCGACGTCGTCGACGATGCCAGGATCGCGAAGGGTGATTTTACGACGCGCCCTCGCCCATGAATTTTCAACGTTTTCTTATCCCGGACGCCAGCTTCCACTCCGATCGAAAACGTTGCTTCCACCGCGATCCTATTCTTCCCACGGATCGATCCCTTTGATACCGGAACAAGGGCTCTCGAGGTCCTCGAGCATCTCGAGGAGAAAAATGACCGACTCCGTTCGATATTTCGCGGAATAATCGCCCGACCCCTCGCTGACACGTTCTACTGAAATCCTCGACTCGTTACGATTTCCATTCTCCCGCGAAAATGGCTGAAAACGAATCTATTTATCGGGAAACTTTTAATCGTACGATTTCGAATTCTTCTTAGAGGGTGAATCAAGAAGGTTCGTCGGAAGTAATTTTTGTTTTTCAAGTGTTTCACGCTGAAGTTAAGGGAGGGTAAAGCGAGGGTGGATGGAACGACTAACATAATGCGAGGAGGGCGAAGGAAACAGACACTGTAAGTGACAGCGGACCGTCTGCAGTCAGACGCGTTCTCCGCCGAACAAAACGAGCCCCAAGTCTCTACCGTAACTTTTGACACGCGTATTGTTTTGAAAATTGAATTAAAAAGCCTAGATTAACGATACTCGACGGATGTACGATAAAAACAACGGTAAAATTAAGTTCGTGGAACGAGACACTTTAAACGTAAAATCTTCGAATAAACCTTTGTTAATCGAATAATAAATCGCTGATAAAAGCAACGCAACGTTTACTCGAGTAAATAGACGAGCGTCTAGACATCAATGCGTGGAATATATTTAGCTGGTCGGTGTAAATTCTTGTTATGCGCGCGTTAAATATAGAATCGTGGAATTTTTACGACAATCCCGAGAAGAGAGACAGGATCGCTGGCGTCGCTAATTGAAGCGGAGAAATAGATACGGGATCCAAGATCACCGGTCTAAGAATATCCAAGTTCGCGTTCGAAACAGACGCGGGCTGGTTGGGTTTCGCCAGCAGACCGTTGGAGCGACGATTCATTAAGAAACCCTCTCGAGACGCTCGTCGAACAACCGGCTGACGCAGTCAATTATTGTGTTAATACCACGTGCATTCGGTAATTTGTCCAATGTGGCTTAAGCACAAAGAACGAGCTGCTCGAGCACGCTGTATCGTTAATCCAACGAGAGTTCTGAGCCAGCTATCGGGAACAATGTAATTAACGAGGGAAGAATTCGTCGCTTCTCAATGAAACAGAAAACGAGGATTCCTACGATCGTGTGCAATTTAAAATAATACAATTTTTATCGTGTGTACAGGGTGTTCGGCCACCCCTGGAAAAAATTTTAACGGGAGATTCTATAGGCCAAAACAAGACGAAAATCAAGAATATCAATTTCTTGACTGAGGCTTCGTTAAGAAGTTATTAAAAAATTTCAAATCATTCTGAAAAAATTGTTTTTGGTTGTGGAGGTCAATTGCAATCGTTTTTGGTGAATACATATACCCCCGAAATCCTAACCATTTTCGAGAAAACAATACAAGAAGGTGCCTAAATTTTTCGGCGAAAAAAAAAATTTTAAATCGGTCTAAAAAAATTAGTTTTAGCTAGGGGGGTCAATTACAATCATTTTTGGTGAATAGACATACCCTCGAATTCCTAACCAGTTTCGAGAAAAAAATTGGTGTAGGTTGACAAATTTTTCGACAAAATTTAAAAATTTCAAATCATTCTGGAAAAATTATTTTCGTTTGCGGGGGTCAATTACAATCATTTTTAGTCATTAGACATACCCTCGAAATCCTACCCACTTTCTAGAAAAAAATACTAGAAGGTGCCTAAATTTTTCGGTGAAAAAAAAATATTCCAAATTACTCCAAAAAAATTATGTTTAGCTGCGGGGGTCGATTACAATCATTTTTGGTCAATAGACATACTCTCGAAATCCTAACCACTTTCGAGAAAAAAATTCCTTACCGAAAACCTAATATGAGGCTAGAAATGCTACTCCGAAAGATGCGAATCTTTAAAACATCATAACTACCGAACGGATTGACGGATTTTAATGTTCAAAAAGGCAAACGACGCGTATTTTAGTGTAGAATGTGTAGAAATTATAAAAATATTCGAAAAGTTGTTTTTTTACCCCGTAAGGTTAGAAAAACCCCATAAAAATGGTCCAATTTTCAAACAACCATAACTCCTACAATAGTGAATATATTTCAATGAAACTTTTTTCTGAAATAGAGCTTATGGGTACCTACAAAAAAGTATTAGACAACTTTTCTGTAGGGAGTCAAACAAAATTACTAAAAATGAAAAACGAATTTTTAAGGGAAATCGACAGGGGGTAGGTGCCTAAATTTTTCGACGAAAAAAAAAATTTTAAATCGTTCTAAAAAAATTAGTTTTAGCTAGGGGGGTCAATTACAATCATTTTTGGTGAATAGACATATCCTCGAATTCCTAACCAGTTTCGAGAAAAAAATTGGTGTAGGTTGACAAATTTGTCGACAAAATTAAAAAATTTCGAATCGTTCTGGAAAAATTATTTTCGTTTGCGGGGGTCAATTACAATCATTTTTGGTCATTGAACATACCCTCGAAATCCTACCCACTTTCTAGAAAAAAATTCAGTTACGAGCGAAACTTGAAACGTTAATAACTTTTTAACGAAATCTCCATCAACAAATTAGTATTCTTGATTTTCGTTTTATTTTGGCCTCTAGAATCTCCCATTAAAGTTTTTCCCAGGGATGGCCGAACACCCTGTATAATGTCGTTTAAATGTTTCATAATAAAATAATTCCATATTTCGTGTAGATCTCACCGGAGATCAATTTGCATAGTTATTGACGATTTTATAAATAAATAACATAGTTATGACGAATAACTGGAACGAGACTGTCCAGGTTATCTTTCAATGTGAATAAACGAATATATCGACGGCGGAGGAAACATTCTAATATCAATTATGGCCCCCAGTCATGGACCGTTACGACAATGGGGGAAAATTGATCACTTCCGGGGCGAAACAAACGAAAGTTTTCGCGCGTCGTGATGAATAATGCATGGGGAATTTTATCGTCCAGTCGGAAAATCGAAGCACGGAGCCTTCGTAGGAAATCCTCTGCAGGAATTATTGAATTTTTCTAAAGCTGTACGCTTTTGGTTCGCCGAGGGACGGTCTTGAACTTCCGATCGATAGCGTACAATGCATTCGTTGAGTTAAATCACCGCAGGTTATTTCGTTCGATGTACCGTACTTGGAGTACTATTCGGAATACCGTTTAATCCCCCGTTGCTTGGTCCAGATTCGGAACGGAGCCATAGAAATAACGGAAATGGAAATATTTACACAGAGCCGCGCTTAGTAGCCGGGCAGCCGCTATTAATAAATCTGGAATCGTAAATAGTGGATTTCGAATCGGGATCTCGGTGGAAAGTCAAGCGAAAATTGAGTCTGAAATAATCGGAAAGAAAGAAGAAATTATACTGGCGAACTTTGCTTCGAATACTCTGAATGAAATTCCGGTTTAGCAGTAAAGGTCTAGCAGTATTCGTAACATGAGACTACAATTTGCAAGTGAAAGGACGGATTTCTCGTGTCACGAACACGATATTATATTCTTCCTGCAGAATTCCATTCGAAGATTCTACTGTACGTTCGTCTCTTATTGCTCCAAATGCACGTTGCCCGCTGAATTCGTGATTTCCGCTGAAAGGTAAACGCCAGAAAATTGCGGGGTTTCTCATTGATTACTCGCCTCCATAATTTTTTTCCAACGCGTAGAAAGAGTAAATTAAATTCCCTGTATTCTATTAAAAATCTCCTGATCTCGGTTGGGTGTGCACGGGCAACCATAAGCCTGGACGAACGTCAACGCCCGATTATTGTTCCCGGGGAATCGCGTATTAACGATTCGCGCGACGAGCGGGCGCAGCGTTTATTCGGCAATTACGCGTTCGCTCGGTCGGATTCGCCGTTTCTACGAATGTTTCGCGTTCGTTCGTCGAACTCGAAGCGCGACGATGGGTTCGCGGGTGCAGGTAAATTTCGTAATTGCCAGGAGCGTTTAGGTAGGAGCAATTATTCGAACGCGACCGAGCACGGACCTAACAATCGGTCGGCTACCCTGTTCGCGACGTTGTACGGGACAACAGACCGCGGGATTGGACTGCATACGTTATCGGGATAACAAGGGAATTAATTTCGAGCCGGTTCGATCGTTGCTTCGGCACAACTCCTTCGATTGATTCCCTTTAACCTAACTCGAAACTCCACGACACGTAGAATCGCTATAATTTACGCCTCGTAACCTCCTGAATGGTGTACACTGGGCAAATTGTTAGACATTCGGTGGAAATAGGTTCTGGTAATAAATGATCTTTACTTTTGTAAAATGTGTACGTAATAAGTTATATTCGTTCTGATCGTTTGCACGTTTAAAATAAAATATTTTTCATCGTTGATTTATATTTCTCTTCCACGACATCTCGTCATTGGTTAACGTGGGAAGAATTAACGTTATTCCACAGGGGGGGGAAAAATAAGTTAGAATGTAGCAAGATGTTCCAATAAACAGTCACTAAAATATTAAGTATGTAATACTTTTTATTTACTTTCCAAGCACGAGTGAGCCACGTAAGGTGATAAGTTGTACGTCCTGTATATTTACTGGCAACGGGTCGCAATTAATCGTGAACGCGTTCGCGCAATAAACATCGCTCACGCGCCGTTTACGAGGAACGAAGTCAACAGAAGACACGATCGAGCGCCATTCTCAATTTCGCGCGACGCAGAAAAAAGGGTGGAAATAAATCGAAGGCAGCGGAACTCCGCGTTAAAGACTCGATACGCGTCTCTATCGATTCCGCTCGACAAACGTAGCTAATTGAATGGAAATTAAGCTCGACCCTTCCTGCCAATTACCAACCCTCCTCGAAGGTAGCAGTCTAAACAAAACTGTAAACCTGTAATTGGTATATTTTCAAGCCCGATGGCTTCCAGAATTCATATCACCCGAAATCAGTGTTTTATTTCAGTTGGATATTTTTTAAATCATCGAATAATCTAGTCACGAGTCTCGCGAGGATGATCGGAGGCCCACAAAGAGCACGTGCCCTTTGAATAGCGGGACATTAAAGGTTCCAGAAACGGTCGCGCGAAACTTTTCCAGCGTTTCTCCGCGGGAACGCGAACTCTCGATTGGAGCTCGCGAAGGGAACACGAAAGTGCTTGGCGACGAGCCAGACCAACTTTTTTTTTTCCTCCCAACTTATTCCCGTAGTCCTTCGATTGATCGATTCGCTTCGGGTTCTTGGCGAGGAAGGAAAATTGAAAGGCGTTCGAGGAGGTGCATCGAGATTAGAGGGCTGGGATAATGGACTATTAGAGAGAGAGTCGGGTAAAGGAGCTACTCGCGATTGGGATTTCGTGCTGGATCTAAGAGCCACCTAATCTTATTATATCGGTGCAAAGTTCACGGGTCTCGGTGAACCAGACCAGGGGAAAGTTGTTAATCCGTGCACCGAGATGGTCACGACTCGATAAATAAATAAGATTCCGGCTGTTGTACGTTCCGTGCTTCCGTACAGATTAAATTAACGTTCTACAAATTGAAATCATTATTACCTCCGGGCAGAAATAATTGCAACCTCGCGGAGAACTGAAACGAAACGCGTGGTTGTCGGCTGACCTACTTCCCCGTTACGCTTTACACAATTACATTTGTTTCTAAAAGGCAACGTAAAATCGTTTGAAACCGCGCAGTTGTATAGCTAGGGTATAAATAAATTCGTGAAATAAAATTTTATTCTCTCGAACTACCCTGCTTTGATCGTTCTTCTAATTTCTTTCGACATGTTTGGAATATTCTTGCCGTTTCGAAACCTTCGTCCAAGTAATAAATGACGAATCAATAAAATCCACGGATTCCACGAGGCACGTTCCCGATTTTTCCGCGCGCGGAAAGAATACTTGGACGTTTGAATTATAGAGACAAGCCTCTTCGGAACTCGAACCATTCATCAAACTAATTGTGCCTCCCGCGGTGACTACGCCGCAGCTTCCAAGAACCGAATTAATCGTTTTGCAGAAGTTAAACGGAAAATGCAGTCGCGACTTTATTGGATTGTAGGATAAGTTCGTTTTTGTCCCGCGAAAACCGGAAAAAAAACTTCAATGTTGGCACCGTTATAAAGCTCCATTTTTTTAGTTCCATTATAAAATATTCTATTATTGCATTCTCAGACTAAATTCAGTAGTATTCGTAATTTATTTCTAAACGAAAGGGACACAATTTTTAAGTACAGAGATACGGTAGAATTATTCTTTAAAAACAAATATGACGATGATATACCAAGGCGTGTGTATTAATAATTAATTTCAATGTTAGCACCATTGTAAAGCTTTCTCTATTTTTTTAGTTCCATTATAAAATATTCTATTATTACATTCTCAGACTAAATTCAGTATTATTGACAATTTATTTCTAAACGAAAGGGACACAATTTTTAAGTACAGAGATACGGTAGAATTATTCTTTAAAAACAAATATGACGATGATATACCAAGGCGTGTGTATTAATAATTAATTTCAATGTTGGCACCATTGTAAAGCTTTCTCTATTTTTTTAGTTCCATTATAAAACATTCTATTATTGCATTCTCAGACTAAATTCAGTATTATTGACAATTTATTTCTAAACGAAAGGGACACAATTTTTAAGTACGGAGATACGGTAGAATTTTTCTTTGAAAACAAATATGACGATGATATACCAAGGCGTGTGTATTAATAATTAATTTCAATGTTAGCACCATTGTAAAGCTTTCTCTATTTTTTTAGTTCCATTATAAAACATTCTATTATTGCATTCTCAGACTAAATTCAGTATTATTGACAATTTATTTCTAAACGAAAGGGACACAATTTTTAAGTACAGAGATACGGTAGAATTTTTCTTTGAAAACAAATATGACAACGATATACCAAGGCGTGTACAACTGGGTACACATTAATAATTAACCGGTACTTTTTACTTTCCGGCAGAAATCAATATTAACCGTGGAATTTATTTGACAATCGCGTTCGTTTCCATGGGCCTTTGAAGCCAGAAACTGGCGCGCGAGGATCGTCGAGCGTTCGAATGTTTTCCGGCTAGGCTTTGATCGATTATGCTTTGCAAACGCGTGCCGTATCGAGTCTCCAAAGGGAAAGGGAGAGGCCGGCATTTTCCAGGCGCACTGACAACAAGGGCACTGTGTTAACGCGCTCTCCGCGGGGGAAATATCGTCGAGGGATCGCACCAGGGACAAAACACGGTTTATTTTTACAAATTTTTTCCCCTGGTAACGATACACCGTGGGCAAAAATAAATAAAATCACATGTACGATGAAAGCCTAGCAAAATTCCAGCAATTTTTTACTCTTGGATCGAAATCGTTGGCAGTAGCGGACGCTCGGAGGGAAATTTCACCCTCGATCGGTCGTCTTATTTCGTCCGGTCGATGGCGGCGGGGACTGTTGCTCTTGGAAAGTTCGCGGGGTTAATTTCACGGCGTGGCGAGCCGCTCGGCACGGCGAAACGATGCGTGACCCAGTTAACTTGCTCGTTTCCCGGTGCATCGACCTGGACGCGCATTCGTTAAGGGTGTTTCCTCGTGTCCCGACTGAAAAACATCGACTTCCAGCGTTTCCATAAACCCCGCAGCACTTTAAAGTACCCAATTGAATTTTCGTCGATGTTCCAGGCTCTCTCAAACAGCACTTCAGAAAATAACAAATTTCTTTCGTTTTCATTTTCATTAATTCAATTTTAATTAAATTATGGCGTAGCGTTCTTTGAAAGAACGAGGAATATCGCCCGGTTTTCGATGCGAGGCAGCCTTCTCGGTTTCGAAACGCGAGGCAGGAGCCATCGTCGACGGGTAAACGTCCCTTAATTAAGTTGTCCAGGCTCTCAGGGCCCGGCTGTCCGTCCAAGTTCTTTGCCCGCCGACTCCTGATGCGAAATCGATTCCCATCGCGCGGGGGGGTGGACGACATCGTCCCGCTCGGGGACGAGGGAGGTCCAATAAAAATTCCTCGGGAGCCCCGAGACTGGCAGGAAACGTCGTCGCGCGCCCAGACTCTGGAATCGAGGCGGGGGCGGACCGGAACCGAGAACCAGAGAGGAGTTTCGCGGGATCTCGAGTTCGTGAGAACGTCTTTTCGAATTCCGGGGGCACAATGGCGGCGAGGGAAGCTCGAGTCACGCGCTCCCGATGAAAATTGTTTCCCTCGGTCTGGTCCTGACTTCTACTTACGACCCTGAAGAATCGAGAGTCAAGTTCTCGAAGATTGAACTTAAATTGATAACTTTGGTATTGGAATTTTATTATTATTTATTGGTCCATTTTCTGTGTGAAACAGGGGGTGGGTTTGTTCGATGTCTACTTTGTTATTAAATGCATTCCAACTGATGAAGAAACTTTGAAAGAAATTAATAACGACGGTCGTTTTGACGCAATTATTATTATTATTCATTTATTAACGGGAATAAAGATGTATAAGGAACTACAAATGTGGATTTTATCTGATAAAAAACTGGATAGCCAAGAAAGCATACAGCTGTTTATTCCTAATGGCTTTAATTTGAACATTAAGATTGAATGATTAATAGAATCAAAAGCTTCAGAAAAGTCGGTGTAAACGCTATCAATCTGTAGGCATTTATCCATACAGTTGGTCAAATAACGATACTTCGTAAGGTTATTCACAGTCGATCTAGCGATAACGTTGAATTGGTAGATTTAGAAATCGGCTTAATTAAAATTAATTCTAAATTGAACACCGTGCCATATTTATTTTCGACGTTTATATCGGAGTTAAATATTCATAAACGTGGACGAATAAATTATCCGTCTTGGAATACCTTTCCTTTAACTCGCAATTACGAGAGACGAGAACCTTTTCGCCAGTCACGAGGCGAAAAGGAACACGTCCATAAATTTCCCGGGCGAGAATCTCGAGAAACGCGAGGATTTTCTCGTCGCGGGAATCACGGAAAAGGCCGTCCCTCTCCGGTCGAAGTTCTCAGTCATCGAGGAACTGGCCGCGAAGCTCGATAATGCGATCTTCGGGCTCGACGGTCCAGGTATAATTAAACAAACGGTGGAATGGAAATTATGCGGCCTGGGATCTGAATCGCGCGGCGGACAGGCCGAGATGAGAATTCCGCGATCGAAGCGATTCGCGACGCCACGGAAGACCTTCCCGATAAAAATTCCAGGGACGCAGGGCGTCGATGGTAATTCCGTCCTCGACACGCAGGAATTTCTCGCGATCGATTCGAGAAACAGGGCGGATCGTTTGCGGAAGAATCGTACCCCTCCGTGAAAATCTTTCGCGGATGCTCTTTAACGTCGATCTCAGATATTCGGAAAATAATACAGAAATTTATGAAACACCATTTTTCACAGAAAGTTTTCGTGTTGGTAATAAACTCGAGAGCTCGTTTCAACCCTTAGATAGATTATTGGATCCACAAGTTTAAACAATTGTTCAATATATGAAAATGTAGTTATCTGAGAATTTATGTAATCCTCCATTAGTTTATCATTTTAAAAGTCAACATCAAGTAAAATAATTCAGTCGAGATTGAGAGTCCGCTTAAGTGTTAAAAGAAGTTATAAGCTTCATACGTCATTTTGTTGCATAGAAGTTGGCTCTGTTTTCTGCAGAGTTGCCCTGCGGATATTGTAGGTTTTTATTCGTTGGAAAATGGGCTTCGATAATTTATGTGGCGGAAAAGGGGGTTGATATTGCGCGAGAAAGGGTTAACCGTGGCGTTTTCGGTAACGTTCGGGCCACTTTGGAAGTATCCATCACGTTTCCCGGAATCAATTGCCCGGCAACGGACTCGATTTGTACAGATTTTCTCGCCGCGGCGTCGGGGCGTCGTCTTTCGACGTCCAAGGCGTCCAGACTCGCTTCCTCGGTTCCATTATCGCGGAAATAAACCGAGTTGCTTTACGTTCCGACAAAAAATCGACGCGATAAATTCTCGCGACTCGTTTCGGCGACGTTATTTACGGGTGTCGGTTTCGCCTACGAATATATATCGTGCGTTGCTGTTTATGGTCGACCATTTTTCCGCCCTCTCTGCCCCTAACGACGCGTCGGACACTTTTAAGCCTAACAGGTGGCAGATTATCGAGCGTTACGCTCGAAAAAATATGTCGACGAATTCGCAGTTTATTCCTTTCGTGTATCCAGGGGAGGGAGATTTCCGTTTCGCGATTTTTCGTCGAAATATTCGCGCAAATAACCGTTCGAGCTCCGCGGTACGAAATGTATTCGCGGAAAATAAAAATGAAATTAACGCGATCGCTGAATTAATTTGGACGAGCGTACACCTGGTGTATTGTTCGAAACGCGATAATACCACTCGAGAAATTTTTTTTGCAAATTTCGAGTACTTTATTTGTTTAACGAGTAAACAATTTGAGTGAAAAAAAATACAATAGTGCTTATAATTAAATATTCAAAGACCCGAGCACATTGAAAAAATTCAAGTCACCAAGTGAGTTGGCCAAAGGAGATCGTGGATTTTTCTATTAAATTCACGATTTCACGAGAACAAAAGAAATGAATGGAAAGTATTATATTAAAAATCATTCGAAGTTGGAACGTTCTTGTGGATTGATTTCTTTCCCGAGGGGGCTCGTTTGGTCGGGATCCAATAGTAGAAAATATATACGGTGCAGCAAGAAACGTCGCAGAAGTTTGGCGTTGTTTCGTTGGCACCGTAATCGATTACCATATTTTTTACGACACACTCAATATACGGTCGATCGTATTCGCGCGGCTAGGACGCCCACGGAAATGGAAATGCATGCACGATGGCCACGCAGCTGTTTCGCATACGAGATACAAACTGTTCGAATTTCATGGAAACCTCTGCCCGCCACCCCCCACGTCCAGCGTCCGTCCTCTTTCCATCCTTCAAAATATCAATTCGTCGGATCGCGTTTCGATTCGGTCATGCTCGACCGTATCTCTTTCGCGTCGTCGAGCATATTTTTCCAACGGCACCGCTTCGTTTCTTGCAACAATTTTTTCATTCATTTTGCATCCCCCTCGACAACGAGCAAATAAATTCTCGACCAATATAAATCATCGAAAAAATATATAATCGCATCAACAGAGAAATATTTTAATACACTCGAATGGGAGCCAACGAATATAAACACGATGAGATTCTTCAAATTAATGGATCGAAGATGAAAAAGCTTGTTTTGGTCCACGTAGGGTCTGTAATCGAATCTTCTTGCAACAATTTTTGTCGTTCATTTTGCAACGAGCAAATAGACTCTCGGCCAATATTAATCATCTAATGCAAAAATATACAGGGTGTTCGGCCACACCTGGGAAAAATTTTAATGGGAGATTCTAGAAGCCAAAATAAGACGAAAATCAAGAATACCAATTTGTTGATGGTGGCTTCGTTAAGAAGTTATTAACGTTTAATGTTTCGCCAATACTGAATTTTTTTCTCGAAAGTGGATAAGATTTCGGGAGTATGTCTATTCACCGAAAATGATTATAATTGACCCCCGAAACCGAAAATAATTTTTCCAGAACGATTTGAAAATTTTTTTTTTCGTCAAAAAATTTAGGCACCTACCCCCTGGTCGATTTTTCTTAAAAATTCGTTTTTCATTTTTAGTAATTTTGTTTGACGCCCTATAGAAAAGTTGTCTAATACTTTTTTGTAGGTACCCATGAGCTCTACTTCAGAAAAAAGTTTCAATGAAATCTATTCACTATTGTAGGAGTTATGGCTGTTTGAAAATTGAACCATTTTTATGAGGTTTTTCTTATTTTGCGGGGTCAAGGATCAACTTTTCGAATATTTTTATAATTGCTACATATTCTACACTAAAATACGCGGCGTTTGGCTTTTTGAACATTAAAATCGTCCAATCCGTTCAGAAGTTATGACGTTTTAAAGATTCGCATGAAATTTTGGGCTGACATTTCTGGCCAGAAATCATATTTTCGGTGAAGAATTTTTTTCTCGAAAATGGTTAGGATTTTGAGGGTATGTGTAATGACCAAAAATGATTGTAATTGACCCCCACAACTAGTAATAATTTTTTCAGAACAATTTGAAATTTTTTAATTTTGTCGAAAAATTTGTCTAACTACTCGAATTTTTTTCTCGAAACTGGGTAGGATTTTGGGGGTATGTCTATTTACCAAAAATGATTGTAATTGATCCCCGCAACCGAATATAATTTTTCTAGAACGATTTCAAATTTTTTAATTTAATTGTTAATAATTTTTTAACGAAGCCTCCATCAACAAATTGGTATTATTGATTTTCGTCTTATTTTGGCCTCTAAAATCCCCCATTAAAATTTTTCCCAGGGGTAGCCGAACACCCTGTATAATCGTACGAACAGAAAAATATTTTAATACACTCGAATAGGAGCTAAGGAATATAAATATAATGAGATTCTTTAAATTAATGGGCAGATCGAAGATGAATAAGATTGTTTTGGTCCACGTAGAGTCTGTAATCGAATCTCCTTGCAACAATTTTTCTCGTTCATTTTGCAACGAGCAAATAGACACTCGACCAATATAAATCATCTAATACAAAAATAGATAATCGTACGAACAGAAAAATATTTTAATACACTCGAATAGGAGCTAAGGAATATAAATATAATGAGATTCTTTAAATTAATGGGTAGATCGAAGATGAAAAAGCTTGTTTTGGTCCACGTAGAGTCTGTAACCGAATCTCCTTGCAACAATTTTTTTCGTCCATTTTGCAACGAGCAAATAGACTCTCGACCAATATTAATCATCTAATGCAAAAATATATAATCGTACGAACAGAAAAATATTTTAATACACTCGAATAGAAGCTATGGAATATAAATATAATGAGATTCATCAAATTAATGGGTAGATCGAAGATAACAAATTTATTATTTTGGTCCACGTAGGGTCTGTAATCGAATCTCTGGGCGTCGATAGGCGTGATGTCTATCGATACGTTGAAACGTTCATTTCCACGCGTTGACGCGGATCGCGAATTTTCACGATGGTTAAAATTCCATCGAGAGAACCCGAAGAACGCTCGGAACCTGAAATACGTTACATCATGTCACGTTAATGCCCGAGCTGCACGCGACGCTGTTCCGGCGTATAACACACTCGATTTAACTGCGTTTAGTTTTAAAGCCGGTCGCAGACCATTTCCCTCCCCCTCGGCGATACATCGAGTTCCACTTCCCGTTTCCACCTGACGGAACATTAACACCCGGGGTCCGCTAATGTGCGTTCTCTGTCGTGGAAACCGGCTTAACCGACGTCCCACGACCCATTCGACCAACGCAGACAGCCCCAAGAAACTGAGTCCTCAAGATCAACAAATTTCGAAATTGTCTAAACACTACAATAGCGAGGCTTTTCCCTTTTATTTTCCATGGACCCCTTTTCATGGAATATTTTCCTAAATATTTTTAGTTTCAACTGTAGAAAATTCTCGATAGAATTTATTGTATATTAGCCAGATCTCTTAAAGATTATAAAGATGTTCAAATTTCATCTTTGGTGCACGATTTCACTTTTTTAAACGGTATGGTTTGTTTTATTTTATTGCAAATGTGGTCAGACTAATAAATTCTGAGGATGATCCCTTTTCGTAGAATATCTTGCTGGATATTTTTTCTAGTTTCAACCGCAGAAGATTCTCGATAGAATTTATTGTATATCAAACAGATTTCTCAAAGTTTCTGTTTAAATTTCGTCTTTGGTGCACGATATCACTTTCTTACACAGAATAGTGTGTTTTATTTTATTGCAAAAGTCAATAGATTAATAAATTCTGAAGATGATCCCTTTTCGTGGAATATCTTGCTGGATATTTTTTCTAGTTTCAACCGCAGAAGATTCTCGATAGAATTTATTGTATATCAAACAGATTTCTCAAAGATTCTGTTTAAATTTCGTCTTTGGTGCACGATATCACTTTCTTACACAGAATAGTGTGTTTTATTTTATTGCAAAAGTCGATAAATTAATAAATTCTGAGGATGATCCTTGTGGAATATCTTGCTGGATATTTTTTCTAGTTTCAACCGCAGAAGATTCTCGATAGAATTTATTGTATATCAAACAGATTTCTCAAAGATTCTGTTTAAATTTCGTCTTTGGTGCACGATATCAGTTTTTTAAACGGAATGGTGTGTTTTATTTTATTTCAAAAGTCGATGGACTAACGAATCCCGAGTATAGAAAGCATCCGGGGTGTATATCTCCTAAAATTAATAGCTTCCGAGATATTTAGCTGCTAATGAAATTCTACCGTTCAAAGTGCTATGTCGTGTGCATATCTTATCGTCTCGAACGATAAGAAGCATTAGACCTTGTCTTAACGCTACCGTGGAAAGTGCATATCGTGGAGAATTTCCTGTTCGAAGGAGGACAAGTTCGACGACCTGTTCGAAAGCCATTCCACGTCGATCAATTCCGAAAAACAATTCGGAATTTATATTACTCCATCGGATTCTGCTGAAAAATATCGACAGCGAACGAATTACAAGAATACAGTTTCGTGGGCCCCTGTAAACGAAAATGATAACAGTTTATCTGTTTTTCGGTTTAATTAAATTTATATCGCGACAGGTTGTTTTCCCGGCATTTTCTTCAGATTTTCCGGGCGCATTCCAGGCCCAGGTATTCACGGGAAATTGCACGCGACGTTCAGCGTGACCGAATCATTATTCACGTTGGCGATTAAGGCTGAGCGGGCAAAGTTTCATCCCCTCGCGCCATATAATTCGGTATTCTCTTGTGTTGTTTCAGATTTCTGCCAGCCACGTCCGGTTCCACTTCCCTTCCTGCTGTTAGGTGAGTGACGCGGGGATCTTTGATACTTAAGAGATTGCTTTTCCCTACTGCTGCCTCTAAAAATCGCTACCGAGGAGTTTCTATTTAATAAATTATTTCGGAAAAAATGAACTACGGCTCGCGCGGGACATCCGTCGCGTCGTTTCTTTGTAAGTACATAAACTGGAGCGAGTTGAATATGATTAGACAGCTGTCGAATGCGCCCAGATTTCTGCGCGAAAGTTCGCGTCGAAACTCGCGTAAACTCGGAATTATTATTTACTCGGCAAACTGCTTACGGCGTCGTGTCTCTTGTGCGCCTTCACAGCAAACACGGGTTCTTAACCCCTGGTATCGTTGCTCCAAACTGTCGTTTTCAGCAGCATTAAATCACGATCGATTAAAAGAGACGTTTATTGTATTAAATAGCCAAGCCTCGAATATAAATTTTCCTCGTTTCGTAGTCTCCTGATATTATTTAAGTAACATCGTTCGTGGAATAATCGCCAAAGAGCGAGTCTCTGTTTCGTAAGGGAGAATTTGCCTGATGTTTTCGCTGACGAGGAGGCGGAACTTGCGAAAACAGGGGGTAAAAATAACGTCAAAGGGAGCTTGTCCTGGGAAAACAACGGACAGTCGAGTCCTGGAAAGAAAATATATATACCCGCTGTCGCTTTTCCAACGGGCGAGAAGTTGCAACGGTTCGTGCAGCGTCGCGCTCGTCTGTCGCTGGATGGAAACGGGGAAAGGGACAAGAGATATGAAAACGCGAAGTGCGGTAGAAATGATTGCATTTGAAATTGGTGGAACGAGTGACGAATAGCGTAGCGACTCCGGGGACAGTCGCGGGCGAAAATACTTTCCCTGTGAAACGCTGTTTTTAACGACGCGTCCGCTTCCATCGTTTTACCTTCCGCGTTGCCGGGTTTTCCGCGATAAACACGACGATACGCTCGCAAGATATAGACCGGGGCGAACCTCCTTTGGGTCTACTTGGCCATTTTTAAAATATGCAGCGAATCGAGTTTCTAGATTTATATTTAACCTGCCGTTTAAGTTACTTTTCCCACTGAAATTTCTCCGGGAGTTTCGAACCTCAATTACAACTTGGTGGCTGCGAGAGACGGCCAAGAGAGATTGTAAATATTTAAAACGTTGATTAAGGAGAGAAGGTTCGTGGAGGATGATACACGAGGATGGTGGACGTTTCATTATTATCGTCTCCCTCGTATCTCAAAATTAATTTCGTTGATATTTATTGTAAAACATTGCGTGTATGCCTCTTATTATTTACATCGTAAGAGAGCTTTATCTCCCGGGAAGAACGACGCTTCCCTGTGATCCAGTTCTCTCGTTTTATCCTGAAATAACGCGATGGTCGAAGGAAAAAACGTGACAGACGTTATCGAGGGAAGAACGTCGTAGAAGAAATCACGGGGTACATACGCGAGGAAAGAGAGAAAAATCGCGAAACAACCCTCGAAAGAAGCGATAAAGGGAGAAAACCGAGGCGAAGAAAGCATCGAGTCCGCGAATAACCGGCCACGTAACGTCGTACTTTTCACTCCGCGATCGGCGCGTGCTCGCCATGGTAAAGAGGAAATCGAGACGAAAGGACTTCTCCATCCTTGGAAATTATATTCGAACGCGTGGAAAATTTATCTCCCCGTCGTCGGTGAGAAATTTTACCTTCTGCGAAATGGACATCTACCTTCCGATGCGAAGAGCTACGGGGATGGAATTTTAACAGAAATAAAATATCTTCCATCGCCGAACCTTTCGTTGCAAATTCTCATGGTAGTAGGAAATAAAACCATACACGGTAAAAAGAAGGTGGCCAGAGGATAGAGGCGGGTAAAAAGGCCGAGGAAAATGAAAGGGTTGCTCGCGGAAGACGCAAAGGGGGGGGCGGGAGCAAGCAACCGAGAGCAAGAAGAGTCCGCGTCGCCTTGCATTCCACTCGACGGCACTTCTGCGTCGTCGCCTGTTCCCTCTTTTTACTTCCGGTTGCGCGGGCCGGGTCCCCGGGCATCCTCTTTTTCGCATCGAAGCGAACCAAGGCCCCGGGTTCGACGAGCGTCGCTCTAAGCAGCCCGCCACGCTTCGACGGCCACGAAAAGCCGACTTCGCCTCGAACACCCTCGTTTTCGTAGCTGCGAGAACTCCCGGGGAAACTGCGTCGCTTCAAACCTTGCTCGCGCGGTTTAATCAACCGCCCGGAGTCCTCCAACCGCGAGCACCTCGATTTCTTTGACTTCGCGATCGAAGTGGCTCCGCCACGGATCCGTTCTCCGACATATTTCATTCCTTTCTCCCTCAACATTCGTTGCTCTGATTTCTCGTTTCGATCCTAGAGAGGTTACTTTCCCTGGAAATTGAAAATTGAGAATCGGTATTTGGACAATACAGTAGAGAGAAATAAATCGGTTAGAATATGGTTAGCAAGTCTGTGGCGTTCACGAGAAAATCGAGTTTGAAAATAGTCTCGAGCCCTCGCGTAGCATGATTATTTACATTTCATAATTACCATAAATCTGGTGGTCGTAAATGATTTGTAAATTTTGATACAGCAGTTCTTAATATCGAATAATAATGAACGTAATATCAACACATTCTCAAATTTGATTTTCTCGTAAACGAAGCTTCAAACGAACAAATTTTATTTCTTTCTTTCGACTTATTTTTCTACGTAGTATCACCCACTATCCGATGATTACTGCTCGTCCAGAAACAGCCTGTATATTTGTGGAGGAATCTTTGTATTCGGCAAGTATGGCGCGAGTGTTTGCAGGCTGGAGACCGTGCGATCGTCGCGAGTTTCGCCGATATTTCGACGGGAATAACGCGTACGAGACGTCGTAAAGCCCCCAGCGTCGCTTAGCTGAATGTCGCGTTCCTGGAGAACGTGGGAGGACGCGGCCGTTGGTTCCCGTCGCTGGCTTGACGATCCCTCGGGGAGCCGTAAACCCCGTGCACCGTGCGCGGAAACAAACCGTAACCAGCTTTATGGGGTAACCGAGAGCCCCGGGCATCGATCCGTTCTCAATGCATGAAATTAAGACGTTCCCTGACGTTATCAGCGGTGCCGGTTTATCGCTGGAGGGCTGGATTGTTCGGCGACTGCCGGGGAAAGCTGCAATGCGGATCGAACGCAACGCAGCACTGTCCAAAAATCGCAACGAGAGTCCCCGAGAAACAGAAATCGACCCTACGGTTGTGCCTTATAAATATCAGCTTCAGATAATTCATAAAATATAAGGCGTGTCCCTAAACGGCACGTAAAATAGTACGGTGTTGTTTATTTAAAAAAATAGTGTTATTGCAGCGTGTAGGGTCGATGGTCCGTCTCTTTACGACGGGTATCCGCTACGTGCAACCGTGTCGCGAAGTGTATTGAACCGCGCGCGTTTCTGGTCTCTCGAGGTAAACAGTTTGCATAATAATTTCGTATAGGAGCGCGGTTGTCTGCAGTCGAAAGGAAAGGTCCTGCAAGCGACGGGGAAGGCCACGCGTCACTAGGAATAACTTTACGAGCGAACTCGTTTAAGACTTTTTCATCTCGCCGGCAGACGGACGTGGCCTCGGAGAGACCAGACTTTTCACCCTGCTTTATGCCAACGCATCTCTCCCAGCGGCTTCGAATTGTCATCCCTGCGCACAGAGCGTAATTGAATATTTTCGAATATACCGGCGATATTAAAAAATATTCGCAGAATTCCAGCGTTTCGAGTGGACGGTTAAATGGAACATATTGTTCCCCTTTTTTATTCAATGCGTTGATTTAAATTCATTTTCGATCGAAGAAACAATTTCTAATTCAGTTTTATCGCGTAACAGTACTTTGGGTGAATTGTGTCGAAGTAATTGTGAAATTAAACATTGAAGACAACGTTAGATATAGTGGTTGGTATAGTCATCGGATAGGGGGTGAAATGCCCTTTAAAATGAGCGTTTGTGGGAGTCGATAGCTTTATTAGTTCCGGAGATATGAGGATTTTAATTTCAAGCGGATCGCGTGAGTCCGAAGGGTCTGTTTACGTTTGTTTACGTCGCGAGATGAATGAACTCACGTGACCGTAGTAAATAGTAAACGTGACGTAACTCGGTCACTCGGTCAGTGGGTCAACGTGCGACAAGGAGATCCGAGCGCGTTAGACGAAGACAGCGATAGTCAAATTAAGAAAAATACCCTTTTACATAAATTACGATATCTCGAAAACGGAAAGTCGGATCGTCAAAAACCAAAAACCATTTTAAAGAGGAAGGTTCACCGCCGCTAACAATGGCTCGATAATGGAGAAAATGCTAATAATTTCGGAACTGCAAGTAATTAAAGTTTTAGTAATTTTAACGCGCGTTGGTAGCCCGTTTTAACACAGGAAGCGCTATACCAGTCGAATTAAAAAAATTACACTTTACATAAATTACGATATCTCGAAAACGGGAAGTCGGATCGTCAAAAACCAAAAACCATTTTAAAGAGGAAGCTTTACCGCCGCTAACAGTGGCTTAATAATTAATAAAACATTAGTAGTTTCGGAACTGCACGCGTCTAAAGTTTAACTATTTTTAATACGCGTTGTTAGGCGGAGAGCGGAATTTAAGAAATTACCTTTTACATAAATTACGATATCTCGAAAACGGGAAGTCGGATCGACAAAAACCAGAAACCATTTTAAAGGGGAGGCCTTGCCACCGCTAACAGTGGCTTAATAATTAATGAAACATTAGTAGTTTCGGAACTGCACGCGTCTAGATTTTAACTACTTTTAATACGCGTTGTTGAACTGTTTTAAAAATACGTAGGTTCGCCTTCTTCCACATTCTGAAAAAGCGCTGGGACGAAGTATGCAGCCTAGCAAATTTGTTTAAGGTATCGAGTCACCGTTTCTGAGCTTGTTTGAAAGTAGCGCGCTGGTTGCGTTACTTTTTCCTTTTCGCCTTTCTCCTCCGAGCGCGCATTAACGTAACAAGATTCATTTACAGACTCCCGTAGCATTCTTCGAGATAAAATTCCTGGAGGAAAAATCAGGGATAAGAGGGGAACGGTAACGATCCTACGTTCGCGAGAGGCGATCAACTTTTCAACTTTCTGGGAACTCGATAAGAAGTTCCCTGTCGCTCAAAGAGCATTCGAGATGGATTGTTTCCATTCTCGTCGACGACCGACTTGGCGAATTTACTCATGCGTTCCGTGCCCGTGGCTAGGAAAACAATAATTATACCTGAACGCCTACCAGCATGATTAATCGTCTAATTGCTAATTGGCACGATACCCGGCGAACGAGCCTCCGTATTAAACAAATACGCTACCGTTGCTAACTATCGCTGTGGACGCTTATCGTAGTATGGAGAATGAATCGACTGGAATTATATGGTGAATAGATATTTATACAGTTATGGAACGCCATGGGCGTAGAATCTAACAGTGCAGATCCCCAGCAGAGAAAATATCGCTAAAATATCTTGCACTCGGAATAGGATAACGTAAATTGCCGTAGACGTAGACGTGTTACTGCAGAATACGAGAAGAGAGATTACTCCGCGTGCAAGATACGTTCCATAAAACAAGGATGTAGAATATGATATCGTAAATTATTTAATATACGATCTATCAGTGTGTCCGTAAACGATAATGTAGATTAGTGAACGCGTATGTCTGTGTAGATTATCCCACGCGTACGATATGTTAGCACAGATTAGCAAACGAGTGAATTATGTCGTATGTAGATCATCGTAGACGCAGGATACGTCGAACGCAGGCTATTATTAGCAGCTGCGACGACAGCGTCGCGGTAATTCATTAAATTTCTTCGTCCGTCGTGCATTTCGGATAAGCGGGTATTACCGTGACTGGCGTTGCCTGAAAAATTCTTTGAGCATACACAATATACGCCAAGGATACCGAGCAGAATCGCGTCCTGAATATTCGATGTGTAGCCGCGTGGCAAGGCTGCATGGTCCGGCAGGATTAATGCTCGAATAAACGACCGTGCGCGTTTCTTATTAATTTCGCGAATCGCCAGTCTCTGGTCCGAATGATTTCTTTTTTATTTCGGTGGGATTTGGCCCGATTACGCGACGGTTTCGAGCTAATTAACGCGACTATGCAGCACGCGATCGCGAAATTCTGCCGCGGTTTCTGCACAGCCACTCCGACGAGCACGAGAGACAAAGGGAAACAGAACCGAATCGATGATATAATAATCGCATTCATTCGATAATACTCTTGTTCCTGTCCATGTCTATGGAATTCGCGATGGACGTCCAAAAACGAGCACGAGGGATATTGATAAACTGATATATATTAATTTATTTGGTCATTCGGTGAGCCAAGAACGAATCTAAACACGGGGAAAAATTTCTATATCAAAGTTCAAGGAACTTCCCTCTTCCACTACGGTTGCAATCGTTTTTCATTGCTTTCTATCAATTTTCTGTCGATCTTTACTTTCGACAATATTATTATCGACTATACGTCCAACTTCGCTTTTACACCATTTCTCGTAGCTTTCGTTACGTCACTTTAATACGAAAAAATTCGTATTTATTTAATTATCCGATCCCTGGAGACCAAGTGATTCCATCAAATTTCCAACAATTTAATTTTCAAATTAAAAAACAATTCTATTAACAGAGAGGTTCCATCAATATACAGCAATTTCTCTGTCGGTTATCTTTCAACAATCTTTCCTGCGGACATTCTAATGTATCTTCGACAAGTTTTTCACCGACATACCAGCGATTCTATTACCGAATTCCCGTCGAACGTTCCAACAGTTTTACCGTGGAAATTCCGTCGAATTTCCGAGCGCAGGAACGACACGTTCCCGCATAATTTTCCTCGAGTTTCGTCGACAATTACGCGCTATCATATTAATGAGCAGCTACTGTAACCGGTAATCACGCGCTGCGTAGCTTGTTTACCGGATGAAACGAGATCCGCAAACTGCCGTCGTAATTTCTCACGTATCGTCCGTGTATTAAATTAAATATCAAAATTCGCGATCACATGTACCCAGATCCGTTTGCTGTTCCCATTAACGGAACGATGACGGTCCCTATCCTCCTAGCTTTGATCTTGGAGGGATCTCGATGGATCCTCCTGCTTAGCTACGCGGTTAAACGCTCTGGATCCGAACAGTCGGTACCCAAAGATTACTCTGGGGATTCTCGAGATATTTTTAAACGGTGTTTCCAAAGATTCTCAAGTTCGAAAGACCCCGACCAAGGGGAAACGCGATAAAGCATGGCAAACTGGTCCACTTCCCCTTGGACTCCTCTTTTCCCCCTCGTCCGCGACGAGCTGGAAGAAGAAGCGCCACGAGAAGCAAAGGGACGAGGCAAACGAAGGGTTTACTTATTCTCGGATGCAAGTGCCGTTGCTAGTTTCCACTGAGACGCTGTAATAACACCAGAAACGTCTACGCGGGTGAAAAAGCAGCGTTCCGTTGCGTAATCTCGCGCCGTGAAGCGCGAACTTTTCCTCGAACGTTCGGGAAATAATTTTCCCCGTTTTTTAATCGCCCAGGAATTCGATCGCTCGCGAACGAAATAATTCCGCGTCCGCTTTTCTCCAGCGTTCTCAAGCTGCTTGAAAACAAACCACATTTTCCTTTTAATCTATCCAGATGTACGCGTTTTAAAACAGAAATTTTCCAGGTAAATGTACAAATGCACAATACGACGCGTTGAATAATTGACGAACAGCCCGTGAAAACTCGTATTCGCGTTCAAGGATCAACGGGCGAACAAAACAGGGGATTATTTAAATTCCCCAGACGAGCGGTCGCGAAACTTTTCGAAAGTTCGCCGCTTGTTTCGGAATTTTCGCGAAAAACTACGTATTGCTGCCCATTTCGAGCAGTGATCAATGATGTTAAGGGAAACGCGGAGAATTTGCGACGGAAATTGCGTGAACGCAATTATCCTGGTGAATATTATACGTATTTTCCATTCTCGATTTACTTTTCGTCGAAAATATTAAATTTCATTGAAATATCGCGATAAATACAGTCAAAGTTGCTCGCGATATTTATTTCGTGGTGCAAATGCAACTTTTTATTACATAGTTACTTGTTTTCTGGTTTATCGTCGAGGTCGTTTAAGGGAGTATTGCTGTCTTTTTTTGTGATTTTTTTTTTAACGACAGGTAGGTTGTTTTGTAGTGACATTTTGCTGATATATTTATTCGTCTTATAGGTATGTATAGTATTTTTTTCATCAAAAAATATTAAAAATTGCGAGAGTTATAGCTTCTTGTTAAAAAAAAACGCATTTAAACTGGCTTACATGATATTTCAAGATCTAGCAAACCGATTTACTTCAAATTCGGAGAGAATATTCAGCAGACACGCCTTTATAGCTGGAACTAGAGATTTAAAAAAATATTGAGTTTTACTATTTTTTTTGATACGCTAAAGACAAAAGAATGATTAACAAATAGAAATTCGAAACTTGAAGCGTCGCCATTTCTTTATTTATCAGAATTTTAACTTCCCCCTAGTTCCTGCTATAACTACAACCTTCCTCATGAAGATACTTCAATCCCCTCTGTTTCAAATTATTTGGAATCCTGGAAGCCATTGGAGCACCTTTTCCAAAAGAGCCATTAAATAAGAAGTTACAATTCCCATGATTTTTAATATTTTTCCATGAAAAAAATATTGTACATGCTTATAAGATGGATAAATATATCTACAAAGTCTCAGTACAAAACAGCCTATCTATCATTAAAAAAAAAAATCAGTTAGTCTATACAGCAATACCTCCTTAAACGTTAATATTTGAAGCGTGTGCGCGGTAAATGGATCTTTTTGGATTCCTGTGTACGAAGCACACGAGCTACACCCCCGTCGCTCCTTTGATAGATACTGTGTGAATAGTAAGTTTAAAGCTGACTTGGTCGGTATTGATCGGAGTATTAAGTTTCTCGTCGACGTCGATACACGTCCACGTTCCCTCTGGAGTGCCAGGACTATATACGGTGCAGCGTGTAAATATTTCTCGGATCCAGGGACGAAGTATCAACCGTTTTTCCTCTGCAAATTGTTTTCTCGAGCCAGTCCCCTCGTTTCTTTCCGGGGGAAATAGGCTAAAACGCCAGGAATTCGATCGAAATTATTATCTTAGGTTCTTCGTAAGCGCCAGAAGAATTTCGTTTGCTTCTCTTAAACTTCCTTTACTCGGAGTCATTAACGATAAAGGAATAATCACATTTATCTAGGATCGTCCATCGTTCCTGATGTTCGTATGAAAAATTATACGCTACCCGAGGGAGGGTAATAAAGTATAATACGCGGGGGTTAAGGGTCGACAAGTCGAGTGTTTGTAGACGAAGTTTTCACAAGATCGAGATAAGAAGGGGAAGATGGAACCCTGCGTTTCGCTGAAGAATTTCTTTTCACATTTTTCACCCTTCGAAACCGAAAAACGATCGATTCGACTACAAAGATCGATAAGAAGAGAATTCCCCCGTCTGTAATCTCGTTACCATGGAACAAAAACGAAGTTTCTCGCTTAAAAAAAATTCACACGCAATGGAGTTTTTTGTGGACAGGTTCGATCGTCGTGATCCAAAAAACAGGATTGTCGAAATTCGAGCACTTTGATCGGGAACGTGGAAATGTTTCATCAAAGTTTCGTCCGTACAGTTTTCCGGGAGAATTTTGTTTCGAAATCCATTTTCGAGAGTTCGTGGCGTCTTTACATAAAGATTTTCGAAAACACTGTCCGCGAAACTTCGTTAATAAGTAGCTGGAAAGCGTCGACTCGCCAAGTCGTTTGAACGATAATCAAATTGAGGTGTTTAGAATTCAGTCGGGCATACTTCGACGAGAGAATTCGCAATTCTGTTTAACAGAGAATTTCCTGGTTAGGTTCGACTACGATCGAGCCTCGACGGATCTCCAAGAATTTCCCCCCGGTCTCGGATCCTCGTCTGTCGCGGAAAAATTCGATCCGATCCCCCGCTTCGAATCATATTCCGTGCACACGCGAAAGCCTCCACCGAGCCTGAAAGCGATTGAGTCAGTCAAAAGCCCGAAACCCTGTGTTCAGCGGTAACGCGGCCATTAACTTAATCAAACATTCGAGTACAAGTTGCCACCGAACGCGAACGGGAAATCAAATATTCTTTGTTACAAAATATCCTGGATAATTAAAAAGTCTAAAATAATCCTTGCAACGTAAAGTAATTCCTTTTGTTAAAATTTTGTATGTGATAATAGTTTAACCCTTAAATGCATGATTTTTCCTTTTTAAATACAATAAATTGAAACAGGTAGATAATTAAACATAGATTAAGGGAAAAATAAAGAAAAATTTTTTTTTTCTAAAAAGTATATTTTTATAAAGAAAACTTACTGATGTAGATCTACATCAGTATGCATTACAGTTACTATTAATAATGTACCCTAAGTACTATTCTATTATACGATTGTCTTCGAATTAGGCTTACTGCAGTGAATGACTTTTTGCACGTAATAATACTATTTAGTATCCACTAAAATGAAATTACAATTTCACCGCCAAAGTGTGTATTTGAAAGTGTTGCGCCAAACTGCCAAATTTTGTCAGTTAAAAAAGTGAACTGCCATATCATGAAAGTTTGCGTTCAAAAACTAAGATAGATATTTTTAGCACCTATTAAAAGTAAAAAATACTGTGTTTGAATTACCGTTTAGAAATTATGTAAGGAAGAAAACACTGATGTACATATACATCATCATGCATTTAAGGGTTAATTATGTGAAAATCCACATTTGTATTAAAAGGTTTTATTCCCGTTAATAAACGAATAATAATGATATTATTATAGAGAAATGTTTTCCCCCCAAAAATATGACGAGATTGGTAACCATTGACACGAAAATGATTTTCGAAATTTCCCCGCGTGGTCGTCGGATCGCCGCTAATTTACGATGATAATGAATCAATTTTACGGTGGAGCAATAATCCGGGGGACAATTTTATTGGGTTATTCGAGCACGGATATTCCGGCGTGCGTTGCGTCACCGTGGGAGCTTCGTCCAAGTTTGTCGGTATTAATAGTAAATTGTGATTCGCGTTAATGTTGCGCGCTCCCGTGGAAATTGATATAAATGCGGGGGGGGGGGGCGGAGGGTTGCTGCGTTCGGGAGGCAACGTTTGCCGGCGTCGCTCCGCCTTGCATCGCGGCTGAAAACGCGATCGAATTAGTCGGGGACGGTAAAGCAACGTCCCGCTAATGACATTACACCGACGGTAATGTGATTAAAGACGAAGCTGGTTTCGCGATATTGCGGGACAATTATCGCTCAGAGACGGATCTTTCGCTAGATACCGCGATAAATACGAAACAAATATCATAACGTTTACTGGGATCTTTAGAAGTGCTCAAACTGCTCTTCTCTGAAATCCCTCGTCAAAACAAATAACTTTGAAAAATGCACAATTGTACACAAATTGTTCCCAGTTTTAAGACTAGAGTACACTAATTGATAGATAAGGCGTGAAAGATACATACATACATACGTATTGTCGAGGTAATTTTGAAGACATAGAATGATGACTTTGACGATCTGACAATCGCGATTATATCTCGGGGATGTCTGAGGATCGTTTCTCAATTTTGAGATAAATCTCGGACGTCGCGTTTGAGTCACCCGTTATAATGGCCCACGGTCCGTTTTCCCAGCAGTTTCCCTGAAAATGCACGAGCAATCGCGTCAGCAGAGCAGACGGAACCCGGAAGGAAGGAAGACGAAAGCCGACTGAAAGGCTGCACCCTTGACTGAACCCGGGCAAAGCATTACGAACTTCCATTATCCGTTAATCCTCGAACAATAATTGTTCGCTGGTATTATCGAAGCTGCTGGTGTGCCCGTTGTTGCGGAACGGTTGATAGAAAAGAAAGCAAATCGAGGACGAGCCACGTAATCTCGCGAAAATTGTATTCAAATTGCGTTAAACGTATTTCGATTAAGCCCGTTTCGTTGCACTCGCAACGGAGTGGATTTTAAAACGCGTAGTTGGAATTAATCGCTAAATCTACATGCGTGAATATTTCGTCCATCGTTTTACGTTTAATACTTCCCACGCGAATCCCGGAGTCTTGTTGCTAGGCATAATTATGATGTCTCACTTATTAAGTCTTCAAACACTGCATAATGCAAGAAAAATCACAGATATTATGTTTCTAATCATATTTCGTGTCCAACGATTACTCAATCGTTTCCTTTGTATACAGGGTGTTCGGCCACCCCTGGGAAAAATTTTACAGACAGATTCTAGAGGCCAAAATAAGACGAAAATCGAGAATATCAATTTCTTGACTGAAGCTTCATTAAAAAGTTATTAAAAAATTTCAAATCGATCTGAAAAAATTATTTCTAGCTGCAAGGGTCGATTATAATCATTTTTGGTGAATACACATACCCCCGAAATCCTACTCAGTTTCGAGAAAAAAATTCCTTACCGAAAATCTAATTTCTGGCCCGAATTTTCATGCGAATCTTTAAAACGTCATAACTTCTGAACGGATTGGACGATTTTAATGTTAAAAAAGCAAACTACGCGTATTTTGGTGGAGAATATGTATAAATCGTAAAAATACTCGAAAAGTTAGTCCTTGACCCCGCAAAATGAGAAAAACTCCATAGAAATGGTTCAATTTTCAAACAGTCATAACTCCTATAATAGTGAATATATTTCAATGAAACTTTTTTCTGAAGTAGAGCTCATGGGTACCTATAAAAAAGTATTAGACAACTTTTCTGTAGTGCGTCAAACAAAATTACTAAAAATGAAAAACGAATTTTTAAGGAAAATCGACAGGGGGTAGGTGCCTAAATTTTTCGACGAAAAAAAAATTTTAAATCGTTCTAAAAAAATTAGTTTTAGCTAGGGGGGTCAATTACAATCATTTTTGGTGAATAGACATACCCTCGAATTCCTAACCAGTTTCGAGAAAAAAATTGGTGTAGGTTGTCAAATTTGTCGACAAAATTAAAAAATTTCGAATCGTGGACGCTTATCGTAGTATGGAGAATGAATCGACTGGAATTATATGGTGAATAGATACTTATACAGTTATGGAACGCCATGGGCGTAGAATCTAACAGTGCAGATCCCCAGCACAGAAAATATCGCTAAAAAATTCGAAAAGATATGAAATTCTTCGACAAAATTCAAAAATTTCAAATCGTTCTGGAAAAATTATTTTCGATCGTGGGGGTTAATTACAATCATTTTTGGTGAATACACGTACCCCCAAAATCCCACCCAATTTCGAGGAAAAAATTCTTTACCGAAAATGTAACGTCTGATCACGAATGAATGATTCCCCTGAAATTTCACGTGTTTCAAATCGTTCTGAAAAAATTATTTTTGGTTGCAGGGACTAATTATAATCATTTTAGGTCAATAGACATACTCCGGAAATTCTACCCACTTCCGAGGAAAAAAATTCAGTACGGTGGAAGTTTAAACGTTAATAACTTCAGAATCTCCCATTAAAATTTGTCCTACAAATATACCATCGAGATTTCTAAGAAATCTCTTTCTATTTTATTCTGAAAATTACCTCAAAACGTTTGGATCTCAGAATTGTGTAAATGGAATGATTATATTTGTACTTCTTTTCTATTAAAGGGTTTATTCCCGTTTATAAATGAATAATAATAATATTCGTTTTAGTCACGATTCGAAACTTTGCATCGTCAATGAAAACTGCCCTCCAACGAAAATTGTTCCCGTTTAGTCGAAAGACCGCGTCTGCATATTTCTCGCGGAGAAGTCGTCGCGACGAGACGGGAAAGAAACTGGAAAGTTATTTCGCCCGGGAAACCTATGGCAGTCGTTTCTCTTCTCCGTTCACGTGGGTGTAAGTTGCATATACACGAGTCCGTGATCGCGTGTGCGAGTATGCATCGATGCAGGTCTCGAATCGAACCGGCAAACGAGTTCCTTGAAACTTTCATATCCCGGCGTTCCTCGTGCCCTGGGACCGCGTTATTTTTGTATTTCGCGACACCCGGGAAGTGCACCTTAGAAACAATTTCCTCCGAGAATTCGTCCTGCCAACGAGCACGAATTACCTTTGCATTATTCCTCTTCTCTTCGATCTTCGTACAAATTTTTAAAAGAAAGCACGACCAAAAAGAGTACTCACTTTGTTTCGCTGTTTCGATACTTTTGCGATACCAAATTTAAGAAACGACATAGAATCGCTGGAAGGAAACGATTTTTTTACCACTAGATTACAGATATTTAACCTAACAAAGGGTTAGGTCTGGGTTGGGCAATAATATTGAAAAGAAAATACCTCTCGACGACAAAGAAGAATTCTCATTTCGTTTCACTGTCGCAATACTAAGAGAAGACGTAGATAAACTGACGTTAAAAAATGGCGACAGCTACTCTGGATGATATTTTTAATTTCCCAAAAGACAGGGTCCCCCGTTATTTCAGACACCAAAAGAATAATAAAATATTGTACGCATAAATATTTATACTCTAGCGATCGAGAAGCGAGTCATTAACGGAGCAGATCTATTCTTTGGGGATCTCGGAGGCAAGAGATCGCGAAAGGAGCATCGCGGGAGTAAATAGGTAGCGAAGAACGATGGAAAACGATCAAACGAGCCCGGAAATCCACGGAATGTTTCCCCCCCCTGAGCGTTTGTTGTTCCATTTTCTGAAACGTCCGCGGTTTCGCCGACGTCTTCGTTCTTCCGCGTCCAATTAGTCGATGCAACAATGCAGCGGGGATGCATCGCTACCCCCTCGTCGTTATTCGCGAGGGTCGACGTGGCAAGTTTGCCGCGAGACGACGGCGTTAACAGTCGACGGAAACGTCGTTGTGGATTCGCGGGATCGCAGTGTCTGATAATTGGCAGCGTCGCGACGCGGGGGTGCGTCGTTCCGGCGCGGGTCCTCGACGACGATCCTCCCGGAATTAATCGAATGTTTTTCTCCCCGTCCCGTGAACCGAAACGATGCCCATCCATATTAATAAACGAGGTGTTGCGGGCCATAAGTGTGTCCGAGCCACGGATTTATGGCCGAATAATCGTCGCGAAATTGTTTCGTGGTTGGAAACGGACGGGGTAAATTACACGCGACGTTATTTATTGGAATAATCGACGGTAAATGTTCGAGGCGACAATGTGAAACGAACTCTTTTTCTAAGGGATCACACGAAACTATTGGAAAATATTTCATCCCCATCCTGAGGATGCTCGAATATTCCATGGACGTTTAAATATTTTATTGCTCGGTGCTTTACATTTTTGTTCCCAAGAAAACAGCTTGTAACAGTGTTCGGTAGTAACAAACAATCAATATTGTTTTCCCCCCGAGAATTTCGAGTGTTTCTCAAATTTTCGACGCTTTTCTCTTTTTTTCTCTAGTCCTGGATAACCTTTAGTCCGAGGACGTATTCCACCGGCCAATTTACGAGTAGCAACATCTTTTACGTGCTTGAATTTTCAATGCTCGGCTCTTTGATCGATTATCTTCTCGGTCTTCCAGAGCCTCGCTTACGTTTGACGCTTCAATGGTCCTTTCCGGATACTTTGGACCATCGTGTGCCTCCGTGGATCCCAAATGAGAACCTCGTCGGAAAATCTATTAACTTTTCAGTCCGCTTCGACGACCTCGTTATTATTTTTTAACCACCTGTGCTAATTTTAATGATTTCTATGTCGTTAATTTATACTGTGAAAGTTTGTGCTATATAGCAGGATTAACGGGAGAAACAGTGAACAATTTCGTGAGCGAAAAAGAACGATAACCAGAATGTCTGCGAAAGAGGATTGCGCAAGATCGAACCGAGTCGACGATAAACATCGATAGAGAGAAAAGAGCCATTTCTTTTTTTTTTTATCAAAAGAACTCTTTTCCCTCGGTATCCACGGTTGGCCTCTTTTGCCGTTTCTCTTCTCGTTGTATGTAAATAAAAGTATATCCTGCGGAGAAACACTTTTCATTGTGTACTCCACGGAGCCCGAGGGCTCCTCGAGATCCTTCGACGGCGCTTTTCTAAATCAGATCCACCTTTGCGAAATTTCTCGAGGAAATTACGGGTAACCTGCAGCATAAAAAGACCAGAACCTACGGAAACTATTCCTTCCCCTTTTCAGTGAATCAAAGAATAATACAATTATTTTGCTGGCATCGATACGTTTGATAATTTCTAAAATCGAACTGCAACGAATTCTTCGCTCGAAAGACATCAGATTGAAATATTATTAAACATTTACGATGTCTTGCTATCATTTACCGATAGTGGAAATCAGAGTTTCGATTTCGCTGTGTAGAATGGCTATTTAGCGAGGTCCTTGGGAATTCCTCGCGCAGGATTCTTGCACCACGTGGCGAGGATCGATCGCTGTCGGTGGAAGCCCGGTCCCTTCTCGTTCTTTAAATAAAAAGTCATCCCGTCGAGTCGATGGCGGTTATTCTTGGACGACAGGTAAACGAAGCCTGGAATTGTACGCTACGATGCCGACAAATGTACCAGAAATTACGGCGACACGTTCGAAGCCGCCTTTTTACAATAATAACTGGTTAGTTTCCCAGCGACAGGGTGTTTCCTATATTTAGAGTCCTCTCCGCGAACAACGAGCAGAGTTAACGTTTAATTTTACATCCAAAGCAGGCGTGTTACTCTGTTATTTTTCCCCGTTGAGCTGCTCGCGTACGCCCGGTGAATCGTGGACCTCAAACGGGGAACAACGGGGGGTGGAATTTTTCCGTGGGTGGAAAACTTGGTCTCGTTACTTTCGCGCGACGCGACGGAAAACTCGAGATAACTCCTCGCGATGGAAGAGTTTCGCAATTTTCTTCGTCGACCGTTCATAACGCGTTCGCCCGACGTAATTACGAGGCCCCCCGTACGTGAAAGTTAATCAATCAGCCGATTACTCGCACCTGATATTTCTCACGAACTGAAATTTCCTTTTTCCCCGCGATCTCTCCCATTAAATTTCGTCCAAATACTCGGCGGTGAATTCAGATCGTATCTGCCCGGACGCTGATTCGCGTCGCGATTAAATTAAAAAGTTCGATCCAAGGATTTTTCGAAAGCTGGTATCAAAGCTATCAGAGCTAACGAATGCGGCTGAAAATAAATTGAAGACGAAGTGAACGATGGAGTAACGTCACGATACGAGTGTTTCTTCGACGATTCGCGGATTTCCAGAAATCGAGCAAAGAATATTCCGGTCCCTTTTCCCGCGGTCTTCGTTAATTTTCTCGGTTTCGACGTCACCGGTCGATCGATCGCAGACGAGGTGGTCTCACGTTCAGCAAATATTGTTCGTAAGTCTCATCCCAGACGGAGTTTCTCTACTCGAGGAGGAATAAATCCGATCGTATTCCGCCGCGGAGTATTTTCCCGGCAGCGGAAATCGATAAGGAAACAGGGGCTGGCGATTGTCCCTGTTAAACTCGCCCCCCCCCTAATATCTGTGGGGGTAATTGTTTTTTAAGAAGGGCCGTCGTAAAAATTCGTACCGTTCGACGGGGCTTCCTCGAATGGAAAACTTTCTTCGTTAGCCCCGGAAAGTTCTACGCCGCGGTCGAGTTACTTTCATTAAGATTTTTTTAATAAGAGGCATCGTGTTCCCTGACCCGGTTCTGGCGGCGACCGGATAATATACGGGATAATAATTTCAAAACCGGGAGATTTATTTCGATAGGGTGAACAGGAAACGTCCATCTTTTTTACCGATTTAAAATTCACAACCGTACCGCGTCCAATGTTCGCTCTCTTTTGTAATAACTGAGTAAACATAATCCGTGGGAGGAACGATTTTATGCAACCTGTGGGTCGTTTAATAAACGATATCGTGCGTCCTTGGACGACTCCAGTGGGAAAATGGCGCTGCATAGAAGAGGATTCGCGCCGGGGTTTGCGACGCGCAATTAGCGCGAGCCACGCTGATGTATCTCGCCGGGCAAACAGAATTCTCGATTTCTTTGTTTGATTTCCCGATAATCGTGCCCCCCCTAGCGCACAAACACCGGCGGATTTTTCAATTAGCAGCTCTTAATAGACCGGTTGTTTGAGTGGCGCGGATTCCCCGGGTATCGCCCGATAATTAACGAGAAATCGCGATGTTGTAAGTCTCGGTGGCCCTCTCGCGAATAATACGGTCCGTGGGACTGATCTACAGCGCGTCTGTTCCCGCGCATTAATGGCGCCGCCAACTGAGCGGTCAAAATAATTATCTCTTTACATCGCCATCTTCGATGCACAGTGATTCCCAAAAACGAGATACTAATTTTTAACCTTATTTTTCAGCATATGGTACATAATTCAATGTATATAACTCTGTTACAGGTGTTCCTTGTGCTGGTCCTGTCGCGCCCTAAGAGTGAGTCACAATATGTTTCCTTCTTATATTAAAAACGATGCAATCGTTTGCTATTTTAAGAGTACAAGAATTATTTACGTAGACCGTCAAAGTTAAGTATTTGCCTTCTATCAACCCTTAAGTGGATTATTGGGACCGCAAGTTTATACTAATGAATGCAGTTATTTGAAAATTGGACCACTTTTATGTGGTTTTTCTAATATTGTTAGAATTTCTACATATTCTTCACTAAAATACGCGTTGATCGCCTTCGGAAACTTTAAAATCGTCCAACCCGTTCAAGAGTTATGATTTGTTAGATATACGCGTGAAATTCCAGGGAAACAGGTCAACGTATGGTCAGGCGTTCTATTTTCGGTGAGGAATTTTTTCCTCGAAACTGCGTAGGATTTCGGTGGTATGTCTATCGACCAAAACTGATTATAATCGACCCTTGCAGCTAGAAATAATTTTTTCAGATCGATTTGAAATTTTTTTTTTTCGCCGAAAAATTTCTCCACCTTCCTAAATTTTTTTCTCGAAACTGCGTAGGATTTCGGTGGTATGTCTATCGACCAAAACTGATTATAATCGACCCTTGCAGCTAGAAATAATTTTTTTAGATCGATTTGAAATTTTTTTATTTCGCTGAGAAATTTCTCCACCTTCCTAAATTTTTTCCTCGAAACTGCGTAGGATTTCGGTGGTATGTCTATCGACCAAAACTGATTATAATCGACCCTTGCAGCTAGAAATAATTTTTTCAGATCGATTTGAAATTTTTTTATTTCGCTGAGAAATTTCTCCACCTTCCTAAATTTTTTTCTCGAAAGTGGGTAGGATTTCGGGGGCATGTGTGTTCACCAAAAATGATTATAATCGATCCTTGCAGCTAGAAATAATTTTTTCAGATCGATTTGAAATTTTTTTTTTTCGCCGAAAAATTTTCCGATCGGTTGTCAGTCAGATCGTGCCACGAAAGTCCATAAGGCGTGAGGTCTACTCGGATATCTCGTCTGTGGCGATACTACGCGCTATTAACGGCAATCCATTTATCGACTGGCCACTATTAATGGTCCGTGCGTACACGGATTAACGTCAATGGGCGTTGTGACGCTGGTCGTCGCGTGCACGCACAGGCGGTCCGACATTGCGGAGTTTTTGATCGTGGTCGCCTAATATCCCCCCTCCCCTCACGGTCAGACCAGCGGATAAGCTGGTTTTGGGGTTGAGCATCCACGAGCCGCGATACCGAATCAACCGGTGCGGACGTTGCATTAAGTCTGATGGATCGTGCACAGTCGCCATTTTAGTTACGTTAACAATACACCGAGATTATCCGACGACGGTCGAAAGGCTTCGAATGGCGCAATTCGCGATGCAGATCCCACTAAAGAGGAATATATAATCGTAATTAATATCCAATGCTGGATGTCCCTTCAGAGGGGACAGCCGAGTACAAAGGGTTTCCTTCATTCGCGATATTAATTTAATTTGTTACTGATATTACACGAAACCGAGAAATCAAGTACTGCCCTTTTGTCGTTATAATTTCATTGTTATCCGTTTATTCGCCTACTTAAATTTTCTACGTGAAACTTGGCAAGGTTTATTCGATATTTAGCAGGCCAGAAGAACCGAGAACCATTCTACTGGTCCCTCCAAGTAGTATCGCTCGAGACCTAGTCAGACGCCATCACGAATCTCATACTTAACCCATGGACGGGTTTGTCGGCGAGTTTTCCGATCGTGTCGCCAATTTATCGTGCCTTTATCGAAATTAGAGAAGAAAAACCAAACGGCGGAGAAAGAAGGACACGACTGGCGAACGCAGATAAAATGGTCGAGGGGGTAAAAGGTAGGAGTAACGGGGGTGTGGAAGAGGCAAAGCTTTGTCCACAGGCGTACTGTTCATTTGCCTCTGACAGAACGGATTAAAGGGATTCGTTCGTTTCGCGGGCGCATCGTGCCCCTTCCATCTCCATCGACCCCCTTCGGGGCGCGCCCTTAGTTTCTCTCACCCTCTTTCCGGGCGTTGGATTGTTTGCGGGCGTCGGGTACACCGAACAGAGGGTCTCTACGTGACGAAACGCGAGCAGAGGAGACCGGGTAAATGGAACGAGCTTTTATGCCACGCGATACGCGGCCCCCTCAAACCCCTGTTCCGGCAGCTTCTTTCAACCCCTCGCCAAGCGACGATTTCGCGTTTCCTTCCGAATTCGCGCTTTCGTTCGTCCGAAAGTTCCTCCGTCCGGGCGTCCGTCGACGTTGCACGCGAGAATTAACCTCGTTACGGGCGAATCGAGCCTCGATCGAGCATGGCGTTCCTACGAACCGGAAACGGTAAACGTCGCGGCGCCCGGAGGCCCTGGAAACGTTGGATATACGCTCGACGAAGCTACCCTAACGATTAAATTAACAGAAACGCAACAATTTTCGACGCTGTTGCAGGAATTATTTTCAGTAAATCCCTCGTGGACGCGTATCGAGTTACCAATTAATTATTTAGAGGCTTATTAGAAACGATAATGTGTATTATATGACAAAAAGAACTCACGAAAACTCTCTCACTTTTCTCGAAGCTTACGTGCTTTTTCGGATTCATTTTCTTTCGCTTAGACGCAGTCATCGTACCAATTAATGAACATTCGCACCATGAACAGCGAAAGAAGGAAATTCTTCGTCCAGAGAGAACTGTTTTGCAGGGTGAAAACAATCGTCTGACCCTCTTGTTTCCGGTTTGGTTTTAACAATCGAATAAAAGGGAACGTTCTCGTCGTAACGACGACTCCTAGGTTTTACGCCGCGGAAATTAGGTGGCGAGGAAGAGGGTTTCAGCACCTTCGAAATTACTTTTGCCCCGGAGGATCCTCTATCTGATCCCATTCCGCGCGAGTCCTCGCTCCGCCATTGGTTCCAGGAAAGTCTCAGATCCCTTATCGAACGATAACGGTTACTTTCGAAATTAATTCGCGAACCGTGGCACTCGAATCTCGTTAGTACAGCAAACGATATTTATTCTATTCTGATAATCGAACATCACCCGGAATCTCGTTCCGGCGACGCAAGTTTTTACGTCGAAGGTCGAGTTGCAAAGTTCACAGAAAGGGTATAACGCCATTTAACGAAAGGTCGATGATCTTCGAGGGCCTAGGAGACGCGAATTATTACGATATCGCGTTGCAATTTTCTTAAAACACGACGAGTATCGATGTCGTCCCCGTTGCCAATAAACGTAATCTTGCGCCAGACGTTCAGCGTTTCGTCGTGGATTGATGGTGACAGCGTCGCTGGAAAGATAATTAACTCCAGCCCGAAGGTCTCTTCTTCCTTTTACCGTCTCTTCCCTTCGTTGTCGATACGCGCTGTCCGTTTACTCGGGTTTTATTTTCCGCGGACGATCGCGAAATTATCGAGACTCGACAAATATCGTCTGAAACTGTTGGCCAACCCGAGATCCACGGATTATTTTCCACGAAAGGTTTCTTGGAGAAATGACTGTATTTTTATTTGATAATCTCGCTACGAATAAAATGTAAATCTAAAAATGCTCTGGAGACAATTTTCATCAGAAACTGGAGACACTGATTGCAGTTCTAGCGACATCGAGACCACCAAAGCGCGTGACCTACAAACCCTCTGATCCGAAGATCACGACCATGTTTTCTACCCTCTAGCAACCACAAGGGGTAGGACGCGAAACGACCTCTTCGAATCGTAGAACATCAGGCAATCATTCTTGCCCAAGTAACCCAATTTATTTGAAACCTTAACGGTTAATTTAACACGCACAATGGCGATCGAAATAAATATTATCTTGCCCTGGAGCTCAGTTTAATTGCCTTGAGTTTAGAGTCTGAAGGTTTATTTTTAAATCGAGTCGAGTTTTTAAAGAGTTCTTTTTATCGTTACTGGCGTCGATATTTCGCTCCGATTGTCTTCGTACTCGTTGGAACGAATTGGAGGCCTCCAGTCGTTAACAGGGATCGTCGATTCAGCGACGATTACTTTGTTAAGCCCGGTCCGCGTACATTTTCGAACGGCGTAATTTAATTAAAGAGACGACCGTCGGCGAGAAATTTCGTGCGAACGAACCTTCGATAGTTCATTCGCGGCCGAAGTCGACTCATTTAGCCACGGTATCGATCTCGTTAATCGTGAGTCAGTTAATTGATACAGTAGAAGTAGCAGTCACTTATCGCGCTCGTAATATCGATCATTCGCCAGCAACGACGGTGTCCCTTCCGCGGGGGATGCAGATCCCGATATTAAGGGCAATTCGAAGTTTACGGTTGTTGGTCCGATTCTAACGTTTCGATTCTATCGGGCTCGATTCATGTTTGCTTTGAAAACAGGAAGGAAACCCAATTACGGTTGCTTGTTTTCTTCTCGGTTCGTCGAGCGAAATACTCTTCGATCCGCGGTTTCGGATCACTGAACTGTAAGTTCCTTCGGGGTATCGAAAGTTAAAAATACTAAGGCGGCTCTAATGCACTGTGTGGTTATTATTTTAAAATTATAAGGCAGGATTTATTAAAAATAAATTCGTGAATTATTGAAGGGATTTTTCCGTAAGGGAAAAGAAGCTAGTTAACGTATCCAAAATTAAAAATATTAAGATGGCTCTAATGTAAGAGTTTATTGAAAATAAATTTCATTGGTGATCTTTGGCTGTTGGAAGTTGGAATTTGGAGGTTGAAGGGATTTTGGTAGCCCAGTTTAGCGTCCTTTGGGATAATTCTCCGTAAAGGAAAAGAAGCTAGTTAACGTTTCCAGGATATTATCACGGCCGGTCCTTGACACTTCCATTTCCCGTTTTCACGTCCTTTCGTAGCCCCTCTAATCCTTATATTCGCCAGCGGGATGGACTCGGGAGCCTGGCCGATCGCAGTTTCGAAAAAGAGACCGCGCGAGAGGCGAGATCGGATCTCGAGGATTTAGCGAACGAGGAGAACAAATGGCCCCCGGATGCGAGAGAACTCGAAGATATATCGACTCCATGAAAGACGTCGTTCCCGTTCGTTTCCTTCCACTGGGTTAACAAAAACTTTAAGATAGAGCTCTAACAGTCTATTAACTATCGGCGGTCTGGCTCCCCTTTACGGATATTGTGGGATACTTGCACGTGGTATGTCGACTAATACCTTCTCGAAGACCTATTCCCTTCGAGGAAGCTAACAAATTACTCCCCGTCACGAATTCCTTCGAAATGCTTACTCTGATCTCTAGACTGATACCATAAAACAACCAAAGTGAAATTTATATTGTCCATCAGAGCGTGATTCATTCTATAGTCTCTTCTCATATTTCATTTTTAATTTGAATTGAAAAACAGACCAGGGAAGAATGGAAATTTGCTTAACCAACGATGAGAAAATTATAATATTAGTATCTGAAGGACAGTTTTCGAAAGCGGCCATTTTGAGTATTCGAAAGTACATTCACCGTGCGTCTTTCAGAGAAATTAGATCGTGAATGTAGTTTGCAATAAAGAGCATGCAATTTTTATATCGTGATTCGTTCTATAGTCTCTCCTCATATTTCATTTTTAATTTAAATTGAAAAACAGACCAGGGAAGAATAGAAATTTGCTTAACCAACGATGAGAAAATTATAATATTAGTATCTGAAGGACAGTTTTCGAAAGGGGCCATTTTGAGTATTCAAAAGTACATTCACCGTGTGTCTTTCAGAGAAATTAGATCGTGAATGTAATTTCCAATGAAAAACATGCAATTTTTATATCGTGATTCACTCTATAGTCTCTCCTCATATTTCATTTTTAATTTAAATTGAAAAACAGACCAGGGAAGAATAGAAATTTGCTTAACCAACGATGAGAAAATTATAATATTAGTATCTGAAGGACAGTTTTCGAAAGGGGCCATTTTTGGTATTCGAAAGTACATTCACCGAGCGTCTTTCAAAGAAATTAGATCGTGAATGTAGTTTGCAATGAAAAACATGCAATTTTTATATCGTGATTCGCTCTATAGTCTCTCCTGATATTTTATTTTTAATTTAAATTGAAAACTCGAGTACTCGAACGTTATATAAATCGCGAGCCATCGCGAGGGAAACGGATAGCTCGAAAACTTCTCGTTGCTGGTTTCTCTATTTTTCCGCGGAAAGTGTCGGTAATTTATCGAAACCGTCCGATTTCCCTCGAACAAACTTTCAACCCCCCCGGGGGGGTTTTACGCAAAGTTCGCCCCGCAAACGGGGAACCGCGAAAATTCTGAAAGTCCCTCTTTCGTTGCTCCGGGTTCTTTTCCCCTTTCTCCGGTTTTTCGAGAGTTCCGTAACTCGAACGCCGAGATGCTGATTCCGCGGAATACACACAGAGTTCGGAATTTCATTTCGCGGCGAACGGATTCATTGGATACGGACGCATAGTTTGCGGCGGAGATCCCTGTTTGGTAGAGATCCCCGGTATAACTATGGAAACGTGTTACAGCGGTTCAAAGCTCGCCTGCATACCTCCTTCGGGGAATAAAACTGTCGAACAGTATCGAGAATTTATTACAAAATAATTCATCTGTCTCCCCTTGTACGACTTCGAATTAAAGTATCGAATGCAAAGTAAATATTGTCCCTCGATAAATTCTAGAACTCGGCATTGTTAAACTGGACAATATCTCGTATTCGTGTATCAAGCTTAGAGTACAATTCAGGACGAAGAAGAGATATTTAAAATGCATATGTACTGTGGTAGATAAATTTGACAGAAACGAATTTTAAAAACATTGAACTGTCTTATAATATAATATACAGGGTGTTCGGCCACTGGGAAAAATTTTAATGAGGGATTCTAGAGGCCAAAATAAAACGAAAATCAAGAATACCAATTTCTTGATGAAGACTTCGTTAAACAGTTATTAACGTTTAAAGTTCCGACCGTACCGAATTTTTTTCTCGAAAATGCGCAAGATTTCGGGGGTATGTCTATTCAGCAAAAATGATTGTAATTGACCCCCGCAACTGAAAATAATTTTTCCAAAACGATTTGAAATTTTTTAATTTTGTCGAAAACTTTCACATCTTTTCGAATTTTTTTCTCGGAAATGCGTATGATTTCGGAGATATGTGTAATGACCGAAAATGATTATAATTGACCCCCTCACCCGAAAATAATTTTTTCAGAATTAATTAAAAATTTTTTTTTTCGTCGAAAAATTTAGGCATCCCCTGTCGATTTTTCTTAAAAATTCATTTTTGATTTTTAATAATTTTGTTTGACGCCCTACAGAAAAGTTGTCTAATACTTTTTTGTAGGTACCCATGAGCTCTACTTCAGAAAAAAGTTTCATTCAAATATATTCACTATTATAGGAGTTATGGCTGTTTGAAAATTGGACCATTTTTATGGGGTTTTTCTCATTTTGCGGGGTCAAGGACCAACTTTTCGAATATTTTTGCGATTTGTACATATTCCCCATCAAAATACGCGTAGTTTGTTTTTTCAAACATTAAAATCGTCCAATCCGTTCAGAAGTTATGGTGTCTTAAAGATTCGCATGAACTTTCAGGGAAGCATTTCTGGTCAGAAACTATATTTTCGCTAAGGAATTTTTTCCTCAAAACTGGATAGGATTTCGAGGGTATGTGTAATGACTAAAAATGATTGTAATTGACACCCACAATCGAAAATAATTTTTTTGGAACGTTTAAAAATTTTTTTTTTTGTCAAAAAATTTACCCCCTGTCGATTTTTCTTATAATTGCGTTTTTCATTTTTAATAATTTCTCTCGGCGTCCTATAGAAAAGTTGTTTAATACTTTTTTGTATGTACCCATGAGCTCTACTTCAGAAAAAAGTTTCATTGAAATATATTCACAATTGTAGGAGTTATAGCAGTTTGAAAATTGGACCATTTTTATGGGGGTTTTCTCATTTTGCGTGGTCAAGGACCAACTTTTCGAATATTTTTAGAATTTCTACATATTCTACACCAAAATACGCGTAGTTTGCTTTTTTAAACATTAAAATCGTCCAATCCGTTCAGAAGTTATGACGTTTTAAAGATTCATATAAAAATTCGGGGTATCATTTCTGGCCAGAAATTATATTTTCGGTAAGGAATTTTTTTCTCGAAACTGAGTAGGAATTCGGGGGTATGTCTGTTGACCAAAAATGCTTGCAATTGACCCCTGCAACTAAAAATAATTTTTCCAAGACGATTCGAAAGTCTTTTTTTTTCACCCAAAACTTTCAGCACTTACTCGAATTTTTTTCTGGAAATTGGGTAGGATTTCTGGGGTATGTATAATGACCAAAAATGACTATAATTGACCCACGCAACCGAAAATAATTTTTTCAGAACGATTTGAAATTTTTGAATTTTTAACGAAGCCTCCATCAACAAATTGGTATTCTTGATGTTCGTCTCATTTTGGCCTCTAGAATCCTCTATTAAAATTTTCCCCAGTGGCCGAACACCCTGTATAGTGACTATCGCGTGACTAGATGTAAGGGAAATTCCTAGATGAACCCTGGCCAGCTTAGACCAGTCTAGGGAGAGGATTTCTGGTTCGAATCTCGATCCTTTTCCTCCCCACAGTCGTCGGAAGAGGGATTTGCCGGCGGGTCCGAAGTTTCAAGTGTATTGCGAACAATCCTGAACGACCACGTTGGTGAACCGCGCTGTAGACAACAGCCATTCGGATCTTAGAGCCAGGGGGAGCGTCTGGAGAGTCGCATTGATTAGATCAGTCGTCAAAAGGCGCATCCGGGCACGTAATTCGGATCCAATAAAGTGGTCCTCGACGTCTCCATGTTCTCTCCCTAACTCTCGATACGGATCCTCGAAAGAAAATTAATTCTAATTAAAAATTTCTCTCGATGGAAAGTCGGTACGCGGACCAAATATTTTTCGACGTCACCGAGGAGTGTTTGAGTCGACTGATCTCAGCCACATCGATCTGGATCGCGGCTCGTCGAATACGCGCCGGGGGAAATCATCGCGAGGAAATCGCGACGTTACGTAAATCGCGTACGGAGTATCGCGTGTCGTTTGCATTGTTTCTTCGCGACGAGATAGGGGAAGAATCGCCGCTCGTAACGCGGACGTACAACGTTATCTTTCTCTTCCTACGGAAGATCCAACCTGCGCTCGTCGTGATTTCACCTGGGACCATGCATTTTTTCTCTACGAACCCGCTCGACGACGTTTCTCCGTAATTAAAAATATAATATTGCCTGAAAAACGAGGGGTAGAATTCCAATTTAAATCTCCCTTTCGCCTTAAAGGGGGAGAAGAATCGAAGTTAGCTACATTTACCGTACGAATTCGACCGAAACTCCATTTACGTTGCACGCTCGATGCAGAAGTTATTAGTTACAGCGTCGTGCGCGCGGAATTATTACCGTAAATAAATTATTTCGAGGCGAGAACGTCCACCGGACGCCGGAGTGTTCTCGATTAAACGACATTTTCGAACTAGCTTATTTCGCCCTTTGTCCCGGGAGAAGTTTATGAATCCGTTCGTACGGGACGTGCACCGAAACTCGTAATCGAAACTGCATATCCAGAGCGACCTATCGACCCGACGTCGAGCGTCGCGGGGGCGGCGGGTGCAGTTTCGAGCATTCGTTTACCCCCAAAGGGGGAGGTTGGGAAACGTCTCGGGCCTTTTCTCGCCGTCGCCTCGAACATGCGCGAGACATTTTTCTATCGTTGAAGGACCCGCGGGAGGACGAGGAGAGGACAAAGGCGAGGGCGACGCCGGAGGACGAACGCAGGGAGGGTGAAAACATCCCTCCTTTGGCCCTTTACGGCCGCGCGACAATGAACGGGAGCTTCCTACGTGCCGGGACAAGCCTCTCTCTTGGAAATAAAATGTCTTCGGAGACGCTCGCCACGGTCTTTCTCTCCGCGAATTCCTGTGGCGCTTAATTAACGAGGCGTTCGCAATTAGTAGAGGGAAGACCCGACGGAGGGTCTCGCTGATTGGTCAGCATTGTGTTGCGTAATAATATTGCCCTTGTGCAACGTAGCTTTAAAGTGAAAATCGAATACAGATGTATTCTGCAGCGAAATAAATTATTTATTCGATAAACGAGATGTTTAGAACAATGGGAGTTTGAAACGTGAGTGTTGGATTTCCTAACCGTCTTGTTATGTTACAAAAATCATCTCCAGTGACGATTGTATAAGTCTGGAGTTTCCTTCAGTTTTGGCCATGGGTTCCACGAACTCATGGTGTTTATTATACGAAAATAAGAGTTCGCCTTTCTTCTGCGAGTGAAGTCACAGTCTCGAAACAGATCTCATAGAGAACGGTTCAAAACTCTAAGATATATCGTATTTAATAAAAGCGTTAATAAATTTACCAGTAATCATCGTCGTTTTAATTAATCATACGTCCCACAACCCTACCTATTCCGATAAATGTACTTGTGGGAGCATGAAAATTGTTCGATTTCGATGATCGAGGCCGATGGTATGTCCTGCGAGAATTCTCCTAGATTGCGTAAATATCGTCGCGTATTTATGGCGCTGGTACGTTTTAGTTACGGGCCCCGGAATCGGGGCAATCGCTAACATCGTTTCACGGTGGATCCGCGGGGCGATGCACGTCGCGAAACAGAGTAATTCGCATTCGCGCCGGGGGCCGAAGGGTAAATTTATTTGTGAATAGATTAGGACAAGTTCATTAAGTAGAATCAGACTGGCGGAGTCAGCCGTGGGAGTCCGCTGGGAACGAGGCGATGTTATACGAACGCGATGTCGTGAGCGATACGGTGCTCGAACAAGACCGCAGACACAGGCCTCCGCATGCTGCATCGACGCCGACGAACAACTGGTTACAACAATCGTGCGTCATTATCACCCACTCGTGGGATTTATTCTCTTAACCAGGATAAATAGCGCTTCGACCGGCCCCAGACGCCGCTACCGCTCGTGTTCGAAACGATTTCTTGGACTACTGTGCCAGATTACGTTTTAAATAGCTCCTACCACTCTGGGAAACGAGCTCGATAGCGGTCTGGGATATCGGACTATCTATCGCAATGTTCTGCAGAATTTCATTCCGCACAGTGAGTTTGGAAAATAGGTCTACGTTCGGTCTGCTTGAGAAACGATATCGATGAATTCAGAAAATTGTTAACGCTATATTTATCGATACCTTTCTTGTTGACGGTTACCTTAAAATACGATTTTTCTTTTAATTAGAATATGCATTCGTGCCATTGCATCAAACAAATTCAACATAAGTTGTTAGAAAATAATATTTACGCGTTCTGCAATTTTAAATGTGGAATATGGTATCCGTTAATCTGTGTTAAGGGTGATTTTTCTTTGTTCTCGCTTAATCTGGTGGTAAAAAGTATTCTTTCCATTTGATCGGGGACTGCGTGAAAAATGTAGAATCGCTTTCACGTGCATGGCACGTTGAGAGAAATAATTTCGTAAGCTTTCCATAAGTCGTCTGTTTGAAGAAGGTCCATCGCGTAGGCGTTTCTTTCCGTGGAACATCTGTCGGGAAAAAGGGAGGATCGATGGTAGAAACCGGAAAAGAAGCGAGGAATCGCCGGTAACAGGGAGCTGTCTTGACTCGTTCGAGCGTAAAGCGACCGATCGCGTGATGGCCGGGGCTCTTTTTAACGACACGGACACGCGACGAGCGCACAAACGACAGCCGCCGTGAGAAAAATTGGATCTTCCGGTCGGCCAGTTCGTACCGGAACGTCGAACGTTCGCGGGTTACTGCGAATAATCAATAAACCGAGTGCACGGGAAACGGTAAACAGATGTATCTCCGTTGACCCGAACGACGGCAACAAAGAGGAAAAAATCGACCGATTTCAGATGGGATCGCCTCGATTTTCCTGCTCGTTTACGACCACCATCGACAAAGACACCCGAGTGTGCTTTATCGGACGCGACCAATCGATCGTGGCTGTATCGAACGGAATCTCGATCGTTTCGTACGGGTAAACAAAAATCGAGCTCTTGGCGAAATTAGTTTCCCCGGCGCGTGCAAGGGACTGTCGAAAATCGTAAGTATAACGAAATTCTGACCGTTTTCGAAGGGGACATTTTTGGTATTTGTCGAAAATTGTAAGGAACCAGGGAAAAATAGAAATTTGCTAATATTAGTATCTGAAGGACAGTTTTCGAAGGGGGCCATTTTTGGTATTCGTCGAAAGTACATTCACCGTGTGTCTTTCAGAGAAATTAGATCGTGAACGTAGTTTGCAATAAAGAACATGCTTTGGAGTTATTTGCAGCAGTTTCTTTTCTCGCAAAATGGCGATCTACTGAAATCTTCGGGACTGATTGCGAGAGAAAACGCAGGTCTCTAAAACCGAAGTTGTTGATGGTTCTTTAGCAGAGTTGAAGACGAGAGATGCTTCCGTGCTTCTTATCGAGCTCCACCCCTTTTCTAACCGGTTCCGCGAGGTTACCGCGGTCCTTTTGTAAGAGAGAAGTTACACACCTTCTTTCCCGTGGATATAGGTCAAGAAGGACGGGTCCGAGGGAGGTTTTCGCCCGTGTTCGGCCATTACGACGTCGAACGTAAAACCGTTTATCACCCCGAACCCCTTTTGCATGCCTAACGACTGACTTCCATCGCTTTTTCCACCGCTGCGATCTTCCACTCGAACTCCCCAAGAATGGCCCCGGTCAGAAATCGCTTAGAAATTGGCAAAAACAATTTTCCCCCCTGTCGTTCGTTAATTAACATTATCACAGTGTTGGATCAAGCATCGTGGCCCGATTGTTCTATTATTACACTTTGATGTCGAGCTTGATCGATGCACTTAAAGGGCAATACGAACCCAATAAATGCTCCCATTTATTTCACAAGTGGTTGATATTCGATTTGGTCGCCGTATAACTGAATACGTAACAACCCGATCCTATAATTGGACCATATTCGCGCAACTTCGTCGTATCTTTAAACACGGTACAACTTTCGATACTGTTCGTTGCAGCACTTAACGCGATCCTGCGACATAAACAAAACGTAAACGCAATTATCGTATCGTTAAATAAATTTCCAATACACCGACGCGTGTCCATTAGATCGTATCGTGTTTGTTTGCTTTCTCTCGCGAACGGTAACTCGACGCGTAATGGGATAATAGGGCTTTTAATTCGCTGAATATACAAATGGTCCGATGAAATAATTTCTCGAATGCGAACTGCAGGTAGCACGGTTCGCGAAACTTGTTACTTTGGTCTCTGCTGTAATATTGATGGTGTATTGCAGCAGCAAACCGCACGGATTAGTTTGGCGGTTTAACGAAACGTCGAGGCGGTCGTGGTGTACACAAAGGATCGATGGCACTCGACGGCGACGTAAAACCGTTGGAAAATTTGATCAGCATCGAAAATCGAGCGACATAGACGGCAGGAAAATCGGCTGGGGGGGGTGGCTGAAAATGAAAAAGAGAACAGCGTAGTACGCGTTACCCCGTTTCCATGCAATTTCACAGCGGGACGTGACGTTGTGGAAGCAGTACACCGTCAGTCGTGGCAATAAAATTCTGTAATAAGCATTCCTTGCCGGTCGCGCGACGTATTTCGAAAATGCCTGAACCAGCGATACCGCTTTTAACGGCGAATTTCAAATTACGACGGCGTACCGGAATTCTGTGGTACCAGTTTTACGATCGATTCCCGTCGTTACAGCGCGCTGGAAAACTTCGTCTGATCTGTTCCTGTTTCCATATCGAGAGAAACGACTCGACTTCTACCCCAAAATGCATAAAACTCAAGTTGATATGAAAGGGAATCGATTATCGGAGCCGTAGACTGTTTCAGTTGGATAACAAGTCCTAAAAATGAAATCTTTAACTGCAATAGAATATCAAGTATTCTAACGAGGCTATGGGAAGCCATTTCTTGCAATCGTTCCTGTGTCGCGGACCTTATCGTGGCGCAATTTTCCAAGCATTAAGGGCGTCGCGGCGCGTTCGAAGATCGTTTTCACGCTCTCCGCGGTTTTTACGCGTCAAGCTTCCGCAATGATAGTCGTTAAGCCGCGGCGCGCGTCTCAGGATTCCTATTCAACGCCCGTTGGCCTCCATGGATCGTTAGATCCTCGAAAGAATCTTTCAATTTGCTCGTTTCGCGAGAGAGCTCCGTTTAGAACTCGAAATTAAACAATTTGAGACCTAGGGAAGAATGTGCTGTGTGAAACAGTTTAGGAAAATACTGGATTAGAATATCGATTGTGAGGGGAGGACTTGAAATGGCTGTGGGGGAGAACAAAAGAGTTAATATTGGAGAAGGGAGTTCTCCGTCACGGAGAAGAGTGTCTTTGGTAGAGAGTTATAGAGCGAGAGTCGCGCGAAAAGTTAAATAGACTTTAGGGTAAATCAAACCTCGGAGTACAGGGTTCCCACGCAGTCTACTTTGTTTCAATGTACACACATTATAGTTCGAAGAAGTTTCTTCTCTGTAAAATGGATCGTATCGTCATGGAATATTTCTGACAATCGATTTGCAAATACTAAGAGGATAGTCGTTCCAATTTCTCTCTTCGAATTTCTCGCGCTGGAATCTGGGGTACGTCGAAGAATTTGAAGGATTCGTCGCTGTTCGGTGAAGTTTGATAAGAAAATGGACGCGCTTGACCGAGATGGAGAGGTATTAGGTGCGGTATCACGAGCCCCATAGACGGATCCAACGTTAATTAACGTCGGCGCGCGTGAGGTTCCGTAAATTCGTACTAATTGCAACGGTGCATTTGCATAGGCAGATCCCGCTTGATACGCGCCAATACGAGCCGAGAGACCCCACGGTTCATTATGCACAGGAATTATTGAAGCGACTATTGACGCTCGAAAATTAGAAAAAAGCGTCGACGTCGTCTGGAAGATCACTTTCACCCTCTCGCGACCGTCTCGAGTTGCTCTGAATATGAAAATAAAATCTGAAAGAAATGTTCCAGTGGCAAAGAGTAAACAGAGTAAACCGTAGAAAATGTTCGTTGGTAGTGGACTTTCCTTAATGTGGAAGTATAGTGCAGAATTATTTAAAATTACTTCATTGTATTAACCCTTTGCACTCGACTGTCCCCTCTGAAAATAAATTTATCCAAAAGAAATCACTATATTCGACTGGAGAAAAGTAAACAGAGTTCGGTAAATCGTAGAAAATTTTCGTTGGTAGTGGACTTTCCTTAATGTGGAAGTATAGTGCAGAATTATTTAAAATTACTTCATTGTATTAACCCTTTGCACTCGACTGTCCCCTCTGAAAATAAATTTATCTAAAAGAAATCACTATATTCGACTGGAGAAAAGTAAACAGAGTTCGGTAAACCGTAGAAAATTTTCGTTGGTAGTGGACTTTCCTTAATATGGAAGTATAGTGCAGAATTATTTAAAATTACTTCATTGTATTAACCCTTTGCACTCGACTGTCCCCTCTGAAGGGACATCCAACGAAGAATTTCGATACTCTCTAAGGGAATACAATAATATTACTGTTCTAAAGTGATTATAAGGGTAGAATGTAAGAAGATGATATCTATTTCGTAAGAAAGTGCGTTTGAGTCAGTAGTAGGTCGAAGGAGAGTCTTTGAGTGCAAAGTTGACTTTCGAACGATGTTTCGACACACTTTGTTGGCGATGTCCAGCGATTAGAAACAGTTCGAAAATAATTGGATGGAACGTAATGGACCAATCTTATGGCCCCACGGACCGCCAGATTTAATACCACTGGACCTAACAGTGCAGTAATAGGGATTTATCACAAGTTTGGCTACTCCAACAGTGCGGCTCGAGTCCCTTCGCGCAAGAAAGTTACGCGGGCGTGATAGATAGTGGAAGGCAGGTAATTTATATAGATGGTATATAACTTCCCCGAAGTAGGGATCCGCGAAGATTTGGTGCAACTTACGTGCAGAAGAGTCCGATAGCTATTAATTACGTCGATCGGTACGAGCTGGCCACCAGGATCGCTGAGAGTTCTATTTTATTCGGTTCGCGTTTAATCGTTTCCATTAAACGTTCGAAGACTCCAAAGATCTTTTCAATCCAGTGACCTCGTATACTGGGATACAAGCTAGAAATTATCAGTGAACTCTCGTTACCGAAACACCTTTCAACCCCAATAATTTCGACTTGCAACTAGATTTGATGCTACCTTGGTCACTCGAAGTAGGGATATTAATTATCTCGATCAGTACGAGCTGACCGCCAAGATATGCTCGTATGCAAACTGGAAACATCATTAAACTCCAATAATTTCGACTTGCAACTAGATTTGAGGTTATCTTGAGCACAAAAAGTTTGGGTATCCCGCGACTGTGGCTTCGGCCTCTTCACCCAAATCCGCGCGCGATGGACACAAAGAGGATCCGTGCTGCATTTCGCGGTTTCGCAAAGGGAGAGACGATGAAAGGGAAAAGGTAGGAAACAAAGAGCCTCGCCTCGCATTCTCTACGGTCAGGAGTCGCACCGTTTAAATATGGAAACATGCACCGGATCGAATTTTAACAACTTCCCCGTTGATTACTTTTAATTAACACGAGCCCCGTAATCGAGACCGAAATTGTCGGCGCTAATTGCACCGCGTGTTGCAGCTGCGGACTACGGGGGCTTTCAGGGTAGACATTTCGAGCGCTATCTGATCCGCATACGAACTACAAACGAGTGTGTTCGTTACAGAGTGATCGATCGCGCTGCGAAAACAGTCTTCCTCCACGAGCCGCGTAAAACATCGTCGACTGCGGTGCAATGCGGTCGCGGCCCCGCACTTTTCGTCCTTATTCCTTCACGGAATACTTTGGCCAACTTAATTGTCGAGAACGGCCCTTGAATATTCATAGTCGACGATCGATACTTCGGTGTGTTGCCTCGTAAGAATAATTTCCTAATTTTCGTTGAAGCATTCGGGGTCTGCGCACGCTTAGAGCACTTTAGGTGGTATAATTTTCTAAATTCGCAGCCATTAGCTCGGTGTCACCCACGAAGAGTAATTTTTCTATCGTGGGTGACACCGATTACCAGGTCTCACCACGTGGAGGTTGCTGCGAGTGGAGACCCGAAGAGAGATAGATGGAATTCATGTTCCATCGATCTCCCTTTACATTATTAGAAACTAGGTTACTAAACTAGAGAGATAGAAGGAAGCAAAGTTCCTTCGATCTTCTAGTTTAGTTGTGCCAAGTAATTATTTTGTTTAAAAAGGGATGAAGCTAAATTGTTGGAGACGCGACGCGACGCGATGCTGAACCGTGCAGCGGATCCGAGGATCGAATCGACACTACCCTTGGTAGATTGATTTCTATTTCTAGAAATCGATCTATCATTGGCAGGCGACTAGATCTTTCGGACGAACTGGACGGTCGATCACATGTTCCAACCGATGGAACAGCGGTGATCGAAGCGAGGAGCGAGAAACGAAAGAACGAGAAGCTAGTTGGTAAAGAATTACTTGGCACACACGAAGCTTAGATCTAGTTTAATTCTACCAAGTAATTATTTTGTTTTAAAAGAGGGTTGAAGCTAAATCGTGGGATACGCGACGCGACACGATGCTGAACCGTACAGTGGATCTTTCGGATCGAACCTACTGCCCTTGCTAACTCGATCTCAATAGGAAAACGGATGCTGCAACCCCGAATCGAGGTCTCCATTTCTCCAACGCAACCCGCCGGGAGCCCGAAGGACCCGACTTAGGCTGTCTGACAAAGAGAGAGTACCTGAGACAGAGTCGACTTCCGCTGGAAGGTGTGCGTTTCCGCGGAATACGGAAACTCCACATCTTCCAGCGAAGAAACATTTTCCCTCGATCTAGCTACCATGGGAAGGCGATTGGATCTTTCGGACCAACTGTACGGCCGATCACATGTTCCATTCGATGAAACAGCGGTGATCGAAGCTAGGAACGAGGGAACGAGCGAGAGAAGCTACTTGTTTAATAATTGCTTGATACGACATAGAGAAATAATAAAGAAATCTTCGACGTTAATTTTAATACTCGCGACCGGACTTAAATCTAATAGACTTAGAATTAAATGTCCCTCGGCGGTTGTAGCATCTTCCATCGATGTCCTTGCAATTGATCTGTAATAGATCTGATCTGAAACAAAAACTCATACTTATATTAGTATCATATTAAACAAATTGAATAAGCACCATGCAATCCATGGATTATTAAGTAGGTAGTGGGATACTGTGTTGATGCAGCAGAGAGTGAGCTAGATGGGAATCTGTAAGATGGATCTAAGATGACCTAGCTAAAGGAATTTATAAAATTGACACACGATAAGAGAATGGAAATGTTATTATAAAATCACATTTAGTCAAAATGTGAAAACAATTTCGCAATATCAAAATAAAAATCATAATTAATCAAGAAACGACGTCGATGTACCGATGCAGAGTCAGAAAATTCAATGAAATAAGAAAGTTCTCAAGTCAAGCCCAATTGAAATCACATTCAGTCGAAACGCCATAACAATTCCACAAGTAATATGAGAATAAAAATTCTGATTAATCAAGAAACGACGTCGATGTACCGACGCAGAGCCAAAAAATTCAATGAAATAAGAAAGTTCTCAAGTCAAGCCCAATTGAAATCACATTCAGTCGAAACGTCATAACAATTTCACAATATCAGAATAAAAATTCTGATTAATCAAGAAACGATATCGATGTACTAGAGTCAACCAATTCTACGAGAGACCAGAAGCCAGAACACTATTTTATCGTACGTCCTCATTCAACACAGTCCATGTGAAAGACAAATACGAGTTCGAGAAACAATTGGAGAACGGACAACAGTAAATGGTCGAGAAAAATATCACATTCGAAACCATTTTCTTTCAGAGAACAAAGATCATCGCAATAATAGACCAACAAAAATAGCCAAGTATTCGAGAGTATATTGTATTGCCTAGAAGAGGGGAAGAAGCATCCATAATAACGAAACATACATGTGTAAATCAAACAAAATCAGTCAAAAGTAACCTAGTAAATCAGTAGAACAAGAGAGGGGGGAAATTCGGAGAGTACTCACTACCTGTCATCACAACCTCACCATTGGTCAGTAGTGGTCACTATTGGTCACCATTGGTCAGTGGTCAGCAGTGGTCAGCTCAGGATGGTCCCAGGAACGAGCAGCTGGTCAGGACGTTCACCCACCCCGGACTCCGTTGCGAGACTAAGAAATTTTGACCACGGCAGTTCCACATATGCTTCCTCTACGTAGAGAGAGTGGGGGGTGCAGTCAGGCGAGCAGTGACGGGTCGGCCATCTTCTCCAGTTCAGTGACCCAGCATTTTATTTCGCGAGAAATTAATATTCACGTGAACTGATGGACCTTTTCATTATTCACATACCACATATTATTAACAATTGTTTAAACTATTGCCTCGTAATGCTAAACAATGCTAAGTTTCATTTATAATCGTGTAATCTTCACCATCGTCGAGTTGAGGTACACTGACAAAAAGCCTATTCTTTATACAAACGAATCGAGGTCAATAATAATTAGACTGCGGATGTTTATGCATTCTCAAAAAACTACAGAATGCACTTAATATGCAAAAGTATAAAATACGAATTATTACATTTAGGGGAGTTAACCCTTTACAAAGCTCTCATTTAATTAATTCTATTAATGAAAATATAAGATCCGCTGTTTAATGATAATACATTCTGCTGTAACAGTGGTGGACATGGTCCGTCGAATATTTTTAACGATCGTCTCCAGGGATGATGTTAGATACATTCGATCGGTGAATAGGGCAGGGCGTTTGCACGAACAAGATCCCTCTTCGGGGTCGTTTCTCTCGTTATTGTCCCACGCGAATCGCGATGAAAGGGACTGCAGGGCGGGCAAAATAACCAAGAAGATCGAGGAAAAGGTGGCGAGCAATTGCGGCCCGTATCGTCTCCCGTTTTCTCTCGCGCGGCGTCGCTTTTATTGCCTTCGATAAATGTGTTTCCACGGCCGTTTCCCTTTGTCCTCTCGTAACACGACCACCCCCCAGGAGCTGACCGGAACCGGGTCCCCGGAAATCGTCGTGGGATCGAAACCGGATTCCAGACGTTGATCCACCGGGGGAACAAGCACGCAGACTCCCTTTTACGGGTTCTTATTTTCGTCCATCCGCAGAGATCGGTGAAATTGTCCGAGAAGATCCGGAACTCGATCTCCAGTCGTCGAGAACGTCTACGTTTCCTAATCGTTCTTGCAAAAGGTCCACTCGACCTGTTCTCCCATTTTAGAGCGATCTTTATTTGTTGATTTTTGCTAGTAAAGAAGATCTAATCTACCAGTTATGCAATTTGGATTTTGGCCTTTCGTTCTGCTTGACACGCTTCCTCGATTTGCTTTTTCGTTTGGGGGATGAGGTAGTTGAATAAAACAATAAAATTGTGAAGGATTTTTGGATGTTATATATAAATTCGACTGTTTCATTCGGTCTTGACGAGCGATTCGTAAATATTTGATTTCGTCTAAAGTTCCATCGATAAATACAAGGTTGTTGGTGCTTTGGCTTCCTAACTACACCCACATCATCATGGAACCACCGCCGTGTTTCACAGTCACCCTCCACATTTGTTAACTTCAACTCCCGTGTTTGGTTTCCTCCGCGCCATTCGTCGTCCATCAGAGCCAAATGTATTAAATTTACCCTGACAAAATACTCCGTTCCAGGAACCGGAGTTTCTATTTATATGTTCTTTAGCGAACTTTAAACGACGTATTTTCATTCTCGTGCCACGTTATTTTTCCAGAAAATTCTCTGTCATTAGCGTACTGCTTTGTTACAGAGATTTTACGAAATAAATAATTAGAAAGGTTGGAAGATATAATATTTCCAACGCACAGCTGATCTCAATCGTTAATAGCATCCCACGATTTATGTATAGCGAAGATTCGTCTATTTTTACTGGATGTTTCCGTGATTTTTAACCGTTTTACAGACCCTGACCAATTATTGCACGCATTTCATGGACGAAACTGGACATTGAACGACAGCGTACCGCACGGTAACGTATATTTAATTAAAGGGAATTTCAGGTAGGTTCGTCCCGTAACCGGCTTTGAAATTTAGATGCAAATCCCGTGCTGGGGTACACGACTGACCCAGAAACGTCCACGGATAGTGGCCGGTCTTCTTTCCGTCCTTTTACCTCTCTCGTTTTGCTCGCCTTATACCCCCGTTCCTCGTGGAACGTCGCGAACTCTCATCGCCGTGTCTCATGCATTTATTCAGCGCAATTACGAAGCAACGACCGATCAGAAATAATTCTCTATCCCCGCGTCGAATTACAACTACCAATAGGCCTAACGATCGAGCTTTCCTAATCACCCACGAAACCATTTTATTTTTTCGAGCTTGCGAAATAGGCGAAACTTGCCCAATTTGGTCGTTTCCAACTCGTTTCTCGTTTACTTCGCGAGTTACGCTCGCGTACGATGGCCACGGGCTCGTTGAAGCCACGGTTTACGTTCCGGGGCTGCTTTCTTCCTATCTGTACGATAAAAAGAAGATCCACGGATGTCCTTCCGACAAGTTACTCCCGCAGAATTATAATTTAATGCACGAAGGCAACGTCTGTGTTTGTTCTGCCCTCGGTATAGATGCTGGCTGGCCACTCCGCTGCTGTATAAATAAAGGATAACGTAACTGCGTTGCGGAGGGTTTCATTAAATCTCCACTGGGGCGAAATAAACGAGCGCGAACGCTTACGTTGCCTCGTGATTTTATACGGTCGCATCCTTGAGAGATCGCACGAACTAGGGCGAGCTCCTTTTGTTCTCTCCCACGGCGTTCGGATGCATTTGGACAGAGAGTGATTCGAGAATCTTGGAAATATGACTGGAAAATGCAAATAACGTTACGTTCTATCATTGTTTCCCGCGGCACACAGAAAAGTCTTCTCCGACACTCGATACGAATAATTATTAAAGACTGTATATTTTTGAAAATTCAAAAATAAGTAAAATGGTAATCCATTAAGGCATCCAGAGGGATTTCCTCTCTCGCGAAAATCTCGTTCATCCGGCGTCCTTCTAGCTTCCACGCGACGAAAGAAAGTATCGACTGCTCCTGGAATCCTCCGGAGCCCTCGAACGACGAACATTCCCAGAATAAAAGAAACTTTTTTTTTTTATCCGTGATTTTCATACGCCCCGATGAAAAACCTCGCCATTTTAAACAAAAGTATGTCACCGTACATGTATCATTTAGAAGAAAACTTCCTCTTGTTTCTTTTCCTGATTTTCGAAGTCCAAAAGATTCATCGTACAACGTGTCGGCCCATTATTCGTTATTTCTACTTGCGTTGACGTTTGCAAGCATTAACTCAGCGTCAAGCACGGTATTTTTCGTGTCAGCTGGTTCCAACGAGTCGCGAGGCAACGGAATCGACGAAACACAGATGGTATCGCGTTGGAAAACTCCAACGGAAGTAGAAATAGCAAATACTGGTCAGACGCGAAGCCAATCATCTCGAAAGTCTCGTATCGGGCGATTTCATCCCAGATTTTCAATCAATTTTTCCCTACAGAATCGTGGTAGCTCGTATCACCTCCCGTAGATCAATTACAAAAATAATAAAACTCGCACGGATAGCTTTTGTACCCCCGAAAGTTCACGAGCATCACTGTTTGAAATATAGAAAATTTCTTTAGACTCCTTAAAACTCTTGTCTGCCTACTAATACGGATAATGGAGGGTCCGCTATATAACGGATATCGTGGAAAGTTTCCGGGGGATCGTAATTAACGAAAGGGCGGCCAATCAGGGAGGCAAAATTCGATTCGTTTGTTCGCGGCTGTCGGACGAGTTTCCCGCGGGCGAGAGGGATTACCCTATTCGAACCGGGCCCCGCCACAAAAGAAAGTTCGTAATGCGAAAACTTGCGACTGAAATATCGCTGATTGCGAATGAAGTAAATTCTGCCCGGCCATTGTCCGCCATCGCCAGGGTTGATTCTTAATAAGTCATTAAACGGGCTGGAATAAGCTTCCATCCGGAAACTTTGGGACCAAAATAATTGCTCGACACGACTTTCCATTGGGAACGTTCGTTTCTTTATTCGATATAATACTTTAATTGGGGACCAACGAATTATCCTGTTCAGGGTGTTTTCCATCGCAAATTCAGGAATCGAACAAAGAAATATATCGCGAGACAAATTTCAGTTACATCGTATGTATGAAATCTGTCATTGTTCAAGTCTGAACTTTGGCAACGTTATTCGCGAATGGCCGAAATATCGAGTTACAGGCGGTTCCGGTTAATTGGGGCGCATTCCGGGACTAGAGCAATTTGGTCCAATTAAGCACGCCTGTCCCATTTATACGAACTTTCATAAAAACATAAAATGGTGTTAATATTTCGGTATAGGAATTTTATTCCAGGGCAAATATGGAGTGGAATAATTATAGAACAGAGACTTTTCCACGTGGGATCGTCCCCTAAATAAAAATTGATGGTAACACGGTTAGTGGATACTAGCTGTCGATAATTTGCGCCGTTTCTGTGACGTCCACGGCCCAAATTGCCATACTCTTTCACTGGCTCGCAGACGTATTCACCCAGAGAGAGTTTCTTGTCAGTATCCGTAATTAGAGTCGAAACTTGCGCACATGTTCATTTCTGCCGCGGAAGTTTAGATAGCTTTCGCGATACCGAGACACGACAATCGCGAAGACGTCGGAACGAGAAGAAGCGTGTTCGAACATGAAGGCGGTTGCTAAATTATAATTGTTCGCCTAATACTCGCGGATTACACGACCGAGCAAACCGAAACTTTTAACTGCAAGTTTTACGCCATCGAAAGTTTTGGATAACGTTCGACTATGGTTCAAAATGGGTCAAAGTTTGGAGTCTGATATATTATTTTGATGGTGTGTTAACCCTCAAGTAGATTATTGACCCTCCACATGTTTGAACTGGCAATTATTTAATATATGTCAATGTAATTATTTATATAATCCTCCATTGGTTCATTATTTTTGAATGCTTTAAAGGAAAATTGATTTCCATTTGCCAATTTGGTAAAAATCAATATTAAGTAACGTAATTGTATAAATAGAATGATGAGTCATGCAAATTTTGTACACACTATATCTGATGTGATTGAACAATCGTTAGAAAATCTAAAATTATGCAACGTATTGTAAGTTAATTACTTTTAGTAGTTCCTTAGATATTAAAGGGTTTATTCTCGTTGATAAATGAAAAATAATAACAATTCAGTTGAGATTGAGAGTCCACTTAAGGGTTAACAGTGATATTGCTGTTTGTTGGTCTCAAAATTTTCATTTCTATTAACGAAACAAAATTCTCTCGAAATTGCACGTAAAACGGTGGAGGGGAAGATACCCGTGGAAATTCGATACTTCGATCCCGAGCTGTGATTAGAGCGCAAATTACGAGATCCATCGCCACGGGGGAAATTTCCAATTGGTTTTCGTTCTGTTTTCTTTTCGTTTTTCGAGTTAAACGCGTCGGGGGTCGGAAATATCGCGATTCGCGGGGGAACGCGGGGTTAATTATCGAGGCAGACGTATCCCCTGGCGAGCGATATCTTCGTTATTAATTCCAGAGGCGGCGGGCAAATGAATTCGCGGGACAATACGATTCCGTAGTACCGCGCGATATCGGCCGAGCAGCCGCAGGATACGCGTGTCCCCTCGTAAATTTCAACGGACGACCTACATTCCGGATAACCCGACGGGATAACCCAGTTATCCGGGGAAACTCCGCGGCTGAGGTGTCGTCGGTATCGCGACCAACTTTCGGCCACCATTGTGACTGCTGTTAACCTTAACGAACCTACTCCTTCGCCCTCCCACGCTTTCAGGCAAACAGACACGAAACGTTGATTAATAACGTCGAGAATGCACTTCCAGAATCGCGTCGTTGTAAAATATTAGGAATATCTCGAAAAGAAAAATGATTGTCTTGTTGAAGATTGTTTTAGGAATTATCAAATATCTACGAAAAAAATCTGAGGCAAATAGCTCCAAAATGTTGATTAAAAATGTCGAGAATGTACTTTTAGAATCGCGTTGTTGTAAAATATTAGTAATATCGTATCTGGAAAGGAAAAATGATTAGTATATGTCTTGAAGATTGTTTTAGAAATTGTTAAATATCTATGAAAGAAATCTACGAGGCAAACTGCCCCTAAACGTTGACTAAAAATGTCGAGATTGCACTTTCAGAATCGCGTCGTTGTAAAATATTAGTAATATCCTATCTGGAAAGGAAAAATGATTAGTATATGTCTTGAAGATTGTTTTAGAAATTGTCAAATATCTATGAAAAAAATCTATGAGGCAAACAGCCCCTAAACGTTGATTAAGAACGTCGAAAATGCACTTCCAGAATCGCGTCGTTGTAAAATATTAGGAATATCTCGAAAAGAAAAATAATTGTCTTGTTGAAGATTGTTTTAGGAATTATCAAATATCTACGAAAAAAATCTGAGGCAGATAGCTCCAAAACGTTGATTAAGAACGTCGAGAATGCACTTTCAGAATCGTGTCGTTGTAAAATATTAGAAATATCTCGAAAAGAAAAATAATTGTCTTGTTGAAGATTGTTCTAAAAATTATCAAATATCTACGAAGAAATCTACGAGGCAAACAGCCCCTAAACGTGGATTAAAAATGTCGAGAATGCACTTTCAGAATCGTGTCGTTGTAAAATATTAGGAATATCTCGAAAAGAAAAATAATTGTCTTGTTGAAGATTGTTTTAGGAATTATCAAATATCTACGAAAAAAATCTGAGACAAATAGCTCCAAAATGTTGACTAAAAATGTCGAGAATACACTTTCAGAATCGCGTCATTATAAGATATTAGTAATATCCTATCTTGAAAGGAAAAATGATTAGTATATATCTTGAAGATTCTTTTAGAAATTGTCAAATATCTATGAAAGAATTCTATGATTAAAAAAGCCCCAAAACATCGATTAAGAACGTCGAGAATGCACTTTCAGAATCGCGTCATTATAAGATATTAATAATATCCTATCTTGAAAGGAAAAATGATTAGTATATGTCTTGAAGATTGTTTTAGGAATTATCAAATATCTACGAAAAAAATCTGAGACAAATAGCTCCAAAATGTTGACTAAAAATGTCGAGAATGCACTTTCAGAATCGCGTCGTTGTAAAATATTAGTAATATCCTATCTGGAAAGGAAAAATGATTAGTATATGTCTTGAAAATTGTTTTAGAAATTATCAAATATCTATGAAAAAATCTACGAGACAAACAGCCCCTAAACGTTGACTAAAAATGTCGAGAATGCACTTTCAGAATCGCGTCGTTGTGAAATATTAGTAATATCCTATCTCGAAAAGAAAAATAATTACTATGTGTCTCGTTGAAGATTGTTTTAGAAATTATCAAATATCTACGAAGAAATCTACGAGGCAAACAGCCCCAAAACGTTGATAAAGAACGCTGAGAATCACATCGTTGTGAAATATTAGTAATATCCTATCTCGAAAAGAAAAATAATTACTATGTGTCTTGTTGAAGATTATTTAAAAAATTATCAAATATCTACGAAAAAAATCTGAGGCAAACAGCCCCAAAACGTCGATTAATAACGTCGTGAATGCACTTTCAGAATCACATCATTATAAAATATTAGGAATATCCTATCTCGAAAGGAAAAATGACTTGAAGATTGTTTTAAAAATTATCGAATATCTACGAAACGCGTAATGAGTTTTTTTCGGTGCGTTTCTTCCGGGGGAACGTGGGCGAAATTGGCAGTTTTGGTCGGTGCAAGGTCGAACGAGGGACAGCCTCGAGATCTGAAACGGGAGATGCGATAGGAATAAAAGGCACGCGAGCTATTGCTGCACGCGAGCCGAGAGGAAATTGGAAGACGGCCGATGCGAACAGCGAAATCGCGATGGAAAGTCTTCCAACGCTTGAACGCGAATTTACTCGGGAAAAGTGGCAAATCTGATCGACGGCGACGATGTTCCGCCACTGTTTTCGTACCTATCGCGATCCCATTCGCCGCGGGAACAAAATGTGGGTCAGCGTGTGCAGTCCCGTCCCCCTCGGGTTCTTTGAGCAACGGTCCCTTTCAACGCGCGTCGCAAAAGCTCCGACGATTCTTCAAACGTTTTACCACACCGCGAAGAACGAAAAATGTGTTCTGAGATTCTGTTATTTTTTAGAATATTACTGGGGTTTTACGAATAAATATTCCCAGCGCGGAATAAGTAATATTAATTTACGAATGGCGATGTATTAAAAGGCAATTCGAACATCGACGAGTATCTATTTCAAATTATATTACTAACACTCGTTTAGAAAAAGTGTATATTTGTTGCTAATGGCAGTCTCAGATTTTTCTAACAATTATCAGATTCTTTGCAAAGCTAATCGAAGATCTGAGGAACCACCCTTGTAAATTTGTTATTTATTTCGAGCCAGTGTTTCCCCGCCAGCTTCTTAAAATTGTTGAATTAGCGACGAATGGAACGACGAATCGAATTAAGCCCTGCGGCCGTGTCGTAAGGTACTCCATTAGATCGCTCGATTTCCGTCTGGCTGCATTATTTAACGTCGGCGTCTTGGCAACGCGGAATCAGACGCGGCCGTTTATTATTCCCTTTGGCGTTCGCCAATCAGCGCGAAATTTCGCGCGACAGGAATTCCATCTGGGAATCCGCGCTGGATAGATGGCAGTCTCTGTGAATAACTGAACCCGGGTCGGGGGTCGTGCGCGAAATCCTGTTATCCGGCTAACTCGGCGAGCGTAGAAAAATTCTGTTTGGAAAGGTCGCGAGGTTGATGTTTCCGGGGGCGATAACCTTTTCGTGTGCCCTCGAGCATTCCCCCATCGACTCACCGGTGAAATTTTTGTCATTTTCGACCCTTCAGTCGATTATTGGGCCCTCAGCAAGTCTAAACTAATAATTTATCTATTTATTCACGATGTTAAATCCCCATTAATACAGATACAGACTGGAAAATTTTTCGGCGAAATTAAAAAATTTCAAATCGTTTTGAAAAAATTATTTTTAGTTGCAGGGGTCAATTACGATCAGTTTTGGTCAATAGACATACCACCGAAATCCTACGCAGATTCGAGAAAAAAATTCTTTACCGAAAATACAATGTCTGACCATATATGTCTGATTCCACTGAAATTTTCAGGGAAATTAAAAAATTCCAAATAATTCTGGAAAAATTATTTTTAGTTGCAGGGGGTAATTGCGATCATTTTTGGTCAATAGACATGTCACCGAAATCCTACGCATTTTCGAGACAAAAATTCAGGAAGGTGGTCGATTTTTCGGTGAAATTAAAATATTTCAAATCGTTCTAAAAAAATTATAGTTAGTTTTGGTGAGTAGACATACCCCCGAAATCCTTTGCATTTTCGAGAAAAAAATTCTTTACTGACAATATAATGCCTGACCGTGTCTGATTCGTGCGTATATTTAAAATATCATTACTTTTGATCGAATTGAAGAATTCTAATGTTTCAAAATACAAACAACGCGTATTAATGACGTTAAAAGCAGTGTCCAATCGTTTGGAAATAGAAAATCCCAGAGATTTGGTCAAATTATTGAGACACACTTCCCTTAATACTTCGTGTTTTGTTTCTCCCGATTAAAAACTGAAAGTTTCGCGAGAGAAGAGTCGTTTCGAGGCAGTATCCTGGCGGATTTGCGCCTCCCAGAGCGAAACTCGAAAATATCGCGCTCGATTCGGCAATTAAAGCGGCGATAACGACGCGCGACAACAGACTTAGTTCGCTTTTATGCAAATAATCGCCAGGGGAGAGAATGCTTTACGGTCGGTTGTTTCCTACGCGAGTCTCGAAGAGTCGGTAGAAAGGACGAAGTAATCCGTTATCGGAGGACTTTAGCCCCGATCCTTGGAGAAGATCCTTCCGCTGCTTGAAAAGCGAGACGCGAACAGGGTCTCGGGATAAAGAGCACGCGATCTTCTCGTATTTTGCTAAGAGAATAAGGACCCGTGGTTCTCGGCCCGAGGAGCATTTACTTTAACTTTACCCTCAAAGAATCCTTTTACTCCTCTCGAGATTCTCTGGTAAAATAGGTTACTCTGCAGAAGAACTATGGGAACAGATTTTCCGGCGCTAGCCTCTGGCGCGTATTAACGAAGATACCAATTACGAATCGCGTTGTACGACTGAAATTGATCGTTAATAGATTCGGAGCGTCGGTTCCTATCGAACATCGTAACGTGTGTACAAATTTAAATTCATTCTCGATTTAATAAACAATTTACGATCAAATTTTATCGCATATCAGTCGTGGGATCGACGGGGACTAAACATAGAAGTTTCGATTTCGATTTCGATTTAAACGACGTCGACGGCTGGGGGTGTCGATTACATTTTTCCCAGGTCGTCGTGGAATCCTTCCGGGGGGCTAATCTCGATATCTTCTCGCTCCAGAGGTGAGACGCAATAACAATGAAGCCCCTCGAACGATTACGAGGGAACAGGGGTGCACTCTGTTATCACTTCCGACCGATCGAGCGCGTTATCGGGACACCACGATCGCTGATCGAGCCTGAAATAAAGTGGAAGCGGCAAAGATAGGGGCGAGATCATTCCAGGGGCGTCTGTAGTCGCGTGGCCGTCGATTCCGACGATTAAACGACAGAGGGTAACGCGAATCCTCGCAGAAAGATTTCGTATCGATCGCGCCGCTTCTGATTTCGAAGTTGAAAAATATTTTTAACCGCTCGTTCGCTTAGACCTGGTATCTAAATTGCCTTGGACTTTCGTGCACGCCTTTATTAGCGTTTCGACGTCCTCGGTGCTCGAGATACATATATTCCTTTACGGAGACGTATAAAAGATATCTCAGTTTTATGGCACGTGAAAACAAAGCGGGACAAAAATGTGAGACGCGTCTTTCTGGCTTAAAACGGAAGAATAGGTCGTAAGCTTTTTTATGTTCGCTCGTATATCTTGCCACCGTACGGGTCATCCGATCGAACAATGTTAAATGTTAGTTTCGTTCGGAAAAATAACGTCCTCTTTTCTTCCCGCGAATAGAGTCACTCGAGAAATTCGAAATACAGAATTGTTTCGATCGCGAATTCTTAGGGTTCTTTCGAACCAGATTTATCCGTCTTTGTGGGCATTCGCTGAGAATATAGGGGGTGGTCCAGGCGATTTCCTTTGGCGTCCATTAACGCGTACGTAACAATAGACTCGTAAACGTACGACGATCGCGTGTAAATACGACAGTTGAAACGCAAGCCGATCGGTTACGAATTTTTTGTTACCCGCGGAATCGAATTTTCAATATTTGACTCGACGGCAAATATTTGAGATTGGAAACGATGCCGGGGAGGGGGCTCGCGATGAAACGTCGAAACAATTTCGTCGAGTTTTCCTCGTCGAAAATGGACACAGGGCTAGCAGCACGTTTTGCAAAAAAAAAAAAGAGGAAAAAAAGATTTGTAATATTTGTGGAAGTCGACAATCGACCAGCGGGTTGTTTGTAACGTCGATCCCCCGCTCTTTTGTACTCTGTTCTCATCTTTCCACGCGCTGAGTACATCTCTGCAGTTTTCTCCTGAAATTGACAGATAAAGTAATCTTTTAGGTTCGATCGATGAAACACTGTTTTGGGGGCTAGATAGAGAAATTTTAATATTGACAGATTCGAGATTAGTTTGTAATAATATAGAGAATCGTACGTTCGAAGCCTCGCAGGATGGGCTGGTTTCCACGAACGTGGCCATATTTTCCATGGATGAATTTTTCAGTCTGTCGTCCGCTGACTTCATCCCCTTCGCGCATGACGTATCGCCGCTTTACCAGGGTTACGCGCGACTCCATTATTCGGGACAACTGTAGTTCGTGTATCCATTACCGCGAACACGACAATTCGCGGAGTTCAGCGATGTAATTACTAGACGCGGCAGGTTGCATCGCGCACTGGCGCACACGCCCGGAAGAAGAACGTTTCCGTACACCCCGAGATGGTACCCAATTTCCCGCCACCCCTGTTTTACTTAAATTATTACGCTGAGAAACATTACACAAACCTGAATCGAACCATCGAAGAATACAATTTTTGCACCGCGTAAAACAGATTAATCGTAATAGAGCCAATCGAATTTTGGCTATAGATGCCCAGGGAGATTTAAATCGAGCGAAACTTGCGAATCCAACGTTAAAAAAAGACTGCAGGTCGTTGTGGAAATTTTCGAGAGAACAAATCGAGATCGCTTAGTCACTGTAAAAGGCTGTCCTAGTTCACGCTAAGCGAAATTTAACGATCTATAGCGGCGGCGATCTTTAAATGGCATTGAACTTAATTATTCATACGAGCACAGGTCGTAGAGATATTCGTTTTACCATAAACGGTATCCTTACTGATAACCAGTAATTATGATTTCCATCGATGCACGTATTTTTTTAAAAAATAACGACGTACGCCGCAATTAAATCTATCGAAACCACTGTAGAATCCGCGAGCGCTACCAGGATTACCATCGACGATGTTTTAATTTTCCATCGGACGGAACATTTGTATCTCGTTAAGTAAGAATACGGTCATTAATCTTGCGCAGTAATCTTCATCAAGAAAGGAAATCGATAGATTCTGTTCTCGTTACCTCGCCAATCGTTCGCTTGAGGCCATCAACAAACAGAGCATTTTCTACTCATCCCCCGGTCCAATTACACCCGAACAATCGCGTGATGCTCGAGCTCGTTTCTCCAACTGCATCACGCGCGTCCTCGTCGAAAATAAATTCCCCAATTTCCGGCGCACGCTCGCCGCGATCGCGGGCCCCGAATTAAAATAGAAATATTCCCTTAACGCGTTGGCTGCCATGGTAGTGACCGAGCATTTCCTTCCAAACATTTACCGCGAACGAACCCTGACAATCGCAAAATTTTTACTTGCCAAAACTCATTAATTTCTCGTTATTCGAATCGAAGTTGAGAAACATTACTAAAATGGGGGGAGAGGGCAGTCAGCGTGTTAATCGAGGGTAGTTTTAGGTAGAAAATTGTTTAAATTCTCAGGGGAACTATTTAGAACGTGTAAGTGGAGGATTCAACCCCTCAAACATTCCCCAAAAATATTATCCTACGCCATCTTTACGATGTTACAATTTATATTACGTTTGCAGATTTATTATTTGCTATATAATCAATTGCACTAATCAGTGAGGGCATGGTTAGTTAAAAAATTGTTTAAATTCTCAGGAGAACTATTTAGAACGTGGAAGTGGAGGATTCAACCCCTCAAACATCCCTCAAAAATATCATCGTACACCATCTTCATAAAATTGCAATGCATATTATGTTTGCAGATTTATTATTTGTTGGATAAATTGACTGCACGAATTTAGTGGAGGCATGGTTAGGTAAAAATTTGTTTAAACCCTCAGAGAACTATTTACAACATGAAAGTGGAGGATTCAACCCCTTAAACATCCTTCAAAAATATTATCCTACGCCATCTTTACGATGTTACAATTTATATTACGTTTGCAGATTTATTATTTGCTGTATAATCAATTGCACGAATTTAGTAGAGGCATGGTTAGGTAAAAAATTGTTCAAACCCTCAGATAACTATCTAGAAAGTAGAAATGGAGGATTCAACCCCCAAAACATTCCTCAAAAATGTCATCGTACGCCATCTTCATAAAATTGCAGTCCATATTATGTTTGCAGATTTATTATTTGTTGGATGAATCGACTGCACGAATTTAGTGGAGGCATGGTTAGGTAAAAATTTGTTTAAACCCTCAGAGAACTATTTACAACATGAAAGTGGAGGATTCAACCCCTCAAACATTCCCCAAAAGTATTATCCTACGCCATCTTTACGATGTTACAATTTATATTACGTTTGCAGATTTATTATTTGCTGTATAATCAATTGCACTAATTCAGTGAGGGCATGGTTAGTTAAAAAATTGTTCAAACCCTCAGATAACTATCTAGAAAGTAGAAATGGAGGATTCAACCCCCAAAACATTCCTCAAAAATATCATCGTACATCATCTTCATAAAATTGCAGTGCATATTATGTTTGCAGATTTATTATTTGTCGGATGAATCGACTGCACGAATTTAGTGGAGGCATGGTTAGGTAAAAATTTGTTTAAACCCTCAGAGAACTATTTACAACATGAAAGTGGAGGATTCAACCCCTCAAACATTCTCCAAAAATATTATCCTACGCCATCTTTACGATGTTACAATTTATATTACGTTTGCAGATTTATTATTTGCTGTATAATCAATTGCACTAATTCAGTGAGCGCATGGTTAGTTAAAAAATTGTTCAAACCCTCAGATAACTATCTAGAAAGTAGAATTGGAGGATTCAACCCCCAAAACATTCCTCAAAAATATCATCGTACGCCATCTTCATAAAATTGCAGTGCATATTATGTTTGCAGATTTATTATTTGTCGGATGAATTGACTGCACGAATTTAGTGGAGGCATGGTTAGGTAAAAATTTGTTTAAACCCTCAGAGAACTATTTACAACATGAAAGTGGAGGATTCAACCCCTCAAACATTCCCCAAAAGTATTATCCTACGTCATCTTTATGATGTTACAATTTATATTACGTTTGCAGATTTATTATTTGCTATATAATCAATTGCACTAATTCAGTGAGCGCATGGTTAGTTAAAAAATTGTTCAAACCCTCAGATAACTATCTAGAAAGTAGAATTGGAAGATTCAACCCCCAAAACATCCCTCAAAAATGTCATCGTACACCATCTTCATAAAATTGCGGTCCATATTATGTTTGCAGATTTATTATTTGTCGGATGAATCGACTGCACGAATTTAGTGGAGGCATGGTTAGGTAAAAATTTGTTTAAACCCTCAGAGAACTATCTAGAAAGTAGAAATGGAGGATTCAACCCCCAAAACATTCCTCAAAAATGTCATTGTACACCATCTTCATAAAAGTGCAGTGCATATTATGTTTGCAGATTTATTATTTGTTGGGTGAATCGACTGCACGAATTTAGTGGAGGCATGGTTAGGTAAAAAATTGTTTAAACCCTCAGAAAACTATCTAGAAAATAGAAATCGCGGATTCAACCCCCCAAACCTCCCCCAAGAATATTATCCTATGCCATCTTTGCAAAGTTGCAGTTTATATTATGTTTGCAGGTTTATTATTAGCTCCGGGGTCATACGGGGTGGCGAAATATTTTCGTAACATGGCGTTTGAGAGCCCGGAGAATGGCTTAACGGTGATATTAGGTTCTGGATGTTATTATCGTCGGAAGTGGCCGGTTCGCCGTGCCCGGGGAATTCGATAAGACGAAAGACTGCTCGTAAGCGATACAGAAATACGACGGGAACACGAGTCGCTGTTCCATGGCGCAGTTCGGAATGTTCGATGCAACGATACAGGTCACGTACCCGCCTGGTAGGTAAGCAATCGATTACCAGCGGGAATAAAAGTAATTGCTTTATAGTTCTCGAACCCGGGAAGCAATGGTCAATCGTGCTTTTCCGGTGTTTCCGCCCCCAATCGTTCGCGGGCCACGCTTTCGAGACTCGCGGCGCGATTTGTACGCGGGGGATGAAGTCGTTTCCGGTTCCTTTGGCGCCAGTCTGCCCGTAGGTTTAATTGGATTTTTCGGGGAGCGTCTCTCGACCATTGTTTCGAATAAAACGCCAAACGATGCTCGTACTCGAAACGAATCGTGTAATAATCGTGTAAATGAGAATTTATATTTTGTTGTCCAGGAATTTTCCTAGAAAAATTAATCCGTAGTTATTTATCGATGTTTGCAGAGTGGCTTCGAGGAAGTCCAATTCGTATTTCCTGGAGAAGAGAAATCTTAAGTGGGAATAATTGCATTGGCGGTTCGTGGAGGTCCGAACGATGCGTTTTAATTGTTCGAAGAAACGATTAACGAGTTCGTTAGGTAAATTCCTTTGTAATGGCTGCAGTGGGCCGAACGAGTGCGAAATCTGGCGAATTCGTAGCCAGATAATGATTGGAGAAATTGAAATGTAAATCGGGTCGGGTACAGTGCGTTACGATTCAGAAATACGGTGTAATAAATTATGATCTCGCTGGGCTGAACGAGTGGTCCAACCCGTTGCACGTTCGCGGGAAAGTAAAATATTAAATTCGTTAAGTAACGAATTTACGATCGAAGTTTGGGATTAGACGGAATGGAGTTCGTAACTTCGTCGAAGCGAGTTATGAGCACGGTGAACGTCGATTCGTACGGTTTGCGGAATTATTTGCGATAGATCCACGAAATCGAAATAGGTGTGAGTGTTCTCCGGGGGAATGGCGTAAGCTACCAAAATTGCAATGCAAACAGGATGCAAACAG